>NC_136915.1:85124544-86324544 GCF_949752795.1 Hyperoodon ampullatus | reverse complement strand
TCCTGTAAATATAAATTATGTCTATCTGGTCTTTTGTGTCATTTATTTATTTATTTATATTTAAAATAAATTTATTTACTTTTGGCTGCATTGGGTCTTCATTGCTGTGTGCAGGCTTTCCCTAGCTGCAGCGAGTGAGGGCTATTCTTCATTGTGGTGCTTGGGCTTCTCATTGCAGTGGCTTCTCTTATTGCGGAGCATTGGCTCTAGGCACATGGGCTTTAGTAGTTGTGGCACATGGGCTTAGTTGCTCCATGGTTGTGGGATCTTCCCGGACCGGGGATCAAACCCATGTCCCTGCATTGGCAGGCAGATTGTTAACCACTGTGCCACCAGGGAAGTCCTATTGTGTCATTTAATGCTTCTGTTTCCTTATTAATTTTCTATCTGGATGATCTGTCCATTGGTGTAAGTGAGGTGTTAAATTCCCCCATTATTATTGTGTTACTGTCGATTTCCTCTTTTATAGCTGTTAGCAGTTTCCTTATGTATTGAGGTGCTCCTATGTTGGGTTCATATATACTTATAATTGTTATATCTTTTTCTTGGATTGATCCCTTGATCATTATGTAGTGTCCTTCCTTGTCTCTTGTCACATTCTTTATTTTAAAGTCTATTTTGTCTGATATGAGTATTGCTACTCCAGCAGTCTTTTGATTTCCATTTGCATGGAAAATCTTTTGCCATCCCCTCACTTTCAGTCTGTATGTGTCCCTAGGTCTGAAGTGGGTCTCTTGTAGACAGCATATAGATGAGTCTTGTTTTTGTATCCATTTAGCAAGCCTGTGTCTTTTGGTTGGAGCATTTAATCCATTCACGTTTAAGGTAATTATCAATATGTATGTTCTTATTACCATTTTCTTAATTGTTTTGGGTTTGTTTTTGTAGGTCCTTTTCTTCTCTTGTGTTTCCCACTTAGAAAAGTTCCTTTAGGATTTGTTGTAGAGCTGGTTTGGTGGTGCTGGATTCTCTTAGCTTTTGCTTGTCTGTAAAGCTTTTGATTTCTCCATCGAATCTGAATGAGATCCTTGCTTCCTTGTTGGGTAGAGTAATCTTGGTTGTAGGTTCTTCCCTTTCATCACTTTAAGTGTATCATGCCACTCCCTTCTGGCTTGTAGAGTTTCTGCTGAGAAATCAGCTGTTAACCTTATGGGAGTTTCCTTGTATGTTATTTGTCATTTTTCCCTTGCTGCTTTTAATAATTTTTCTTTGTCTTTACTTTTTGTCAGTTTGATTACTATGTGTCTTGGCATGTTTCTCCTTGGCTTTATCCTGCTTGGGACCCTCTGCGCTTCCTGGACTTGGGTGGCTATTTCCTTTCCCATGTTAGGGAAGTTTTTGACTATAATCTCTTCAAATATTTTCTTGGCTCCTTTCTCTCTGTCTTCTCCTCCTGGGGACCCTATAATGCAAATGTTGGTGCATTTAGTGTTGTCCCAGAGGTCTCTTAGGTTGTTTTCATTTCTTTACATTCTTTTTTCTTTATTGTGTGCCATGACAGTGAATTCCACCATTCTGTCTTCCAGGTCACTTATCCATTCTTCTGCCTCAGTTATTCTGCTATTGATTCCTTTAGGTGTATTTTTCATTTCAGTTATTGTATTGTTCATCTCTGTTTGTTTGTTCTTTAATTCTTCTAGGTGTTTGTTCTTTAATTCTTCTAGGTCTTTGTTAAACATTTCTTGTGTCTTCTCGATCCTTGCCTCCATTCTTTTTCCGAGGTCCTGGATTATCTTCACTATCATTATTCTGAATTCTTTTTCTGGAAGATTGCCTATCTCCACTTCATTTAATTGCTTTTCTGGGGTTTTATCTTGTTCCTTCATTGGTACATAGTCCTCTGCCTTTTCATTTTGTCTATCTTTCTGTGAATGTGGTTTTTATTCCATAGGCTGCAGGATTATAGTTCTTCTTGTTCTGCTGTCTGCCCTCTGGTGGATGAGGCTATCTAAGAGACTTGTGCAAGCTTCCTGATGGGAGTGACTGGTGGTGTGTAGAGCTGGGTGTTGCTCTGGTGTGCAAAGCTCAGTGAAACTTTAATCTGCCTGTCTGTTGATGGGTGGGGCTCAGTTCCCTCCCTGTTGTTTGTTTGGCCTGAAGCTACCCAGCACTGGAGGCTACAGGCTCTTTGGTGGGACTAATGGCGGACTCTGGGAGGGTTCATTCCAAGGAGTATTTCTGAGAACTTCTGTTCCCAGTGTCCTTGTCCCCATGGTGAGCCACAGCCACACCCCACCTCTGCAGGGGACCCTCCCACACTAGCAGGTAGGCTTGGTTCAGTCTCCTATGGGGTCACTGCTCCTTCTCCCTGTGTCCTGATGTGCACACTACTTTGTGTGTGCCCTCCAAGAGTGGAGTCTCTGTTTCCCCCAGTCCTGTTGAAGTTCTGCAATCAAATCCCACTAGCCTTCAAAATATGATTCTCTTGGAATTCCTCCTCCCATTGCTGGACCCCCAGGTTGGGAATCCTGACATGGGGCTTGGAACCTTCACTCCAGTGGGTGGACTTCTGTGGTATAATTGTTCTCCAGTTTATGAGTCACCCACCCAGCAGTTATGGGATTTGATTTTATTGTGATTGCACCCCTCCTACTATCTCATGGTAGCTTCTCCTTTGTCTTTGGATGTAGGATATTGTTTCTGATGAATTGCAGTGTCTTCCTGTAAATGATTGTTCAGCAGTTAGTTGTGATTCTGGTGTTCTCGCAAGAGAGACTGAGTGCACGTCCTTCTATTCTGCCATCTTGATCCAATCACCCACCTGACTTTCTTAACACTTAGGAAGGCCTCAGGCCTAGTATATACATTTAATAGTTCATCACAGGAAGATGGAAACAGTTTAGGCTCAGACTAGTCATTTGTAGCTTCCAGGTGAGGAACTGGTATTTATTTCATCAACGTTAGATATGTTTTAGACTTGAAACCTGCTGGTGCTTGTTTAAGCCTTTTTTGTTAGTACTCTGAGAAAAGAGTTAAGAGCATAGGTTCTGAAATAACATAAACCTTGATTGGTATCTGTTCTTCTCCACTCACAGAGCTCTGTTACCCTGAGGAAGTTACTTAACATTTCTGAGTCTCAGTTTCATAATCTGTAAAATGGAGATGAAATTAAATAATGAATGCATAGTATACATGACAGGTGCTCAACAAATACTTAGAAATGAAAAGTAGGAGAAAATGCCTTTACAACACAAACAAAAAAGACAAAATATGAGCCTTTTAAACCTCACAATTAGGTTTTTCTGACCTGTATTTTATAGCCTAGAAAAAACTTTAGCAGGTTATCTGCAGTGATCTGGGAACTATAAAAGGACAGCAGAGTAATTCAAATCTATTCATTAGCAAAATAGAACAAATTGTTGCTTAAGGATACCACCTCGTATTGTTGATCATTTCCTTAATTCAAACTGGTTCAAATTCAACTACATTTCATGTTTTCCAGTTGCATTTTGAGTTGCATAGTTATCAAATTGCTTTTTAATTGGTGAAACAAAGATTGTGAGTTTTCATTTTGTTTCTTATGCCTTATAAACAAATCTCACTACCACTCATATACTACTGCATGATCAGACTTGACCTGTCAGCTTATGTGCAAACCCCCAGTGGATGAGGAAGAGAGTGAAAAAACATTGGTTTTGTTAACCGGTCTAAAGAGAAGGGAACACTTGTTCTCCATTTGGACTTCTGTTTCCAATGACTGTCATCCTACACAAAGGACCCTTTACTTCCCTCAGTGTTGACTACTGAGTCTACCCCAGGAAACCCTCGGGAAGTCAAAGGTAAGAAAAGCATGAAAAAGAACCTATGGGACCCCTTTCTAGTGTCTGGCTCACCTAGCTTTGTTGTAGCAAGCTGTCCACCAGACGACAAATGACCTTTCATTTTCTCCACAGAGCCATTGTTTAGGAAGCCCACATTTCTCACTCACTCTCTGGCCTTTTGGCCTAAAGAAAAAGCTACTCTTCTGGGCAAATGACTCTGAGGCTTGCATGAACACTCAACCATATTTAAAGAGCCAATGTGTGTGTGTGTGTGCATGTGTTTGCACTGAACACAGCAGGGTTGGTGTTGAAAGGTGAAGTGATCTATTCCAATCCCACATTAGAATATTCTCTTCTGTATGAAAAAGAGAAAAAAAATCCATTTTTTTCTACCAAGAAAATCTATTAGTTATTCTTTCCCAGTTTCTCTAGTTTTGAAACAAGTAACTGTGTAGAAAGAAGACCTGGAACTAGGGGCGATGTGTGATCTGTCCACTGAGCAGAATGCAGGAAATAGGTGGTGAGGGGTCTGGAGCTTAAGCGTAGTGAACTCCAGGAGTAGTAGCAAAGAATCACAGTGCCCACAAGCCAGCTACACAGAGAACCAGAAACAGGTCATTGGCTTCTGCTCTGAAATTCACAGTAACTGCCAGCGGTATTTCTACATAGGGGAACATGCTTCACATGACAGCTCTCTTTGCAGGAAATCTCCATCCTGGGGAGTTGAAATTGCATTAAGACTACTTCTCTGCAAGTGTACTGACACTGATATGCAATATGTGGTATGAGAAACCAAAAACCTTTAATCTAAGGCAGGAACTTAAACAATTGCTTCTAACCCTGGAAGAATTCCACTGAATTAAAATGCCTTTCTGAATTGAAACTGCTTTGACTGAACTCAACATTACAAATAAAGATTTAATTTAGTAAAACACTCAGATTTAAATGTAAATGACCCACTTCCCCGCTTTATTCCAAATTTTTAATTGGAATCTTTGGAATTGAATAAACATATTCATTCATTCATTCATCCACTCAGTCAAATGTTTATTGAGCACCCAGTCAGGGCCGTGCATTGTGCTAGGGATTAGGTTTACAGATATAAATAAATTATGATCCCTGACTTCAAGGAGAGTACAGTCTAGTGGTCTGGATAGATGAGGAATCAGATAATTGTAACACAGTTTGATAAGGCTTGGACAAAGATATTGGGAGTAAAAAGACACTAGTTCACTTGGGTCCTCAATTTATTAAATTTGGATTCTGTGTAGCAAGTGTCTTTAAGTGAGGGTGCCTACCTCAGTTGATCTACAATCTAGATTCAAAAAAAACAGGAGAGTGCCAATCAATATTATGCCATCTTTCCTCGAAGGAAATGTGCTTTCAGGAATATTTCAGCTGGACTTGACCTAGAATTCTTTGTTATGTTAATAACCAGCTCTGGAATAGATGTCACACTTCAGCCCCTGCCCACCTTCCATGAGAAAGCAACTTGCTCGTGACTTTACATTCATAAATATGCTAACAATGCCAAGGGACTTTTTTTCTTCCATCAATTCATTAGATCTGCTCACATGAATTATTTATATGCAGTGCTAAAAATGATTCCGAAACATTACAAGAATTCAATATCAGTTTTCACAGTGGGATTTCATCATTTTAGCATTGCAGCATGATGGCCTAATGCAATACTAATAGGATATGGTGCTAAAAGGGTACAACGAGAATTCTCTCTAATATGCAAACATTTCCATGTTGTCTTATTATTTCTTTTAAGTTAATATGCTATGGTGATAATATGATGAAATGAATTAGCTTCATATCATTGTCTGCATGAGTTGTGCATATTAACGGCATCTTTCTTCCCCCACCCCTTTGAATTCACTTGGAATGAGCTTGAAAACTTACCCTGTAGTTATGCTTATGCTAATGAGGCTGTTTAGTAGGAAACATCCCTGCCGTTGCTTAGCCAGCTGGAGAAACAATAGATGCGTATCCTCTCTCTTTGGAATGGAATGTTTTCTGGCCTCCCTTCAAAGGGTCTATCTCCATCAGGCTGCTTTAGTATTCTCTACTTGTTCACAATCTCAATCCACCCATGTGTTAGACATTTTACCAGCAACATTTAACCAGATTGTATATTTCTATTAGATATGAAGCAAATCTTTTCCAAGAGAAACTAGATGCATGGCCAACTGGCCCAATGTTTTGGAATATTTAAACACACACACACTCACACTCACACACACAAACCTACGTGCATATATACATGAAATGCATAGAAATATACACATATTTGTGTGTGTGAGTTATGTATAGACATGTTTACATATGCATACAGACATATACATATGTGCTTCTTTGTTTTTGTGTGTAAATTGATTTGAAAGTTTATGGAATCCATGCCATAACCAGCATTTCTTTTCTGGCTGTTAAATCCTGGGTGGATTAGGTCCAGTGAGTATGAATCCTCCAGATTTCAGTGTTTATTCATTTTCAGACGTATAACCAAAAGCCAGATGCTTATCCAAACCTTAGCTGACATTTGCAAGTCATGAATTTCTCAGCCAAACCTGTGTGACCTTTCCTCTTGGGTTGCTGTTAGGTTCAACTAATTCACTTTCAGAAATCCCAGATGTCAATGCTCTCAGGAGATTTCTAAAACCCCCTCTTAACCTTTCCATCAAATTGCTCCAAAAGGCACCTTAATGATGATCAGGGCCACCGCCCACCTGTATGGTACCTTGGTGCAGGTTAGCAAAAGTGCCTATTTGGAGCAGCACAACCCCTCAGGAAACAAGATGGCAAGTGACACTGGGTTGGGTTTTGGCTTTCTCTTGCTCGCATAGATAGGTTCTCTTGGGCTGCAACTCCAATGATGTTTTCTCCTTCTCTTCTGGCAACACCTCTGAGTGGGAAAGTTTCCATTTAAATGGTGGCCTGAGGTTATACAACAAGCAATCCAAGTTCTGACACTGACTAACTGTGTGACTTAAAGCAAGACTCTTAACATGTCTGCAGCTCAGTTTTTTCACTTGCAAAATGAAAGAATAGATGATCTCTGATCACCTCCAACTCCAACTATAATCTGTGACTGAACAGTGAGAAATCTCACCATTTTAATGGGAGAAACAATGAGTTTCTGCATTGGTTGGGAAGAGAGGACAGTGTGAGAGAAAAAAAGGTTATAGTCCCAGAAGGAAAGTAATGTGGGTGATTTAAATATTAGGGTTTAGATTCCAGACTTTAAATAGGATTATGTGTAGATCATATGTTTCCTTAACAAAGAAAGTTACAAAGAAAAAAATAGATTTATTACACAACTGTAAGATGCAAATACTGGCCAATATAAGCAGATTGATTATTAAGCTGAAGTGAAACATGCAACATTTGAAAGACCTGGGTAAAATGTATATTTCAGGAACTTGTAATACAGTCCCTGATTATTGGAATTAAATATTGTGATTAGACTGATAAAAAGACAAAGATGGATCCTTTTAGTGAAAGTACTCCTAAGGCCTCTGATAATAAGGAAAATGATGCCAAAATCTCCCTTACCCTGAATCAGATGTGAACATATATTTTGGTCACTTTTATTTACATTCACCCAAGAAAGAATCAGATTTATTCTGAGGTCTTATGAAATACTTCCTGTTTGTATATCATTTGAAAATGGAGAGTAAAATAATAAAATTTGAAGAGGGTCAATCAAGTCACATTTGAACCAACTCAGTTTTTTTTTTTTTTTTTTTAATTGCAGTATGCGGGCCTCTCACTGCTGTGGCCTCTCCCGTTGCAGAGCACAGGCTCTGGACACGCAGGCTCAGCGGCCATGACTCATGGGCCCAGCCGCTCCGCGGCATGTGGTATCTTCCCGGGCCGGGGCACGAACCCGCGTCCCCTGCATCGGCAGGCGGACTCTCAACCACTGCACCACCAGGGAAGCCCCCCAACTCAATTTCTTTAGCAGACTATTATTTCCTTGAAAGTTAGTTATTTCTTTATAATTTTATACTTCTCGTCCTTTTCCTACTAAGACCTGCTCAAAGCAGATGGCCTTTTTGTAGTTCTGTAGATCCTAGTAGGGAAAGGTCTTTACATGTTTGGTGTGATTGTGCATCTTTGCCTTTCTTCACAGTTCCCTCTTAAGGTAGCTAACTTTAATTAGGGTTAGAAATGTACTCAGTGTGTACAACAGTACTTAAAAATAAAACTTGACTGTAGCATTGATAAAAACTTTCTAGGCTTAAAAATGTCATCAACAAAGAGTCTGGTGCTTCTTTAATTATCCAATTTCCAAAGCTATAGTGCATAATTCCTTGTGTAATCAGAGCTTAAATTCTGAAGAAACTCATATGGGTGACATTTCCTCTCAATTTTGAATGGGGACTATTTTAAGAGGATACAGAACTTAGAAATATTTCAATGGAGATGATATTTAAAGCATATTTAGTGGCATTTATGTTTTAATCTGCTTATTGACTAGGCATTAAAGAGAGCTGTCAGTATTTTAGCAGTGATTAAAAGGACCAGACATTGTTTGATATAATGAGCAAGGCAGTATTTCCAAAATGTGGGGCTAATAATTTTTTTTAACTTAGAAAATGATGTAGCCTCTTCCTAACGAAGCATTGCCATCAGAAAGACTTTCATTATTTGGATTTTCCTTTGTCACTGGGACAAGGAACTCCATTTAGAGACAAATTCTCCCAAATTACATATAGAAATTTGATGAATTCCATTGTTGTGCTACCTTCTTATTTTACAGTCATCAGCAGTAATAACAAGTAATTATGAAAACAATGATAACATATCTTTACCCATTGCCAGTATGATGTTATGAGCAGGGTACCTGGGATACCAATGTGGAAAAAACACTTTCTTCTCTCAAGAAACTTTCATTGTCACACTGCAGTACCTAATTGTCACACTGCAGTACCTAATTGTCACACTGCAGTACAAGGTCTGGTGCACCCAGGTACATTTGTTGAATAAATGAATGAGCGAATGATTTGGCCCTAGTCATCAGGGCAGTTTATTAAAAAACTAGTCTAGATCCCTTAAGAATTCCTTATTAAATGATTACTAAGTTGACAACCAGCTATTATAATCTACTCCATGTGGGCTATATTTGCCTAATGACAAAAAAACCTGTCAGGTCAGTTACATTAGAGAAACAAATAGTCAAACAGTTTTTTTTATAGAATAAAACAATAAATCATTTAATAGGCTACTTTATTTCTCAATATTTTTTTTTGTTTCAACATTAAAAGAATATAGCAAAAAATAAACAGAAGTTACCAAAAAAAAAGAGCAGAGATTTAGCATGACAAACAATGACTTCTCTTGAGCTGTGATGTGTAGATCCTGGTCAGTGCCAGCAAATATATGCAGCACTCCTTCTTTTAATTTTCTATCAATACTGCTGATTCCAAACAATAAAGTGAGTTTCTGAAAGCAATATCTATTTAAATTTGGGATTTTTTCCCCCTGTAAACCATTTGATTCAGTTTTACATCAAATCCTTAGTGGTACCAAAGGATATTTCATTTAATTTTCTTAGCTATTTTCTTCAAATGCATATTCGTAGAGAAAATTTATTCCTTTGTATGTGAATCAATTTATTTTAAATATAGAAAACATCCCTCGACTATTTCTTTTCCAAAGAACATCAGCAAAATCTAAAATGAACACTTAAAAGTAATTTGGATATGAATCTAAAGGAACAATAGCTGTAACAGTTAGTCTTTCTGTGAATACCACTATAAAGTAAAATTAAGTAAATTGATGTAAGAAGTGAATAAGATAACACAGAATAAGTCAAATGAGCATGGATTGCACTTCCACATCTCTACCAGGAGATTACCTCTTTCATCTCATCCGATTTCTGTTCTAGATGTAGTAAGGTTATACCACCTATGACCACATGAAGCTGGTATTTCTTGGACATCGGACACTATTTAGATGTCAAGAGGTCTGGACACGAAGTAGAATTATAAGACTGTGAAGGGCTGAGACATTAATGTCACATAGAGGCAGGTTGGGTTAAGCTGGAAAGCTCTTACTTTTTCTTTATTCTTTCATTCTGTCTCTTTTTTCCTCTATGAAAAATTGTCAACAAATAATTAGAGCTCACATGAGCTTTCAAAACAGTGGAAGAGGATAAAGATGAAAAACAACTAAAGTATATTTACATTTCTTTTTCATAAATTGTGAACACTATTGAGAAAATCTTTTTTTTTTCATCTGGTCTAGGGTTACTCATGGATGTTGTCTAGTAAGCTCTACTTTATTGTTTATCTTTTTTTTTCTCCTTTGGATATTCAATTTTTTATCAGTTACTTGTATCTGTAGAAGAGGATCCTTGAGCTTAGTCTTGACTTTTCATATAGAATTAATTTATACCTGGCTAGTCTCAGGAAAGAAGTATTTATTAACATTTCAAGTATCTGAAGATAAATTTTAAAATCTCATGAATAGCTTCCATTTATTAAGTAGTTATTACATTTTGGACACTTTGCTAAAATCTTATATTGTGAATTTCTCATAACAACTTTTATGGTACTTGTTATTCCCATTTGCATATAAAAAATTGAGACTTTGAGATGCTAAGTAATTTGTACAAGGTCGCATAACTGGGTGATGGCACTGAGAATCCAATTCAAAGTTGTGTGACCCCAGAGCCCATACTTTAAAAATTGTACTCCTAAATACACTAGTGAGTAAAACTGTACCATAATGCATTTTTCATCATCAACCATCAGTTGTCTGTTCTTGAACCCAAGTTCATGTGCCTGAAGCACAGTGAGGCCAAATAAACCGAAACACTGAAGTTTGGAACAGAGAAAGTTTTATTGCAAGGACCAAGCAAGGAGAATGGGTGGTTCATTCTCAAAAGACCTGAACTCCTTGAAGGTTTTCAGGAAAGAGTTTTTAGAGGCAAAATTTGCGGGGAGAGCTGCAGGGTGTGTGATCTTCCTCTGATTGATTGGGGGTGGGGGAGGTAACAAGGTGATGTTCCAGGAATCACAGTCGTCAGCCTGGATCCAACCAGTCTGGGGTCCATGGTTTATGCTCCGTCTGAAGTTACCATCCTTCACCTGGGTGGGGGGCTTTAGTTCCTATAGAAGAACTCAGAGATTTGTACCTGATTGTTATGTATATTCCTTGAGGAGGAAGCAGGAGTCACTGCACTATTGTTTCTTGACTGCTCCTCCTTTGTTTCTGCATTCCCTCCCTTCCCTAGTTAGTAACTGTTTGAATCTGCCCTTTGGAACACAGGGAAGGTCTAGAGGCTGAAACCTTTCTCCTACAAACAAGATATGGGGGACACGAAAGGCTTTTGTACCCAGGAGGGCCTCACAATATTCTGCTCAGTTTCATGTTCGTGATATCAACAATTTACTTATGACTATGTTTAAAGAGGAGGAAGAGAAGGGGGAAGGTTTCTTTCAGAGTAGAATTAAACCCATTTTTAAAAATCTACTGCAGTGGTTTGGTTTCAAAGCATTAACTCAGTACTTTTAATAATAGATACACATAAATCCTATGATAAGAATTCACTTCTCCTCTCTCCACTTTTGAAAATTAGGTAGCTGTTGAGAGAACAAAATAGTTAAGGATATGGAGAGCACAGTACAAAGAAATTCTTGCCTGAATTGTTTAGTACTATTTCAAGTGTTTACTAAATTCAGTAAATATGTTTTAGGTTCTTAGGGCACATGATGGTCACTCCATATGTATCGGTTGCATGAACAAACTTGAGATATAGCTAATGTATAAAGAGCTTTGGAGTTTGAGGGCTCATCCAAGAGGTCCTCATGGAAAGATCATCTTAACTGTCATCTTAACTTCATTAGTAATGGGTTTATATTTGCTCAGCTGAATATAAAAGTAGCTTATAATTTTACTCTTATAAAATAAGGGAACAGGGCTATAATAAGTTAGCTGAAGTTAAACAAGTTGATTTGTGTTGAATTGCAATGCAGCCATTCCTTTTATTACTTCCTGAACACACATCAAACAAAAATAGTAATCTAAACTCATTCCATTTACCAAAATTACAAAGTATGTTAGATACATTTTAATCCAGAACTTACTGTGTCTCTGTAAAGGAACAATTAACTACTGGATTAATTTATTGGTTAATTCCATTAAAAACTCCACGAAAAACAAAAACACCCTACAATGCCAAGAAAACTCTATCATAATCTTCACCCCTTATTCAGAGCATCAAGCAGTGGTGTGAGAGTGAGACCATCTCATCCTAAATCTGGAACCCTTAGAAACTGATGCACTATTCAGGGGGATGCAACATCCTCCTCAAAACTGTTGCCAGTGTCCTTTTAAGGGGCCTCCCCTTTGACTTTTGAGCACTTGGCACTATTAACCGCCTGCTCATTCTTAAAATTTACTTCTCTCTTGATTTCATGATACCACTCACTATAGGTTCTCCTTTTTCTAGCTACTTCTTATCTACATAGAGATTGATCAATTCATGCAACTATTTAATAAACATTTTTACTGAAGTATTACATATATACGGTAATGTTAGTGAATCTAGAATTCACAGATTAATGAACTTTTAGAATGTGAACAAATTCATAAAACTATCCATATCAGGAAATAATCCATGACTACTCACAAACGAAGGACTCCTCACATCCTTTTCCGATTACTACTAAAGAAACTACTATCCTTACTTTCATCACCATAGGTTAGTTTTACCTATATTTTGAAATTTGTATAATGGAATAATACAATGCTCTCTTTGTTGTCTGGCTTCTTTGATCAGTATTATGTTTGTGAAACTTATCTATATTGGCACATGAGGAAATATTTATTTTCATTGCTTTCTAGTGTTCCATTATAAGAATATGTCACAACTTATTTATCCACCTATAAACAAAGAAGAACAAAGAGGATTACTCACTACTCAATTCCACAAGGATTAAGTCATAACCCACTGCAGTCACTGCCTGACAATACAGAGACACAGTGCAGTGACAATAACAGAATGAAGGAAATTAAGACGATAACAGAATGAGAGGAAATTAAGACGATAACAGAATGAAGCTCTCTGTGCTTTGGCCAAACAGGCGCCTTAGATAATTAGATGTATATCTCAAGAAGAATCTGAATGAACCCAGATTCTTGCATCTTTCCATAGATAGAAAAGCACTGAAATCATTAACTTGAGATATCTGCTCTTTGTGACTAGCTGTAATCTTTTAGCAAGAAGTATACTTTACTGCAGGCATTCCCTAGCCAAAAATCTATATATATATACTGGCTTCTCCTCTACCTCTTTAGAGCAGTTTCCTCAGAGCTACTGAGAGGCTGTCTCCTGGGCTATAGTCCTCAGCAAGACTCTGAATAAAACTTAAACTCACAGCTCTTATGGTGTGTGTGTGTGTGTGTGTGTATAAATTGACACAGCTCACTGTCAATGGATACTTCAGTGTTTGCGCTATTATAAATAGGGCTGCTAGGAACATTGTTATGTGTCTTTTCATGCACATATGCATATAATTTTTATAGGTAAATCCTTAAAACTAGAATTACTGAATTACGAGGTATATGTACCATCAAGTTTGGTTAATGTTGTCAGTTTCCAAAGTTGTTCTGCCAATTAACACACTCACCAGCAATTTATGAGAGTTCCAGTTCTTCCAAATCCTTGACAAATTAGTCCCTTATATTTCAACAATTCTAGTGAGTATACATATATAGGTATCTCATTGTAGTTAATTTATGTTTCCTTGATAACTATTAAATCTGAGCATATTTTCATATATTGCCATTTGCATATCCTTTTGGTAATGTTTTGCCCATTTTTCTATTGGCTTATATTTTCCTTATTGATAAGTAGCAGTTTTTTATATATTTCAGATATAAGTTCTTTGTTGAATATATATTTTGGAAATATCTTCTGCTACTCTGTGACTTGAATTTTCATTCTCTTAGTGATATATTTAATAAATGGACATTCTTAATTTGAATACAGTTCAATGTGTCAATCTTTTCCTTTTTGGTTGCTCCTTTTAATGTTTTGCTTAAGAAACATAAGTGTGGTTTTGCCTACCCCAAAATCATAAAAATATTCTCTTATATTATCTTCCAGAAGAGTTTGTATTTGTATTTTAGTGTTTGTATTTTAGCCTTCCATTTACATATGCAATCATCTGCTGTTGACTTTTATGTTTGGTGTAAGGAAGAAGTTTAGACAAATATTTTCCTCATAGAAATATCCAGTTGACCTAGCAAAATTTACTATGAAGACTATTCTTTATCACTGGATTGCAGTATCATTTTTGTCAAATTTTAAGGGACTATGTACATGTGATCTATTTCTGGACTCAAAGTCAGTTTCATTGGACTATTTGACTGTCTTTATATATATATACTACATTATATTAATTGTAACTATATAATCTTTTGCTTCAAGATTGTCTTGATTCTCTTTGTCCTTTGAATTTCCATATAAATTTTGGAATTTTGTGTATTTTTTTCCACTTCAAACACAAAATCATGCTGAAAATTTGATTAGAATTGCATTGGCTCAATATAGGGAGAACTGACTGCACTACTGAAACTTCCAACCCATGAACATGATATATCTCTCCATTTATTTAGGTCTTTAATTTGTCTCAATAATATTTTATAATTTTCTGTGTAGAGGTCTTACATAATTTTGTTACATTTATTTCTATAAATTTGTTTTTGATGCTATTGTTAATAATATTATTAAAATTTTTGGGGGGCGGGAGTGTGTAGAAATACAATTAGTGTTTATATATTTACCCTGCTAATTTTACTTAATAAGTCTAATAGTTTATCTATAAAGGTCACTTTTAAATTTTTATGTTCAACATTATGTAATTTATGACTAATGACAGTTTGCTTATTACTTACTTTTCAATGCTTTTATCTATTCTTTTTTCTTGTATTGCACTGACAATTTAAAAAATTTTGGAAAATTTGTGTGAAATTTGAATTATTTCTTCATTAATTCTCTGGAAATATTCACCAGTAAAGCTATTTTGGCTTGAAGATCTTCCCACAGGGAAGATCTTCAAATATGAAATCAATTTCCTTAATAGAATGAGACTATTCAAATTTTCTATTTCTTCTTGTATCATTTTTATAAACTGTGTTTATCAAGTGCTTTCTTCATTTCACAACAATTAGTAAATTAATTGGACAAAGACTTTAATAATATCTTCTTTGATCTTTTTAATATCTATGGAGAAATTCTAGTTCTGTCTCCTTTTTCATTACTGATATTGATAATTTGTGTCTTCTATCATCTTTTATTGGTCTGTCTTCTCGATGCTTACCTACTTGTTTAGTCCTTTCAAACAACTTACTTTGACTTGCACTTGGTATAGGCAAAAAGACTATTTAATTAGATTTCCAATTGTTTTCTTGGTCCTAATACACTCTCCCTGAAATTACATTTCTTTTCTTTTTCTTTTCTTTTTATTTAAAGATTTTTTTTAATGTGGACAATTTTTAAAGTCTTTATTGAATTTGTTACAATATTGTTTCTGTTTTATGCTTTGGTTCTTTGGCTGCGAGGCATGTGGGATCTTACCTCCCTGACCAGGAACCTGCACCCCCTGCATTGGAAGGTGAAGTCCTAACCACTGGACTGCCAGGGAAGTCCCTGAAATTACATTTCTTAAAAACAAATTTAGTCACATCACTCTTCTGTTAAAAATAACCTCATAAGTTCATCATTATCTATAGTATAAACTCCAAATCCATTTGAAGACTTTCTTAAGCTGTGCTGCTTTGGTAGGAACTTTATTATTTCACCATCTCTGAGCTTTCTAGTCTTATCTCTAAACATTCTTCCTCTTGAATTTTATGGTCTATTAAATTTCCACTACTGAAAATCCTGTCTTTTTTGTGTAACAAACTACTCACAATTATTTCAATTATTTTTTATTATTTTTATTATTAAGCCTTCTTGCCTTTGGCACTGCTCTTCTTCTGTATGGAACTTCCATCCTTTACTTGATCAACTTGATGGGGTCCCTCCAGATTTTCCCTCACTGTTACCCTCTCTGTCAAGCTATTTGAAATTACTTTTACTACTCAAAAAAATTTTTTTTGCTCTTTTTTATACCCTATAGCAATCTGTCTCTCTTATTAGGTTATGAGATACCTGAAGGAAGAAACCTAGCTACATAACAAATTGCTCCACACCCCACAGAGATCAAAAAGTGATATGTTTAATAGAGCTCAGTTATCCTTATTTCTATTATACTTCTTTTACCTTGACCTCTCTTTCTAAGAAAGTGTATCTGAAACATCAAGCAGAAGGAATGTGATAAAAATTTACAGAATGTTTAGATGTGTATGCTACCACACTAGTCATAATTAACAAGATTTATAGGAAAAAATAAAAACAATTCCTACTTTGTCAGTGTCTATTTTGTCAGTATTTAAATTCCTGTTGTTACTCAGCAAGACCTGGACAATCTTATTTGGCCAAGGGCCTCTGAGTCTACTCAACCACATTCTAGTACCTCAAATACTTTTGATTAATTAATCATCCAGGGAACTTCCTAATTCCTTACAACTAAGAATTCTATTATTCCTGTTGTCTTCTAGAACATAAGCGGATATGCATGGGTAAGGGTACATGGTATTACAAATCCAGGCTGTGCCAATTTTACTAGCCAAGAATAAAGGTTACACTCAAATTATGATAATTTGAGTAGAGTTTAGTAGGGACTTTTTTACAAAGTTTTGGTAGGGTGTAGGATAACCACAAGAGATAGTATAGTATCTAGGGCAAGTGTAATAACAGTGTTCTGTTATTATAACTGTTTCCAACCTCGGAGATAAGTGGTAAGAGGAGAGAGTGATTACAGGTGTCCATAGACAGGTGACTATTTGAAGATGGCTGTTTATAGTCATGAAGACTTTGGCTTAGGGATTGGATATAGCCTGCCCAAGATAACTGCAGAGAACAAACCAGGGGAATAAGTACTGAGACATCAGTCTCTGCCTGCTCTCCTATCCACCTGTACTTCCACCCTTCCTCCCTCCCATCCTTCCTCCTTCCAGATATCTCACTAGGGCTTCTTGTTGGCCAAACCTAATGGGAAGTCAAAGGATGTTGATGTCATCCAACAGGACACACAGTTGGGTCCGGGAGATGAGAAACTGGATCTGGAGGGGTAAAACAACACATGGGCCTCAGTGAGAAAAGGCATCACTCCATTTTCCAAAAGTGAAGAAATAGTTTCTTTTACTTGACAGAAGGATAAAGGAGCCCAGATGTCAGCATCTAGACTTTAGATTGGGTCAGAGATTAGGGAGACGCTGTTCATCCTAAGGCAAAACAGAGGACTATAAGAGATCTTGTGTTTCATTTTTTTTTGGTTTTGCTTTCCCAGGTCTGGTCTTGTTTCTTTCTTTTTAAAAGATGTTGGGGTAGGAGTTTATTTATTTATTTATTTATTTTTGCTGTCTTGGGTCTTTGTTTCTGTGCAAGGGCTTTCCCTAGTTGTGGCAAGTGGGGGCCACTTTTCATCGTGGTGCGCGGGCCTCTCACTATTGCGGTCTCTCTTGTTGTGGAGCACAGGCTCCAGAAGCACAGGCTCAGTAGCTATGGCTCACAGGCCTAGTTGCTCCGTGGCATGTGGGATCTTCCAAGACCAGGGGTCGAACCCGTGTCCCCTGCATTAGCAGGCAGATCCTCAACCACTGCGCCACCAGGGAAGCCCTGGCCTTGTTTCTTCTGCCTGTCCTTCAGTTACTGTCACATGAAAATCCAAGTTTAGTGTTACTATTAGCATTGCCCCAGTTACATGCAGAAAACAGTTCTAACCACAAGGAAATAATTATAAACAAAGCCCAGTTAATTATACAAGACATTCTTGGCTGCCCTAATTAAGGCACAGTTCAATACTACTAGCTGAGTAAATTTTTTTTTTAATTGTGAATAGATTTAGTAGGAGCTTGTCTGGTGAACATATAATGAGATCAGTGTCTCAGAAAGAATCTGATTAAAAAAAATTATTCACCAATCGTTTGTTTTCTGCTGCTTTATAGAACTCCTTCTCCCTATGGCACAGATAGAGAAAAATGTGAATTTACTCTCCGAAGAGTCTGAAGCCCAAATCACAGGAAACTAGGGGATGTTTATTTCATCAAGAGGGAAGAGCACAAGGATGGAGGATGATCCCACCAGGACACGTGTGTGTATTATTGGTACTTCTGGTGGCTTTTGTGACTGGTTTCTTCCTCAGGGAAGTTTCTGTGTTTCATAGGCTCAGCTCCCATGTAGATATAAACAATGTGACAATGTGCGAAGTGGTTATCCACAACCTGTACTTTCTTTTTCTTTTATTGTTCACATACACACCAGAGGGGTACAGAGTAGTCAAATACATAGTTTTGTAGACTTTTTTTCACAGTTTGGATATCTAGGATATTATAATATCATACCAGTGGGCTTTGGAATCAGATGAAAGTAAGTTCAAATCCTGGCAAATAAATACCTTTTCTGTATGATTTCACGCAGGTAGTTTAACTTCACTGAGATCCTTTTCTGTAAAATAGGAACTATATGTTCCTCAAGGTACATATACAGATCATGGAGTTTATTTTACTTTAACTAATTAATTAATTGATTTTTGTTTTATTTTGAGAACTAAATGAGACAACATATGTGATGATCATCCCTATTGTCTGGCACATGGTAGATGAATAGTGAGTCTCGGTTTGATTCCTCCTCAGTTATTTCTACTCTAATCACCCGTGTATTTCTTATCTTCAAAATGCTCTCATTGTCTGTTCAGGATACCCTGTGGATGAGATAAATAAAGGAGAGGAAAATATTACTGGAATGAGATGTATGTGAAGAGAATAGTAATGAGAATTAAAATATACTATACTTAAAGCTTTCCTTGTATTATGTTCTCTCAGAAAGAAATTTTGGTTAATTTGAATTTCCTATTTTTTAGCTGTCATGAATGTTCTGTAAGTAAACAAATGAGATGGCCATTATGCAGTGAATAGGGTTTATGCTAAGCTTAGATAATCACTAATTTAGTACCTGAGTTTTTTATGTGCAGATCCAATTTAGAGAAGATAAAGGGAAGTAAAGAATCTTAAAAATACATTTAATTTACCTATGAAGGCAAATTTATCCAATTTATATATTTCGCAGTAGGCATTTCTAGTAAGATGCCTATCATGTGTCATCCTAATCAGATTCCAATTCCTACCAGTTCTACCTCTGAAAATTTCTCATACCCCATCTCTTCCTTTCCATCCATAATGCAGGGGTCAAAGATGGCAGAATTTCTATTGTAGAGAGATCACTCCCTTAAGGAGGGTGGATTCATGGAGGTGAGTTTGGAAGCAGAGTCTCCAATCACAATAGCTAACATTATGGTGCCCTTACTCTATGTCAGGATGTTTTAAGTTCCCTCTATACCTAATTTCCTTCATTGCTTATAACAGCCCCATTTGGAAAGTACTATTAATATCTCCTATTTCACAGATGAGAGGAAATGGGTTAAAACGATAGTTAATTTCACCAGATGACACAGCCAAGAACTAGTTGCAGAGCTGAGACGTAAGCAAAGATCTGCCTGATTCCAAAGTCCATGTGACTAACCACTATGTTCTGGTGTGGCCTATGTGAAAAATAATGGGACCTTGAACCAGGACAGTGTTATTCAGGGCGGAGATGACAGAATGGATTTACCAACTATTTAGTAGGTAAAATTTGCTGGACTTAGTAATGCACTGAATATGGAAAATGAGGAGAAAAGAGGAGTCTGGGATAATTTGCAGTGCTCTTTTCTGAGATAATGATGGTGCTATTTACTGAGATAGAGAATGTAGTAGGGGGTGTACTAGAGATGGGAAAGGAAGGGAGAAAAATGTTGATCTCAGTTTCAGACAAATTAAGTTTGAGATGTCAATGGGACACCCAGCAAGAGAAGTTCTGTAGGCATTTGACCACGCCAGGCTAAAAATTAGGCAAGAGGTAAAATTCAGAAGTCAGCAATATGCCTTAAAGCTATAATAGGATTGCCTGGTGGGGAGGGGGGAAGGGGCAAACACAGGCAGGGGGCTTAGGATGCAAACTTTAAAAGAGATAGATGGAGAAAAAGGATTCAGCATGGTAGAGGTGGATCAAAGGGAGGATGGGATTATTACAGGCAGTAGCAAATATCAAGAAATACACCATCGGCAGTGTAAAGTGCAGCTGATTTAATAAGTGTATTGGTTAGGGTAACAAAATGCCATAACACATATTATAAATATCCAACTTTAATAACTTAACATAGTAAGTTATTACCCTAATCACTCACATTTGATAATCCTGGCTATCATGCAACTTTCCTCCACTTAGTGATTGAGAAATGGAGAATTTATCCATCATATGGCTTGGCCATTCCCTAGCATCCTGTAGTCCTTGGTATCTATCTAGCAGGTGGCCAAAGAGAAGATGATGTACACTTGCTTTTTAACTATATTTGCCCAGATGTATCACACATCATTTCCACTCAAATTCCATAGAAAAGAACTAATCATCTGAGTTCACTTAGATACAAGGGAGGCTGAACTATGTAGTTCCTGACTGGACAGCCACTTCCCCCAAACCACTCTAAACTCTGGAAGAGAGGGCACCCGGTTTTCAATGGACAGTCATCTTTGCTAGATTCAAACTGAAGTGTCTATTCAGATTGGAAATGTGAGGATTGTTGGTGGTCTCTGCCAAGTGTTGGGAACGGGAAACTCTTCTATGGGTAGATCTACTGCCTGGCTGGTCCTCGCTTCAGCCTGCCCGTATGTGGGCCCAGTTTGTTGTTCCAACTAGGCAACATGGCACACATAACACCGGTGCCCAATTTAAGCGCAGTATCCCAAGCCCCAGGGCCTGGTTTCAGTATTCCTGTTCAGTGTCAGAGTGTCCAAGTATGTTGGCATTAATAGATGAGTGGTGCAAAACTATTTTTGGTTGTTGGTTGTTTATTTAAATGAAGTAGTGGCGGGGGGGATGATTGGCACCACTTATACACAGTCATCTTTTTAGGTACTTCTGTTAACCTATCCAGAAAATTTGAGTAATCTTTTTACTGAAGAGCAAAGTGAGCCTAGCAATTTGTAGAACGTCTATAGAGAAGGCAGTAGTTGTGCTGCTGGTATTGGATGTCTCATAGGCTTGTATTAGTGCTCAAAGCTCTTGATATATTTTCTGGCAAATAAATTGTTGCTGTTTTAATTTAGTGATGCTCAATTGTCTACAATATATACAATGTATATAATTGTCAACATAAATCTTCCATTTATAATTAGACAAGGCTATGCCATATATTTTAAAACTTAACCTGGGCAATAAACACATTTGTAAATTCATACTAAAAAAAATAGCAGGAGGAGGGGGACAACAGGATGAGAAAAAAATTTAATTCAATTCAACAAGTATTTATCAGTACATTGTACCACATATTGTTGCAGGGATAGGTGGTAGACAGAGCAGAGAAATGAGAAGATGGAGTTCCTGACCTCAAAGAAATTAACATGTTTTCAGGAAGAGAAGATATATAGTCACATAAAATGAAGGGCTATTGTTATCAGGCAGTGCCTGATTCTGTGCCCAAATGTGATGTGCAAATAAGAAATTCTACTAAGCACAAAGAAGGGAAAGACCCTATGACATAGAGGAGCTGAAAGGCTTTTGGAGGAGATGAAAATAACACAAAATATCTACTTCGTGCCATACATTTTTTTTAAACATCTTTATTGGAGTATAACTGCTTTACAATGGTGTGTTAGTTTCTGCTGTACAACAAAGTGAATCAGCTATACATATACATATATCCCTATATCTCCTCCCTCTTGCATCTCCCTCCCACCCTCCCTCTCCCACCTCTCTAGGTGGACACAAAGCACCCAGCTGATCTTCCTGTGCTATGCGGCTGCTTCCCACTAGCTATCTATTTTACATTTGATAGTGTATATATGTCCATGCCACTCTCTCACTTCATCCCAGTTTACCCTTCCTGCCATACATTTTTAGGCTTTTTTTTGTTAGCTTGTTTGTCACCTTTTAAGGTAAATATTATACCCAATTTAGAAAACTAAAGCAAAAAACATTAAGTAATCTATATTCATTACAAGCCAGAGCAAGGATTCAGATGCAAGTTTCCTGGCACCCAGTGCAGTGAAGTTTTGGTCACCCTGTGCGGCATTCTGTAGACAACCTAGAGCTTATTATATTCTTGGGGCAATTTATCCTAGCCATTTCCTCCAGCTTCTCAGATCCAAATGGAACATTCGGTCTCCTTCTTTAAAGTATCTTTAGCCCTGCAGAACATAGTCTATCTGATGCCTTTACTAGAGCACAGTAAGAATTGGCAAAGCTCAGAATCAGAGTTTGGATTCTACTTTTGGGGAAAAAGAATTATTTATTATAAAGAGTTTCATGTTGAATATAGGGGGTCTCCACTCTCCCACCTCTTTCCAAAATTTTCTCTATTTGAGTACCTTAAGGTGGGAAATCTGAGTGGGCAGGTTGTGAATTTTCTTACTCTCAATAGCTATCTCTTTCATGGTAGCTGGAAGTCTGGACAGACTGACAGTCATAAGAATTAATTACTGAGTTTCTCATACTTGCCTGGATATTAAGCAGGTGATAACTTGCACTTTGATAACCAGCAGTATGATGAAGACTATAGATGCATTGGAGCTACTGAAATATGCTCACTAGCATTCTGACATAGGAAAACAAATCATACAGCAGCAGTTGTAAACATCAAGTTTGAAAAAAAAAACTACTCACCACTGAGAACTAGTGGCATTATCATATACCCTACCACATTCCACAGGAAAGTTGCCCTGGGAATTAATTAGGTCCATTAGCATAATATAGTATGACAATATTTCACAGTCATAAAACAGTTGAGTTTGAAATGTTAAAGTGACAGAATAGATTTAAAGTAATTGAGAGAGAGAGAGAGAGAAACTAACTATACTCAAAATTGAGCTGAGGCCTGTCTTATCTGAGATTTCCTTTGAAACCCCCCAACAGTGACCAAGATGAAAGCCAAGATATTTGTTGCTTTAATGAGCTCTAGTATTTATAGGTATTCCTAAAAATAGTTTTCTTGAGATTGTGGTTTTTAACAACACATACAATTTGGCAAATGTAGCTAAATGACTTGGGGTTGAACTGGTTCTTGGCTTGGTTCTTTTGTAGTAATGAATGATGAGTAATTCACTTTCAAATTGTTATTTTGTCAGAGGGTAGAAATACCATTAGACCCAAAGAAAACCTAGTTGTGAATGCTGGGGTCACTTGCTTATATTCAAGAAATTATTTTGTTAAAGCCTCGAACCAACCAGGAGAATTTATTCCCCCAATGAGCAGGACTATTAAATCCAGCTAGGAATGGAGTGCTTATACCTGTGAATGGTTAATCTAGCCACTAATTCAAAGAGTCCTAGGCTGCCACCAAACAGTATTAAAATTTTGATTATTTTATGGCTTGTCCAAATGCCCAATCCCCCAAGCAATTGTTGTAATTTACACACAAAAAGAAAAAAGCTCAGGGAAAAGAATATCCATCTTTTAACATTATCCACCAGGGTCTGGTTCTGACTGCACACATAAAACAAAATAAAAGTACTCAGCTTAGGCAATTAAAATGTTCTTGTTTTCTATTAAAATAAAACGTGTTCATTTGTGAATGACTCTGAAAGGAAGGCCTAGGAGTCATGGTTTGCTTTGATACGAGCTGTAGATTTAGTAATGATATTCAAATGACTCCAACAAGAAATTTTCTACAATTTTCTTTCTTCCAGTCCATTAACAATCAAATATTCAGGAAATGTAAATAGCAAAATGTAACAATGCCAGCAGGTAAAATTTGCTTTTTTACTTTGTTGACAGATGAAATTGGTAAAATATACCACAGAAACTAGCAGAAATAGTAGAACTAGGAAGGCTCATGGAAACCCTTATGAGAACACTGAGGCCCAAAGATGTTAAGTGCTGTTGGTTAGGGTACACTGCTAATGACACACAGAACCAAAATCAGCATCCATTACTTCTGACTTTCTGTCCACTGCTCTTTGTCTTATACTGGGCTGCTTTAGCATAAATAGGTTGATGGTCAGATCTTGTTAGTTTTGACTTTAGGAAGCCACTGGAAGGTTCTATAGGGAAAGAGGGAAATGACTATGACACCAAGGTGACTATCTCAATAAATAAATTCTATACCTCAGCTAAAAGTCCATATTCTGAATATTCCATGTCTAGTTTCTCAACAAAATTTGAGAGTCACCCCTTCAACGCACATTTTCCCTCCTAATCAATAAACCAACAATGAAGTTCACTGGGACCCTGGACCACACCCCCCGCCCCCCCGCCCCCCCCGCCCCCCGCCCCCCGCCCCCCGCCAGCAATCTAGCTGCTAATGGAAAGCTGCACTGTGTGCCTGCCTCACCCATGTTGTGCCCTTTGAAATCCTCAACTCTTTGCCCTGTCTCCTCTCCTATCTAGTTTTTTTGTTGTTGTTGTTGTTTTGTTGTGTTTTTTTTTTTTTTGCGGTACGCGCGTCTCTCACTGTTGTGGCCTCTCCCATTGCGGAGTACAGGCTCCGGACGCGCAGGCTCAGCAGCCATGGCTCACGGGCCCAGCCGCTCCGTGGCATGTGGGATCTTCCCGGACCGGGGCACGAACCTGTGTGCCCTGCGTCGGCAGGCGGACTCTCAACCACTGTGCCACCAGGGAAGCCCTCCTATCTAGTTTTATCTGCTCTCTGGCTTCCCTCATGAGCATCCCAGCATGAGACTTTTCACAATCCTTTCTACCTCGACAGAATCCTGTTCAGTCTTCTGATATGGCAGCAAATCCTGCCGCTGGCCCATATGCAGTGTTATGTTCTCGTAATGAACACCACCAACCTTCACAGCTTGAAGGAACATCTGCCATGTAAGTAGCATCAAAAAGGTCAAGAGTTAATCTTGGGAGATTGATTCCTTTTACTTTTTAACTTGTATTTTTTTTTTAAATAGAGTTTACTGTAGTTGTTTCTAAACAAGTGTGAGCTTCCTAAAGTTAGGACTCACAGTTTGGGGTATTTTTAGCAATTCTATTGCCAAACACTGAATGAGATAGCTAATATCATGAAAGAATTGTTTTCTAATAAACATTCCAGAGTTGTGAGTAATGAAATGATGTGACTGTACAGAATCCTGGGTGACGAAGCCTCTTTGGGAAATTTGAGCATAAATCTCGCTTTCTCTTTCCCACCAGGTTTTTGGCATCCTATCTCGAGAGCGTCTGTGGTAAGTCTGAACATCTGCAGCAGAACCTGGCCAGCAACAGGAATTTCCAGGAATTTCTTACTGGGAGAAAAAGCAATACCTGTTTCAACCTGCTGTTTGCTATTTAAAGTTTCAAAAAATTTTTCCTTTTGTTTAAATAGCATAAAGTCTCTACACAATCATAAATTATTTGACCAAATCTGATCATGAATTCCACACCTGCCTCTGACTTTGAAATGTATCAAATGGTTTAGAAATTTTTTTTAAATTACCCAACATATTATAACAAGACACATGATAAACTACAGAAGTTGAAATCAGCCAGGTGTGCAATTTTTAAAGTTGAAGAAATATTCAAAATTAAAATAATCCTTATGATTATTTAAACAAATCATCAAGATTTTATCAATTTTATATTTCTTGATCTGAAATATTGAGGTATTTTGTTTCTAATTATGAAGACAGAAAAAGAATAACACTTCTTCATAATGTATTTATCTGCATACAATGATGACCCTAACAAACGCTGTCTAAGGATTTGTATTCAGTGTTGTAGTAGCAGTGGTCAGGTTCTGTGGATGTGCAGAAGCCAGTGTTAATGAGAGCAAAGGATGGAAGGGAGATATTTTTATATATTAACAATAATCCATTTAACATATTTAGTTGGGCAAAGGCAGTGACATTTGGTCTTTGGATAATGTGGTGTGGAGGTAGGCAGTGCCCTTTCATGTATGTCTATTTGATTTCAGGGATTTGCACAGTAGTGAGGAACCTCTTAAGAGAAGAAGGACAGGAGTATTGCTCCATTCTTTTCCTTCGAGGTCATGTCTGCCAGACTCATTGATGTTGGGGGCAGGAAGGGGTGATAGGGAGTCCTGAGAAGGAACTAACCATAAGGAAGGGGTGATTTGTGGGCTTAATTCTAGATCATAGGTCTTAGGAAGGGGCTGGAACATTCTACAAGCCAAGTCATCCTGTGAATTGACCTGAAAGAGCTTTATTTCCCAAGAACGATAATTGCTAGGTTGCTGTAGAAAACACCTTCTGAGTGTGATTCTCACAGAGGGAGCGTACTCTCTCATACCTAGAGGAATAAATGGGGACCTTGGTCAATGGCTTGAGGTCAGCAGAGGTAGTGGCAAAAGAAGACAAGAATAGGACCAGCAGAAGAAGGTGGCCCACTCACATCCCATTTTTGCATACTGCTGTTTCAGCAGTGCTATCAGACACTGGTGATCCAGCACTGACATGGAGAGAACAATAGGACAGTGGCCACTGACCAGGAGCTTTCAGAACTGTAATTCTGATATTGAAGCAACTGAGGCTGACATTATTTTGTAGTGATGGTACAGAACCAGACATGTCCCTGCACAGTTCCCCAGTCACTCTTCCCCTACCCCAGTGACTGAGGAAGCCCTGGGCTCCAGAAAGTATAAGTAAAAGAGGAGCCTCCATCAGCCTGAGTCCCCAAGAAACTATGGAGAACAGAGACCCCTATTGACCTGAGCAGTACTATGAACATATGATATACATGTAGTGTAAGTAAGAAATAAGTCATTGTGTTAAACCAACGGGATTTTCAGGTTAATTTGTTATTGTGGCATAACTTAACCTATCCTGACAATAATAAATGGGTAGGTTCAAAACCAAATACACTCTTTGATTTACTTCTGTGCATTTTCCAAAGTACTGTGAACATTGTTCAATTTCATGAAACATTGATATAAATTATTCTGAAATACAGACAGCCACAGAATAACTTACTTTATCATGGTAGAAATATGCAGCAGTTGAGTTATTGCATATATTTTTACTTATATTTTTTTGTTTTATGCCATATTTGAATCTTTGTTAACTGTGAGTTAGATGAGTCTAGCTCAAGAACATCAGCTTGTGAAAAATTGAATTTTATAGTGCATGAGAAGTTAAAAGGTGTTAAATTCTAGTTTATCTTACAGAGATTTGCCAGTAATACATAAAGTTTAAAAATACGTAGACTTTAGCTCATCAAGTCTGAATTGCACGTAAATGGTCAAGAGGAAAAGTTTAAAGATCTCCAATTTTTGTTTCATTCTAGCCAAAATATTGGAGACTGCTTTAATGTTTTTCAATAGAGGAATGATTTAGCTAAGTCTGTACATCCAGTTAGCAGCCGATAAGAGCATGATTTATATGAATGTACTGAAATGGAACATTGCTCATGGTATATGCTGGTGATGGTGATTTTTATGTGTCAGCTTGACTGGGACACTGTGTGGTCAGATTAACGTTATTTTTGGGTGTATTTTGAGGGTGTTTCCTGACGAGATTATCAGCTGAATTGGTGGACTCATTAAAGCATTTTGCCCTCCCCTGTTGGGTGGGCATCATTCAATTCAATTCACTGGAGGCCTGAATAGAACAAAATGGTGGAGGAAGGTTGAATTTCTTCTCTCTGCCTGACTGCTGAGTGGAAACATCAGTCTTTTCCTGCCCTTGAACTAGGTCTTACACCATTGGTGCTCCTGGTTCATAGGCCTTTGAACTCAGGCTTGAATTTATACCTCTGACATTCCTGAGTCTCCAGCTTGTGCAGATTGTGGGGACTTCTCAGCTTCCATAATTGCATGAGCCAATTTCTTATAATAAATCTCATTATATATATATTTTTTTCTTCTGGAGAACCCTGATTAGCACAATGTTGTATGAAGGAAGCAAACAAGTTGTAGGATAACATATGTAGTATAATCTCATTTTTTCTGTTAAGAATTATAGTAGTGTCTTGTCATGCATGCATAAAATGTTTTAAAAGATACACATCAATCTTAAAAGTGCTTACACTCGGCAAGAGGAAATGAGGAGTTGATAGGGAGACTGATTTTTTTACTTCATATACTTCTATATTGTTTCATTTCTTTTTTACAATGAACATATATTCTTTATGTGAGACAACAACTTAAACAATTAAAATAAAGACTGAAATAATACTTGATGGCTAGCTACAATGAAATACTCTTTGGCATACATTCCCCAATCTAAATATAAAAGACATCTTTCTAAGGAGAAAACTAGACTATTCTTTAAAATAGAAACCAATTTCAGATGAGGTCATTAAGAATTTCAAAGAGGTCACAGAAGTTGGAGTTATATGTCTCCAAATAGTCACCAAGGGGTAACAGTGATGGCAAAGTTTATATGCTCTAATAGTAGCTAGTGTTCTCTGCCTAATAAGTCCTTTTAAGGGATTTCTCTTTCTAAGATTTAAGGCCAACAGAGCAAGTGGAAGATAAGAATTGAGGGCTCCTAGCAAATTTTTGCCAGTTATTACTTCTCTAAACTTAACCAAGTATGCAAATAACAGTCTTTGCTGTTAAAGCATTGATTTGGAAAATATGTAAAGGGGAGTCTTGGGTAAAATAAATTTGGAACTATAGCTCTAAATGAAATATTACAGGAAGCAGTTCCATAAGTGTGGCTTGTTACATGGTGATGTGAAATAGAATTCTTAAAATAACTATGATCTTTGATACCGTTAAATAACCAACATATCCTGCCAACCTGGCCCTTCCAAAATCCTCTCGGGGCCCAGAATCATCTAGTTTGTATAGTCACATAGCCATCTAGCTCTGTTCTATAAGTGCCAAAGCTCCATTTTCTTCTGTGCTATTTATACGTGACCACTGAATAGTGTTATTTTTTGCAAAATTAAGATTTTCAGGGACATCTTGCTCTTTATAATTTCAAGGAACAAATAAATATTCTATAGGAGCTTTTTTCAAAATATTGCAAACAAGAAAAAAGATTTGATATCACAAAGAAGTGAGGCTATTTTAAAATTTCATTTTTAATTTTTCTGGTTGTAGTGTTGTAGGAAGGTGTGGTTAAGTACCCAGAATGGAGCATTTGCTTAAACCAAAGGGGACTTCCTAATCAGAAGAAAAAGCCTCCTGGTATCAGCTGCAGGCTTGCGATACTGCAGGCCTTCCCTAAGTGTGTATGTCAAATTCAAAGTTGTTTCTCCATGCTTGTCAAGTGAATTGAACCCCCTGATTGTCTCTGCCTGGGACAGTGATCCATTTCTAATGTCTGGGGCTAGAGTTTTTGAACTTATAAACTGTAAACTGTATTAAATAAAATGCCTTCTGATTGATGAGTGCTGCTCTCATAGGCTAATTTCTCATCTAAACAGTGATATGAAAATTCTCGCTAAAGGGTTGGTGACAGGACTAAACGGGGGTAATAGCAGACTTAATCAAGAAAGACAAATGGGATTCATTAGCAACTGGCACTCAGCAGACAATCTTCAGAGACTTCTCAGTACAATCTCATTGGTCCAATCGAAAATAATTGTGTGCTGCTTTTATCACTGAATGCAGAACAAGCCCAGTGAAAAATTCTATTTGTGATATTAAGTAGAACTCACATTTGGATTGAATTCTGTGCCAGGTAACCCATCTTTGGTGAGAGGAAGGAAGGAAAAAGAAACCCTGGGTTTCCTACTGGGGTTCGTTCTCTGATTAGTTTTTCCACATTGTTCATTCTACCCTGGTATTTACTTTATCAACTGGGTCCTGCCCTTACCGGCAGGAATATTTATACTGGAGGCATCTGGTTTCTGGCTGGCTTTAGAATTGGCACATGGTCCGTTTTGTCCAGGCTCAGGGAGCTCCTCTTTCAGTAATGCTTTGTCTTATTGAGGTGTTTCGGTCTGGCTGTGTGGCAGGGATGGCTAATTCTCGACCAAGAGTCATGCTCCCCTTCCATAATGTAGACAGTTTGCTAGGAAGTTCTGTCTAAATCAGGAACTGTTTTTCCCAGCCCCCCTGCATTTAGGTGGGGGAAATGTGACTAAGTTCTCATCAGTTGTTTCTGGGCCAAAGCAATGCATGCATTCCCAGGCCTATCCCATAATACTTTCCTGCTCAGTCTTTCACCCTCTGTTTTTCCAGATCTGTGAGCCAGAGCCAGAGGATTCAGCAGGCCCAAGGCACTTGTAAAGGGTGGAGCCACAGACAGGAGGAACACAAGTCATGCTTGAGAAGAACAGTGGATTTTACATAGAGGAGAAACAGTTCTCACTTGCTTGAAGCTACTGAGAACTGGGGGTTTGCTGGGGACAGCATATAGTTTCACTTTGATGGAGGCAGCTAGTTTTATGGCTTCTCTCTGGTTTATTAGCTTTAGTGACCTTATTTCTTAACTGATTGCCTTAGCTTTTGAGTTTGCACATAATTGGGCTTTAAAGAAAGCACCCTTCCACCTTGAGCTTGTGAGCTCTAAGCCCCAGTCCTGGATAGATAAAGGTTTGTCACTGGCCTTCTCACGTCCCTTCCCGTAGCTCCATTCTCCAACCAGGTATAACGTGCCACTGACCTCCAGCCAGCCTTCCAGTGAGGAAATGGGATCAGATACATAGTCAGAGCCAATTGACATCTTATTTTCAGTTTTTTCCATCTTTAACATCAAGATTTTATATAGGAATTTTATGACAATAGGTCTTGTCCTAAGCCACTTTTCTGGCTAGATTGAGGGGAAGTAAAGATTGTGGCCCAGAAGTTTAAGTGCTGCTTAAGCTTCTGTCCTCCAGGCTCCATTTCTAGAGGTTCTGGGATGACCAATAGCAGGACCACTCTGGGACCCCCAACTATGGTAGATGTTGTTGTGGACCCACCCATACTCCAGCTCTCACCATTCCCGTTACTGGTCAGTGGGGTCTATTTTAAGCCCCTGCTACTCTCCTCCTGAGGGTTTCATCTTGGCAGGTCTGAAGTGCCTTCAGGGGCAGACTTCAGCCTATGACAGATGGTACTCAGGAATAAATAATTCAGTATCTTGCTCACCGGCAGGGGTAACAGTGGGGCATTCCCTACCTTGTCTCCCACAGTTCCCTGGGGGGACCGAGCCTCATTTGCCACTCAGCTATAATGCAAACTTCATGGTGTTCTATCCCTTCTATGTTTTACTTCCCTACCCCCCTACAAGGGTTTTCTAGGATTAGCACCCAAATTAACTATGTGCATCCAAATCCTTATTTCTAGACCTACTTTTGGAGACTCTAAGACAATAACATGCTTCATTTTAAGGATGCTGATGTCAGTTGTTTTTGAACATCAGTAAATCAATGATGGGTTGTAACAGCTGATCTCTGATGTAGTGAATTACATTCTACTATGTAGGGGATGTCAAACAACTTTTAATTGCATTAAAGCCAGCTAAATCTGACAATCATAAATAAAAAAATTTTTTGGAGTACTAGAACACTGTAAAAGCTGTAATCACAGCTGTATTTTATCCAGTTGAAGCAACTTCAGGAAAATATGGTGAGTCCATCTCTCTCCTCTGCTCTCTTTCTTTTTTGAGGGTTCAAACTGCACTGTTTCAGATATGCCACCACAGGGACATTATGGCACCCTCTAAATGGGGTTGAAAGTTTCCATTCAAAATTACCTGCACCCGGGGGCTTCCCTGGTGGCGCAGTGGTTGGAGGTCCGCCTGCCGATGCAGGGGACGCGGGTTCGTGCCCCGGTCCGGGAAGATCCCACATGACGCGGAGCGGCTGGGCCCGTGAGCCATGGCCGCTGAGCCTGTGCATCCGGAGCCTGTGCTCCGCGGCGGGAGAGGCTGCAGCAGTGAGAGGCCCGCGTACCGCAAAAAAAATAAATAAATAAATTACCTGCACCTAATTCAAGTTACCTGCACCTGGCAGGTGCAATGACCTGGCAGCTGCCCCAGAAGTGGCAGCCCCCTTCACCTCTGCTTTAACATATGCCTACTTATTTCTGGAAACTGTACTGCCCAGTGGATATGCCAGTGTATCTGGGCAGGAGTTTTATCCTTCCTACGAACTCCATCAACTGCTTTATCACCCCAAAATAAGCACATGATCTTAGTAATCTTAGTAACAATTGTGTGCTTGCTAGGATAACATATCTTCAATGCATTAGACATAAACACAAAATAAGTATAAAGACTAAGCAAAAACATTAGCCACAATACACACTGTAGTTTCAGCCCAAGTTCTCCTCTCCATCCACTTTCTATCAAACTGCTGCCACCACAGCCTTCCTAATTAGAGATTCTGGAGTTGCTTCGGCTCGAGGTATGAATAGAGTGAGTGGCATGAGATGTCTTACCCTGACTTCGTGCCCTTTCCAAATCTCTCTGCTTTTCACTGTCTCCTCCCCGTCTCTTGGCTACCTCACTCTGAGGCTTTACGGCAGCCACGTTTCCCATGACTTTCCTCATCACTAGACAATTGTCAGAGTGAAAAATCTGCCCCACACGATTCCAGCCAGGAGAAGATAAGGTAATCCTTTACATTTTCAGCTAAAGCAGGTGACAGCATATCTTTGTCCTTAAGACACCTAAGGCAATGCGAGACCTCACCTCGCAACTCGCCTTCTTCAGAACCCATAATAATGAGTAAGTTGAGCGGAGATCACAATGTTGAGGGTAAACTGCCAAAAATCTGTCAGCACCCACTGATGCCTGTGTTATTGCCCTGAAGTATTTCTTCAGGTTTTGAAGAGTGATGTGAGAGGGCCCTCCTGCGTTGACTCCAGCCACTGAGCTGTTGGAAGGGACCCTTCTCAATATGGCAAAGTATTTCATTCCCCACAGCTAAAGGCTTAGTGAATCTCTTCTGATGAAAGCCACTAAGCAAAGGCTTGAAAATTCACCCAGAGCTATAGAAACAAAGGACAGGTGCTAACTGAAGCAGGAGAACCTGTCTTTCTAGCAAAATTCTTTTAAAATAAATAAATAAATAAATAAATAAATAAATAAATAAAACCCTCAGAATGTGATTACAGAAATTTCATTAGTTGCCACAGGAGAAATTATATATGATAATTTTTCTGTATCACATATTATATTATAATTATAACATATATTAAATGTACCTATATTCTTTTATTCAAATAAATGGTTGCCCACTATACAGGGAGCCCCCACTTTTCAAAGGCTTGCTTTACACCACCTTGCTTTTTTTTGTTTTGTTTTGTTTTTTGCGGTACGCGGGCCTCTCACTGCTGTGGCCTCTCCCGTTGTGGAGCACAGTCTCCGGACGCGCAGGCTCAGCGGCCATGGCTCACGGGCCCAGCCGCTCCGCGGCATGTGGGATCTTCCCGGACCAGGGCACGCACCCGTGTCCCCTGCATCGGCAGGCGGACTCTCAACCACTGCGCCACCAGGGAAGCCCCACTTTGCTTTTAAGAAAGACCTACATAAGTAAAATTGTCCCTCAGTATTGGCAGAGGATTGATTCTAGGAGCCCCAAGGATATCGAAATCTGTGGATGCTCAAGTACCTTAAATAAAATGGTGTATTATCTGTTTACAATCTATACACATCCTCTTATATTCCTTAAATCATCTTTAGATCACTTCTAATACCGAATGCAATATAAATGCTATGTAAACAGTTGTAAATACAGTGTAAATCAGGGGTCCCCAACTCTTGGGCCGAGGACCGGTAGCAGTAGCAGTCCGGCCTGTTAGGAACCCGGCTGCACAGCAAGAGTTGTGCAGCAGGCCGGTGAGCAAAGCTTCATCTGCCGCTCCCCATCGGTCCCCATTGCTGGCATTACAGCCTGAACCCTTCCCTCCCACTCCCCCGTCCATGCAAAAACTGCCTTCCATGAAACCAGTCCCTGGTGCCAAAAAGGATGGGGACCACTGAATTATAAATAGCTGCTGGTGTGCAGAAAATTCACGTTTTACTTTTTGAAACTTTCTGGATTATTTTTTTAAAGTATTTTTGATCATGGTTAGTTGAATCTGTGGATGCAGAAACCATGGATACGAAGTACAGACTGTACCTGTTTCTGCTAACAGAAAGAAATCCAAAGAGGATTTTCTCTTTTATGGAAAAAATGAGAGCCACAATAGCCTTCAGCATTTGTTTTGCAGCCAGCTACTACAGAGGCAGTGCTCACCTGAGCAGCAAGAGTGGCACCGCCAAGCTCCTTCCCTGGGAACTGCACTCAGCATCTTAGCATCAAGCCCCACAGCTCTGAACTGTGTCTGTGAGCAACTATCTGTGCTTTATCTCCATTTATTTTCTGTATAGTTAGCAAGACGTGCCCTTAGGTAATTACTTCTTCAGTCTACAAAAGATTTCATAGGAATACTCTCCTTTTGGATAACAAGGGAAACCTGTACACAGTTACCAACACTGTTTAGTCGCTTAATACTAAGTCTTGGGGGTTGTTCTATATCTCCCCTTATTAAAAAAATCCTTGTTTTACATAATGTATTTATAAACATGGTCATTATTGCTACATAAAAGGTTACATTATGTACTGGATTTGATCTCTGCAAGACGATCATTGTTCTTGTAGTTAATCGTAGTGCACCTTCAAGCCAACCTAATAATGTTCAAGTGTATCTATTTTCTAAAGCACCAAAAAACTCAAATATAAGAATTTTAATGGTCGAACTATAATGTAAAGACTGCTGAAATATGGTGACTCTTGCAAAAGGGATGTTTAGAATTCAAATTACCATGACCGTGAATAACATGGTTTACAAAACATTTAGAATTGGTCTTTAGCAAGGAATCACAAAGTGAGATAACATGATTAAGTAGATTTATTAATAAGCTTTTGTGTTTGCTTAATGTGACTAAGGAGTTACATTAGAAATGAATATTATTTACTTGAGAAGACAAATGTAAACTACCATGTTGAACTTGGATTGCTTTTCCTCCTTGACATTCTTTTCTATTCATAGCCTATCTTGCTGTAGGAGAATAGGAATTATTAAAAGTTCTGGAGAGTGTGTCACTTGTACACTTTTACCATGATTGTCTCATATGTAAATTGATATCTTATTGTGGAGCAACCTGCCAAAGATAAATTCTATTCATATGTGTGGATATGTATTTTTTCCCTATTTAGCCTCAGCTGCTGTGAGCCAAAACAATGTGTGTTCTTGTCCTCTGTGGATTCAGCCCAGCATCAAACACCAGGTCCTGCATCTCACAGACACAGAGAAAAAATAGTGGGTGAATTGAACCATGCTAAATTAGATATTAAACATCACTTTTTATTGATTTCCTCCCCCTAGCTTCCAGGTAACAACAACAAAAGAAATATTCAAAGAAGTTTCTTTGGTGTCACAGTCCATGATAGTGACAGGAACTGAGTGAAACATGGTATAAAAACAGAAAACTATCCAATAACGATCACCAAGTAGAAGTGACACTTTTTACATGATTTCTAGGTCTGATTCATTGCTTTTGGAAAGCTGGCAACCTTATTTAAAAGTCTGATTTTTCCAGCTCCACAGAAACTTCTTGGGAAATAGGCAACTACAACTCCTGAGATAACTATGGCACTAGGAGTACAGAGGAAGTTACTGGAGTCAGGGCCCAGGAATGCAAGCCAGAGATAGTGGCTGAGGCTTCAAAGGGGCAAAGACTGCATAGAAAGCGTCTTTGTGTCTCCTGAACAGAAAAGGTTACCTTTTGGGAAGTATAACCGAGGCCATGGCAACAGATACAACGTATGTTTGGTCCTGATTCCCTGACTTACTTGCCGTCTGATCTTGGAAAACTTATTTAGCTGCTCAGTTTCTTTAAGCATAAGTGAGGCATAATTATAGCATCTATTTAGTAATTTAATTGTTAGGATTAAATGGGATAATCCATGTAAACCATCTAGCCAATCTAGCATATAGTAGGTGTTCGTTAATGTTAGGTACTGTTATTACCGATTCTGTAAATTGCATTCTGTAAAGGGGAGTGGATGAATTGTCCTTTTGAGTATATTCTCAGCTAGACTGTAAGTGGTTCTTTTTCTAACCAGCATTCCAACTGTAGATAGAGAATATAGTTGCTCAAACACAATCCTTAGGGCAGAGAAAGATGAATGATTGCTTTTCTGAAGGGAAATTGTATCCTCCTCCTGTGTATACCACTGAAGCCCAATAAATAATGCCAAGAGGGCCTCCAATGCCACCAGTGAAAACAAGAGGTATATAATGATAGGCTTGAGATGAGTAATTTTAAAGCATCACAAAAAAGAGTCATTAGGACCTCTAAAATGAATCTGGAGGCCTCCCAGAGCACTCTGCTGACCTTCTCTGGGAGATCTAGTTCTTAAAAGCAAACACCAACATCTGTTCTACCCATGTAGAATGGCAGTAAGCAATCACATAAAAGTGATAAAGAACTTTTAAAGCTAAAACTAGTTAAAGGATTTCCTTCTCTATTCATGTTAATACTTTGGCAGACTGTAATGCCAGCTGATATGTGGATAGGAAGGAAAATGCTTTAAGGAGGGGATTGGCTTGAGTCCCCGGGTCATACTATGTCCAGAAGGGAGGCCTATGAGAACACTTTATGAGAATGGAGGTTCCAAGGCAACCAAATTAGGAGCCATTCACTACCAATGGAACCTGGGAATTATCACCTGGGAATGATGATCAGATGATCATCATAAGCTGGATGGTGATCAGCATAAGCCAAAATGTAGAAGGAGGAGGAGATCAGTAACAGAGACATCTGGCAATGAGAAGAGATAAAAGCTGAGGCCACAAATACGGATACTCTCACACCTGCTTGGGACAAGGCAAGTCCTAAAAGAAGTGTGTCAAATTGGGCAGAGATGCTCTGTCCGAGTAATGCCCCAAAGCCTGGATACTATGCAGGAGGGTTAGAGGATAGATGGACATTCCTCTCCCCAGAGACTCTGCTAGAATTTCCCCCCATACTGAGCATTTATTCATTCAGACACTTCCCACTTGGTGAATGAATGACAGGTATCACACACTTTCAGCTTCGTTTGGGCTGATATCTGGCATGTATCATTTCCTTCTTTCCTCAATTTTCCATTGTCAAATCATCCATTAAATTGGATTGAGCCCGCCTAAGCCAGCCTGTCATGGAGTACTCAGGGGAGATTACTCTGAAAGGAACAAGACCTTGGCTGTCAGGCAGGTTAGCACAAGCTCTCACCACTCAGCTCTCACCTCTCAGAAGTCCTGTGACATCGCAGGGGGCTCAGCTGGATATGTGAGCGGTCCTTTGATATTTTATGTTCAAGTCTCACCCTGTAACCTTCCAAGATAATTTCCCCAACAAGTGTTAGATAATTTGGGGGAGAATTTTAACTGTGAAACTTCAACTGATGTTTCCGTCAAAAATCATTTGTTTAAACATTAGAAAAGGAAAGTCCCACAAAAGCACGCTGAATTAGCTCCGTGTTCTTTAGAGAGATTTGAAACACATTTTTCTTGTACGGATCACTTTCCAGGGGAAGGTGTCTCTTCACCCAGGGCATAATGGCAGCATTGTTGTCAGGAAGCATGAAAAGCCTGCCGACTTCAGTGAAATGGGAAGTTGGCAGCTTTCATGCTCTGTCCTGGATGACACTTCGCACGGGTGACAGAGCTGCTGTGCTTCAAACAGGAGCCCGTAACCATCAGAAACTGATTGTTGGAAGGGGCTGATAGGAAAGTTTAGGGCTGTCTCAAACTAAATACATGTACCCCAGTGTCCTAGGCCTGGTCCAGGTCTTGGAAAACCTTATTTGTGAATTCAACTACAGTCAATTTTTTGTTTTTAAACATATTGTCATTGTAGTTCCACAAGGCTGAAGAGGTGATAGTTAGCTTCTCCTGTTTCAAATATAAATTCAAAATTCATAGGAGACACAATTACCCTATACTTTCTTACATTTACTTTGTCTTTCTAAAGGTAGTTTCTGCAATTTCCTCTGCAAACAAAACCTTAATTATATATTGAATATGCCCAAATGTGTGTTTGATTATAGTTGCTTTTGTCTGTCTTTTCCCCTTCCTTACTGCCTTGGTTCAGAATGTTATTATTTTTCATTGGGTTTTGACATGGTCTGTCTTTTTTTTTTTTTTTTTTTTTTGCGGTACGCGGGCCTCTCCCTGTTGTGGCCTCTCCCGTTGCAGAGCACAGGCTCCGGACACGCAGGCTCAGTGGCCATGGCTCACGGGCCCAGCCGCTCCGCGGCATGTGGGATCCTCCCGGACCGGGGCACGAACCCTGCATCAGCAGGCGGACTCAACCACTGCACCACCAGGGAAGCCCTTGACACGGTCTCTTAACGAGTGTTTCTAACAACAGTCTTGCCCCTTCAAACCATCTTCTATAATGCTGAAAATGCCATCTTTCTCCAAAACAAAGTTGACCCTCTCATTTTTCTTTTTAAAATCATTCAATATCTCCCCATTGCTTATTGTCCACTGTACTAGAGTCCCTTTAAATGAATCCCACATGCTACTCAGGCCAGCTTAGGGATTCCATGAAAAGTCACCATGAGCTGTTCTACCTTGGGAATCCTTCCTTGGTATCTCCTTGCACCTACCTTTGCTCAGCTCCTTGCTTGGCCCTCACTCTGTCTTGTTACTTGGGTTGACAACTCAGTTTTAGATGTATTAACCTGGGTTCACTGTTGTCCTATCCCCTGGACATGATTTCCTGTATTCCAACTGACTTAATTAATGCACTACAAAGTTGCATTAATTTGTTTGTTCATTCATCCATCCATTCATTCACTTAAAAAATGGTGTCAAGAACTCTATTAAGTATTGGGAATAGAATGGTGAATGATTGACCTTGCTCAAAATTGAACTGCTTATACTGAAGTAGAGCAAAAGATAGATCTTGTAGTATCAAAGTATATTCTCAGAGGAAGTGATGTCTAAGCTGACAACTGGAGGAATAGCAGAAGGTAGAGTGAAGAAAGGGGGAAGAGTGTTCTATCGTATATTAATGCCCAGTGAGAGAACTTCCCAAATGCAGAAACTAGATCAGGGAGAGTAAATGGCAAGAGATGAGGCTGGACAGCTAAGCATCAGTCACATCATGACGGGCCTTACATACCAATAAGGAATAAGATTTCATCCTGAGGCCAGTGAGGACTCACTGAGGAGATATTAATTGATTTGAACTGTAGTAAAATGACTCTAGTTTTGTATATAGATGCATTTGGAATGGGTAAGACTGGGGCCAGGGATAGCAGATAAGTGTAACCACTGTGAAAAGTGCTAACACTGACTTGGACTAGTACTGGGGCAATCTTGATGGAAAAGATTGCATGGATGTGGCATATTTAGGAAGTGAATTAAAGCTCTGAACTAAAAGAACTTAGTGGTGGAAAAGAAATGGAAAGTTATAAATAATAATAATAAAATTATAATGACTAAAACGTCATGAGTACTTACATGTACAAAGAATTGTTTACATACACGATCTCATTTCATCTTTACACAATCTATGGGATGGGTACTATGATTGTGCCTATTTTCAGATGAAAATCTCAGGCACAGAAGTGTTACATTACTTGACCTCGGTCTGGGATGCAAACTCAGGTAGTTTGTGACTGAGGCCTACATTCTTAGTCATTACGTTAGACTGCCTCAGATAGATGAGCAATACCTCTTTTTTTTTTTTAATCTCACCAGGTTAGGTAAGATATTGGGTGTTTATCAATGTAGCTGGAATGTAGCTTCTAAGGGGGCACATGACAAGTGCTTCTTGGCAAAAGTCTAGCTATACCAAGCTTCTAGCTCTTTTTAGAAGAGACCATGTGCTGATAGAGCCACAATCTATTGGGTTGTGCGGGAATTAATGATGGCTTAGTTTCAAGGAGAAGACATTAATTCCTATCATGTCAAGTAACAGTGAACTCAAACTCAAGGAGCTCAGTTACCAGGAATAGAACTGATCCTAGACTGGGAACTGGAAAGTTAGAAAAAAACCTCCCTTTCTTGCTCAGTCTCGGAGGAGCTTTGTCTCTGCTTCTTCACCAAGTTAGTAATGCTCATGCTTCTCTCCACCAACAGATGATCTCTGCTTTTGTCAGTGTACTCACAGCTAAAAATGGCTTCTTCCTCTAAATCCACATACCGAACACCACAGTCTCTACCTCCACAATTTCTCTGTACTTCTTAGAACAAGTTCTATAGAGAAGAAACTCATTGGTCCACCTTGAGTCCCACATATAGCTCTGGTTCCATCAGTTGTGGTACAAATGAGGCCACACAGAATCACCATTTCTGAAGAAGCTGGGAGTGGAGGCAGAGTCTCTTAGAAGGAAGCATGGGCAAAGAAGGAAAGACTAGCTGTTAGTCTAATTTGGAATGTTATTTCACTCACTATTAAAGAGATGGAAATATAAGGGTTGTGTCAGGATGTTGGTGGAGGTGATGATTTAGATACAACTCTACTTTATCTGGATTCTTCTGGATGTGATGCTTCCCCTAGTGATTCTAAAGTGTTCCAGGTCTGACTTCCCATACATACTGTATTATGTAATTTCACATAGCCATCCTCTTTTATCTACGTTTTTACTGTATTAATTCAGTCTCATATCATTTCTGACTTGATTACGGTGGTAGCTCCATGACTGATCTTTCTGCCTTCGGTATCTCTTAGCTCTAGTCTTTCCTCTCCTTCTTTCACATTCCTACCAAATTGTTCTTTCCAGGATTCAAAATAAAATAGCTTTTACAGAGGCCTAAGACAGTACGGAGCAAGAGGGAATTTCACATCTTTCCTTTCTACTTCCCTACTTACCTCTTATACTCCCCTATGGGGCTGCTTGCATTTCCTTCTTGTGTCTATTCTCTTAGACCTGTGACTGTATACAAAGTATGCACTTTTGCACTTCTTTTAAATGTATTTTTTTAATTGAAGTATAGTTGATTTACAATACTGTGTTAGTTTCAGGTGTACAGTATATTAATTCAGTTATATATATATATATATATATATATATATATATTCTTTTTCAGATTCGTTTCCCTTATAGGTTATTACAAAATATTGAGTAGGGCTTCCCTGGTGGCTCAGTGGTTGAGAGTCCGCCTGCTGATACAGGGGACATGGGTTCGTGCCCCAGTCCCGGAAGATCCCACATGCCGCGGAGCAGCTGGGCCCGTGAGCCATGGCCGTTGAGCCTGCGCATCCAGAACCTGTGCTCCACAGCGGGAGAGGCCACAACAGTGAGAGGCCCACATACCGCAAAAATATATATGTATATATTGAGTAGAGTTCCCTGTGTAATACAGTAGGACCATATAGTAGTGTGTATATGTTAAACCCAAACTTCTAATTTACCCTCCCTGCCCCTTTTCCCTTTGGTAACCATAAGTTTGTTTTCTATGTCTGTGAGTCTATTTCTGTTTTATAAATAAGTTCATTTGTATCTTTTTTTTTATTCCACATATAAGTGATATCATATGATATTTGTCTTTCTCTGGCTTACTTCACTTAGTATGATAATCTCTAGGTCTATCCATGTTGCTGTAACTGGCATTATTTCATTCTTTTTTATGGCTGAGTAATACTCCATTTTGTGTGTGTGTGTGTATGTGTATATATATATATATACCACATCTTGTTTATTCATTCATCTGTCAATGGACATTTATGTTGCTTCCATATTTTGGCTATTGTGAATAGTGCTGCTATGAACATTGGGGTTCATGTATATTTTCAAATTAGAGTTTTTTCCAGATATGTGTCTAGGAGTGGGATTGCTGGATCATATGGTAACTCTATTTTTAGTTTTTTATGGAACCTCCATACTGTTCTCTATACTGGCTATACCGATTTAACCTGCAAAACTTTCCCTTTATCTTCCTCTTCACTGGAGAACTTCTACTTAACCTTCAAAATTTCACTCATATTTGATTTTCTGTAGAACTTCTACTTAACCTTCAAAATTTCACTCATATTTGATTTTCTTAAGAAAATTTTCTTGCTGGTCTTCCTTTGAGACAACACCCCTGCACTCTGCCCTTGCCGCATTGTAAATCTAGAATGTTTTAACAAAGATACTCCCACATGAATATTAAATGGAATTCTCCATCTTACTACTCTGGTGAGAGTTTTGAATAACTAAAACAAAAATTTTCCTACTGAACTCACAACCACATGTTTTGCTGATTATAGGTATATGTTAAAGTTTGAAGTGCCCTTGGCATTATCTAATTCAACCCCCTTAGTTTATAAGTGAGAAAACCCATGGAGGTTAAATGACATTTCTAAGGATACACAGAGCACAATATCAGAACTGGAACTATTTTTGTTCTCCCACCTCATGGTCTTTTCTACTACAACAGAGCTGCCTCAAATGCCCTTTTACCTGTGAACTCTTCATTAACCTCCCCTCTGACAACCAGTCTTTGTCAGTGCTCTTATAGCTTTTCCTTTTATTATTGGTACTGGCGTTGGGCCTCAGAATGGGAAGGTTAATGCTCTTTCTATAACTTCTCTATGAGATTGCATGTGTTTGACAGCTGACACCATAAGCTCAATATCTGTGTTCCCCCCCAATGTCTAGCATGGTGGCAAGTATACAGCAGGCTTCCATAAAGGTTGGCTGAAAAAAACAAAAAGTGTTGACAATTGGAAATAAAAGCTGGTGTTGAATTCATAGGTAATATGTATGTATGTGCGTGACCGGTGCAATTTCAATGATCTCTCTTTATCTAGAACTCAAGTGCTATGTGACCCTTAGACAGGCATTTCTGTCAATCATCAAAACTCAGAGTAAAATGATAGAACTGTTTTTTATTGTTAATATCAGTCTAATCCTTACAATTAGAGTCTTTTCACATTTATTGTGTTCTCTTTATGACATACTTTAGTATCATGTTTATCATTGATTCAACCAAGTAAAGAGAGATTCAGGTTGGGAAAACTCCAGTTCTTATATAAATGAACCCTAGTACTGATTTTTTATAGAGTACTTTTAAGAATTAATTTGTCCACATTTTTAAGGATTTTCACAAGGAAAGGAACATTGCCAATGCTAGATAAATATTTAGTCCTTATTGTGCTGGTTAATGGTCTAAAATTATTTGAATTTTTAAATGTTAGAATTCAGTAGGGCATTTGTAAAGAGTGATTTTGGAGCTTCTCGGGAAAAAAAAGAATATGCATTTTTGATAATTTTCTCTGTCTCTTACAAGTCTTTTTTCATGTATCCTCCCCTTCTTTTAACAAGAAAAGTAAGTAAGAGAACACATCTAATAACTAACTAATCCTCGGTTGTGTGCCCCTTCAGGGCCCTGTGTATGTAATAGACCATCTTGTCACTGTAAAGTGGCTCCTTCAGAACATACTGCAAAAGCATTAAGCCCTTTTATTGGATTACATAGATCCAGACTGTGTGGAAAGGTCAGCTTTAAAGTAGTTCTTCTCTGCTTAAATCCCCCCTTCCTCTCTTGGTAGCAGGAATTGTGTTCATGACATTGGTTAAAACATCTGATATTCCGTGGGAAATTTCCCCCCTCATTGGTAGTTTCTTATCATCAAGATTGGCTTCAGGGAAGCCTGCACTTCTCTGTTCCAGCATTAGGACAATGGAAAGTTCTGTCCATATCTGACAAACACCAGCCAGGAAAGTGCCAGGTTTGTGTACTCACCCTGTTCTGTCCTGTGTCACCAAGACAGTGCCCCCCTTAGCTTGCCTCAGGAGGATGAGATGTTACAATAGAACAAGCGATCCCGCACCACGATTTGTGATCTCTTTCTCCTCCACAAAAGCAAGTTGACTCATTGTATGATCAGGCCACTCAAGATGGATGTTCTCTTGTTCTCTGTGCATCCCCTGCCTGACCAGTGCCTGCTTCACCTACACCCTACTCACCTGAATGACCTTCCTACTTACTGGTCCCAGTCCCCAGCTAGTGATTGTTCTTATCAGAGGGGTGGTGAGGGGTGTGCCTCTTTGCTGGTTTCCCTGGTAACTCCCCTATAACTGGCCCCACCCCCTGGGAGTGAAGATTGCTGCCACTTTCTGCCCGCCACCGCTGCACATGATGGGGTATTGTTACTCCAGGATTTTGCTTCAAACATGTAAGCTCCCCAACCATTAAACCACTGATGTCTCTGTTGCTGACTCCAGGCTCTTTCTTCGCTCTTAAAGCTGGGTAAGCACAGGCTTTGTATGCCTGCAGGGTGCAGCCCAACACACATCCATTTTTTTCTCAGTGACTTTATCATCACCCAGAACTTCATAAATTGAGCCAATCTAAAATAGTAATAGCTAATATTTATTATTGAGAGCTGACTCTATACCAGACATCATGTCCAGGACTTCACATAGCTTATCATATTTGATCTCTACAAAATATTTTTAAATAACAGCTTTATGGAGAAATAATTTACATATCACAAAATTCACCCTTTGAAGTATAGAAGGCAGTGGTTTTTACTTAGTATATTCACAGAGTTGTAGAACAATCACCCCCATATAATTTCAGAGTATTTTTATCACCCCAGAAAGAAACCCTCTGTCCATTAGTGGTTACTCCCCATTCTCTCCTTCCCCTGACCCCTGACAATCACTAATCTTTTTATTCCTATGGATTTTCCCATTCTTTCCATTTCATGTAAATGGAATCATATAATATACAGTCTTTTTTGACTGGCTACTTTCACTTAGCATAATGTTTTCAGAGTTCAACACTGTTTTGGTATGTATCAGTACTCATTCCTTTTTATGGCCAAGTAATATTCCATTGTATGGTTTACCATATTTTGTTTATCTATTCATCAATTGATGAACGCTTGGATTGTTTCTACTTTTTGACTCATAAACGATGCCTCTATAAACATTCATATACAGGTTTTTGTATGTAGACATAGATTTTCAGTTTTCTTGGTTGTATATATATATGGACTTCAAAACACTCATAATATACAGTATCACCATCTGCAGTTGAGGAAACTGATGCTTGAAAAAGTTAAGTAACTAACTCAGTTAATCATGTCAAACCAGTGCTAGTAGATAATAATCCTCATGGTCAGACAACCTGGAAACTTCAGTCTTTGGCTGCTCTCTTTCTCTGGCACTCTTCATAATAAGTAAGCATCTGGATGCTCTGAGTCTTTCTTTGGCTTGCTGCTTTCCATTCCAAAAGCCTTCATGTAATGTGGTAGATAGTGCTAGTTGCTTACTCAGTATGCATTTTCTCCTTCTTTCCTTGTAGCAAAATCCTGACTTGATTATTGGTTTCAAGGTGCCCAGCTGAAAACTTCATTCATTTGTTTCACTTTTATAAATGGGTGGTCACATGCCACATTGCTGGTCAATTAGAAATAAATCAATGTCAGCTATTGTTAGGTGGAACTCTGAGTAAAAAATGAGGTTTTTAAAACATGGACATTTTAATTGGGATGAGCCATTTTTGTCTTCCCCACTCCCTCACTTTCCTGGAGTATGATGTAATAGCTGGAGCTACAACCACCATCTTTTCACCCCAAAGGAAAGTCCAGGAGAATTGCAGATATCTTGGCCCTTAATTCTTGAACTACTCAAGCAATGCCAGAAACTGTCTACTTGCAAACTTAATAGGAATTATCTATCCCTATTTAGTTAAGAAGATGCTAGTTTGGTTTTCCTATGTAGCTGAATACAAATTTCTAATTTTGACAAGACTTCAGGTAAATGGAATCCCTTAATTGTCCTTACATTCCCATTGTCAAAAATCATACTCACGTTGTAAAGTCCAACTTAGGTGATCTTGTTAAGAGAATATACTTAAATCCCTATTGAAAGTGACCTCTTACTGTATTTGCTCTAGTACTCAATTTGCATCTCTCACCTGGAGTTTGTAACATATTTGTAGTATGGGTATTTGTGCATATCTCCTTTTCCAATTTTGACTACATTAGACTCAGAGAATCTGAGGGAAAATTTAAGATGTTGACATTTTATCTGGGTGGTACAAGTCTAAGGCAATCAAGATGAAGAAAAAGAGAAGAGAACCAAGAAAAAATACATTAATTCGAATCTATTGCAATTGGCCCTTTGTATCCAAGCTTTGGCATCTGTGGATTCAACCACCCTTGAATCAAAAGTATTAAAAAATAAAAAATCCAGAAAGTTTCAAAAGCAGAACTTGAATTTACCACACACCAGCAACTATGTATATCGCATTTACATTGCATTTGCAACTATCTGTATAGTATTTACATTATATTAGATATAAATAATCTAGGAATAATTTAAAGTATATGGGAGGATATGCATAGGTTATACGCAAATACTACACCATTTTATATAAGGGCATCCCTAAATTTTGGTATCTACGGTTGTGGTGGGGTCCTGGAACCAATCCCCTGAGGATACAGAGGGACAACTATACTTCATGATGAGAGACAGCACGTTTTTCAGCTCACATGTGTACTCAGTACATGGGACTTCACCAGACAGATTACAAAGAGGATTCACACCTCAAAGTAATGTAATGTATGTATAAGACAAAGAAGGGAGAATTCATCTGTCTGACTTTCTCTCATCTCCTAGTTCTTACTGGGCAAGGTTTATCTTATGGGAAATAATTAATTTTTCATCTGGCTCTGCAGGAGCTTCTCAGGAAGCCAAATCCCACACTCCCATGTATGGTGTTGCATCAAAGTATAAGAGTGGAGGGAGATTTGATGAAGGTGGGTAGTCAGCTGAGAGAGAAAGGAGGCAGTCAATGGAGTCTGAGAAAGCATGCAAGGATTGTGTCTAAACCATAGACAGACAAAAGTTGTTTAATTAAAAGTTAATTCTTAACAGAAGAAATGTTACATGTTCAGTAGCATTAACATTTAATTTCAACATTATAAAATTACCTACAATCTTATTTTCTATTACAACAAGTCTAACATTTTTGTGTATATCTTACCACCTGTGTGTATATCTTTTTACAATATACACACAAGAATTATTTACAATGGCACTATGCTGAACCCAATTTTTGTGATTTTATTTTTCACTAATTATATCATAAAATTCTTGAGATTATTCAATATTATTTTACTACTTAAGTTTTAATAGCAACATAGTATAAGAATGTGCCATATTTTTGACAAATCTTCCATTTCATGGTATATTGGTTGTTAATATATATTTTTAGCTATCAAAAACTACTGAAAACTGTGTGATGAACATTCTTGTTGATCCATTTATGAGAACTTCAATCATCTATTTTCTCAATTGAAATTACTGGAGGTGAATTTATGCCATAGAGTATGAATACTTTTAATTCTTTTGATATCTGTTGTGAGATTATATTCCAGAAAGATTTTTTAATTTGTTTAGTTATTAATTAGAGGTCCTACTTTTATGTACCAATCTTGTGTAAAATTCTTAGAAATTATTTTCTAAGTTGCCTGATGAAAAACAGTATCTCATTGTTATTTTAAAGTTGAATTTCTTGATTACTACTGAAGATGAATATTTTATATATGTTTCTAGTCAATTAACTTCTCTTCTTTTGTGAACTGCCTGTTTGTGCCCTTTGTCATGATTTTAGTTTACAAAGATTATAAGGTTCTTTGAGGACCAAGACTACATTTTATTCCTGCTGGAGTCCATCTCCATCACTGTTGTGCCTGGGCTGGGACTTCTAAGTGTTTGCAGAATGAAAGAATGACAATCCACTATTATGTTTTTACTTAGTTACCAATAAAAGAATTAAATTAGTTTTGCACATTTGTATTTAGTGAGAAACAAATGCCATTTTTCTCCACAAAAGTTTTTCTTTTTTTTCTGAAGAAAATTTCTTAATTTCTTTTCAACAATAACACCATTTTTAGCCTGAATGGATAAATACAAGATTGGACAGATTCAGCTATTTTCACTTTTTTTCCCTTTTTTCCTCAGCAACTGTCAGATTTTTCTATTCTTACAAGCTATTTTGGGATACTCAGGCACAAATAGGGATTTATTATCTCATTTCATTATAGAAAATGAAAGCACTAAAATAAAACATCTCAAAAACTCTACAAACTTGTGCTTTTTCTGGATTATATAACACAACTGAGCCCACCAGGAAGATAATACTCAAACTTTTTTCAGCCTAATTGTTCTTAAACTGACCTGCTTCTTTTTCAGAACATTTTATTTTCAGCAGAACTTCTATTTTCATTGAATCTGGGGATGTGCAAGTAACATATATATAAAGATTTTTTAAAAATGTTTTAATAGATATTGCACTTGAATATATATTTATAGGTATATGTATAAACATACATATATTCCTTTTGGCAGATTATTTTTCTTCACTTTTCACAAGGATTCTGTGCTATGCAGAGAAAGTGAGTCACCATCTTCTAAGGTAGCTACGAGGTCTCAAGTACACAAATATGTATACAGCTGTGTATAAGACCCTAAAATTCTGGAATCACAATTAATATAGCACTTTGTTTTCTAAATAAAGTTATAAATGATTAAGCCATGTATTGATTGTATAATTTGGTAAATAAAATCGTGTAGAAAGAAAGCCTTCCAATTCCACCATTTAGAGATAAGTCAATAGCACTGTATTATAGTTCTACCATTTTTTTTTCTTTTTTTTTTTTTTTGCCGTACGCAGGCCTCTCACTGTTGTGGCCTCTCCCGTTGCGGAGCACAGGCTCCGGACGCGCAGGCTCAGCGGCCATGGCTCACGGGCCCAACCGCTCTGCAGCATGTGGGATCTTCCCGGACCGGGGCACGAACCCGTGTCCCCTGCATTGGCAGGAGGACTCTCAACCACTGCGCCACCAGGGAAGCCCTACCATTTATTTTTGATAGAATTTCACCATTTATTTTCTACAGAGATACAGACACATTATGTATGTATATGTATTTTACAAGAAGACTGTAACAGTAGTTGAAAATAACATGTATTGACATTTTTTTCAATTAAAAAGTAATATATTCTCACTATGGAGAATTTGTTAACAACAAATATCATTTATATGCTATTTCCAATTATTTAATATTTAGGTTTATTTTTTAATTTTTATTTTCTCTATTATTATAAACAACTTTTAAAGATTATTTTGAGATTTAAGAGTATAGGCAATTCTGTCTGTAGATATTTAACCTTATTTATTCTTCCAAATTGTCAAATGTATTGTGCTGGATCCATCGTTTATACATTGACTTGAAATACCACCTTTATCATGTACTAAATTCATATTTGTGTCTGGGATTTTTATCATATTAATGTTGCCATAAATTCATAGTTACTGACTTCAGCCAGGTTCTCATTACTCATTTTTATATCTTCATGCTTGGCTTCCATTTCCATTCCCTTCAGCTATTATTTTAGAACTTCACTACAGCTCAGCACTCCCTTCTAAACCTTCCTGCTACTCCCTGAACCCCTTCTTCATCAATAAGATAAGGCTACAACTGTGGTTTTCCATCCCATCTGTCCATTAGTTTCCTAAGACTGCTGTAACAAAGTACCACAAACTTCACGGTTTATGACAACAAAAATTTACCATCTCAATTCTGGAGACTAGAAGTCTGAAATCAAGACATCAGCAGGGTAATGCTCCCTGTGAAATCTGTAGAAGAGCATTCTTCTTTGCCTCTTCCTAACTTCTGGGAGTTTTTGGCAATCTTTGGTATTCCTTGGTTTGTAGATGGATCACTCCAATCTGTTTTGGTTGTCACATGGCTGTCATTCCTCATGTGTCTTCATGTCTTCTTCCATCTCTGTGTGTCTGTATCCAGATGTCACTCTTTTTATAAGGACTCCAGTTATATTGGATTAGGGGCCCCGCTCTACTCCAGGGTGATCTCATCTTAACTAATTACATCTGCTATGGTTCTCTCTCTAAATAAGGTCACACTCTTAGGTAGAGGGGTAAGGACTTCAGTGTATACTTTTGTGATACAACTCAACTCATATCCATACCTCTGACATCCACTCTCATCTTATTGCTCTCCTTTTGAATCAGAGGATAAGATTCTATTTCTTTTCAGGTTAATTCAATGTTCTTTATTCCAACTCCTCCTATCTCCTCTGAGACTTTGCTCCATCAACTAACTCTTCTTTTTGGCACATTCATCTTCTGCATTTCCACTAACATCTCCCCTGGAATTTGAAAACAAGCTTAAGTCCTTAATCCTATTAACGGTATCTGTCCTTTTAACTTGAACCCTCCTTCCCTTTAGTTATAATTACGTCTTTCTCCTCTTCTTTCCATATCAGATCTGTTCACTTTTATCAGCAACATTGTTAATTTTCAGTTTTCACAAAGAATTGATATCTTTGTCCTTTGACATGTGTCATTGTGTGTCCTAGGGCAATTAAAGAAAGTCAAAGCTGAATAGGGATGCCAGTGCTGGCTAGTTAGCTTAGATCTCTTTCTTGTTAAGGAACCCAGTTTTTCCTAGGAGCCTAAAAGCATGTAAAGCCAGTATTCTTGATTTAGAAAAAATTATGACTTGTCCTGAATATTTGGAATTGTCCTTAAATTATAGTAATGGAATGTTAGATGCATTACGTTATAATGAATTGTCTTGTCACACTTACTTTAAGATAACTGAGACTTGGAAACATGATTAAATTATCTTTGTATCCCCAGAACCTGCAGAAAACTTGGAATTGATTGGGTAACCAATAAATTTTTAGGGATCAATGACTCATGGATAAATCCATAATGTCTTTTCTAAGATAGCTAGTGTTATAAGGTGAAACTAATTTGTCCATATGAAAACCAGTTTTATGCCTTGATCTCATTAATTCAGTACTTTAAGCAGCAAAACAGACTAGCAATTATAAAAGTTTTTATAACAGGAGATAAACTGCATTTTCTAAACAGATATTCTATAGAACATTGTTTTGTGGAAATTTATATCAAATGAAGTAAAAATAAATAATTTTTTTAAAAATGCTTGGGTGTAAATAACTTTAGGAAAGATTGATTTCTTTATGCAGACATTCTTAGAACCCACATAGTATTTAGATTTGCATTTGGCTGGATGTGACAGAAACCTGATTGTGTAGGTATAAGCAAGGTAGGGGTTTATTTTTCTCATGTAGGAAAACTAAATGCTGAAATAAGCATCCCTGTTACTGAACCACGGTTGAGTCTGCTCATCCTCGCACAATAAAGCTAATCTACTGACACCAGGTTGTGTTGAAGGGAAGTGCAATGTTTATTGTAAGGTGCCAGACAAGGAATCTGGGACAGCTAGTGTTCAAAAGCCCAAATTCCCCAATGGGTTTTAGCAAAGCGTTTTTTAAAGGCAGGATGTGGGAGGGGCGTCCCAGGGTATGTGACCAGCTTGTGCAACATTCTCTGATTAGTTGACAGGGTGGTATTACAGGGGTTAACATTATCAATCCTTAGGACCAGATAGGTCTGGGGGCTACTGTTCATGGTCATCAAGTAGTTAATTTCTTCCATTTGGTGGGGGTTTTAGCATCTGTAAAAAACTCAGGAAAGATGCATCAGATGTTATTATCTAGGTACTTCAGCTAGAAGCTACAGCAGAGGGTATGGGGGAGGGGTCTGTCCCAGAAATGCCCCGTAGAGTCTTGCTGGGTTACACCCATAGTGGAATGGTATTTCCACCAACAGTCAGGCTTCTCCCCTCACTCTCCTTCCCCCTCATTTGCATAGCATGAAGCTTTCTTCCTCAAGCTCACATTCACCTGGGGGCCGCTGTATTTCTAGACATTATATTTACATTCTAGGCAGGAAGAGTAGGGAAGCATCAAGAGCATAAAGTGGATGACAGCAAAATATGTCCCTTTATTTCAGAGAATATTTTTCTCAGTTGTCCTCCTAGTTAACTTGTGCTTATATCTCATTGATAGGAAGTAGGTCACAGGGCTATCCCTACTCCTAAGGGAGTCTAGAATAATGACTATTTTTTACTGGTGCATGATATCTCATGTGAAAACAAGGTGTTCTTAGTAAGAAAAAGAAGGAATGGATGTTGGGTGGGCGACCGTCAGTGTCTAAAACTAATGTGCCTTGTGACCTCCTACGGGGAAATATTGTCATATGCAGTATTTTCATGCCATCTTTTCCCACAGTTCTTTGGTTCATCCCTCTTGCTGGTTAACAGAATCGACTGGTCAGACTGTATATAGGGACAGGTTTCTGAAGAACCCGGGCCTTATGTTGTTCTTGGGTTATAATACTTTGGGAAGGTCTAGCTCAGCTGATAAAGATATTGACATGTTGAGATATTATCTGAAGTGGGGACACATAAGGACCCATTTTAAACAAATAAACACTTACCAGAGCTCTCTCTGTTCAGTGTCTCCTTAATTCTCATAGTGAATGAAGTAAACTGGAGAAACTAAACACAAGATAGATAAACTGTGGTATATTGATCGTAGTAATGGTCTTGATTTTTTAAAAACTCCTTTTATTAAAGAAGCTGTGTCTATATTTGCCTTGGCAAATATCATGTGGGGGATTGAGTGTGCTAGTTATGATCCTAGGTCTTAACAGGTCTTGTGTGTGTTTCTTCTTGCTCTCTCTTTCTCCTCTGTCTTCCCCATAAGAATAAGCTAACCGGCTGAAGAACAGTCATGTGGAACAGAGCCAAGAGGGACTAGATATGTGAGAATCCATCCATGGTCAGTGATTTAATTGAGCTATGGCTGGCAATAGACACATGAGTAAGTCTTGCTGAGCCCAGCTCAGATCAACACAACAGCTCAGTCAGCCCAAAGACTTGTGAGCAGCAAGTGTTTATTGCTGCATGCCACTAAGGTTTTGCATTTTCTGTTGTTGTTACACAGCATTACTGTGGTAATAGATAACTGATACACTAACTCTGCTGAGAAGGGATGCTGAACAGGTGGTCAATAAATAAATGGAAGTGTGTGGGATACCATTACTTACCTATAAGCACCTGCTTTTGTGTCTCCTCCCTGAATTTTTTACCTTAATTTATGTTGTAAATTTCATCTCAACTTGTGTATGGATCACCAGACTATTATCTTTGCTTTTTATTTTATATTATTATTTTTTACCACATCTTTTGAATGTTATATACAATATTATCTTTTTAAAAAACAATTTTTATTTTCAGAAATTTTAGAAATAAAGATTTTAAAAATCATATAATAAACACTTCTGACCCACCACATAGAACGAATAGTTTTAAGCATTTTGTTATATTTGCTTCAAGTCTCCTAATTTATGAAAGCAAGTGACTGCTTGTGAAGTTGAGAACCTCTGATATCCCAACTCCCCCATCTCATTCCCCTTTTAAGTTCTAGAGGGGTTTAGTGTGTATCCTGACAGTGTTATAAAAAATACTTTAACATACATATATATTCATAAAAATCATTTTAAAATACATTTTTTATTATTATTTAGGTATGGTGAGCCCAACAGATCAGGAAATGACTGCCAATTAAAAGATAGTTTGCCACAGTTCCCGAGGGGAGGGGCACAGTACACCATCCAGAGCCTCATGGGGAGACATCGGGGTTGATCAGGAGTCAGAGGGAGTGAGGGGAAAACAGGGGCAAGAGCCTTCATTGTGGTTTCCATGGGAAGGAATGGGAAAGGCAGGGTGAGCAGGTTTAGGATCAGCAGGTTTTAATAATTTCTGTGAGCTCAGGGATTGTCCCTAGCTGTCTGGTTCCTGACTCTGGGATGATTAAAGCAGGGAAATAGTGGCCCTGGGTGTGAAAGCCCAGTAGAGGAGGTGGCTGAGGTACGGGCTCTGAGTTGGTTGGTTTGTATGAGGAAGGGAGCTTATAGTCATTCTCTATCTCTAGCTAGCTCTAGGTGGGCCAGTCTCACCACTATAGCAAGGCCTCTGATGCCAAAATATTAGAAATACAGAAAATAAAAAGGCATGACTAATACAACAAAGTATATCTATAAGTAAGATATACTTTTGTGGGTATTTTAAAACTTTACATATCCAACTTTATATTTATATATACTATCATACTGAGTGAAAGAAGGAACATGCATGTTAAGATACATATATTTCACTTAGCTACTCATTGTTTACTGTTGAACTTTTGTTTAATATTCCAACTTAAGAATATTCCTCATTTTATCTATACATTTCCTATTTTGGACATTTGGATGGTAGGTAAAAGTTCTCATGTTCTCGCCAATGCTGTGATGTACATCCTTGTACTTGCCTCCCTGGGTACCTGTCTTCAGGTGTGCTGGGTCATAATGTGGTAGATGGAACTCTAAGATGACTCCTAAATTCCTTATCCCCTAGTGCACACAGCCTAAATAAGCCGCTCTCGTTGAGTATGGAAAAGACTATGAATATGATGAATATTATTCCCACAATTAGGATATATTACATGACAAAGATGAGACAGTTTTTCAGATATGGTTAAGGTCCAAAACCAGTTGAAGGTGAGTTAATCAAAAGAGAGATTATCCTGGGTGGACTTAATTCAATCAGATGAGTCCTTCAAAGGGCCTGGGCCCTTTCTGGAGAAAAAAAGATATTTGAAGCATGAGAGAGATTCTCTTACTGATCTTGAAGAAACAATGGAGGAGGTCATGTAAGAAGGACCTGGGAGCAGTTCCTAGAAATTGATGGCAGTTTCTGACCGATAATCAGTGAGAAGATGGGACTTCAGTCACACAACCGCAAGATATTCAGTGCCACCAGCAACCACGGATCTTGCCAGAGGACCTTGAACCTCAGATTGAGACTGGAACCCTGGCTGACATCTTGATTTTAGCCTGGTGAGACCTTGAGCAGAGGACCCAGCTAACCCATACCTAGACTTCTGATCCACACAAACTAAGAGATGATACATTTGTGTTGTTTGAAGGTGGTAAATTTGTGGTAATTTGTTACACAGCAATAGAAAACTAATACATAAGGTATGCACATTTGAAATTTTATAAGATGACTTTTACAAATAATCAAAGCAATTGTAAGAGTGTATATTCCAACCAGAAGAAAATGAGAGAAATGAGAGTTCTAGTTTTCTCACATCATTACTGTTATTGTCTGGCTTTTTATTTTTAAAAAGTTGCCTATCTAACAGACAATGTTTAAATTAAAATTGTTCTTATTACAGTTTAGAAATAATACATTCACGTTATTAATTCCTAAAATTATGAAGGATATGAGATGTTATTCTACTTGCAAACTAAGAAGTTGTCCTATCATAATTTCATTCATATATATGTATACATATATACATATACACATATGCATGAATATGCATAGTTCTCAGTGTGCATGTTCTCTCGTCCAGAGTTTTTAATACAAAGAATATTATCCATAGTTAAGATGGTTATCCATGCCTCAGTTCCCTACAAGACAACTCAATGAGGCCCAGATATTTACCAACATGTGCAGAAGTTTTGCACCACAGAAGAGGAACCCCAAAATAGTGAGACCTGGAGATTATGTTGGGCAACTGGCAATTTACTCCTCCTCCCCTCTTAAGAGAGAGACAGAACTTTATGACTAATGTAAACAAATTCTTCAGGAATTCTGGAGAGAAACACCCTGGATTATAAGCAAATATCTGGTATGAGAGGAGAAAGTTGTCTCTGGGTTTTATTACTCTTAGAATATAAGCAAAAGGCTCTAGGGAAGATAAATCTCTAAATCTTATCCAGAGCAATTTACTTTCTCTAACTCCAAGGCCTGTTTGCCATTCAGTCATAAAGTCTAGTCTGTATAGAAATGTGAGAATATTCATGGCATTACCTGCCAACAATTGTTTAAGTCAAATAGTGAAATGACACCATAAGTTATACGTGTGTGTGCACATGTACGTGTGTATAGAAAACCAGCAGGCCTCTGTTTTACTACTTCTTGTCTCCCAGTACTACTCCTAAGAAGTAAGTGCTTTTGACTCTTCTAGTTGTTTCTTCTGATATTTACCTCCATATATCGAAATAATCTGCTCATTCTGCATTTCTTGATGTAATAGTTTTATCCATTATCTCCTGCCTTCTTGTTATAGTAGATCAAGATAACTAACTCTCTAACACTCTCCCCTAACTCACCCTAACCTCATATTTCCTTCTTCTTTCTTCTAGATAAAGCTATGTGATAATTTGAGTAAAATAAATATTCATTATTTACATGTCCACAGCGATAGGTATATTGTTCACTGGTGAGTCAAATAGTGTACTGCGATAGTATCTTCTTTCTTGTATTAATTTTGAATTTTTTGAAGGTTACTATTTCCTCAATTTCTCCTTTTCCTTATCTTTCTAAATAGCTATCAATTTTTAAATCTTCTCATTAAGATATAATTGGCATACAATAATTTGCAAATAAAGTGTATAATTTGATAAGCTTTGATATATGTATCACAAACCTATGAAACTATGGCCATAATAAAGACATTGAACATATGCATCAACCCCAAGGATTACTTGGGCCCCCTTTTAATCCCTTCCTCCCTCCCATTCTTGCCTTCCCCACATCTCAGGAAACTACTCATCTACTTTCTGTCACTATGGATCAGATTTTATTTTCTAGAATTTGTATAAATAGAATCTTACAATCTGCACTTCTTTTGTCTGCCTTTTGTCACTCAGCATAATTATTTTGTGACTCATCCATGTTGCATATATTAATAGTTCATCCCTTTTATTGTAGTGTTCCAGTCTTTCCACATTCTAAACATTTTAGTCTTTTAAACTGTAACCATTCTAAGAGGTATGTAGTGATATCTCTGATTCATTTGTATTTTCTTATCGACTAATCGTGTTGAATATTCTTTCATGTGCTTATTTGTTATCTATACATGTTTGCTGGTGAAGTATCTATTTAAATTCTTCACCTATTTTTTTTAAACTATAGAGTTTTGGAGTTATTCATATACTGTGGATACAAGTTCTTTATCAGATAAGTGACTGCAAATACTATTTTATTTGTGATTTACAAGTATTATCTTTCAGTCTGTGGCTTGTCTTTTTACTCTTAACAGTGTTTTCAAAGAGAAGTTCTTAATTTTGGAAAACTCCACTGTACCGACTTTTACTGTTTTTGGATTGTGGTTTTGGTATTTTATCTAAGAATTCTTTGCCTAAAACAAGATCACAAAATTTTTTCTTCTAGAAATTCTAAAGCTTTTATTTTAACATTTAGGTCTATTATCCATTTTGAGTTACTTTTCGAATATGGTAAATAGAAGCACTGTTTTTGTATATGGATATCCAGTTGTTGAAGCACCATTTATTGAGCAGACTATTTATTCACCAATGGATTAAGTTTACCTTTGCTGAAAATTAATTACATATGTGTGTCTCTATTTCTTGACTCTTCATTCTTTTCCATTGGTCTATTAATCTATCTATCTTTGTTTCAATATCACATTGTCTTGATTATTTTTATAGTAAACCTTCAAGTCAGATATTGTAAGTCCCCTTTGTACTTTGGCAAATCTCTGGAATTCTCTTATTTGGGTGTTGCTTGCTTCCATTCGACTCACCCGGGTCCAAAGATAGGATGGTTGCAACTCACAATTTTTTGAAGATTCTGATATCAGAGTGACAGACCAGAAGATCAATAGTCCTTATATAGCAGTTTTCCTTCAAATGTGGTCTGTGAACCACCCACATTAGAATCAACTTTGAAGTATGGGTGTTTGTGTGTGTGCGCCTGCGTGCTACTAATTCTTACATTCCTGTGCTTATGCCTGATCTATTAATTCAGAATCTCTAGGTACGAGGGCACAAGAATCTGCATATTTAGTAAGTCCTCTGTGTGATTCTTATGGACACTTAAACTTTGATAATCGCTGAGACAACGATGACCGAAAAAAAGCCCTTTTCAGTCTATTTTTCACACATTACACAGATGAGTGAAACAGGTGTAATTATTTAGGTGGAAAGGAAGAAGACACTTTAATTTACCTAGTTATTCATTTCCTCACTCACCTTTTCATTCATTCATTCATTCATTCACTATGAACAGGCAACAAGGACTAAAGCATAATGAAGCAACTTGAAGAATTTGTGAAGTCTATTTTTACAGACAGAATATGTTCTCCAGGTATTTGTGGCTGTCAGGTGATGAATCGGCTGCTGCTGCTCCCAGCACACTTGGGGAACAGAACAACGCTGAGCTGGAAGGGATGCCCACAGGCATCTCCACCCCCAGGCTTTTTGCAGATTTCTTTTAAACAATCCCAAACTAAAAGAAAGCTTGCTTATTCTTAAACCTGTTTAGGACAGGAGATTTTGCAGCCTCCTTTATAGGTTAGTTCTAGTGTTTATTACTACTTTTTCCACTACAGACTCTTGAGTGTCAACAATAGATATGAATTCTTATTATGGAAAAAGCAGGGATGCCCTGCGGCCCTGGTGCCCACTGGAGAAATATTAAGAAGCTGATGATGGTGGTTCCCTTTGTTTTTACTCTGATGTCTTTCACTGGTATCTTCACACCAATATCATAAAGTTGGTTTTTTGGTTTTTGGTTTTTTTGGTCCTCTCTAACTCCAAACCTGTGCTAAGGAAATGGTCTTGGAAACTCATTCATTCATATCAATGCCAAATGATCGATAGATGCATGGTGACTTACATTCTAGAAATAGTGTGGAACTTCAGATATTAGAGCTAAGATAGGTATTTTGGTGGATCCTCTCTTGTGTTTCTGAAATTATTTGCTAGAGGCAGCTTGTTATTTTGCTTTCTCATCAGGCAGTCTTGGAAATTGTAAATGAAAATTTTCAAAAAGAAAAGGGCCAATAGTTGTGAGTAGTCATAGAAAATAACTCTTTGTGTTATAGAATAACATCATATCTATTTAATTTTCAAGACAGAGTGCTTAGGGGTCAAGAGTAACTTTACTCTCATAGAATAGATCATGTTAAAGTTGGAAGGGGCTTTAATATACTGGCCTCATTTTAGAGGCGAGGAGTCTGGGGTCCAGGGAGGCAAAGTGACATATACTAAGTCACACAGATAACAAGTGACTATCTATAATGTGGAAATCAGATATAGCATCCTCTGCATCACTGTGCTGAAATAATTATCTTGGGTTGACTAATAACCCATAGCAAGTAAGGAACGTGCCAAATCCCTACTTGTCTCATAAGCATGGCAAGAGCTCTGGAGTAAAAATGCAGGATAAGGTCCTGAGTCCAATCCTTTGTATAAATAAATTAACAAGTAAACATGTAACCTCTAACTTTATACTCCTAACAATGAAGAGTTTTAATCTTTTTTTAATGAGAGCATCCTTAAGGGTATATATGTATATTACTTTATATGGTGTACTGACAAGAAAATAATCCACAATCTCTCAGAAGACCCTTGATTCCCTTGATTAGCAGTAAGTTAGGTTAGTTAATTAAGGCTATTTTAACACTAATTAGTCAAGGCTTTAATTATCCTTTCAGGGCAGGAACGTAGGAATACTTTGGTTCTTAGTGACCCCGTTAACCAAAATGATAGGATTTCTTGTCTTCCATCTAACAGTGATTTGTGATAAGGAACAGAGGGAGAAAAGCTGATCCAATGGGATTACAGGAACATTGTTAAACCAGAGTCAACCCAAGAGCAGCAGTGGGCCTAAGATAAAAAAGCATCCTCTGTAGCTTCTGGACTAGCCCTGCAGGGAGAAAGGCCAAGGGGCTGAGGCCTGGCTGACTTTGTCATGGAGAGCTCCAAGGATGTTGGTCCACCAGACCAGTAAGTATATGGATCAGAGTATAAGAAATAACTGAGGGCCTCAAGTTATAGGGGGAGTCATGACAAATAAGCTGAAAACTAAGTGGGACAGCCCCTTCCCAGCCCTGGCAGTGTGGTTCACTTACTGAGTGTCTTCTGTACACTTCTCTTGTTGTGGAGCCCTGGCTCTAGGTGCACAGGCTTCAGTAGTTGTGGCACATGGGCTCAGTAGTTGTGGCTTGTGGGCTCTAGAGTGCAGGCTCAGTAGTTGTGGCTCACGAGCTTAGTTGCTCTGTGGCATGTGGGATCTTCCGGGACCAGGGCTTGAACCCGTGTCCCCTGCATTGGCAGGCGGATTCCCAACCACTATGTACACCAGGGCATGCTATGCTTTAAACAATGAGCATAGAGGCAGTGAACTTCCTGTGCAGGAAATGAGAGGGCCTTTGAGAGCTTGGCCACAAAGGATCCCAGAGTCTTTGCGTAGCAGCAGCCTCAATGATGATGAAGATTGAATTTTTGCCAGCTTTTTGGAGTGGGAACTCAAAGCATATAAAACGTGTTTTAGACAATGATGAGCAAATGTGACATTATGCCTGCATCGTGACTAACAAATTCTCACACATTACTACACCTGTGTTTAGTAATATGCATATTCAGTCTTTGGTCCTGAATCAAACACCCATGTTCTCAGCAGCCTCATTTCTGTGTCTTATGGTTCTTGACACCTTAGTGCATAAAGCTCCCCTCCATCACTACTGGAAAAATTGCCTTTATCATCTAGATATCTGACCATGGAGACTCTTAAACCAGTATTAGATAATGTGGAGTCACTTCATACTTCCTTTGAACATTCATGAATTTCTCTGCCTGTGGTATTTTGGGGTACAATTTACAGCTTCATCTGGTACAACCACAACATTCTATTAACGCTAGAGGAATAGTAGACTGCTTTGGACTTTATAGGAGATGGGTGTCTGTATAGGGTTGATATCTAAAACCATGTATTCTTTTTTTTATGGGCAATTTAGGAGATTTTTGGCTATTGAAATTTTGCCTTTTTTGGCTTTAGAAATTAGTCCCTTAGCAAGACATTTTACCATTCTCTATGTGTCTTTCTTAAATCACATCAGTATTGCTCGTTAAATAAATAACTGCTGAATTTTTCCAATTCTACCTATATAGTATTACTGTAATCAGAAAAGGAGATGCCATAGAAGTTAAAAAGGCTGAACAAAATGTTGTATCTTCAAGGAAAACCAGGTAGAATATTCGGGAGCTATAATATCACAAGTTAGGGAAACAAAAGGAAAAAAAAGAGCAACACAGATTTGACAATGTTTTCTAGCTTCAGTCCTCTGTCCTTCTGGCTTGGTGCCTCAGACAGCTCCTGTTCTTAATGAGCATCCCCCTATTAAGTGTCTCTAAGAAACACTAATATTATCTTACAAATGACACTCCCACATAAGGTTGTGGAACCTCAATTAGCTTCCTGTCTTCTCCCTCACTCAGTTCTGGAACTGTTCTCACTACTTTAAATACCCATGATCCTCTATGGCTCCTAAACTTTTCAGCCATGACCTCTGTCCTGGCTTCAGAGTCTTTTTATTTATTTATTTATTTATTTAAATCCAATTGCCTGCATGCAAAGTCCTCTGGATTGCTAATAGGTCACAAAATTAACAGCCCAATTCTCCTCCTCCTCCAATACACTTGTTCCTAATTCTCCCCTTTTCAACAGTCATTTCTCTCAGAATTGCTCTAGCCAGAAACTATGCTGTGTTTTCTAATTCTGCTCTCTTCTCCACTCTGACATCCAGTGTGCCAGCCAACCCTGTCTTTTGTGTCTGCAAAATACATTCCAAGTCTGCCATGTTTTCCTCCCTTTTCCATTGCTGTCTCCATCTGAAAACCTATCACTGTTTGCCTGAAATACTACAGTGGCCTCTATCCTGATCTCTCTGCTTCCCCTTCTGCTGCTCCTCCCCTCCACATTTCATTCTCTACAGAGACGTTATAGTGAAGCTTTAAAATCAAAATTCAGATCATGTCTATCTCCAGCTAAAACCTCCAATAACTTCCCATTACACCCAGAATACAATCCAAAGCCCTGAACGTGTTCTGAAAGTTCCTACATGACTCAATATCTACTTGTCTCCATGAATCATCCCATACCACTTTCACTTGCTTACTGGTTTCCATAATGACCTTCTTTCTGGTCTTTGAAATGTCAAGCTTATTATTATCTTAAGGTCTTTGAACTCACTCTTCACTGTGCCTGGAATGTTCTTCCATGAGGCTCATCACATGGTTGATTCTTTTACATTTTTCATGTCTGAGCTCAAGTGACTTCTCCTCAACAAGACCAGCTCTGATCCCAGACTCTATCACAGAAGCCCCTTTGTTTTTCCGTTGCACCTATTGACACCTGAAATGGACTTTTCCTGTCCTTGTGGACTTATTATCTATCTTCACCTTCCTATTCTCTGCCATATCCTCGGCATCTGGAATGGTGAAAACACAGAGCAGACATGAATAAGTGTTAAAGTAATGGATGAAATCGCCTAAGGTGTATCTTATTTAGGTTCCTTGAAAATTTTTTGGAACTATCTCATAGCAGTCCCCACTTTTTTCTTGCTTCAGTCCCCTTCAGGGGTACCCTGAGCTGAAACCTCCTCTTGTCCTATAGTCCCGTGGGATGGATTTCCGGAGCCCATCCTTTCTCTCCCTCTGCCCCCCACTGTTACTGCAGAGAGGCAAGCAATGGACACTTCTAGCACTGTCATTTCCAAAGATGCTTTTAGCTTTCTAGAGTTAGATCAGTGAATCCATAGATCTGCTTCCATACAATTCTAAGGAAAATGGCTTTGCTTTTCATGGCTAAAATCAAATCATCGGTGAGTCATGATTTTGATGGCCCACAGAACTGTCAGTGAGATAACTTTGTATTTTTTTGCAACCTTCATTCCCAAAGATTTAGATAGGAGTTTAGGGTAGTAGTGGACCAGGTAGAAATCTGAGAAACAGACCAGTGCTGTGTACACCTCACTGACCACCCCTCGCCCCTCAAATTGGATCTGGTCAGTGTCTGGGTTTGACACTTGTAAGGCACCTGGCTCCTCGTGCAAAGAGCTTCCACAGATTTTCCTCTCCAGGCTGCCAGCCTTGCTGAGGTATAGCTGAATCCCACCATAAACATAAAGCTCCAGCTGTTACCCACAGTTGCATGCAAAAGTACTGTTATAATCCTGACACAGGACTGACTAACGTGCTTACAGAGTTAGGAAAGATTTCATGAGGGAGATGATATTGCAGCTTGTTCCAAAGGATAAGTTGGAAATTTTAAGGCAGAGAAAAAAGTGAAGGCAGAGTGAATGACATGTGCAAAGGCATGGAATTATGCAGTCAGGGACTAAAGAGAAATTACTAGGATGAGAATATAAGCAGAAGGTGTAGGATGGGAAGAGATGGGCTGGTAAGGGAGGTTGGCATAAAATTGTAAAGGCCTTGTGGGCCATTCTGAGGAACTTAAGTTTTAAGCAATAAGTGAATATAACTGAATAAATTTTTAAAGAAGGGAGTTGATGTGATCAAAAGTTTCTTTTCTGAATGTACCTTAGGGAGAAGCATATATAATAAATTAGAGTGAGACTTATGGTAAAGAAATCAGAGGGGGTCAGGCAAGAGAAGATATAAGATTAGACTAAGGGGATAACAATGATGGTGGTAGGAAATGTATAGAAGGGTCTGATTTAATGGTCATTTCAAAAATAGAATAGAGCTGATAATGGCTGTGAGGAGTCATGGAAAATAAATTTCAAGGATGATTACTCAAATTTTGTTCTTGGGAAACTGAGGGACTCACAATGGTATCAACCAAGATGAGTAATCCAAGAAGAGGCAGAACAGAGAAGGCGAAAAGAAAAGGTTTTTCAGGCTATAATAATATAGCCCAGACGAAAAGTCTTATGTTACAGATGTAGCGTTTATGGCTGGAGTTGTAGTCCTAGTAGGGACTGGAAGACTTGCCATCCTTTGATATTGTTGATGGAATTGAAGGGTGATATGGCAAATGTGGCAGAGTAGCAGCTTGTACTAAGGATTTGGATCCATATTGAAAAGATAAGGGATCCTCAAAGAGTCACTGACCCTTGTGTGACATTTACCCATTCTCTCTAGCTTCTATTAACAGTATGTTGGCATTCCCACACTGATACATACAGAGCTCTTTGCCTTTTCAGTCTCATTGCACAAACACTGAATCACTATCTGTGATCTGGAAAGAAGAAACCAATGTTTTGGGGTTTGATTTTTAAAATTTGTTGCATTTAAAGCAGAGAGGGGTTAGGGTACTTAACTAGGAGTTGAAGCATTTTGGTTCTTGTCCTGGTTTCTCAAGTTAGGTAGTCTTTCTTTTTTCCTTCCTTTTTTTATACTTTGGTTTCCTCCTCTACAATGCGGTGATGGGTGGTGGTGATGGCGGTAGCATTTTGTCTGTCTTCCAGGAATCAAATATAAGGATCAACTGGGATGATCCTGGGATGGTGGTTATAGACTCTGTTGTGTTGTTATTTATTTAAAGCACAGTAGCAGCAAATATTATCCAATGGAATTATTTGGTGTTTTGTGTAGAGTGCTCCATGATGCCTGGATAAGACAACCACACTTCTATCCACTTCTATCTGTGTAAAATGGGAAAGTGATTGAGACCAGAGACCAGAGACCCCGGAGCACATTGTCCCAAATACAAGTCCCATGATCATAGCGAAGTGATGGGAACTCTTTAAACCTACTTTATTATCGATAAAAGAGAGATAGCAATTCTTCCTTTACAAAGTTGCTATGATAAAGCAGATGATCTAAGTATTGAGGATATTGATTTACTCCATCATGCATGGGTATAAGAAATGTCATATTGTTTTTCTAAATAAAAATTAAATCTCACTCTAAACACTCATTCACCAGGATAGTGAGACAGTCATTATCATTCATATTTGTTCTCCTCTGCCTCTAGCCACAGATAAATGTTGCCTAAGAGTTTGAATCTTATTTTGTGGCTGGAAAGAAGAAAAGCCTTAACTCATGAACTCATTGTGGTGTTATTTAGATGCTCAGTGTCTAGGTCTATATGATCCATTCAAATATGAGAGGCTCTGCTATTTCTGTATCAAGCTTGGATATGGGGGTCTTTGTGAAGACTAAGAGCTTAGGCATTTAGTGGCCTTAAGTATGGCATGCACCATTCCCCTCCCCGGTCCTGAGACAGAGCTAGTAAATGTGTAATACATTTTCTGAGCGAGTTAAAACTGAGTTGGGTGTGGATCTTTACTATTTACAAAATCAGCTGAAATCTCCAGTCCCTCCCCAGTCTTAGGGAATCTCCTCCTTCCTTGAATTCACAATATTTGACCTCTATCCCTCCATGCTTCTTCCACTCAATCTTGGTCATTTCCCATATCATTTTACCTCACAGGGTCTTTATAAAGAGTGCTGCTATCTCTTTCTGGGTGTGTGGTGAAAAATATGTTTATTCTATTTAGTGTTACCATGCTGAATCCCTGTTTGATGCATGTCAATTGCTTATCATACTGCTTGGAACAGGACAGGTGCTCAGTTAACAATAGTTGTGATAGACGACTTCTGTCTCTTCCTTAAAGTCTACACTTCTGCTCTGTGTCTCAGGACGCAGACACATAGGACAAGTCATTGAGTTTCATGCTTTCAGTCTCCTGGGTGGGTTTGGTCAATAGAGGAGGCTAGAGAGAGGAAGAGGAGCTAGGTCGAGGTATTTATTTCCCTGGCTCCTCCCTGCAGAATTATAGTACACTGGCTGCCTTGATCTCTGAAGGGCAAGGTAGCCCACACTTCACAGCCTTTTCTCTCCTGCCCTGGACTCTTCATGGTAGGCATGGTAACAGTTCCCACTGTTCCTAACCTGCGGGTACTGCCCCATCTTTTGATGCTTTTCCTCAATCAGATCCACACCATTGGTAAACAGCTCCTACCCTCACTCTTCCTAATAGAATCCTGATTTTTTCAAGCATTAGGTTCCCAAATGCTTCATGGGTCACTTTCTAAACTTAGAGGGATGAATGTTGAAGCCAATCATGATCATTTCATTCCCATGTTTGCAAAAGACATGAACATGTGATAACACCCCAGTCAATGAAATAGAAAAAGAAGTCTTCTGGGGTCACCTTGGAAAGTTTTTCTTGTCCTTAAAAAGGGATGCCTAATAAAAATGTAGGTTTTTTAATCTTTGAATATTGTTGTGTAAGGCTGTGATACTCAGTGCCATTGCAGCCATGTAGTGACCATGAGCAAAATCCAAGAGAATCATAGAGAAAATTGAGATCATTGAGTTGCTGAATTAAGTCCAGAACAACCTACTGCCAAACACTTGTTCTGTGATGTAATTAATTTTCTATAATTTAAATAACTTCAATTGGAGTTTTATGTTACTCATAGCCAAAAAAGTCTTGACCCATTAGTCCCTATCACTATTCACATTTGTTTACCATTAATGCAAAAGTACTTTACCAGTACTTTACCAGTAATGCAAAAGTTGATAGGAAAATAATTATCCCAAGTGTTCAGTAGCTGCTTTTTTTTTTCTATTTCACTATATATTTTAAAGTTAAGACCAAATAACAAAAGAACACAAATCTGTATAAGATAAAGATATCTAGCAATATAAATTTCTGTATCATCTGGGAATGGCACACTTCTGAAATGAAAGTGGTAGGAAGTGGGAAGATCTACAGTTTCAACATATATTGAGAACAAGCAACAAAGTAACCTCTGTTAGATTAAAGAAAAAAATGCCACCATGCTTTCTTAAAATTTCAATTTTACTGTGGAAATTATGAAGTCTGGAAAGGAAAAGCTATTTCCTTATAGGTTAAATAAAGAATGGACAGTTTTGAAGACTCAGGTAACCTGTAGTAAAAGTCATTCTACCAATGATTAATTTGTAATTTTCCAAGTCTTGAGAAAATTCCAGTACTACTATTATCTTGATGTAAGTATTTGTTTAATATATTTGCTGCATGAAAAGAGAGATAGAAGCTGGAAGTGATAAGTTTTCATTCTCAGGTACGGGTCAGAGGTAATGAAGTCACACAGCTGGATTTTCCAGGAAAGATCCTATTTCTAATATGGATTGATTCATTCAGTTCTACATCAGTGACTCAAGCATTACAGAGTGTAAAGACCATAAGTCATATGACTCACCCTTTCCATGGTTTATTTCCAGAAACACTATCTGTTGCCCAGAAATAAGTATAATTTTGTAAATCTCTTACTTTCCCCCAAGTTCTTTATGACTGATTTCCTTCTTTCCAGTGCATTTGACCTACAGAGAGAGAAAGCACGGAACAGATACCTAGAGATGGGGAAATTCTGCTATCAACATTTATGTTTTCTTCTGTTTCCCTCCTCTTCACCCCTTATTTTCAACTTTAGGTGCCAACTCAGATACCGTCTTCCCACAGACCTAGACTGGGGAGGGGAGGAAGGTAGGGGCAGATGTTGGCTCTAAGAAATAGCCACCTTTTCTTCTATGAGTCTGATACAAGATTCTTATCAATACCAAAGTAAAAAAAGAAAAAAAAAGGACTACACATATTATCCAATTTTTCCGTGTAAATCCAAAAGACATTATTATTGACTGGGTTCTATGTCAAGTCAGGCAAGTTATCCACCAATGGGATGAAGATAATAAACTTTTGGGGACATCAGTATACCATACAACAATCTCACCATTCCCTAGAGCCACAGAGAAATTCATTTACCTCGCATAGGTGAACTTTTCTCTTCCCCAGAGAGCATTTTGTTCATCTTAGCTCAGTACAAGATCAGATCCATTGTCAGCAGTAGCAATTTGTACTATGTTCTTTTCCACTGGGTTCAAACTTAAAGCATCCCTGAGCAGAAAATAAATGGCAATAGCTGTATCTCAATTTTTACACGGGTGTGGGTGGAGAGAGAAACTTAGAGAGATTAAGATCTTTACCTAAATCATAGGTCCATCCAATAGATGATAAGACAGGAAACTGAAGCCAGGCCTCAAAAAAAATAATCCACTTATTTCCTAAGATATGCTGTTTTTTAATTTGTTGTAGATAGATGATAATCCTTCCCTCCCTATAACTCACACAAAGACAGTGAAGAGCCTCTTGGCATTTGAAAAGAATTTTATTTTTGCTGAATTTTGGGACTGGCCTTGCCTGGCTCTCTAGTCATGTTAGAGAAAAAGTCAAAGAACATTATTTTTCTATTAAAGCAAAGGTTTATACATTAACTCTGAGCTTCAGGACACCACATAGAGCTGAAGATAGAAGTTGGAGTGACAGTGACACAGAAATGAAATGAATTGAAATTGCCACTGACAATAAAGCAGGAGGTAGTGGTAGGCAGTGAAGTCTTGTCCCTGAAAATTTTACAGCATTGCTGTTGCTGAAGGGAACAGTAATTTAAGACAGTTATGGACCTAAAAAAAAAAAAAAAAAAAGCAATAATGTTGAAGTCAGACCCAGTCTGTACGGGATGGATATTATTTGGTTTAAAACAGTGCAGAATGCATTTATGACTTTGGTAAAAAAAGAGAGACTGACCTTGATGCAGTGAAAATTTGAAATGGCATTAGAGGGCCTTGTTCTTGGATTGCTGCTAAAGACAGGAGAGCAACAGTAAAAGAATGTCCTGGCACTAAATAGGTATATGTGTGTGCAGTTCCATCCACTCAAGGCTTAGAATCAGCAGAGGCTTGCATTTTAAGGATATGTTTGAAAAGCTCTTAGAAGACAGAAGTGGCACCCTGGGAGCATATATACATATGTTCCTAGTCTCACTGAGCGAGAACCCTGTATTATATAGGAAGTTGGTTGTAGAGTAAAGAATCTGGATGGACTCAGAGAGTTTTATACTAAGTGAAATAAATCAGACAGAGAAAGACAAATATTGTATGATTTCACTTATATGTGGAATCTAAAAAAACAAAACAAATAAATAAACATAACAAAACAGAAACAGTTATGGATACCGAGAACAAACAGATTGTTGCCAGAGGGGAGGCGGTGGATGGAGGTGAGAAATAGGTGAGGGAGATTAAGAGGTAGGTACCAACTTTTAGTTGCAAAATAAATGTCATGCATATGAAATGTACAGTGTGGGAAATACAGTCAATAACTATGTAATATCTTTGTATGGTGACATATCTTATTAGGTTTATCGTGGTGATGATTTTGAAGTGTATAAAAATATTGAATCACTATGCTGTGTAACAGGAACTAACATAGTGTTGTAGTTCTATACTTCAAAAACAAACAAACAATCTCATAGAAAAAGAGATCAGATTAGTTGTTATCAGAGATGAGGTAGAGTAGGTGGGAGGGAGAATTGGATGAAGGAGTCAAAATGTACAAACTTGCGGTTATAAGATAAATAGGTACTAGGGATGTAATGTACAACATGATAAATATATTTAACTCTGCTCTATGTTACATATGAAAGTTGTTAAGAGAGTAAGCCCTAGGAGTTCTCATCACAAGGACATTTTTTTTCTATCTCTTTAATTTGGTATCTATATGAGATGATAGATGTTCCCTAAACTTATTGTGGTAATCATTTCATGGTGTAAGTCAAATCATTATGCTGTATACCTTAAATGTGCACAATGCTCTATGTCAATTATATCTCAATAAAACCAGAAGAAAATAAATTAGGATGACATCATGTGTGCATCCAAGTCCTGGCTCTCCCCCTTACAGTCTGTGCTATTCTGGGCAAGTTATATTCTTTCTCTGATTTTCAATTTGTAATCTATAATATAGGATTATAATTATATTTAGTTTATAAGATTAAGGGGTTGAATGAAAGAAATTGAGGATGTTTTGCCAATATCAAGCACTATATAAATGCCCCAAATTGCACCTACTTGGTTGGACTCCCCCTTCTAAATATACATGGATAGTTTCACATTGGCATTTAATATCAGTTACTACCAAGGTCTTGGACAAAATTGCAAAGGAGGCAAAATTTGCACCTTCCTAGTTTCCATATGAAAACCTTCACCATCTTCATTTCTTCTTTACCCCTGTTATACAGAAAGCCACCTCAGAACAGAGGAGAATTGAGAGGATGGTGAAGTGAGTGGGGCAAAGATTACAACATGTAGGCTCAGGGTCTAGGGTGTATAGAAATTCAGGAACTATTATATAGTTTGAGACCTGAAAAAAACAATTTCAGCTCCAAATTCAGCTCAGCCCAGCATATGTGGAATTACTATATCACACATTTATTGTGATGTGAGCATATTTTAATATGTTTGATATTATGTCTATTATATGCCTAGAATCTTAGAAGAGCTTAAAAGGGCCTGGTGGGGATAGCAAGGAAAGACTTGTTCACTACAGGTAAACCAGCATTTGGAAGCTGAGTTAGCAAAGAAAATGAACACAGATGTCCAGCTAGAACTAGATGTGTGTATGTGTGTGTGTGTGTGTGTGTGTGTGTATGTGTGTGTGGTGAGGGATGAAGTGAGCAGGCATATCCTCCAACTACTGCTAAATATCCTTAGTGAATTGTTTCAAAATTCACGTATTTCAGAAATTGTGACGTTGTCACATACAGTGAAATGTGGGGAGTGACATTCCAGGCTATGACAGTTTTTGCTCCTCAGTGTATTCCCAGCTCCAGCAAAGGTCCTAGCACATATTAGGCACTCAATAAATGTTGAGTGAATAAAGAGTCATCTAAGTCAGGGAGTACCCAGTTGTGCCAGAGAAGGCAAGGGGAGGATAGTGTCAGGTGCCTTGAAACAGGCATTAGGCAATGACTGGCCTGAAAGTTACCCCAACTGAGGTGATGCAGCAGGAGAAATTGAATTTCTGCAAGGGACCCTAAATAATAATAACAACATCATAAATAATGATATTATGAATTTACTCTCTGCCAGGTGTTATAGCAGAACACTGACATTCATTATCACATTAGTGCTATACTGTAGGCACTATTACCATAGCCATTTTCTGGACAAAGACTTAGAGAACACATGTTATTACCTAAGATCCCAGCATGTGGCAGAACTGGGACTGAAACTCAGGGTGTTCAGGCTTCAGAACTGAGAGCTCTTAATGACTACACTGTAGGAATCCTCAAGGGATCCAGCAAGAGGAAAACAGCTTCAATATGAAGGAGCTCAGATGGAGTCCTGGTTATTAAGGCAGGAAACTGATCTAAAGGGAAGAAAACAGAAACCAGAAAACAGAACCAAATTTCCTTGAATAGGAGGTTAAGGTGGAGGTTAAGATATGGGGGCAAGAAAGGAACCTGATTTCTTGAGCTGTGACACAGGACATAGGTTGTACTGGAGCAGGACTGAGGTGGCTCCAAAGTTCAGACTAGAGGTCCTAGGTAGGAGAACAGGGCCACAGCTTCAGAAGTAAAGGAGCACCGGATCTCACAGTTAGCATACTCGTGCCCATTCAAGTCATAGACGTTCTTCACCATATGTGAACCTGCCCTTTCTAAGCCTGATCATCTCTCTCTCCTTACAGGGGAGTCTTTCTCTAAATATGTCTATACGGTGGTTCTTGGCCATAATTGGTCATTAGAAGCACCTGAGTAGCTCATAAAACTATCCATGTGTTGGCTTCACCTCATACAGGTAAAATCGGACTCTTTGGCATCACTATTTCTAAAAATTCCTACAGTTGATTCTACTGTGCAACCAAGGTTGAGAACCATTGTTGGAGACCAACATTTATGATTAAACTAACCACTATTAATGTAAATTTGGCTTATAGGTATTAAGTGACATGAATGTATATAGTTGAACATTTATGTATACTTTGAAAGAAATTTTTGGGTTACAAGTGAAGTCAAATTCATAACAGTAAATTTTTTAAATGCAAAAATATAAAAGAAAAATGGGAGTAACCAATGATAACTATTGTCCATTTTAATAACATGTACTGAATTTAATTTTAATTTAATTTAACAGAAGTAAAATAAATGAAACCCAAAGATTTGCTGAACTGCACATAAATGTTTCTTCACAAGAAAAGATACTTATCATTTCTTGACAATGTGATAGAAAACTGAAAGGCTCACAGAACAATAGCCAAAAGTACTAGCTAAAAGCCCTTTTGAATGCATAGAAGAATGCCTGAGAAATTAATAGAAATCACTAGAAATAAAAAGTGAAAGGAAAGCTGAGTGTTAGGCTAGTGTTAATACTAAGACTGCAGTTGGAGCAGAATTGGGTTATAATGGCCCAACTTCTAATGGAGAAAATGTCCTAGGTCTGTGCAAGATGAAGGCTTGGAACTGAGACTCTTAATAAAACCAGGTATGTGAAAGCCTTTATCTTCAGTGAAAAGGAGCCTTTATCTTCAGTGAAAAGGTGAGCTAAGAAAAACAAGGACAAAAACAAAACAAAGCAAAAACAAGTTGGCTCTGTTAACCTGGGCTCAAGGTAGAAGAAATTTCTTCTCTGACAGTTTGTATCTAAGACCCAAACCATTGGACACAATTTATGTGCCTTCTCAGATCTGGTTGGACTTTCACATCTTTGGAGCCCTTAGCTGTTTCCTCATGGGGATCCCCAGCTGTTGCCTTTGTTGTATTAGCTGCAGTTGTCGCCACCTTATCTGTTAATGGTTTCTATACTTTCCACAGGAGCTGTAGCAGTTCTGGAGAACAGGCCCAAGCCAACTGTACTCAAGAAATGCCTTGGATCGATTCAAATAAGGCATTGTGCTGCATTATTTGGGAAATTCAAGTTAGAAATGACTATAATTTGACTTTTGGTTCATAACACTCTGACAAACCTAGTAGAGACAAAGAACAAATCTTCAGAAAATAAAAAGAACCCATAACTTATGGATTCTAAGACTCTCATAGATAAACCATGCAAAACATAAAGTTACAGTTCAAAAAATAACAAGGAAAATGCACACACACACATAAATAAGTCAACGAAAAGCATGAATCAGGAGGGAAAATCAAAAATGAAACAACACAGGGGACATATCCTTCAAGAGTTCCACAGAATGAGCATATCAAATGGTGAATATAAGGTAAAATTTTGAGTTCCCCCCAGAAGCAGACTCTAAGGGAAGGGCTCAAATGAAAGTAGTTTATGTAGTAAATGACCCCAGGATATACCAGTAGAGGATTGGGAAAATTAGGTGCAAAGGGGAAAGAAGCCAGCAGACAAGGTGATACTAAACCAGTTTCTACTTTGGGCAAGTGGATCCAGTGTCACTCTGCTAGATGGTGTAGAACATACCTCAGAATTATCCCAAATGAGAGACAAGGAAGATGAGGATATTTAGACTTTGACTTCCTTTCCATCACTGGAAGAAAGATGCTTCTGGGACCATTAACTCTTCTATCCTTTGGATTTACCTTGTGCATGGGCTGAGTGTGCTCTTATGGTCAGGAAAAATTAAACAGACAGAGCTGCAGGTTTCCAGGAATAGACTCTGCCTTGTAGAGGTGAATGTCAAAGGGTTGTGAACAGGAATATCAGGATTTGACTGCTAAGAATGTTTAAAGAAATAAAGGCTGTAATAAGAATATTTAAACAACAGTGTGGTATCATTAAAAACATGACCAGGCAGATTTTAAAATAAACTGAATAAAACTTTGAGGGAAAAAGAAATCCAGATATCAAAGTCCAAGTGGATGAGTTAAATGAATTAGAGACAGCTACAGAGACATTTAGTGAAATCAAGTAAATATTTTAAAAATTATACAAAGTGCAATGCAGAGGAAATAAATGGTAGAAAATATGAAAGAAAGTCCAGAGTAAAAATTTAAAAATATATTTAAATGGAATCCAAAATAATAGAGAAAATGGGATAAAGGAAATATTCCAAGATATAATGGCTGAGAATTTTCCAGAATTGTTAAAAGATATAAAACTTCCAAATCAATAATCCTCCCAAAGTCTCAAACAGAAACAAGAAATCCACTTATTAATACACAATTAGGCATATCCCAGTAACCACAGAGCATTGGAGACAAATGGGAAGTGTTATAGGCAGTCAGAGAAAGAAAAACTAGAACAGATTTCTCAAGAGCCAAAAAGGACAGAAGTATAATGCCTTCAAAATGCTTGCAGAACTTGCTGGCTACCTAAAATTGAATTCTCAATGAAACTATTATTCAAAAAAAGAATAAAAACAGGATGTTTTCAGATGAACAAAAATGAGAGTTTACCACCAACAGAGTTGGTTGTACTTCACCAAAGACATTTCTAAAAGACTCTAAGAAGATGGAAATAGACCCCAGAATGAAGGTTTTTTAGATCAGAGTTCAAGAAACTAAGGCCTGGCCTCTAAATCCAGCCTGTAGTCTGGTTTCATAAGGCTTGAGAGCTAAAAATGTTTTTTTTTTTTTTTGATAGATTTACATGTATATACATATTTTTAACGTTTTTATTGGAGTATAATTGCTTTACAATGGTGTGTTAGTCTCTGCTTTATAACAAAGTGAATCAGTTATACATATACATATGTCCCCATAACTCTTCCCTCTTGCATCTCCCTCCCTCCCACCCTCCCTATTCCACACTTTTAGCTGGTCACAAAGCACCGAGCTGATCTCCCTGTGCTATGCGGCTGCTTCCCACTACCTAGCTATTTTACATTTGGTAGTGTGTGTATGTCCACATATATACTACCACTCTCTCAGTTTGTCCCAGATTTATATTTTATAACAGCTTTAGGTTTACGGAAAAATTGAGCAGATAGTACACAGTTTCCATATACATTCTACTCTTCCCCACCTTCACCCCAGTTTCCCTTATTATTAACATCTTACATGAGTATATTTGTCAAGATTGATAAACAAATATTGATACATTGTACACATACATATATATAAGCATATATACACATAAACAGATTAGTAGGTGCACACATACACATACACGCATAAGATTATACCCATACGTATACAAATGAACAGCCACATTATTGATTGTCATGTCTTCTTGGAAAACTGACCCCTGTTTATTCCTGGTATAGTAGTTTCCCTTGAGGGCAGGGCTTTTGTTATGCAGAGCAGAAGGCTCTGGGTATATTTCAAAATGGCTACTTTTCCTTTCCCACTTCCCAAAGCAGAAGGGGATTTTTCCCTCTGATATGAGCTCCTGGAACTAGAACTCATGAAAGTGCAGGGATCTCCCTATGATGGGGCCTTTAGGAGTTTTTAACTCTCAAGCTAGTCCACACTCAGCCTTCAGCAATTTATCGATTGCCATCTAAGTGTTCCTACCAGTTACTGGCTTCAGCTCCTGGTAAGCTGTATTGTATTAAGCCATTAATATATGGGGACTAGTTATAAAAGGTAGTTTTACCTGAATACATATAACTTTCTAGCCACTGGTGGAGGGAAAATGGAATGTAAAATGCCTGATGGAGATTCAAAAGCAAGCAGGAAAGGAGTAGAGAAAAGAAAAGAAGTAAAGGAAAAGCAGGGTAAATATAAAGTAATAGAACTAATTCACAATGCACTATTGATCACAATAAATGTCAGTAGAGTAAACATGCAAGTCAAAATAAGAATACTTTCAAGTTTGGATAAATAATAAAATCTCTATATGTGCTCTTTCCAAACACAACATTAAACATTTTGACACATAATAGTGAAAAGTTAAAGGATAAATATTAGGCAAACACTAAACAAAATAATCTGGTGTAGGTGTGTAAATATATCCATCTCTCTTTATTAGACAAAATTGACTTCCAAATAAAAATATTTTGGGGGGCTAAGGAATGTCAATGTTTAATGATAGAAGGTTTAATTCTTACAGAAAGATGAAGAAAATCAGAATTTTTAAGTACCCAACACTATAATGTTTATATATATATATTTATATGTATAATATATTGTAATACATATATAGCAAAACTGACCGAATTTTAAAGAGAAATTACTAAATTAACATTCATGATAGGAAGTTTTAAACTCATTCATAAGGTATGATAGAGATAGAGACAAAAACATTGGTAAGGACATGGAGGATTTGTACAACACAATTAGCAAGTCTGATGCAGCGGGCACATACACAGCTCTGTAATAGGGAGAAACAAATCTGATTCCATATTGGATCTGTCTCTTTTACTTTAACCTTTGTATTCTATTGCTTTTGCTACAACTTAATCACTAAAGGGATGCTGCCTATAACTTAAAGTATACATAAAGACACATCTCTAGGAACACTGCCTCCCATGTCTGAACTAAAATACCTTTCAGCTCATAGGAAACATCCTAACCAGGCCCACCTATGAACGGCTGCAGGAAAGAAGGAATTAACACATCCCTTCTGGAGTCTGGCTGAAACCAGGGGATATTTGCAACAGCTTATCACCTTTTTAACTTTATCTCCTCACTTCCCTGCTCTTTGTAAAAGAAACTAGCATCCAAACCCTGGCAAGATGGTTCTTTGGGACACCAGTCTACCATCTTCTTGGTCTGCTGGCTTCCTGAATAAAGTCACTACTTCTTGCCCTAACAACTTGTATCTCCATTTTTTGACCTGTCGTGTGATGAGTGGTACAAGCTTGGACTCAGTAACAGCTCTATATCCAACAATTAGAGAATGTACATCCTTCACAAATACACATGGAACATTTATAAGAAATGTCCATATTCTACATCATTAAGCAGGTTCTTAAAAAAAATCAAAGAATTGATAAACAGATGATCTTTTCTGTTTATAGTTTATTTACTTTAGAAATCATTAAAAATGCTAATTTAAAAATCTATATGGAAATTATAATAAAAGACACTTGTAAATAATCTTTGGTTCTAAACAGGAATAACGATGGACATTAGAAAATATTTAGGACTAAAAATTGATGAAAACAATTCATCTAAAATTTAGATGTAGGTAAAGCATTACTTAAAATAATTTTAACTCTTATTCCTTATATTATTAAGTTTGAAAATTGATAACCTTAGTTTTCAACTTAAAGCAGTTAGAAAAAGAACAACAGAATAAAACGAAAGTAAGTTGGAAGAATGAAATAATAACAAGAGGAGAAATTAATTAAATAGAAAAAAAAGTAAATAGAGAGGATCCACAGAGCCAAATACTCACTTTTTGAAGAGTCTAATAAAATAGACACCCCCTGGCAAGATTAAGGAAAAAAAAGAGAGAGAGAGAGAGAGAATCCATCAAAGAAGAATATTAGCAGTGAAAGAAGTCATAACCCCATAAACAGAAAAAGATTTTTTAAAAGAAGATATTATAAACAAGTCATTAAATTTGAAAACTTAAGACAAAATGTTCAGTTTCTAGAAATATAACTAGCCAATAGTGATTCAGAAGAAATTAAAAACCTGACTAGTCCCCAGTGATCAAAGAAAATGAATATAATATTTAAGCCTCAGCCTCCCCCCTCGCATCAAAACTGGATATCTGAGGCATTGAAATAAGACAAAATTCCAATCAACATCTTGGCTTTTTTTTTTAACCTACTTAGAACTTGACAAAATGATTATAAAATATATATTGAAGTCCAAAAGACTAAAATAGCTACAATAATTTGGAAGAAGTACAATATAAGGAGACCTCCTTCCATATACAAATACTTATTATAAACTGTAAATAATATAAAGCTATAAACAATAAAGGCAGTGTGCATTTCTCCAGGAAAGAAAAATAGACCGATGGAACTGAACAGAGACTTGAAATAGATCAGTACATGAATGGAAACCTTATATATGACAGAGGCAACATTGTCTACCAGTGGTGAAGGATAGGCTATTGATTAAATAGTATTTAAAACTTAGATTATCAATATAGACAAAAAAAATGAGAATCCCTGCCTCTAACCAAAGACTGTAAATAATTCTGTGTGGATTAAAGATCTAAATGTGTCAGCAACAGTTTAAAATGTTTTGGAGGAATTGTAAGAGACTATCTTTATAATTTCAGAATAAGGAAAGGAATACATTTTAGTCAATTATTTGTTTACTTGGTATTATGAACTCAAACATTAGATTGCCTAATAATTTTTACTAATATAATATCTGAACTGTTTTTTCTATGTTATGTATACAGAGCCTTGGTTGATCACACTTATTCATCCCTTGAATGGAATACTATTGCTCAATGAATCAATAACATTTCATAGCTCAAGTAATTTTAAAACAGAGTTTAAATAAGTGGAATTCTTTAAACCTCAGGTGTATTTTTGCCTCTAAAGCATGGGGAAAATGAGTTTGAAATACGTATTCAACAAATAGGGGGGAAAAGGTTGTAGCATTTAGTTTTAACTTTTAAAAGAACAATAAAATTTGTGTTTTAAGTGAGCTTATTTTAAAAAATAAAATTCATTGAGTAAATCCTATGAGCAATAAGCTCAAATATTTTTATGTCATTCTAGATTTAGAGCAGAGTACTATAGAATATTTATGTTGATGTGCATTACTCTTAATCCTCTTTGATTTAGTACCTCACATATAAAGACAAATTTGAAGATTGGCATGTAATGCTTTTCATATCATATTTTTGCCAATGGAAACATGATGATTGTATATTTTTTATGTAATTGTTAATGACAAACTTAACTATAATATGATTTAAAAGTAAAATCTGGGCTTCCCTGGTGGCGCAGTGGTTGAGAGTCCGCCTGCCGATGCAGGGGACACGGGTTCGTGCTCCTGTCTGGAAAGATCCCACATGCTGCGGAGCGGCTGGGCCCGTGAGCCATGGCCGCTGAGCCTGAACGTCCGGAGCCTGTGCTCCGCAACGGGAGAGGCCACAACAGTGAGAGGCCCGCATACCGCAAAAAAAAAAAAAAAAAAAAATCTATTTTTATATAGTCTGTAGTTTTACAAACACAGGATTTTCTGCTCATTTGCACACAAGAGGCAGCTATAAATACTCTGTACATTTGAAGTGACAAAACCAAGATGAGAGTGGAAGTCATAATTGTATTCCTTTTTCGTTTTATTTTAAGCAACAAAACAATTTCATTAATGTATTTATTTGGGGATAGTTTTATTCTACTAAGAATATTTTGGTAATTTAAAAATGCAAAAATTATATATCTTTTCATAGACTAATATGATGGATCATCATATTTCCACTAACGTTTTTATGTGGCTGTCTTAGGAACACTATTTCCTTAAAATACCTGCAAGATATCGGCTACATAAAGAAAGACAAGCAACTTTAAGTGTTATTTATCCATCCAGGAATAGAGGCTGTAGCATACAACACCATAGTTTTTGTTCTTTGATTAGCATGGGTGCTTCTGGTGACCCTTACTAATGTCTGCAAACAATGTGAATGAAAGGTGGGAATAGACAATATATTCAGTGCACTGACTTTCCCTCGCAACCTTCCCCACCACCGCTTCATGACTTTGCTCCATCATGAAGTATAGGGAAATAAAACACCACCTTTTTTTTCCCTTGGAAGGCTTTATTCTATTGTTAATTTTTGCTGTTGTTGATTTACAGGTGAAAAGTAATCTAAAGTAATTTTTAAGATTTCTGATCTACATAAAATGATTTTGATACCATAGTATTGAATAGTGCCTGGAACCATTTTGAAGGATATTTTTTGTTACCTTCCTTGAAGCTATTCTCCCTTTCTCCCCATTTTTGTTTTTGTTTTTAACCAAGAGAATCTTTATATTTGGGGAAGAAATGTGCTCCCTCCTTTTTTCTAGCCATGCAGTTTGGGTGAAATTGAATGCACGTCCTGCTTCAGGGGTGACTCTTTGTTGTCTAAATTCAGAGTACAGATGGTCCTCGACTTTGGTTTGACTTAAGATTTTTTGGCTTTACGATGGTGCAAAAGCTATACACACTCGGTAGAAACTATACTTCAGATTGTGAATTTTGATCTTTTCCCAGGCCAGTCATATGTGGTACAATACTTCCTCATGTTGTGGGAAGTATTGAGGGTAAAAAATCGATATACATACCACCATTCTGTACTCATACAACCATTCTGTTTTTCACTCTCAGTATAGTATTCAATACATTACATGAGATGTTCATTATTTTATTATAAAATAGGCTTTGAGTTAGGTGATTTTGCCCACTGTAGGCTAATGTAAGTGTTGACCTGAAATAGATAGACTTTCATATATCTCTCCAGCAAAGATGGGTTCAGATAAGCAGAAAATTGCAATTTGGAGTCTGCAAAGATGACAAACCACTTGCAAACACCACTTGCTCCCCTCCCTCATGTCTCCCCCGACAAGGGAGGGAGAACACTTCTATAGAGGAGAAAAGGAAGTTGGGAGGGCTATAGTAAACAAAGAGTCCTTGACTCTTTATTGGCTGAGTCCTTTCCAGGAAATAAGAGAAGTCTTCCTTCTTCCTTTTGTACCTGGGTAGGGCCTCAAGGCATGAAAGCTCCCCTTTCTGGTCTCCCAACTCTATTTAATTGAAGTTTCTGTTTATTAAATTTTACATACGTTGTCTGACCATGTTTAAGATAGGCTAAGCTAAGCTATGATGTTTCCTAGGTTAGATGTATTAAATGCATTTCAACTTTGACATTTTCAAGTTATGATGGATGGGATGTAATCCCATCACAAATTAAGGAAGATCGGCATTGTAATCTTGTCACAGTGGTTGGATTAGGGAAGGACATGGATGTTCAGGCCAGTGAAAGGAACTGATGTACAACAGCTAGTGTAAGAGACTCTCACTTCCGTGAGTATGAAGATATGACATCTAGAATTGCTGCAAACATTCTGCTGAATCTATCAGAAGAACCTGGAACTCCCAGAGGGCTACCAGGATGGCACGGGGATACAGTCATCAGAAAACCACAGTAGAGAGGATATGAGAAAGAAGATCCTTGGAGATTTCATTTGAGGTGTGAGATCAAACCTCATATTCTGACTTTTCAGTTACTTAAGTCAATAATCCTCTTTGTTGTTTAACTCATTTTGAGTTTAGAGATTTTTATTTTATTTTTTGTCACTTGTTATTGAAACATTTCTATTACAAATACTACATGGATATTTTGACTCTGAGAGACTGAAAACAGACAAATATCTTGATTCTTATTCAAAGATTCTTTGGTTTCAAGGAACAAAAAGATGCAATTGGAGAATGGGAATTATTGTACAGATCTCGGGAAATGGAACAAAACTACCAGGGAGAAAAACAAAACCTTTTCAGGACCTCCAGTTTCTGTCTGTCTCTCTCTCTCTGTCTCTCTCTTGAGCACAAATTCATCTCATGTCTCTGGACATGTCTACTTCAACTTTAGTACTTAAATGCAATAGATGTACTTGTATACCACGATCATCTTTCTCCAAACCCTCCTCTACAAACTGCATCTTCTCCAGTGTTCTCTTTCTTGCTGTTGAATCAACCATCCATCTTGTTACACTAACCAAAAAACTCAGAGTCATGTTTCTCACCTTTTCCTTATCTTCAAGCAAATAACATTCAGTACATTACCAAGCCCTATGCTTTCTGCCTCCAGAATAATTGTCAAATTAATTCATTTCTGTGTCACTACTGCCTTACTCCAGTCCAACCCTCATCATCTTGAGACTTGTCTATTGCAATTGATTCCTTTCTATTCTAATTTCTGCTCTTTCTATCCTTCAATCCATTTTCCACATTGTAGCCAGTGATAATTTTAAAGGCTTTTAATAGATTTCTATTATTTAGAATACTACTAAAGCTTCTTTCCATAGCCTAAGGGATTCTGATCTGGTCATTCTTAAACTATGCCAAACTCTGTTGCTTCTCAAAATATTTACACATGCTGCTTCCCTCGCTTAATTCTTATTTGTTTTATTATATTCTTTCCTGATATCCACAAACTCCTAGCTAGTCACTGAGTTCCCTTGAATTTTGTACACAATATTTAATGGCTTTATTGATATGATTCAAATACCATCAAATTAACCCATTTAACATGTAAAATTTGGTATCCTTAGTATATTAACAGGGTTGTATCAATCACCAAAATGTAATTCTTAGAACATTTTAATCCCCCCTAAAAGAAACCCCGTACTCACTAGCAGTCACTCCCGATTCGCTCCTATGATTTCCTTACTCCCTTACCCCCAGTCTTAGGTAAACATTTATCTACTTTCTGTCTCTATAGATTTGTCTAATCCAAATATTCCACGCAAATGAAACTATGTATTGTAACATGTGGTCTTTTGTAATTGGCTTCTTTCACTTAGCAATGTTTTCAAGGTTCATCCATGTTGTAGCATGTACCAGTACTTCATTCCTTTTTATGGCCAAAGAATATTGAATTTTATGGATGTGCCACATTGTGTTTATCCATTCATTGGCTAATAGACATTTGGATTTTTTCTTTCTTTTGGCCATTATGAATAATGCTGTTATAAGCATTCATGTATAAGTTTTTGTGTGGGTATATGTTTTTATTCCCCTTAGGTTTACTCCTAGAAGTGGAATTACTGGGTCATATTGATAACTCTATATTTAACATTTTGAGAAACTGCAAAACTGTTTTCCAAAGTGGCTAGACATTACTACCATCAATGTATGAGGCCTCCAATTTCTTTACATCTTCCTCAACAAGTGTTATTATCTGTCTTTTTGAGTATAGCCATCCTAGTGGGTATCTCTCATTGTAGTTTTGATTTGCATTTCCCTAATGACTAATAATGTCAAGCATATTTTGATGTGCTTATTGGTCATTCGCATGTCTTCCTTGGAGAAATATTTATTCAGATTCCTTGCTCATTTCTTAATTGGGTTGTTCGTTTTATTTTTGAATCATAAGAGTTCTGCATATTTTCTGGATACAAATCTCTTTTATATATGATATGCAAATATTTTCTCTCATTTTGTGTGCTGTCTTTTCACTTTCTTGATGGTATCATTGACAGAATAAAGTTTTAAATTTCAATGTACATAATTTATTTATTTTTTCTTTTGTTGCTTGTGCTTTTGGTCTCATATCTAAGGTCTCATATCTAAGGTGTGACTGGGTTAACAGCTTAAGGTTTCTCCAAGCATCTGTAGTATTATCAGCACGGTCCAGGCCTTGGGAGTCCTGACACTTCAGGAGGTTTCTGGCCTTCTTGGGCAAGTCTGCACATTTGTGTTCCTGAAATAAATTCAAAGTCTTCATGGTGTTCAGAGTCATGGTAGTCTACACGCTTCTTTTTCTTGTTGTAAACTGTAACTTGAAAGGAAATTATATCCAAAGTGATTAAGCCAAGGGCCATTGTTATCTCTTTGCTGTTATGAGTTGGCTCATAAAGACCCTTCCCTGTTTTCTGGATGAGGCAGGCCAGCAGAGTCTCACCCAACAGTATAAAAGTTGATTCCTGTGACCATCAGTGTTCTTCAACGCTACTGGACCTCAGTTGGTCCATGATGGGATATGGAAAGATAGCCACCACTGTTGTTTCAGGATTCAGGACTTCTTCCTCTAGCACTACAGCCTGTTGCTTCATGTGCCACTTCAAAGGAACATTACTGTTTTTTGTCCAGCCACCAAGAGGGTGAAGGAGAAAGACAGGGCACCTGTAAGCCCCTATCTAGAAGTTGCTTTTGAGTATTCTGTATTAATGGAACATGTCCATTGTGGACTGAGTTTCATAATTAAATTCAAAGGCAGCATCAGCCTTCATATCTTTAAACATCTGCTTTAGCTCAGTAGGAGTGAAACAATACTGATCAATATCATCATTCTAATAAATTTGGTCAAAGACTTGAAGATCTCCTTCAGTCAGCCAATCTCCTTGTTCCAAAACAAATCTTGATGTAGGGGTGGTCCTGAATGTTGTTCCTCACTGTCTAGCACAGTGTTCCTCCTTCCTGTGTTAAAAAAAGCTCTGGATTGTGAAGAAGAAGAGCTACACAGTGACCCTCCTACATCAGAGCAAAAGCTGTCCAGATGTCCAGCATTTATCTTCTTGAGTAGCTGTCAGAAATATAGGCACTGACACATTAATGATGTCCCCAGCCAGAAGATAATCAAAATGAAGGCACAGCAAGTACTCCCCATTTCTCATAAAGCCATTCAGTGAGATGCGCCAATCTTTTGCCAAAACCTGCACACACTGCACAACCACTTTATTAATTTTTAATGCTGATAATGTTTCTCCATCTGTTTTTGCCAAATGAAGTTTATTTTCTGGCACACACAAGATGCCACAGGTACAATATACCATTCCCAAAGACGTTCCATAACTCCTACTGCACACAGCCATTTATGTCACAGGAGTCTGTTTTCAGCGTCAGTTCAGGGGCTTTTGGTTTTTTATATTCAGAACCAAACCCAGTGAAACATTTAATTTCTCTAGCCCATGCTTTTTATTAGAGTCCTTTGATAACCTCTGTTCACAAACATGCAGAGGTGCATTTAACAAATACTTCAAAAAAAGGCAACTTGTACCCTTGCGAATTAGCCTTGTATTATTGTGATCTTGAGTATAAGGCGATATAAAACTTGTAATGCACATTAAGCCAGCTCCTGTAAACAGCTTAGCAACTTCTGCAACTCATCGAACATTCTCATCTCTCTTCAATACTAAAGCCAAGGTTTTTACTGAGACCTTGGTGAACGTTGTCACCAGCCAAAGTATAGCACGGATAACCTGGCAAACCAAGTATTCCTCCAAAGCCATGCTCACCGTGGTTTTTCCTGCTCCAGATAAGCCTGTTAGCCAAACTGTGCAACCAAAAAAGCCACCTCTGGTCTCTACCACCTGACCTCTTGTTCCTGCTGACATGGTGAGCTTGATAGGTGGCATTAGGTGCTCTCTGCCTTCCCTATTTCTGCATGTTATTGCTCAGTATGTCTTTCTTGTACAAGTTCCCAAGGACCTTCATGGCTATAGAGAGTGCACAGGGTGCCAGGGTTTTCAACCCCCAAAGGTTAGAAGGAGGAGGGGAGGCCTGTGGGGGTGGAGCAGAGCAGGAAGGTATGCTCTGACCTAGGCACTTTATGCTCTAGATTCTGGTTGTGTGGCTTGTTGGCTGTACCTCTGATATGGGTCAGGGCAGAAGTATATGGGATTATTTTTTTTTTTCTTCTTGCGATATCTTTGTCTGGTTTTGGTATCAGGGTAATACTGGCCTCATAGAATGGGTTTGAAAATGTTCCCTCTTCCTTTATGTTTTGGAAAAGTTTGTGAAAGATTGCTATTAATTCCCATTTAAATGTTTGATAGAATTCATCAGTCAAGCTATCTGGTTCTGAGCTTTGCTTTGTGGGAAGTTTTTAAATTACTAATTCATTCTCTTTGTTAGAGGTCTACTCAAATTTTCTATTTCTTCTTCAGTCAGTTTTGGTAATTTGTGTTTCTAGGAATTTGTCCATTTCCTCTAAATTATCTAATTTATTGACATAATTGTTTATACTATTTCCATGTGATACTTTTTATTTCTGTAAGTTTGGTAATGATGCCACCTTTTAATCACTATCCTGTAAAGGTAATCATTATCATGCCTTATAGGGTAAACACTTCCTTAAGCCTATAATCCTAAACACTATAGTTTTAATTGTTCTCTGAATTCCACACAAATGAAATCATATGCAATATATTCTTGTCTGGCTTCTCTTGCTTTATTTTATGTTTGTAAATTTATCCCTGTACCTTTAGCTTGTTCATTTCATTGCAGTGTACTATTCCATTGAATGAATACAGGTATACCTCATTTTATTGTGCTTCACAGATATTGCAGTTTTTAAAAATAAACGGTTTGTGACCCTGTGTCCAGCAAGTCTGCAGGTGTCATTTTTCCAAAAGCATTTGCTCATTTCATGTCTCTATGTCACATTTTGGTAATTCTCACAGTATTTCAAATCCTCCACCAGCAAAAAGATTATGACTTGCTGAAGGCTCAGATGATTGTTTTCATGTTTTAGCAATAAAGTATTTCTAAATTAAGATTTTTACATTGTTTTTTTCAGACCTAATGCTATTGCACACTTAATAGACTATAGTATAGTGTAAACATAACTTTTATACGTACTAGAAAACCAAAACATTCATGTGACTTGCTTTATTGTGATATTCACTCTGTTGCAGTGGTCTGGAATCAAACTCACAGTACCACCCAGGTATGCTTGTATACAACAATTTATTTATTCAGTGACATTTGGTTATTTTCTTGTTTTTGGAATATTATAAAAATTGCCGCTGTTAATGTTCTTGAACATGTGGTTTTTTTCTTACAAACATGCAATTATGTTGGTTTATACGTAGGAGTGATCTGCTGAGATACAGGATTTATGTCTGCTCAATTTTAGTTGATAATGCCAAAGAATTTTCAATGTAGTTATATCAGCTGATACTCCCATCAGTAGTATATAAAGATTTCCATTGCCTTATCTCCTTGCCAAAACTTAGTATTGTCATTAAAAAATATCTTTAGTCATACTAGCTTGGTTACAGTGGTATCACATTATGGTTTTCATATGCATTTATCACGACAAAGTTGAACTCCTTTTTATATTGTATTGGCATTTAGATAACCTCCTTTGAAAGTGCCTGTTGAGGCCCCTGCTTATTTTTCTATTGTGCTGTCTTTTTATTAGATCTGTAAGAGTTTTAATATATTCAGATAAGTGTCCTTTATTGGCTATATATGTTGAAAATGTTTTCTCAATATGTATAGTTTAATTTATAATGTATTTTGATGAATAAAATTCTTAATTTTAATGCAGTTAATATTTGATATTTCCTTTCTGGTTAGTGTATCTTGGTTACTTGGTTAAAAATATATCTTCCTACTTATAGTTCATGATAATGTTATGTTCTAGATAATTAGGTCAACTACTCACCTAGAATCAATTTTTATGTATGGTTTGAGCTAAGGGTCAAGTTTTATTTTTCTCCATATTGATATTCAATTAATGAAGCATCATTGACTGAAAGAGCATCTTTCTCACACTATTTAGCAATACTCCACATGTCTTAAATCAATTGTCCACATATGCATACGATTTAATGTGACCCAAAGATTTGAAGGAACAAGGGGAGTGAGAGATTAACAGAACCTGGAGATGGAAAGACAGCTGTAGCCATAAGAAAAGGCCACAGGACAAGAACTATGACCTTAGAGGAACATAGCCCCTGAAAGTTGTAGTACAATAAGGAATAAGCAGAGAAATGAAAAAATCCCAATTTTTGCCTCGTTTCCCCTTAAACTCCTGTTCAGTTGGAACCCAAATGGAAACCAGAAAGCAAAGGAGCTTGTTGATGCAATTCATACCTGGGACATAGTCCAGGTAGAAAGGTGAAGCAAGAACAAGAAGGTCAGATGGAAGATACCTAGCACAGCCAAGTACATTTGCCTCTCTGCAACCTCTCCTCATTTGTCCAGGTGAAATATTTGTTTCCCCACTACAGGAGACACCCAAAATGTCCCCCCTGAACTAATGTCTCATCATAGAGTAGGTCAATGCAATCAAAATCCTACCTGGAAAGTAATGTTTAGCCACCACCAGTGTTCTTCATATAAGGTAACAGCAAGAGGGAGTGGGGGTGTGTGGAGGGAGGAAATGGGTGCAAGAGAAGCAACTAACTAACATAAAACATAACTACTATATCCTCTACTTCTATAGTTAGACATGAGGCTTAAGTTGATAAAGGTAGCTGCCTTCTTCCACAGCCCATTTTATGTTTCCATTATTATCCATCTCAGCTGAATAGTGTTATTTATTTGGTGGGATGACCCAAACCTCCATATCTGTAGGCTCTGAATCCTTGGTGATTCCATATTTACTAGGTTGTCCTAGTTTTCCATAGTTCAGAATTATTGAGCACAAGGAATATGTAGATGCCTTAGTGAATAATCTGGCTCCTTTCATAGTTTGTACCTAATGGGTAGCAGTAACCCAATTTCAACTTTTAATCATGATGTGTCCTCACAGACTATGCAGTGACACTCTTTCTGTCTGTTTGTTACATGTCATGAGGGTCTGAAATTTTAGAAGCAGTCTCAGCTTTTAACTCAATGAGGCTATAACTGTGTGTCTTGGTGGATACAAAGTTCCACTACTGGACACCAACTTTCCTCTACTGCACACTAACATTCCCCAAACCAAATATGAAGGGAAGAAAAACTTTCTTTGGTAGTTTATTGATATAATACTGAGAGGGACCATTTTCACCTCTAAAACTTGATTCTGGCCATGAGAGAGTATTGGCTGCTAGTTTAAGAACATACTTCATCATCCTCTGTGCTAGAATCCCAGCCTCCCGTGATGTTGTTTTCTAGCTGATGCCGTAATTGTGGTTTCAGGAGGCTATTTCACCATTCTGTTTATCCATCTGATTTCTGATGGGGAGACATGGTAAAGCCAGTGAATTATATAGGCCTATGTCCATTGGCATATATCTTTCGTTGTAAATGGTGTCACCCCTTGTAAGGTTATATTGTGCAGAATGCCATGGCTGTAGATAAGGTATCTGGAAGGATGGTATTGGTAAAATGCTGTGGACAATAAAGGTATTTCCATATCTGAAATATAAGCCTATGTCTGTGAGGACAAGTCACTCTCTCTTTCATGACAGAAAAGTTTATTTTAATCACCTTCCAACAGGAAGCAGGCCAGTCTGCTGTGGAATGGTGTGACATGGAGCTGCTTGTGGCAGGTGGACCACTTGGCATGGTGATATTAAGATCAGGCTTTATGCGGGGAAATTCATGTTACAGAACACATGACTAGCATTCGACCCTGCTCCTCACAAATACTCTGTACATCGATCGTTTGAACAAGCATGGGGGTGCCTGGAGAAAGACACTTACTGATAGCCACAGGGAACAACACCTTGCACATCTGACTATTGAAAGCATTCTCCATGGTGGATTTGTTCCTGTGGGAAAAAATCTTACACTCTGTATTCTTTCTAAAAGAAGTTCTCTATGAAATTCTCTCATAAATCACTACTCTAACAACTTAATTCTTTCCATGTCCCTGACCATTTAGACAACCTGTTGCCACTGCTCATGAATCAGTATATATCTGCACCTAATTCTACCTTTCCTTCCATGCGCAGTGGACAATCAGATGTACTACCTCATTTTCTGCCACAGGAAATATTTACCCTCATTGCTGTCTTTCAAGGCTACCCCCAAGTGGGACTATATTAAAGTCACTATCGACTTCTAGCTTAAATTAGCACACTAAGCAGCTCTACCTAGAAGCCAGTTTTGTTTTCTTTTCTCCTTTATTGGTCATAGGGTAGGGAAGTCCTATGCAGTTCCACATGTGGGTTGTTGGAGAGCTGATAAAGCTGTAGAAGTACCTTGGGAATCTGAGCCACCAGCCAATGAAGTTAACTTGTGCCTTCCAAATCTGTTTGGGCAACCAAGTTGAATATATCATTTCTTTTTTACAATGCAATGCTTATAATGCACATCTAAGTTGATGGTTTGATTAATCAGATAACATCTAGTCTATAGATTACAAATCACTAGGGTTCCATAGACAAAATTCTGGGCAGGCCCAGAGCCCAGTAGCTAGTCAAGAGCTCCTTTACAAAAGAAGAATTGTAGCTAGCATAAGGGCATTGCTTCCTTCTCAAATCTTAGTGGTCTGAGCTGTGATTCGCCTGTTGGACTTGTGCAAACCCTCATATGATATCCCTGTCAGCCACAGACAATTTCAATGCCACTATGTCCAAAAAGTCATAATTCAATGAAAAGGTCAACTTGCACACAGAAGAAACTGAGAAGCCTAACAAATTATCAAATAAGGTTTATGTTTCTTCCCAAACACAAAGAAACTCAGCAAGAAGTGTGCCACTTTCTTCATGGTGGTCAATACAATTTGCAGCAACTTATTTCTCACTATGGAGAGAACATCCTGACCGTCCTTAGACTATTGGACCCTCTGAATATGGTATGCTCCTAAATTTTCATAGTCCTATTTCCTACCTTCCGGCATGCTTATGTCTTACTAAGGCATCTAAAGTGCTTGCCACTTTGTGTTCATTAGATTCCGTTAGCATAAAGTCACAAATGGAATGAACCAGTGTCATGTTCTATGGGATATCAAGATGATCAAGGGGACTCAGGACTATATTATGACAGCACAAGAGAGTTGACATAACCCTGAGACAAGACCATAAGTTTATACTGTTGTACGTGTGAAGGCAAACTGCTTCTGATTATCTTTGCTGAAAGATATAGAAAAAAACCCAGGTCAATCAGGTCAATTGCTGCATGCTAGCTGCCAGGGGCTGGGTTGATTTGCTCCATTAAAGATATCACATTCAGAAATGCACCTATGATTTGTATCTCCACCTGATTAAGTCTGTGATAATCGACTTTCATTTTCCATGACCCATTTTTTTTGTGAACTAGACACAAGAGATTGGGATATTATAGGAATACTTTGTCTTTTTGAAGTATAAGACTACTATTTAATATTTATATATTTATTTATATATATTTATATACTATTTATTTATATATAAGACTACTATAAGTCTTAAACTATAAGTTTAAGACTACTATTACCTTATTGATCTTCTCTCTGGATGATCTATCTAGAGTGAGTTTTTTAAAAAAGAAATTCTGATCATGCCTCTGGCTAACCTTCTTAAAATATCTATTGACTTTTGTCAACATGACTATTGACTTTTTAGGATAAATCAAATCCCAAGGTTTTTAGTTTGGCTTACATGGTTTTGCAGACCTGGTTTCCATCCTCTCCAGTCTCACTTCTGCAGTGATGATCCTCATTTTCTGCTCTTCAGATTCATTCTCCTTTTAGTCACTGGATCTTTTCATATGCTATTCTCTTGCTGAGAACGTTCTCCTACTCATTCTCTAGTTGACTTCCCTTCTTTCAGACCTTATTTCTATCGTCATCTCCTTAGAGAACTGTTCTGCATCTTCCTACATCAGATACTATTGTTTATTATGTCACCTTGTACCTCTCCTTTGTATCATTTGTCAAAGTTGAAATACTATACTTAACATGTAAATCTTTACATACATGAGCTATACGTCTCCTGAAGATATGACAATGCCTTTTTTGTTGGTGTTGAAGTCTGTAACCCAAGCACACTGTCTCTCATAGAGTAGGTGATCAAAAATTTGTTCATTAAATGAATGAACAAATTCTACTTTGCAGATTTCTTATGCTATAGAGTGTTTTTAGTTGCAGAGTAATTTATATTTTGTATAAAGTCATGTAATCTATTTTCTTACTTCACTTCATAACAGTCTTATGAATTATGTGAGTAGGTTCTTATTTACTTACTTCTCACAACTGTGGAAGCTAATGCTCAAAGAAATGGAATCTTCTGCCTAAAGTCACTGGTTACCTAATGGTGGCATTCAGAGCAGGGCTCTGGTCTCCTGATCATTGTTTCCTTTAATTGTTTCAAATTTTTTGCAGAGTTAGGTGTGTATAAGCCATAAAAATGAAATGGTCATGATCTGCATTCAATATTAAAAGCAAACCAAAGGTCTAATGAAATTAATCTGACCTGCATAAAGATATGCATAAGTGTTACTGTGTTGCATAGTGATTATGTACAGATTCTAAGACATTTGGATAAATTACAATAATTAGTGTTACTTTTCCTTAGACAGAACCACTGTTTGGGACAGTAGAGTACTCCAACAAATGCATAATCATAGTCAAGTGACCAGATCTGCTGTCTAAGACTCTTCAGGAGACAAAGACTACAGATAGCTTCCCTTTGATGAGGCAAGTGATAAGACGAAAATAATTATAGGTAGGGCTTTTAACTCAGAAGCTCCTGGAACATATAAGAAAAGAGGGGAGAAATGGATGGGTTGGCGGGGAGATGTGTTATAGAAGAGGCATAAAAGAGGGCAGTGCTGGGTGGAGAAATTTGAGTCTATGCATTAACTCTTGTGGATGCTCAGGAATAACTAGTTTTCTCATTTTGAACAGGTCATCTTCATCACGTCTTTGGGGTGAAGATCCTTCTAAACATTTATCTAACATCATAAACATTGAATTGCAAGGACAGGCTATTTCCCACAAATGGAGTCTAATTATATGAGCTGGAAGTCCTGTAAATCTAAAGTTTAGTGAGAAATATGCTCATGGTCACTTGTTATTTGCTGCTTAATACTTAGCATACAATATTTGCCATTTTGATTCACTTAATAAACAATTACAGTATGTATTAATCCCTTTAGTATTTCCTTCTCCCTCTTTTCCTTTTTACAACAATAAAAATGGAATTCCATTTTTACCTGTCATATAGGTTCCATGCTGTTACCTCTAGGAGCTCTAAGTGTGAAATAGGAGATATTGATCTAGTAAAAATAGATGAGGCATATAGTCATTTACTAACAACTCACCCAAGAACAATGGGTGATACACAAAAGCTAAGATACATATACTATATAGATACATATTATGTAGAAATCTCACTAGCTCTACTTTCTGTGTCAGGAACTGTATGACTTTTCCTACTAAAACATCAGTATCTGGATTTTAAGACCCATTTCTCTGAATGTCTCTTGTATAACAGATGGGATTGGTGGAGTATATGGGGGAAACTACTGTTCCTTTCATTTTTCTATTTATCTCCATGATGCGTGTATGTGGCAATGTCCTTTTGCATTTTTAGCAGGTGTTTGGATGAAGCTGGATTCAAATGAAAAAATAAAAAGTCCAAATAAGTTATTTTAAATATTACTGCTGTAAATATATATGTATATGTTTGTATACATATATTATACTATATACATATATATGTCTTATCTTACTCATACATTTAAAAAAATTTGGTTGTTAAAAAAATTTACAGAGTGTTGTAAAATATCAACAAATAAAGTATTAGTTAAATAAATATAGACAGTATCAAAATAAAATAATATTCAGATATAAATAAATCTTACTTTCAAAGGCCGTCTTCACATTGTCTCAAGATTCAGCTGCTCAGTTTTAGGGGTTGTATATTTTATGAGCTCTGATTGATAATACTTAGACATGACAATAAAAATAGTAATTTCATTTGTAGATATAAACTGGGTCATTCATCTATCCATTATGAAATTATTCAGCCTTAACATATGCATAGCAACAACATATTAGGTATTTAATCAGGAAAGACAAGAGTTGGATTTACAAAAGACACATATAAAGTTTCATTCTTTGAGAAATTATGACAATTCAACATTGATTAAACATATGGACAAATGCAAGGTAATATGAGGAGTAATAAAACACACACACACACACACACACACACACATCCACATAAAAACCCATTAACAGCAATAACCATTGACTAAGGACTTATTTTATCTCAGGAGCTCTGCTAAATGTTTTATCTGTATCATCTCATTTAATCCTCAGGGAGACCCTGTATGGCAAGTGTTCTCTCCATTTTAGTTATAAGGCAATTAAGCCCCAAGGAAGTGAAATAACTAGCCCAGGGTTACACAGGATTGCTGACCCTGGATCTAATCCCTAATCTTCCAAGCATCAAAGTCCACAGAGGTCCTCCCTGACTGGTAAAAATGACACATCTAAAACCTGAGGGGAATGGGTCACCTCCCAGATGACAGTTTAGGGTTAATTTATTCTTTGTTTCTAAGATTAGAGTAGCCTTTCTGGAAGAGGTAATATTTGAATTGCACTTTAAGGAAGGTTATGGATGTGGAATGGAGTTAATGGTAAAGGAAGACATTCACAGAGCGGGCCAAGAAGGCACTAAGCAATGTGAGAAGTGGGAAGTTAAGGCCAGGGCCTGGCATTAGTGTCAGTATGCAGAGGGTTGGGTAAAGACTGGCAGGAGCTTGGAGCAAGTCAGGATAGATGGAGTGGTGGAAGAGCTCCTGCAGTGAAGTGTCCTGGAAATGAGGGATCTGGGGTGGGCCCGGGGGCATGAATCATGGCTGTTCGTGACGTTTGTGAGGCCTGGACTCAGAAAGCAAGAATCAGTAATGGGGGACTGCCCTGGGTCAGAATCAGGGACATTAATGCAAGTCACTGAGTTTTCACAGGAAATCAAAAATTGAGTATAAAAACAAATCACAAAGGGAAGAAAATGATAGAACTAATGTTTATTCAACGTCATCAGTCTTAAATATTATGTTAAGAGATAGCATTATTTCACAATTGTTGCATTATTTACTTCTCACAACAAACCTTCAACCTATATACTGTTTTTATGTAAAATTAATTAATTAATTAATTTTTGGCTGCATTGGGTCTTTGCTGCTGCGTGCGGGCTTTCTCTAGTTGTGGTGAGCGGGGCTTACTCTTCTTTGTGGTTTGTGGGCTTCTCATTGTGGGGGCTTCTCTTGTTGTGAAGCACGGACTCTAGGCTCACGGGCTTCAGTAGTTGTGGCTTGCAAGCTCTAGAGCACAGGCTCAGTAATTGTGGCACACTGGCTTAGTTGCTCCATGGCATGTGGGATCTTCCCAGACCAGGGCTTGAACCTGTGTCCCCTGCATTGGCAGGCGGATTCTTAACAATTGCATCACCAGGGAAGCCCCCAACTTATATATTGTTATTCGGAAATGAAGCAGATCAACCTCAGAACATTTAAGGAACTTGCAAAGACCCATATGTCTAGTATTTAGTGAGGTCAGGATAGACACTCCCATCTGTATGCTTATAATGCCCACATTTTCCTAAATAGCAAACATGTATTTAGCATGGAATATTGGCAAGGGACTTTCTGAGCAGGGAATACAAGAATGTGTAAGTTCCTGCTCTCAGAGGATATACAAACTAATCACACAACTCAACAAAAAATGCCGAACACTCCGTTTTACATTTCTTTTGCCAAGTACTGAGTCACAACATTTGTCCTTGAGTAGGAGACCACTGACAAATATTTGTTTGATCTAATCATTCAAATATTCCTACATAAAATGTTTTCTTTTACACACATATTCTTTAAAATGCAGTTGTATCCATTTTGGTAGATGGCTTTCTTTTCTTATTTGCAACTTCGTCAGTGTAATCTGGGGAGGCGATCGGTATCTACTCTGTGAAGTTGTTCCAGAGGCCTCCCCACTCCACTGTCTCGTGGCATTTAGTAATAGGACTGACACCCATATTATTTTCATTACTCTGTCTTTGGGTGATGTTTTTCACTACAGGTCATTGAGCGAAGCAATATAATTGACTCACTGTTAAAACTTTCCCTTTAAGAAATAGCTCAAAATCAACAGCAAATCTAGCATCACCACCTTTGGATTAAGGTTGTTGTTCACAGAACTGAAAGGAAATAGAATGATTCTAATACATCATAAAAAGGAATGTAACTCTATGTTGAGTTGTATTTCCGCTAAGGCATATCTTATATAGATATACTTTTAAAATAAAAAGGGAAAAATGTAAAATATATTGTTTACATGTGATACTTTGATACTATAAGAGTAAGGAAGCTTGAATCTTCATGCCTCTTTGAAGTATGGTACATGAACTGTAAAACTTCACAATTTTTCTTCAAATACAAATTCCTTTTGCTTTCACCTCCATACATTCATTTTAGAAGAAGAGTCATTAATTCTCTAGAAATTTGAGTGTTTGACATAGTTATATAAAATTATTGAATTTTAAAATAATCTCCAATAACACGGTAATGAAGAAAATGAACTTGAAACATTGTAGGATGATAGTAATGTCTTGCCAAAATTTGTTGGATCCTAGACTATTGGGAATTAAATAAAAATAAGAACTTCAATTTTCTCCTACATACAATTAAGTTTAAACTAAACTAAACTATAAGTTTCCTTCTTTTTACTTGTTAACATTTGTCACACCTTAAGAATCTTCCTACTCAGTGTTGACTTGTAGCTTCATTTTATGACCCAAGGTGATTACATTTTATAAGCTCATTGAGCAAAGTCTTCAAAATATTTACAATTTCGATTTATGTGCATGTGTGCACACACACACACATATGGTATACTCATTCAGAAGTGGTTCAGTTCAAAAGAAGTAGTCAGAGAAAATTGTCACTTAGCCACAAATCCATTACCTTCATTTCCCATTATTTTTTTTTAACCCCTATCTGTATCTTCCCCTATCTATAATCTTCTTTCTTTCCCTTTAGCACCAAACTTCTTGAAGGGGTGTACATACCTGCTATGCCCACTTATTTGGTTTAATGAAACTTTTCTGCCTAAGGTCCTAGATAACCTTTACTTTTCCCAAACCATGTGACACCTTTTTCCTTGAACTCTCAGGTTTATTTAACACTTTTAAGCAACATTCCCTACTGAAACTTCTCTCTCTCTAAATTTCTATGTTAACACTTTCTCAGAGGTTGCTATTGTTTCTGGCTTCTTAGTCTTCTTTTAATCTCAACTTTGACGTTTTGTTCTGTAGAATGTTGGCATTCTCAAGAGCTGTGCCCCCAGCCTTCTGCTGTCCTCTGTATATGATTCCTGAATGAGCTCACTCCCACTCATGTATTCAATCATGATTTACATGTCAAAGACCCCAAATGAATATTCTTGTGCCATGACCACTCTGCTGAGACCCAGAGCCACATGACACAATTGACTTATTACTAGGTTTCTCTACCTAGCCACTCCGTAACCATTCCAAAGTCACCATGACCGAAACTCACCCCAGTAATTTTATATCATATATTCTCTATCATTGCTAATGTAACTTAGCTTAGTGGAAACTAGGCAACTTTAGGAAAGTCATTTTTCATCTCTAAGCCTCAGTTTCCCTAAATGTAAAATGAAAGTAATAGTAATTTCAATAAGTTTTTATAAGGATTTAAAATCAGTTATTATGTAATCCACAGTAATGAATGCTAACCACATAGAAGTTACAACGGAATGAAGCAAACGCTAACACTGTCCTCATTTTATAGCAGAGGAACACAGAACACAATGAAGTCAAGTAAATTACCCAAAATTATCTAGCTAATTTGTGCTCAAGCAGGATCTGAATGAAATCTGGGCCCAGAGCCTGGTCTTTTAATTGCTCCACTACTCTGTACAATCTTATGTATAACGTATATGGCACAATCCTTAGCACTTACTAGATGTATCAAAATCACAGGATGGGGAAGAGGACTTAAATGTTCTGGAAATCTGTATTTTAAAGAGCTCCCTGGTGAATCTAATATTCAAATGGGGTTAAGAACCAACATAGTAGACCCTCAAAAATGTTTGTTCCTTTTATCTAGATGAAAATAATTGAATCAGTTTGAACCTATGAACACTCTTAGAATTGCTGTAGCCATTAAGCCTAAAGTACCTTTTAGAAGGGCTCTGTTAGAAATTCATTTTTTGAAACAACAATGCAAGAGCAATAATAAAGACACACACATACATAAAAAAGCCCTCAGTATTCATATAACCAGAGGTATTTAATACACACATTGTGTTTTCATTTGTATTGAATGATTTTATCCTTAGGAATAAGAGCTTTAAAAATATTAGACTTCTGTATAACCCAGAAAAATCACTTTCCTAAGATCATTCAGCTGCTGGATAGATAGTCCATCTGGCCTAAAAATGCTTCATCTTACCTTTTCTCATCTACCAAATCATGTGCTTTCTCTCCCGGTTATCAACACTTCTTCCAATTGTTTCTCATATAATTAGAGTAGGATATTTCATCCTTCAGCATATACATGCAGAAAAACAAAACAGACTAAGTACACATAAAACAGAAGGCAATACAGTAAATTCTGTTCTTTTTTTCAAGAGTCCTATTAGTGTGTATATGTGTGTGTTTATATATATATTTTATGCTCACATCCAATACACAATTTATTATTCAGAAATAGCCAGATTTTTGTTTTGTTTGTAAGTAGTAAGATATAATCCTTCCTGACACAAACTTCCTAACACAAATGAAAAGAGAATTCATTCGAATAATTTGGGCTGTTTCAGTGAAATAAAGAAATGTGTATATAAATGTATGATCCAAATAGAATGGGAATTGGCGATGTTATGTATTTGACAGCTCATCAGAAGGCCACAGGATGAACCACCGCAATCTTTCCTCCCAACTTGGTGTCATTTTGATTTGGTTTCAATGTATCTGAAGAGAACTTCATTGGCTTAACTTAGTTCTCACACCCATCAATTGAGTAGAGCATCTATTGGTAGTTCCGCCAAGACTGTACACAGTGGAGTAGAGGTGAGTCTTCCAAAGGAAACTGGGGATGCAGCTAACCAGACAAAAAGAAGTTGGATAAGGGGTACTCCAAAGTTCAAATGTCCCCTCTTGTTCATAATGTTAGTTAGAAATATCACAATTAGTGTTAATGTAAAAATGTATTATATTGATTTTGTCATTTAGTGTCTTCTAATTAAGGTTCTTAAGCCTTAACTGAATATTTGCAAGTAGCTTTAAATGGACTGTCTATTTGTTCTACTTATTGTGTCAGAAGTACCTCTATGGCTTTCTCCTTTATAGATAATTCCATTAGTTTTAAATGTCTCTAACCGATCTCAAAACATTCTGATCACCATAGAGAAACACAGTTGTTTTCTTCTCAATATCTGTTCTCCTCTTGAACACATGTTTTCATGTCTCTTACAAAACTGTATTTCTCAACCCTGCTGTAACCTTGAGACTAAGTTCTGGCTAAGTTGATGTGTTGCTTCTGGAATTTCTTTTTTATGAAAGGGATATGACCCTTCCCCTGCCCTTTGTGAGCTGAAGCCATATCTTGGACCATGAGGTTGAGGGACGCATTCTGGGGATAAAAAAGCAGAAGAACAGGTATTGCCTGGGTCCCAGATGACAATGGAGCTGCCATACAAGCCATAGACTAATTACAATGGGACATTTAAGTGAGAGAGGAATAAATGCCTATCTTGTTAAAACCATCACTATTTGGGGTGTCTATTATATAACTGTGTCCTCACCAATATAGGCAGTTAGTATTCCTAATTCTAATATAATACAGCATACTCATATACACACATATTAGATATAACACTAAACAAGTGATACTGATTCCAAGAATGGTAATACAAAATTCAATCTACTTCTTCATTGTCACAACATGTGTTGATCTCTGTGTCAGTGTGTGTTTTCTAAATCCAGGTGCATGTGTGTTTGTGTTACTATTTACATTTTCTAAGCCTGGATTCAAGACTATTTTGGAATCCTAGAGGAGAGATTCTAGAGGTTAGGCATTAACATTTTAAAATAGCAATGATTTTGTTCCTGAAGAATTATATTTTAAAACACACTGTTTCTTTTATATGAAAGATCGCCTGAGTAGGATTGCTATATCTGAGAAGAAAATCAAAACCCTAGATTTCATTAAAGAGATTTTAAATCAAGAGAGAAAAACTGCTCTGCATCACAAAATTGAAGGGGTCTTCAGTTTGGGTGGAGTTACAACCATGAAGATTATGTTTCACTGAAAAAATGGTTCCTAAATATAAATGTGTGTTCCCTAGTTTAATCAGTTACCCTCTGGAGATTGAAGCAGAAACTGAATGATGAGAAGAGCTACATGAAGGTCAATATTCCCCTTATGGTGACAGAGGGACCCTAAAGAGGATGAGAGTGAGTGTCAAACACATCCTATATCTTGATAAAGACATTCCGTTAGACCAAGGGCTGGCAAACTATGGTCTGCTGGCCAAATCCCAACTAGGCCTGTTTTTGTACAGCCCGTGAGCTAAAACTGATTTTTAAATGTTTAAAAGGTTGAAGAGGAGAAGGAAGAGACAGGGGCAGAGGAAGGGAAGAAGAAGAAAAAGCAGTAGCAGCAGCATCTGCAAGAGAGAGCTATGTGATCTGCAGTGCCTAAGATATTTACTGCCTGGTCTTTTATAGATAAATGTATTGATCCCTGTCTTAGACCCAATAACCTCAAAAATGTATTGAATAGAATATGCTGAAGTGGAGGATGTATTCATATAGATTGTCCTTGCATACAATAGAATCAGAATGTTTGTTGAATAAAAGAATCACTGAATGGATACTCTGTTTCCAATGAAAATAAGGACAGTGGATTGCACATCGTTTATTCACCAGCAGACTCTATGATTTGGTGTGTAGTATGGTAAAAGCAGTTGCAGTGAGAAATAATTGGGAGTGGTTTTGTTTTATTGCCCTATAAAACTATAGTATAGGGTTTATATAATCTCACTCCATAGCATTGTTTTACAGTTTGTATGCTGACTATAGCAAACTTGGATCAAATCAGCATCATGACAAATATAAATTCACTTGCCATTTTGCAGTATCTGGTACATAGCATATTTTAATTAATTTTGGTCAAATAGATAAATGAATACTTAACATTGTTATTATGAAAACTTACTCGAAGATTGCTGATTCTCTTGTCTAGTAAAATAGTAACCTTAGCAGTGAGTCATTTTATGGCAGATATTTCCTTTTGCTCTTCATCTAGGAAATATTTTTCTCATGTATTTTCCTCATTTCAAAAACCTGTGAGAAAGAAAACAAAAATCAATTATAATTGACTAAAAAAATGATTTTTCTGTTGTGTGAGCCACAAAGCTTATGTGACTTATAGGAAAAATGTCAAAAGGTGATCAAGAGGTTAAAGAAAGACCACTGGTGCTGGCGTTTCCCAGGGTGATAATGAGGCATGTACTGGATTTTTCTCCTTTGGTGCAGTTGTATGGTGTGTACTTCTTTTTGCTGATTGCTTTCAAGAAGTGATGTAACACAAACCTCAGTCTCATGGACAGGGTTTGTTACAAACTTCTCATTTGTGATACACTTCAAGTACTCATGATCCCCTTTCCCTTCCCAATGGTACTACACACTTTATAAAGTAAAGGGAGGCTGTACCTGGAATGGAATTTAAATGATTTTTTTCTATGACCAAAGCATATACTAAGAGACACTTCAGTCAATTTCAAGAGTTTGAGCCTAAATGTGTGCTTCCTTCAGGGTAAGGTCAAGGCAGAGGAAAAAAGGAGCTGCACAGCCGTGTGGTTCTCTGTTGTCCAGATCAAATCTTTGAACATTTTCTTTTCATCATCAAAGGACATCTGGGGAGGCAACATATAGAAAATAAGATCCATAAGACTTTGGCTAATGTTGTGAAAAATAAAGATGAGGATCAAAAGTTTAAAAGGACAATCTTGGCTTAAAAGAAAAATATGAAAAGTCTGTCATTGTATTCTGTAGCATGTGAGAAGATGTTTAAATTATTTGGTCTATGGACATCTGGGTCACACTTGCATGATAAGAGTTCAGCATAATAGAAGCACACCTGCCTGATACAAATTATTTACAAATAGCATTTAAAATAGTCAGTGGAATACAGCTCACTAAAGGAGAAATGAAATTGACTCTTCAAAGAAAAATTGGAACTTGTTTTTTTAATTTTGGAGAAGATCTGATAAGTTGAAATCTAAATAAACAAGTACTTTCAGTAAGACAACTTTAGATAATCAGTAGTAATAAATAAGACAGTAGTAATAAATAAGACAGAATGATCATTTCTTCAGTCTCTGTGCAAACACTAATTGAGTGTCTGTCATTAACCAAGAACTGAGCTAAGTGCTAGAATAAAGACATGGCAAAAACCCAATTTCTGCCTTTAAGAAGATAAATAGTATTAAAATGGATATGAGAAATCTACAAATCCAGTTCTCATTTTCAATAACTAAACTTCTTCCCCTTGCCATAGATTTTTCAAAGCAAATTACCATTTTGTTTCATTGAATTAACCAATCTAGGTGTCTACATTTAATTTTATATTCATTCATTAAAGCAATGAAAAGACATTCTATGGGGGCATATCTCAAGCCTGGGAAATAAACAAAGATGAAGAAGACATTTCCTACCAGAAAATGTACAATCTATTCAGGTACATATATGCTCAAATAACAAAGTACTTAGTGAAAAGTGTTATCATATTACTAATAATGTTATTAACAATATCTAACACTTATGTAATGCTTACTGTGTGTTTTACATATACCATCGTATTTAATCTTTGTAACAACACTGTGATATAAGTACACATTTTATCTGCATCTTATAAATGAGAAAACTAAGAGAAAAGAAAGTTGGATAACTTGTCCAAAGTCATGGTGAAGGTTGATTCAAATGGCTCCAGGTTTTATCCTACTAATCACTATATTCACAGGAATTTAGTGGAGGAGGAAATTATTTCTGATGAGATGATAAGAAAAAAGTTTCATGAAGGAGTCATCATTAACATAGATTTATAAAAATATCTAGAATTTCATACTCCAGCTAGGAAGAATTAGTTTGTAGCAGACCACCCTCCCACTGAGAGCAAAAATAAAAGCTGGATATGATTTTTAAATTGTTGGAACACACCAGAAAGCAATCAAGGCAACAAAAACTTGGAGACCCTGGGTTCCAGAGAGGAGGAAAACTAGTTAAGTGTGTTATTCTTGGCAGCTTTTCCCTTCGAGTCATTTGTTAGTGCATATGCAGTGTGGGTGGAAAGACTCAGAAGCTAAAAGCAGACAGATGCAAAGAGTGCAAAAAGGCAGAGAATTACAGTGCTGTTTGGAGATTAAAAATGGAGTTCAAAGTCTAGCAAGATTTGACTACATCAAATCTTCTAGGTATTTAGCTAAGCTTCCTGAAGGAGTATATACTAGGGATAATAGCAAACTAGAAGACCAAGCCTAAAACCAGTTACAAGTAGCTTAGTCCCTGATTACATTAAGGTGATCAACTTCCTCACTAACTGGCTACCAAAGAAGCACAAGAAAGAATATTAGTGATTCTGATAGATAAATCAGTAAAAAGTATTCAAAAGGATTGAGAATATAGAAAAGAGAATAAGAGGCATCTAATACATAGAGAATTTATATATGTGATGCACAGACTTTTAAGACTAAAGAAAAACCAGAATAAAGGCCCCAAATTATCCAAAACTGATGAAAGATATTAAGCCACAGATTCAAGAAACACTAGAAGACAACAACAGGATGAAGACAAATAAAACTACACTCAGGCACATTATAGTAATATTTATAAAAAATAATGGCAAAGGGAAAAATCTTAGAAATAGAGAAAAAAAATGACATATTACTTTAAAAGTAACAATTCTACAATTCTTAACTTACTTATTAAGCAAAAAAGTAGAAGCCAGAAGAGACCTGTATGAAAATTTTAAATGCTAAAAAACAGATTGCTATATTAGAAGTCTCCTCTTAGTGGAAATACCTATAAAAAATGAGGGCAAAAAGCAAGACAGAAAATATTATGTTTGATGCCAGTAAAACCCCCTAGAAGGAATACTAAAATATTTGCTGAAACAAAAGAAACGCCACCTCATAGGGAAGAATGGAAGTGGAGAGGGGAAGACTAACAATGTAAGTGGTGAAGATGTGAATACATTCAAATAAATAGTAACTATAAAAATCAATAATAGGCTTCTCTGGTGGTGCAGTGGTTGAGAGTCCACCTGCCAATGCAGGGGACACGGGTTCATGCCCCGGTCAGGGAAGACCCCACATGCCACGGAGTGGCTGGGCCCGTGAGCCATGGCTGCTGAGCTTGTGCGTCCAGAGCCTGTGCTCCACAATGGGAGAGGCCACAACAGTGAGAGGCCCAAGTACCAAAAAAAAAAAAAAAAAAAAAACCAAACAATAATAATATACTGTGGTATTTAATCAAAATACATGACAAGAATAACACAGAAGTAGGAAATATAATGAAAAATACTTGATGAACCCAAAAGTTAGAAAGGGAGAGAAAAAGGAAAGCTAAAAGAAGTGAGAGAAATAAAATAAAATATTAAGATAGTATATTTAAACCTAAATGTAACAATATTTAATTAAATTAGTAATAAGGTTATTAAACGCTCCAGTTAAGAGTCAAAAATTACCAGAATAGACAATTACTGGCAGTTACATGCTGCTTACCAGAGATAAAACTTAAATATAAAGACATAGAATATTGGAAAGTTAAGTAAAAAAAAAATCAATGTAACATTTAAACAGCGACTAACATAAACTTTATATTACTATGTCAATATTAGATATAATAGATTTTAAGACAGGAAGCACTACTGGAGGTAAAGAGGGTCATTTCATAATGATAAAAGGGTCAATCCACCAAGAGTATATAATAATTTTAAATTTGTACATACCTAATTACATAGTTTACAAAGCAAACACTGAAACATTTAACAGATACATAAATCCATGACCATAGTGAAAGATTTTTAATGCATAATTTCCAGAAAGTTACAGATAAAGCAGAAAAAAAAGCAGTAAAAATACAGAATACTTGAAAAAAAAGCTTGACTTAGTCCTAATTGACAATATAGAGCACTACATCTGAGTAAACAATATACATGAGTGGACTTGGAATATTTCCCCAAATTTTCATATGCTGGACTACATATACAGAAAGCAAGTCTCAACATATTTCAAATAATTGAAATAATACAAAGTGTGTTTTCTGACTACAGTAGATTTGAGTTTGAAATCAGTAAATAAAAGAATAACTAGAAAATCTACTAAAGTTTGAAAATTAAATAACACATAAGTAAAATAAGAATTATCAATCATATATTAGAATATATTTTGAGTTAAAATATAATGAAGAAAGAATATATAAAATTTGTGGTATAGGACTAAAGACATCTTCAGAGAAAAATTTAGCCTTCAAAGTACATACGTTAAGAAAAAGCCTGAAAATCAATAATGTATATGTATCCATCTGAAGAAGTTAGCAAAAGAGCAGCAATTTAAACCTAAATAAAGTAGAGTGAGGGGAATAATAAAGAACAGAATTTAATGAAATAGAAAACACTTAACAGATAAAATCAGCAAAACCAAAGCTAGTTTTTTTAAAGCCACAAATTGGTAAATACTTAGTAAGACTAACCAAAAAAAAAAAAAAAAGAGTGAAAGGAACAAAATATTAATATTAGGAATGAAAGGAGGGACATTATAATAGATCCTACAAAACATTAAAAGATAATCAATAAATATTATGAACACTTTCTTGCTCCCAACACTGGAAATTTACAGAAAATGAAGTCAGAATCCTGTCTATAAAACTTTTTTCAAAAATAAGAAAGAACAAATTCCAACTAATCTTTGAGGCCAGCATAATCTTAATGCAAAACTTGAGAAAAAAGAAATTACCAGCCAAGCTTTGTTATTAACATGAATTAAATATCTTAAAATAATATTAATATGTCAAACACAGCAATGTATATAAAAGACAATAATTATATTACCACCATGTTAGACTTTTTACAGGAATACATATTTTGCTTAATAGTAAAAAATCAATCAACGTATTTATAACTTTACAGTGGAAAAATCTGACAGATTCAACTTTAACCAAGTGATCAAAGTTAGTATCATCATTACGGGGACAGGCTAACATCATCTATCTCCTGGTGCACTGAGGACACAATATTACTTCTGAGGTATTCTCAGCAAAAAATGCATAGCATGAATCTAATCATGGGAAAATATTAGACAAACCTCAATTGTGGAATATTTTACAAACTAAACTAGTAGGAATTCTTAAAACATATCAAGGTCAAGAAAATGTACCAAAAAGACTTGAACTAAATGCAATGCATTTATTCTTAAATAAATAAATAAATAAATAAATAAATAAAATAAGTCATTATTTGGAGAAATGTGCATTGTTAAGTTTATTTGATTACATTTGAGAACATCTTTATTCTTGGGAAATAACACTGAAGATTTTAGAGATAAAGGGTTATGATGTCTCCAGCTTACTCTCAAATGGTTCAGAAAAAAAAATGTATACATTTTAGAGTAAGTGAGAGTGAGAAAAAAGGAATAATAAAATGAGTTCAGAAAAATGTAAGCAATTGGTGAATCTGGTTAAAGGGTATAAAGACTTTCTAGGATTGTTCTTATAACTTTCTAGTAATTTTGAAATTTTATAAAATGAAATATTAAAATATCAGTCAATATACTTCACCTCATTAAAAGAATAAAGGAGCAAAATGTCAAGATCATTTTAATAGGTCGTGAAAAATTATTGATAAAATTCAAATTTTATTTATAATAAAAGCTTTTATATACTAGAGATAGAAGGATGCTTTTTTAAAAGTTTGATAAAGGCTATCTACAAATAATTGCAGCAAATACCATACTTAATGATAAATTTAGAAAAAATTTCCCTAAAATGGCTATTGCCACTTCTAATCAACAATACAGCAGGTCCTAGCCAATGAAATAAATCAAGAAAGAGAGGTAAAAGTTAAGGACTGGAAAGAAAAAATAAATTTTTATTATTCATATATGACATGTTTGTGTTTACTGAAAAAGGCAAAAACAAACAGATATATGGGTACAGCAGTTAACTTAGTAAGTGATTTGACAAAGCTTCTAAATGTAGGGTTAATATACAACAATCAATTGTATTTCTATCTACCAGCAACAAAATAAGTAGAAAAAAAGCAGTATTTTAAAATCATACTATTTACACAGCATGAAAATATTTTAAATATCTATGAATACACCTAAAACTGGTGCACAAGATCTCTAACAGTAAAACTACAAAATATTATTATCACATTAAAAAAAACTTAGATAAATGGAAGGATATACCATGTTCATGGATAGCAAGATCCAATATATTTTTGTTTTGTTTTGTTTTGTTTTGTTTTTGCGGTACACGGGCCTCTCACTGTTGTGGCCTCTCCCATTGCGGAGCACAGGCTCCGGACACGCAGGCTCAGCAGCCATGGCTCACAGGCCTAGCCGCTCCACGGCATGTGGGATCTTCCCGGACCGGGGCACGAACCCATGTCCCCTGCATCGGCAGGCGGATTCTCAACCACTGCGCCACCAGGGAAGCCCACAAGATCCAATATTTTAAGATGTCAATTCTCTGCACGTTGATGTATCAATTAAAATTCCCCCATTGTGTAAAGTGACAATATAATTCCAGAAATTGTGTAAAAAATTAAAGGGCCCAAAATAGTATTTTATAGATAATAAAATAGGAATATTAATATTACCATATATTAAGGTTAATATAAAGCCATTTTAATTATATTAGTGTGTTAATGGTACAAGGATTGAAAAATAGATTAGTGGATCAGAACAATTCAGAAACAAAACTATATTTATGGTTACTTGACTTATTACAACATGACCCTGTAGAACTGGGTCTTTTAAATAAATGGTACTGGATCGATTGAGTGTCCACATGGGAAAAAATATAAAACTGACTGCTACCTTATACTTATATCACACCTAACATATAAATTCTTAAGGTAAAAAATTAAGTTATCTGTCTAAAGCTGTGCTGCCCCAAAAGGTAGCCATTAGTCATATGTGTCCATTTAAATTAAAATTAATTAAAATTAAATTAAAAATTCAGTTCCTCAGTTGCACTGGCCACATTTCAAGTGCTTAATAGTTACATGTGGCTAGCAGTCACTGCATTGATGTAGAATATGTCCATCACTGCAGAAAATTCTATTGGACAGCGTCAGAGGATTACATAAGAAACTATATTTATGACTGAGGGCTAAGAAAATAACATACTGACCATAAAGGAAAAACTGACCTAATACATAGGGAATTCTTAAAGATGGAGAATAACAGGAAAAAAAAGAAAAAATAGACAAAGTCATGAAAAATTTATACAAAATAATAAACAAATGGTCCCTTAATATATGATTAAAAATGTTCAATGTCGGTCATAAAGAGAAGAAAAACACATAAAATACACTGATGTATCATTTTTTACCTGTCAAATTACTGCCAAAAGATTGACCATAGCCTCTGTTTGAGAGAGGTAGAGAAAAAGGACACTCTCACACATTACTAGTGGGAGTACAAAGTGGTACAACCACAGTGAAGAGGAATTTAGTATTATTTATAAAAAATATATATTCATGTACTCTTTAAAAATTTTATAATTATGTATATTTTTATTGAAATATAGTTGATTTACAATATTATATTAATTTCAGGCATACAGAATTGTGATTCAGTATTTTTGCAGATCATACTCCTTTAAAAGTTATTACAAGAAAATGGCTATAATTCCCTGTGTTATACAATTATATTTTTGTTTCATTTACTCTTTGACCCAGCAACCCCTTTTCTAGGAATTTAGTCTGAAGATGCAACCCGTAAAAATACAAATAAATGTATGCACAAGATTACTCGTGGCATTAACAAAAAATTGGAAAACAACTTAAATACCACATAGAAAGTTTAATATGTTCTGGCACATTCACACACTGGAGTATTATGTAGCTGCTAAAAACCAAATAAATAGAAATAACAATAGAGATCTCTTTAAGGTAACAAGGAGAGATTTCTAGGATGTTATTACATGGAAAAAGCAAGACGTGAATGCATACGTATAATATGCTACCTTCCCGCTAAGAAATAATAAGAATTGAGACTATATAGATAATTGCTTAATTTAGCTAAAACAAGTACAGGAATAATGAACCAGAAAGTAATGAAGTTGATTACCACATGAATTAGGTAGAAGGAGTACAGCTGTGACTGTGGTTTCTCTGAGTATATTTTATAGTTTTGATTTAGATCCATGTATTTTGCAAAATAAATAAATAAATTAAATTAAATAAATCAACAAAGATGGAGACGAAAAGAAACCTCATACTGAAGACAAGCAGAACCAGATAAATTTAATTTCATATCGCACTGAAAAGATAACCACAAACAAGAAAAAAATCAATCCATGTAACTTTGGAATACTGTATTCTGTATCCTCAGAGGGATTCACTCTAAGGATAAAGAGAACTGAAAAAACAATATGAACTTTTCTTACAAGGTTTGTTTTGGTAGTGATATGGATGAAGCAATTCCAAAATTATTTTTTATGTGTTATAAGATTGAGCAAATGAGTAAATATGTTAATGAAAAAATGAAACTGTACAAATATCATGAGTCAAAAATATAGAGATGGAATACAAAGTCATGAAGTAGATGAAGTTTCCCAGTGTATAGTGAGAGGAAAAGATGACTTTTAAGAGAGGTGAAAATTTTTCCCATTTCGGCAGTAGATAGCATTTGAGAAACCCACAGTATGGGTTTTTTTTTTCTTTTTTTCTTGTCAAGGTTGAATAAATGTTGTATCATATACAACAAAATAACTTTCTAAAAAATGTTTAAAAAACACTTCAGCAATGATCAGGCAATATTTTAAAATATAGAAGAAAAAGAAAATGATAGTTCAGGGTTTTGTTATGAATATTACTTGTAAATATTGAACAGTTTCTTGAGGCAAAGAATTTTTTTTAATTATAGACTTCTGAGAGCCCAACTTTGAAAAATAAACTAACTTTTAAAAGTATGAATAAAGAGTATTATTGATTTCTTCAAGTGTAAAAGTTCACTTAGCCTCCAAATGGGTTTATCCGTTGGCTTATTGCAAATATAGAGAATACATTTGCCTGTGCTGAAGTGCCCTGAGCTGAGTGCAGTCATACATTTTGTGGTGTTATCAGGCTGTTTCATGGAAGTAAGTTACCATATCAGCAGGGACAAATAGATTTTGATGAATAAGAGCTGTTTGGGTTTTACATGGTCAATAAATAACCATCTTCTCTTTTCTATCTTAGTTTTGATTTAAAAAAAATCAGAAATACACCAAAAATGAGATAAATATTGCACCTTAATTACTGGTAAACATTTGGTTGAAAGTAATGACACAGTGGTAGGTAAATGGGCCTACTGGCACTGTCACCTACTGCCAGTCTAGCCACTTGTCTAAAAGTAAGTTTGGACTGGAAAAGCTGACACACTTACTTTTATTGTTGAGTTACATTGGTGAGAGTTGGAGATGGAAAAAAAGAGAATGAATCCTTAGTCATTTTTAGTAGATTGTCTCTACCCACTCATTAAATGTGGACACATTCACTTTCCCTCCATGAAAAACAATGAGTAAGAAGATGAGGGAAGGTATCATCAATGTTAATCTAGAAGTAGTCCCTTTTCCTGGAAACAGGAGTAGGAACCAGAATAATATTTAAAATTCCTGTGGTTGCCTTTGAACCGAAAATCTTAAGAATTAACTGGTATCTGTTCAATCAATATGACTTATTCAACATGACTTAAAGTGAAACTGATTTAGTTAAAAATAAAAACGCCCAATAAAAAGTGTGAAATAATATTTTATAAATACATATTATTTCTCAGAAATATTCTAAAACTTTGGGCTATGTAGTTAAACTCTGGGAAATTTTTACATCTCATGGGCTTTTGAAAAAATATGTTTTTTTCCATAAACTATTAAATTTAACACTGAGCATTAGATGCAATGCAGAGTCAGAATTGAGATGTTCCAAGATGAAATATATCTTGCAGATCTTAAGAATGTTCAGGTAATCATATATAGGACACCCTGTAATTATAGCATTGCAATAATGCAAATTTGGGTATATACTAGCATAATTGGAGATTGGCTCCTGTTCTTTGCAGTAGGCTCACCTGGGCCATTTCATTAGCTCATAATAACATGACTGTATTTTATGTAATTAGTATTTGTTCTCATAACACTATGGTAGAATTTTATTCTACATGTTTGTACATTACTGTACAATAAAGTTATTTATTGACTAGCATTAGGCCTATAACTCCACATCTTTTATGGCTAAAAATATTTATTATTGAATAGATTAAATAGGCAATATTAATCTGTGCTATGAAGTCCGCATACATTATTTTCTGATTAAGTGAATCATTAGTGAAGATATTTGGATGTTCCTAATCAAAATAATTGTTGATGATGACATGGATTGAGCGTGGTATCTCTGTATGTCTGATTACATCTCACATTAACACAAACTAAGCCTACTTGAAGAAAAATGTCTTAGTTTGGTCTCCTTAAAAGCAGAGCCTGAGATGGGAATTCTTACACAAGCAATTTATTGGAGGAGTGATCTCAGGAATTTATTGAAGGAGAGGAGATAAGGGAAGAGAAGAAGCTAAACAGGGTCTGGCTCTAGGAGGAAGTCTACTCTCAGTCTGGTCCTACTGGAAGTGCTGGAGAGTAAATCACTTTACAGAGTTTGATCCACCTGGAGGCAATGGGCTGGGCTTTTAAATACCCTGCTAGTCATTGGTATTGGGCCAGGGTAAAACCTAGGCATATCCAAGTAAGGCAGCTGCTATCAACTAAAGGCGATCCTCTGGAGAAGGTGCAGATGTAAGCTTCAGCACCCGATGTCTGTAGTAGTTAGTGTATGAACTCGTTAGGGCACTAAAAGGAATCTTGACAAGCACTAACAGCACCAGCTATAGAAAAAAAGTGGGGAGAATTTTAATCATCTGTTGTCTTGACTATATTATGCCAGATAGTTAGAATTCAGCTCACCTCTCCCATCCTGCCTATTGCATTTCCGAGCTCTGCTCCTGCTCAAAACTTGTCTAGAAATATCTAGAGTTCTGCATCATGCTCATCAGGCACAAAACAGGAATTGTTTCGCCCCAAAATAAGGAATTGCACAGCAATTATATTTTAAAGGTAGAGACCCTCTTTTATACAATGTAAAAATAACCTTGGAAGATAAAAATCAAGAGTTTTGGGGCTTCCCTGGTGGCGCAGTGGTTGAGAGTCCGCCTGCCGATGCAGGGGATGCGGGTTTGTGCCCCGGTCCGGGAAGATCCCACATGCCGCGGAGCGGCTGGGCCCGTGAGCCATGGCCGCTGAGCCTGCGCGTCCGGAGCCTGTGCTCCGCAATGGGAGAGGCCACAACAGTGAGAGGCCCGCATACCGCAAAAAAAAAAAAAAAAATCAAGAGTTTTGAATACATTTGAATCATTCTTCCACTGATAGGAAACTTGTACCTCTGTTTACTATTACTCTGGAAGTCTGTGAGTTTTGTGGCTGACAAAATGGAATCTTCACAGAAATGGAAAGCTCATTCATGCTTACCACCTCCTTATCTGTGAATAAAATGTTAGGATTGTTTTCATACATTTTTAAGTCTCATTTATTCTGGATGGGGAATATAAATTGAAATTAAATTACAATCTATGGAGCATATGGCTGCTTATTTCCCAATATCAATTCTTCTTTTCTATTTTAATAGAGCTCCTGAATTTTAGCTGGGTAGATAGCCACCTAGAATAAAGATTATATTTTCAATTCTTTCTTGGAGTTATGCATGCCCACATGAATTTTTGATCAAAAAGATTTTATTAGAAGTGATACTTTCCACCTCTGATTCATGACCTTCAAAGGAAGATGCAAGTCTCTTGCCTCCTTTCTACTCCTTTCCCCTTCTGGACCTGGAATGTGGATATGGTGGTGATTATTTTTGGATCACATGGATGAGATCAAAACTTAGGATGACAGAGCAACAATATAGAAGAAGTCTGGTCCCTGACACTGTCTAGCCTTCATATCAGCACTGAGATTCTTCAATCTAGTTTGTTACATGAGGGAGAAATAATGTTCTGTCATGTTTAAATAACTTTTATTTTGTGTTTGGTCCAGCAATCGAACCTATACTCTAATTTAGCTGGTCCATCAAGTCTTTTTCAGTGATATTTTGTATTCTGACATATTCTTAAAGCAGTGGCAGCAAAGTAGGGATGGATCCCTTCTTACATTGGAAACAAATAATTTGAATAATTTCAAGCAACATTTTTGATCTGTTAGTTTTATTTAAATAATTATTTATTATTATGAAGCTGGGGATAAAGCCATGATCAACAAAAATATTATTTTATCAACAGAGACTTAACTAGTTTAAATGAGAACCAAATATTGTTATACTGTTTCACAAGGGGTATAGATTAGTTCATGTTTATGAAAAGCTCTGAAAGTGTTGCAAACATAAAAGCACAAGATATCAATGCATTTACTTTGTGACAAAGAGTGTAAAATTGAAGATGACTATAGCAGTTACACAGAAAAAAAATCATCTAGAAACAAAGAAAAAGCATATATCTTAAAGGAAATAGAACTGAATGGTAAACTACTGTTTCTACAAATTACCCCTATCTCAAAGTCACGTATTATTGTTCAGAAGCATTAGGGTCTCAAATTTCATAAAATGGGGTATTAAATATACAACATCTTATTAATCATCAATTTGAAATAGCAACAAAGTCTTTGAAAAAGTAATGTTTATGTTTATTGTCTTAATTCTAGGACATGTAACAATCTAGAGAGAGAGAGAAAAAAGATTAGCTTTCCCAGTAGAAACTACAAGTTTTCCAAAGTACAGTATTTCAGAAACTGCTATCAAGACTAGAGGTTACATTGTTAATAGGTTGAATTTAAAATATTTCTTCTTACATAACAACACAATTTCATCTTCAATATACCTGATTCCAATGAAGAAAACAAAGTTCTTTGAAGAACGAAGTCATCATAATGAAACATAAAGATAAGTAGGAGGAAGGGGTAATTTGAAAACTGAACTGAGTCATTGACTTTAGACTATTTTTTAACAGGATATAATATGAAATAGATTTTTGTTGTGTCAATAATTCACCCAGAGAAATTCGATAGAGGAAAGAAAGCAATAGTGATAGTAATTTTTTTACATTAGAATGTGAGCTAAAATGAAATTATTAAACTTAAAAAGAAAATAAAATTTAGTAATGCTCATTCTTATTTTATGAAAAGTATTACTTTGTTATTAGATCATTCAAATATTTAGAAACAACTTTTTTTCATATTTCTATGGACTAGGTTTTCTGGCTGAAGTTTATAAATGTATTGAGCTAAGACTACATGACAGGTGTTGGGCAAATTATAAGAGATAGAAGGATGAATAAGACAAGATGCTTCCCTCAGATCTTTTGGAGGTGTAATGATACACATTGTGGAAGTGTCCACTGGTGCAACCATTCCAAAGAGCAATTTGTCAGTAGTTAGTTGAATTGGAAATATAAATGCAATGTCACCCAGCAATGTTCCTCCTAGGTATATTTTTCAGGGAAATTCTCACGTGTCCATTAAAAAACACTCACTAGAGTATTGTTGGGTTGCACTCCACAGGCCTGCAAACCCTGTACTTGCACAGCCTTAAGATCATAGAAAGAGTCTGGAGTCAGTGACAGAGATATTAATAATTTAATGGACAGGAGAATCTTACATTTCTGAGGCAAGGTCCTGGAGTGACACAACATTATGTGCAGCAGACAGCAGGCAGGACAAGGTGGCAGTCCTCTCTACCAGGGGTAGAGGGAGGTTACCAGTTATAGAGGGAATTGACTGGGGTGGGATCATTGGTTACCAGGGAAACCAGCAGAGGAGCACACCCCCTCACTGCCCCTTTGATAAATATCATTGTGGAGATAGTTCTGATCTAAAAATTAGAACAATCACTAGCTGGAGCCAGGGGCAAGTATGTAGGCATTTACTGATTAGGCTCTATGATTAAGAGGGAAAGTCAGTCATGTGAGTAGGGTGTAGGTGAAGCAGGCCCTTGTTGGGCAGGAGATGTACAGAGAACATGAGAATAGCCATCTTGGGTGGCCTGACCATACAAGTATTCACTACAATATTGCTTGTGGTAAGAGGAGTTGGAGACAGTAGAGCTAACTGCTATTAATAGGGGGTGTGCATTATAAAAACTATTCAGCAATTGGAGACAAAGGGACATACAGAAGTATACCAACATGATAGACCATAAAAACAGCTCAAGTTGACAGAGTAAAAAATCAAGTTGATCTAGAGTATAATAGCATGAATATCAGTTAAAAACATATGCGTATAAAATATTACTGCATGTTTTACAAGAGCACCTAAAGATGAAAGAACACACTTTAAACATTTTAGAATGAATGACCATTAGGAAAGAAAAAAATTGAAGTGCAAAATGAGAATGAAAGGAGATAAGTTAAACAAATATAAATAAAAGTGGTCTTTTGTTGGAAAATGATGGTATTGGATCATCACTATGGACTGAATGCCTGTGTCCCCTCCCCAAATTCATATGTTGGAGCTCTAATCTCCACTGTAATGATATTTGGAGGTACAGGCTTTGGAACATAATAAGGTTTTGAGGTTGGAACCCTCATGAATGGGGTTAGTGCCCTTACAAGAAGAGACATGAGAGAGATGATCTCTCTCTCCACCATGTGAAACCATAACCAGGAAGAGGGCCCTCATCAAGAACCTAACCATGGGCCTCCCTGGTGGTGCAGTGGTTGAGAGTCCGCCTGCCGATGCAGGGGATACGGGTTCGTGCCCCGGTCTGGGAGGATCCCATATGCCGCGGAGCGGCTGGGCCCGTGAGCCATGGCTGCTGAGCCTGCGCATCCGGAGCCTGTGCTCCGCAACGGGAGAGGCCACAACAGTGAGAGGCCCGTGTACCACAAAAAAAAAAAAAAAAAAAAAAAGAACCTAACCATACTGGCACCCTGATCTCAGATGTCCAGCCTCCAGAACCATGAGAAATAAAATGTTTGCTGTTTAAGCCATCTAGTCTGTGGTAATTTGTTACAGCATCCCACACTGACCAAGACAATCATGGATTAGTTAAAGAGAATAAATTCTCTACACCTACTATGAATATAACTGTAATTAAAACAATTCTGAGTCATGCTTCTAACAATACAGTGGTCTAGATAGTTTGAAAAAGTTTTACTCCTGAATAGCTAAAAATTCTAGACTGAAAATTCAAATACTGTAGCTGAGTTTTCAAATCAAGGAGAGCAGGCAGATTCTGAAGAGGGAAATGACTACCAGTGTGATGAGCATAAACTGATTGTAGGCATGCTTTGAGAAGCATTCTGAGGTTTAAAAATATATAAGGGCAATTTGGGAAGGAGGCAAGGCCTTGTACTCACTTAGATACATTGTTGGAACTCATGAAATCAGAACCCTTGAAAGCCAACAAATTTGGTGAAAAAGAGAGCTACAAAAAATTTATTCACCAGCAAATGGAGAATTTGTAGTCATAGTCCTATCCTTATGCATGTGTGGCATTTGAATTTACACTGCCCGATTGATACAAGAAATCTTAAGTGGAAAAATAACTTAAAAATGGTCTTAGGTTTGTCATGCCCAACCAGAGTGCCTGGTAGGAATAAGCACACATCCTTTCTGAAGGGCTATACCTCAATTCACACTCCTCTGTATACTCACAGATTACTTACACAAACTAACATTAAAATCACATGGGGAAATCAGGTAAGAAAAAGAGTTCAAGAAAATCATGTAAAAGAGAATTAACCCCTACCCCAAAGTTCAGATTTTGGAATAATTAAAGAATACAAAGTGATTACATTAAAAATTATTAAAGAGATAAAATATGGGCCCAAAATATTGGTAAAGATTAGAAGACCATAAAAATGACTAGACAGTACTTTCAGAAAAAAGTACCAAATGGAACTCCTAGAAATAATATATGCATATTATATACATACATATATATATATATATATAATTGAAACTGACCGTGAAATCAGTAGTTTTGACAGCAATTATAAACAGTTGAAGAATAAATTAGTTAAATGGCAGATTGATCCCCCCAAAAAATGTCAAAGTATAGAAATAGAGGTGGAAAATAGAAAAAGGATGTAAGAGTCATGGAGATGAGAATAGTTATTCTAATATACATCTGTTCAGATTTCTAAAAGAAAAGAATAGAGAGAATGGAGACAAGATAATAATCAAAGATATAGAGGCTGATTCCAGACTGATTAAATATAAGAATGATCAGATACAAGAAGCAAAAATGAAATCCAAGAAGATAAATAAAGAGATTCACATTTAGATCCATTAGAATAAAACTATAGAGATCAAAGACAATTAGAAAATCTTAAAATTAGCCATAGGAAAAAAATAATCCAACAAGGGAGAACAATTATACTATGAGCTGACTTTCTTAAAGTTATCATAAAAGCCATAAGAAAGGGGAATAATATTGGAGAGACAATTACTGTCAATGTAGAATTCTGCACCCTGCAAAATTATTATTCCAGAATAAGGTTGAAGTGAAGGTATTTTCAGACAAGAATTTGCCAAATATTGATTAAAGGAAAGTCTCAAGGTGGTAGTTAAGAAAAAAATCCAGGAAACATGATGTAAAATGTAAGAAATAATGGTAAGTAAAGAGACTAAAATAAACAAGCAGGTCATTCTAAAAAAGTAGTGGCTGTGTAAACAACAATGTTAACCTCTACTTTGTGGGCTAAAAATGATAATGACTAACAATGAAAGACAAGATGGAATTGGAATTAGTGGAGTTAAAGAATTCTGAAATAGGTGCATTATTGAAAAATGTAGTATTGTTAACTCTAGGTGTAGTGTAGTATCATATTAAAAGTTTACCATTTTGGGCTTTCCTGGTGACGCAATAGTTGGGAGTCTGCCTACTAATGCAGGGGACATGGGTTCGAGCCCTGGTCCAGGAAGATCCCACATGCTGTGGAGCAGCTGAGCCTGTGCGCCACAACTACTGAACCTGCACTCTAGGGCCTGCAAGCCACAACTACTGAGGCCCATGCACCTGGAGCCCGTGCTCCACAACAAGAGGGACTACTACACCACGACGAGAAGTGGCCCCTGCTCACTGCAGCTAGGGAGGACCTGCGCGCAGCAACAAAGACCCAATGCAGCCAAGAATAAATAAATAAATAAATTTATTTTTTAAAAAAAGTTTACCATTTGAGAGGAAATTGATACACAAATAATTCAGTGTGCATTTCCTAAAAACAAGGGCATTGTCTTGTATAACTGTAGTACAACTATCATAATCAAGAAGTTAACAACAGTAGGTACAATATTATTATTCAAATATTGCAAATTGTTCTACTCACACATTTTATAGCAAAAGAAAAAAAATTTTTTTTTTCTGATCCAGAATCTTTTCCATGTATTTTTGTTGTTTTGTTTTAAAATCTGGAATAGTACTCGATCTTTCGTTGTCTTTCATAACCTTATGTTTTTGAAGAGGACAGACAGGGCTTCTTTTGGTAGAATGTTGCTTAATTTGAAATTGTCTGATATTTTCTAATGATTAGATTCAAGTTATGAATTTTTGACAAGAATATTGTAAAAGTATTCAAGTTCATTAACTCTTTTTTCTACAGTGTCTGAACTGCTGTCAACCCCATCCAATGAATATTTTATTTCTGATATTATAATTTTCAATTCTAACATGTACATTTGTTTCTTTTTTTGAGTTTATATTTCTCTCCTTAATGACCTCATCCTCTCATCCATTATATCAATCTTTTCTTGCAAATTATTTAGTATGTTTAAAATGGTTAAAATTCTTGACTAACAATTCCCACGACTGGGTCATGTCTGAGGCTGTTTCTGTAGGCTGTGCACTCTTGACTAAAAATCATATTTTTCCACTTATTTTCATGAATCTTAATTTTGTATTCATTCATTCATTGTATATAAAAGTGGAGTCTGAATTCATTGTGTATAAAAGTGGAGTCAATAAAATTATTGCCTTTTCGTTGTTGTTCTTTTTCCAGGTATACAAGCACTTTCAGAGTTTTATGGTTAGAATGAGGGGTTGATCATTCAGATTCCTTATAGAATTGAATTGAGCTATGTCTCAGCTGCTTTAATTAAATTGATTTCTCATATTAATAGCCCAGTTCCTAATTTCCTGTACCTTTAAAAAATTATATCAATATTTGAACTGGAGAGTTGGGCTGCTATTTCCAATATTTTTGGTTCACCTTTGCATTCAATTCCATCAGAACCCTGGAATATAATCATCATGGAAATGTGAAGGACTACATTTGTAGCCCCTTATCCACTGGTATTTTCTCTGTAAAAATTTGTGAAGGGGGTATGGAGGGAGAAAAATTTTTGGCCTAAAAGTATTTTTGCATTTAAGTCTCTTCAAAATTCTGATATTCATCGCTAATATACCTGTAGTATTGTCTAAGATTTAACTAATCTCTCCTTGTCCCATTTTAAATATTAATTAGTGCATTTATTGAGAGTTTATCATATACCAAGTATAATTTTAGATACTTTATATTACATTAGGTCATTTAGCCTTCACATCAGTTCCATAAGGGATTTTTTTTTAATAAGTCAATGAGCAGAATCACAGAGAAGTAAAGTCACACACCTGGTAAATAGTGGAATTAAGACATGTGAATGTCACCAGATACTCTTACCTGGAATGTACTCAGTGGACCCTCAAATATTTGTTGAATGAACAGCTATTTAACTGTTGAGTGTAGAGCTCTTGGAGTGCTTGGTGTAGCCAACATGACGATATGCCCTCCAGTGTAATTCTAGAAACATCTACAGTTCATTTTCTTAGTATTTCCATTGCAAGCCTGTAGCATTTGCTTCTCAAAAGTCTTACCATTGCATCTAGCAATTAAAAGTCCTATTTAGAGTGTTTGTTTGTTTTTTTTTTTTTAATCTAATGGTCTGGTGCTGTTTCTCTGCCTCCAGATCACTGTCCTGATCACTTACTTTCCATCATAATACCTTATTTATTTTATTCATAGTATTTATAGAATTACACATTTTGTTAAAGGAACTCAAGCATGCCTGGGATATGCATTTTAAATTCAATTTTTCATCTTCCTAGGATAAAGGGGATTTTAAACTCAGTTAATCTTGGGACCTTTTCCCCTCAGGTTAATGGAAAGATCAAGGGTACTCTGGAGACACTGTCATCATGGCTCACGACTGCTCCAGATCCATTCCACAGGTGCAATGACTCAATGGTCTCTCCTCTTTGAGGACCAGCTTTCTTCCCAGGATGCTGCCAGGAGCAGGTTCCTGTCTCTACTCTTCCTGGACCCTGTAGTCTTCTCTCCTTCCAACCTCTGCTATTGCTTTTATTCTTAAAGAAAGCCTTTCCCTTCTTGTTTTTCCAGAGATATGTCCTTTCCACTTTCCTGCTGGAATATGTTGTATAATTTCCTCAATTGCTTTTGACATTTGAAAACAAAAGCTAGGAAGGGAACTGCATATTAGCCTAGTTTTAGCTTTTTCCCCTGCCACAAACTTGCCCTGGACACTGATAATGAAAAAAAAGGAAATATAAGGTTAAAAAGGAGTAAACTAATATCTTAAAATATTTTACAAAGTATGGTCACCACCAATGTTGGACTTATTTGTTTATTGCCTAACTTCCTCAATAGGCTGGGAGCATAATGAAGGAAGGAGCCATATCTGTCTTGTTCATCATTTGTCTTTAGTGCTTGACACATGGAGTGTGTTATAAGTAAACATTTGTCAAATGCATGAATCAATGTGATAGATAGTCTACTTTATCCACTTTATCAATGGACTTCTAAATCCATGGAGATATTTTGGATATGACTAGGAAGAATTCGCCAAAATTAAGCCACCTGGAATCCTATCAGATATGATCATTCTTTTGAATCACGAAAGGCTTAATGGATTTTTATCAAAGTGAAAACATTTACAGGAGAATTAAAACATGAATCTGTTACTAACATTTTAGCAGATTCAGTACCTGTAGCTCAAGGCAGTGCCTTACAGAAAAGTGGCACAGGTTAAGTACCTAGGAGAAAACAGGGCCTTGCAGAGAGAAGAGGGACTGCAGAAAATGAATTCTTTCCATGAATGTACTCCTCCTATGCTTGTAGCCATGGACAATCATCTGGAAATCATGTGTGCATGAGCACGCATAAACACACATATGCACACACACACACCACCATCAAACAAGGTAGGAGAGCTCATAAAGTATACCCAAATGTTGGTGGTCCATTTCGTAAAGGACAGCATAACCAAAGGTAGTTATAATATCAATATAAGGTAATCAGAAAGTACATATAATAGTATAATTAAATGGATTCATAGCTGATTATAAAGCCATTCCTGAACAATATTAATAGTTGACTGATTTCTGTTTCATTTTTATTACTGAGAAGTATTCTATCTGGGTCCTATCCTAGAAAACATAAGGTGTTGATTATCAAATTTTAATATCACACAAAGTGAACAGTATATTTTATTAAGCACTTACTATGTTCTAAGCAATATGTTTGGAATTTTATATATGTTCTGTCATTGAATTCTTTCCACAATCCAGGTCAAAATTTTATTTTCTTTATTTTATATTTTATGTTCTCACTCAAAGCACAAAATGATTGCTAATGTTCTGTTGAACTTATACTTTGAGGAGGTTAACAAAGAGCTAAGCTCAAGAAGAAGAAATGTAACTGGATTAAAATTTTAATTTAACACATTTGCTCAAAATGAATGATGGTACAAGATTAGAGTACTAGAGACCTGGATTAAAGCATTTCATTCACAAGTGACCACGGAGATATAGTCAACTGTAAACTCAATACAAATAAAAAGTGTTATGGAGCTGCCAAGAAAAAACTCATGCAAATGCTGTTGCTCTAATGGAAGACTGGTATCTCATTAAGGAATGAAATAATCCTATTGAAGTCTGTGCTGGTACATCCACATTTGTTACAATGGGTGCTGCTCTGGACACCAGTACTAGAGGAACTTTGACAAACTGGAGGGCATCAGCAAGACGGCAGTCAGGATGTTGGAGAAAATTTTATATGATTAATGGTTGAATGAACCTGGAGAAAGAGTAGGGGGTGTAATAGGAATATTCAAACAATAACAACAACAATAAAGTCAAATAGCATAATAGCTCTTTTTAGCTGCATTATGTTTCAGTGCTTCATTTCATTTGATCCTCACTATAACCCTGTGAGATTGATGTTATAATCGTTTCACTGAAAGATTTGTAAAAAGAAACAAAAAAACTGAGTCCCAGAGAATGTAGGTAACTTCCCTCAGATCTCAGATTTCAAATATTTTGATATTTCAAATACTTGATGATTTTTTATGTGAAATTATGTTCACTTTTTAAATTTATGCCTGTAAAAGCAAGTTCTAATTACCAGATTGGGGGAGAAGAGCTGGATTAATATAGAAGAAAATTTTGGTTTGATATTTAGAATAAATAAACAAACAAAAACTTGTTTGTGGATTATCTCTCGTAAAAGACACATCCCAGAGTATCTCTCTTCCTGCAGCCTTCTGATCCACCTGTCTCTTCATAACTCAGTCCTTTAGCCATTTACCATTCATTATGCTGCTGTTTGGGATCCCTAGGAATTTCGACTGGTACCTTGCCTCAAGTAGCTCACACTTTTGTCTGTATGAGTAGACAATTATTCTGTGGTGTCATGAGTCCTGAGACAGAGATGGGGACCAGATTCTGAGAGAATGTGGAGTAGAGCTTATTAGTATCTCTGGTGAATTCAACCAGAGGGAGGAAAAATATTTACAGTGGAGAAGCTGAGTTTATAATGGATGACAGAGTAAACATTTGTCAAGTGGAAACAGAGGAGTAGGGAATTTCAGCCACACTTTAGCCCATAGACAAGAAAACTGCGGAGATAAAAGGAACTGCTGATAATTTAGTATGACTGGAGAACTGAGACCTATGGGAATATAGGTAGGTAACAGATCACAAAGGGCACGCTAGGGATTTTGGACTTTGTCTTACAGGTGATGGGAACAATTAAAGGGCTTTTAAGGAGAGAAACTCTGCAAAACTATGAAAGTACACATTCTGAAAAAATATCATATAAGGCATTTCTATGGTTTGGATTGTTTGCCCCTTTCTCCTCCCTGTTAGTGAGTATAATCAAGAATCAACTTGAGTACATTTTTGGTTTCACAATAATCTGCCTTCTGAAGAACATCCATAATAAGAGTTATTTCAGAAAATCTGTCATGAACTTATTTTGTTTTGATGTTAGTTATAAATGCCTAGTGACAGCTAAGAAAGGAAAGAGCCAAAGTGTGTTTAACCAGGTTAAAATTTCAACCTCTGTAAATGTTAGAAGCATGACTTCTCCAGATGAAAAAAAATTACAGGCAACCTTTAGAAGTTTTGATGTACATCTTTTCCATAATACTTCCTTTGTCCTTGTTTATAGCATTCAGTCCGCCCACCTTGCAACTTTGCCCAATCAGGCAACCCAACAGGGCACTGTTTCTCTCGTGTTCTTGGTCCTATTCCTAGGAGACTGCTCAACCCATTGGTCAGAGTGGCCCCCCTGAGTTTTCTCTGCAGCTCTGCTGGTGAGCTTCCCTGTGACTTGCTAGTCTGAGTTGCATTAAGCACGGAGACTTTCTGAGGCACCAGCTTTCCATGTAAATCTCAGAGCGACATTAAACTTCTCCCAGGCCAATAATGACAAGGCTAAGAAGAATACAGGCCTTTCAAAAGAGATTACTACAAATCAACTTCATAATTAAAAATAAAATACTTTGTCATCTAATGCCACTTTCCCTCCCTGCTCCCATCCTCCTTTAGAAATATTGGAGAAATTGACCCCCATTCTTTCCTTACTCCTGATTGATCTCCACATTTTGTGCTATCAGTCTCCTTAGACCAGCCCATGTATTTACAACACAAAATTCTGCCATCCATACTGCCCATGTTCTCTTGATTAAAATCTTTCAGTGGCACTTGAAAACAGTCTGGTCACAATGTGGGTTTATTCCACATTGTCTCTTAAATTTGTGATGCAGTTTATGTACATATGATGATAAAAAATTCAATGGGGCTCTATGTTCATTGTCTTATTTAGATACTGACTTGGTAAACCTAATTGTACATGCTCAAATTTGCTTTAGGACCATCTCCTATTTACTTGACTTTCCCTCAAACCTCAGAACTATTATTTAGAGGCTAAACAACAACAATTAAAGAGAAGCTTTCACTTGCCTTCAAATAAATGGTTCTCTGATTTAATCTTTAGAAATGTGTGTGAAAAGCCTCCGGAATCAGCAATAGTGAAACCAACCTTAGAGATGAAATTGTCAGGTTCCCAGCTGGGTTGGAGAAGGGAGCTACTCTGTGTATTTGCCCTCAACATGGAGAGCAGTCATGAACAAGAACCATCATCATCTCTACTGCTGTGATTAGTGTCAAAGAAATGGGTCCCAGGAGGCTTGCTTTCCTGAAGAAAATACAGTGCCATATGTTACAATATTTTTTTGTACAGTTCTCATACGTCATTAAGGTTTCCTCTGTCCTAGAAATTGTCCTATCAAATGTCCTTTTATTTGAAATATATTTCTAAAATAGCAAGTTTTGCCAGTTGCTCAGAATTGACCTTTTTGAAAAATAAATTGCCATTTCACTTTTTAAGAAAATATCCTATTCTTATTCTAAAGGTGTATGCATAAGACGTAATTCATTTAAAGACAAAACAGAAGAAAAAAAGGAGTTTGATTGAAGCCTCAAGTCCTTTTCTCAACATGGAATCTGTTTGTCAAACAGTGTTTTAGTAATTAATACAGTTTCATCCTACTGAACAAAATATTTTCTGCTGAATGAAATATTTTCCTTTAATTTTTTCCATTTAAATGTGAAAGACTGAGGTTTCTGTAGCACAAGGCAACATGAATTAGTGAAAAACATACAGTAATGGAAACTAGGTTTCCTGACAACTATCTTATAGAATTGTTGTATCCTTTAAATAATAGACTGTATATAATGGACATGACACAGTGCTCAGTAAGTGTAAGGATTTATTGACTTATTTCTTCTAGAACACTGCTTTTTAAAATATTACCCTCTATAAACTTCTAGAATCTACTCAAACAATAAAAAGGTTAGGAGTAGTAACTTGCATTCTTAAAACAAGAAGAAGTTGAACAAACTAAAAATTAATGACTTCTATTGATCCACCAGAGTTATGAGGTCACAGGGCAAACTGCTACCCTGAAACCTGGTGAGATAGGTAAAATTAGAGAATTAGAGCTGAGATTTCCTTACTGGGAGCAGAAGCCTCTGGAGCGATATTTTGACAAATTGTTGGAGGCTAAGTGTGGACAAGTATGAGAGTGAGAAATTCCTGGGAGCACAGTCTTTAGGGAGACCAACGTTTCCATGAGTTTTACTTCCTGAAACCCCCCCAAGTTCTCACACTGAAGATCTGAAAAAGATCTCCTCCTGGTGCCTCTGGAAAGGTTTGAATAACTTTTACATAATATACCCAGAGTGTTCCCCATGACAAAGAACTATTCTCCAAGGGAGACTTTACCAGAGCCTCATCCCACTAGAAGGAAGGGCGTTTTTTTTTCATTTCAGCTCCCTGTAGCCCTCGTGTCTCATCTAAGAAGGGAAAAATGCCTAAGAAACAATTTTGAGTGTCACAATCCAAGGACACAGGCCAACTGAGATTTAATCACAAAATTATAGAATGCTTCCCCTCCCCCACACATTCCCACCATTCCCACCATTCCAATAATGCTCCACTGTAACAGTGGATTAGAGATGACAGAGCTATAGGACGCAGACTCTTTCTGAGAAGTGCTTGGTGAATTCCAAGGTCAACAGAGGAGAGAAAAACAGACACTAGAGGAATTTAAAGCATCTGGAACCAACAGCTACAGTCAGATAAACATTAACTCTGACACCAAAAGCCTATTTACCTCAGTTCCTACTACTCAAAGCATTGTGTCTGGCTTTCAACAAAAATAAAAGGCATGCTAAAAGGCAAGAAAAAAGTGTAAAGAGACAAAGTAAGTACCAGAACTAGGCTCAAGTATGATATGGATGTTGAAATTATCAAACAAGAAATTTAATATAACTGATTAATATTTTAAAAGCTCTAATGGGAAGTAGACAACATGAAAAAACAAATGAGAATGTAAGCAGAGAAACAGGAACTCCAAGAAAGGATAATCTAAAACTCTAACAGAAATGAAGCCCTTTGATGTGCAAATCAGTTGACTGGACATGACCTGAAGCAATGTCAAACTGAATATAAAGGAAAAAAAAACAAAACAATTTTAAAAAAACAGAAATTTAAGAGCTGTGGGATAACTTTCAAAGGTATAACACACATGAAAATGGAATATCAGAGGGAGAATAAGGAGAGAATGAAGCAGGAAAATGATTAAAGTAGAAAGACATATAATTTTCCAAAATTAATAACAGACACCAGATTACAAATCCAGGAAGTTTGGATAACACAAAGTGTTTAATAAATACCAAAAAATCTACACCTAGCCATATCATGTTCAATCTGCAGAAAACCAAAGACAGAAAAAATCTTGAAAGAAGTCAGAAAAAAAAAAAATCTTACCTATAAAGAAATAAGGAATAATTGGAGCACAGTTCTATTCAGAAGCCATGCAAGCAAGAAAAGAGTAGAATGAAACAAAGTGTGGGAAGAAAAAAAACACCAACCTAGAATTTTATATTCAGTGAAATTTGTATTTAGTGAAATCTTTCAAAAGCGAAGGAGAAATAGACTTTCTCAGACTAACAAACCAGAGGGAATTAACAGTCAGCAGATCTACCCTGCAATAAATGTTTGCCTTTTTTTTTATCGTTATTGGAGTATGATTGCTTTACAATTTTGTGTTAGTTTCTGTTGTACAACAAAGTGAATCAGCTATAAGTATACATATATCCCCATATCCCCTCCCTCTTGAGCCTCCCTCCCACCCTCCCTATCCCACCCCTCTAGATCATCACAAAGCATCAAGCTGATCTCCCTGTGCTATGCAGCAGCTTCCCACTAGTCATCCATTTCATATTTGGTAGTGTATATATGTCAGTGCTACTCTCTCACTTCATCTCCACTTCCCCTTCCCCCGCTGTGTCAAGACCATTCTCTACATCTGCATCTTTATTCTTAAATACAGTTTGGTTACTAAGAGATAGTTTGATCCATTAGGGTCTTTTTTTAAGGTTTTTAAAAAAGATTTATATCCCACTGGATGTAGGAACAGGGCAACTTTTAATCTAGGGCTAATTATTTCCCACTGCTGAAGCAAGATCCTTCTGAACACTCTGCCAGTGTGCCATGAATTGTGAGGTTTTCTTCTCTAGGTGATGGAAACAGGCACTATTCCTATTCCAGTGTGAACACTGAGCATGGTTCCCTCCATTCTTCTGAGATAATTCTATCCAGCCTTGGGGAGATTTCTCTCACATATGATCAGTAAGTACTCTGCTCAGTATCTGAGAAGTACCTCTGAAGTCTCTGGAATTATCTCTCTGTGTAGCTCTCTCTTCTCCAGGATTCTATCTGGCAAAATCTAGCCATGTTGTTCACCCCAAATTTTCAGCTCTGCCTACCCAACTTGGGGAGTTAATAAGCTTTGCCTGAGGTTTCTTTCTGTGCACTGCAGTCTCAGGATGCTTCAAACAGTAAGCTGGGGAAATCATAACACACCTTGCTTGCTTCCCATCTCAGGATTTACTGCCCTTTATTGGCTGGTATCCAGTGTCCTGAAAACTGTTTTATCATCTATTTTGTCTTTTAATTTTGGTTGTTTCAGGCAGAAGCAGAATACATCTGTTCCTTAGTCTACCTTGTTTGATAACAAAACACATATCCCTTTTAAACCCTTTTAAAGCATGCAAATTGATAACCTCATGCCACTCTATACATCAATACACCAAATATGGCAAGTAAAGCTTGGGTTTTATGATTTGTACACTTTAGGTAAACTATGTAAAGAGCTGGAGCTCCCTACATGCTTTCCTATTACTGGTTGAGGGTCTCTATCATGCACAAAAAAGTCTAATCCTTACATGCTTGAGGCCAAGAACTCCTATTTCAATATATATCAAGTGTTCACAGTGGGAACTTAATGAAGTTTTAAAGGATATGTTGGATTGCAGTATGTTTTCCAATTTTATGATGGTAAAATTGAAATCACTTCTATTAATTTTTGTGAAAAGAATTCTATCAGGTAAATCAGGCCACAAAATTTAAGGGAAAAAAAACAGGAATGAAAAATTAGGTCATTGCCGCAGTAGCTATAAATTGTGGAAGAAAAATATCCTGATTGCTCAGTCCAAGTTTGAGCTTTAAATCTTTTACTAGCTTCTTAGCTTGCCTGTCATGTGCTGAGTCCTGGCAGGTGGCTCACCACAGGGACTAAGCTGGGGACATTCAATTGCACAGAGAGCTATTAATCCCTGTAGGTTAATGGTGCAGGCTGAACTGATTGTCTGGCATTACCCACAGTACTAGGGAATAATGTTTGGGACTCAGGACCTACTCAACAGGATGGAGATGGCATTGGAGGTATTGTCACCAGCCTCCAGCCCTAGAGGTCATCCAAAAAGAACTAATGGGCCCTGCTAAAAGTTAGAATGGGCTACTGCACTTGTTCTTAAATCCTGGAAAACAAACTTACTTGGCCATCATCCTTCTACTCTTCCAATAATAAGATTAAGTAAAAAGCAGTATACATAGATATGGGAGAAGAAAAGAATCTACTAGAGCAATGGTACTGGAAACATTTCTCCCAAGTACCTCTAAGAAGAGTAAACTGGATCTAAACCCATCTAAGAAGCTTCCTTGCTCCTTCTGCCCTTTAGGGAAATAGATTATGCCATCAACCATAGAGGAAATTTATTTGATGCCTCATACTTTTTCATGAAATTTTGGGAGCATTTTGTATTCTGCACTATAATTTTTCTGTATGTGCTTTAATATAATATCTTCAATTACTTACTATTAAATTATTTAGCTTACTCTACCTCCAAAGTATCAGATAAAATTGTCACTCCAGGAAGATGTATTGCATATAAGTGGCATCATGCACTCAGCACATGACCAGGTACCCTAGGTATACACATAATCCAATGGGAGAAGATCTCTATGAGAATAAAGTACATCAGGCAGAGGAAATATGGTTCTTTATGTTCTGTAAGGGCAGTCTTATACTTAATCACTACTGAAGATGCACAAGAAATATTTTTCAACTTTCTTACTGATTAAATTTTGCTTCTTGATTTTTAAACTGTACAGTACTACTCACAAATCTCATTCTTTTGTTTAAAAAGAAATAAAACACCAGCAATGTGATCTTTATTTGTATTTAATTTTTCATATATGTAATATGCATGTGGGTATATACTTTTCTCAAGGAAATATACTCAATGTATGTATATTATCTTGAAAAAATAACCACAGATATATTACAGAGATATTTGCCTTATTTTATTTTAATTTTTTTCTAAATGCTTTTGTCATTAAATGATCTCTGAGCTTGGAAACTGCCTGTGAACATAGAAGTAACTGGAATATTTGTTGGAAGTCATTGAGATTGCTTTTGTTAGGCAGATATCTATTTCTTTTTGGTGAGAACATTTAAGTTCTACTCTCAGCAAATTTCAATTATATAATAGAGTATTATCAACTATAGTCACCATGTTATACATTAGATCCTATTAGACCTTATTCATCTTATAACTGAAAGTTTGTACCTTTTTACCAACTTCTCCCCATCACCCCACCCCCCACCCCAACCCCTGGCAACCACTTTTCTACTCTCTGTTTCTATGAGTTTGACTTTTTTTAGATTCCACATATAAGTGAAACCATACAATATTTGTCTTTCTTTATCTGGCTTCTTTCACTTAGCATAATGTCCTCCAGGTTCATCCATGCTGTCACAGATGACAAGATTTCCTTCTTTTTTTTTTTTTAAGGCTGACTAGTATTTCATTGGGTGTGTGTTTGGAGTTTTGATATATATATTTTCTTTATCCATTTGTCTGTTGATGGACACTTAGGTTGTTTCCATATCTTCATTATTATGAATAATGATGCAATAAACATGAGAGTACAGCTATCTCTTTGAGATAATGGTTTTGTTTCCTTCAGATATACACCCAAATGTGGGACTGCTGGATCATATGGCAGTTCTATTTTTAACTTCTTGAGGAACCACATCATTTAACCTCATTATTTTCCATAATGGCTGTACCAATTTGCACTCCACCAATAGTGTACAAGTGTTCCCTTTCTCCACATCCTTGACAGCATACGTTATCTTTTATCTTTTTCATAATAGACTTCTTAACAGGTGTGAAGTGATATCTCATTGTGGTTTTGATTTTTGTTTCCTTGATGATTACTGATGTTGAACACCTTTTCATGTACTTGTCCATTTGTTACATCTTCTTTGGAAAAATGTCTATCTTGGTCCTTTGCCCATTTTTAAATGGGTTGTTTGTTTTTGTGCTATTGAGTTGTATGAGTTTCTTGTATATTTTCAATGTTAACACCTTATTGGATATGCAGTTTGCAAATTTTTTCCCCTATTGGATAGGTTGAATTTTCATTTTGTTGATGGCTTCTTTTGCTGAGCTGAAGCTTTTTAGTTTGATGTAGTCCCATTTGTTTATTTTTGCTTTTGTTTAGGCTGCTGTTTTTTAAATCTACACAAGAATTTTATGTTTTTTTTTTTCTTTCTGGTCTTCAGAGAGCATGAATATATATAAAAAATAACTAACTAGGACTTTTTATTGTTGACTAAAGTAATCTGTATAAAGCCAAAAGTAGATTTAACTTTAATAATTCCTCAGTAGGTGTTTTGGGGAAAAGTCACTTAACAGAAGTTTTGGATTCCATGTTGTATTTTCTAACATTGATTTAATATAAGAAATTTAGCTGGAAAAATGTTCCAACTCGAAGAAAGTTTACAAAGGTCTATTCCTCCTAAACGTTTAAATTACTTAAATGCTAATAGCTCTTCTAATGTGTGAATTGGCTGCTCATACCACTCAACTATGCCGACATCTATAGATTTCTTCAGGAGGCTTTTAGGGAGATTTTCTATAGGTCTATACTTTCTCAATACAAAACTCTAGACATGCTGTGTCTCAGCACAGAGGGAGAATACTAGTGTGAGCACTTAGAAACATTAAAAACATGTCTCTTTCCCCTCTTTCTTTGTCATATATATCTTCATTAGCACCATCTCTTAGAAATCAAGTTTTTAAAAGGAAACTATCCAGGCAGTGTTTAAAAAAAAAAAATAGAAGGCTAAAGAAAATACAAGGTCAAAGTATGATGAGAAAAAGAAGCAGGCCATCTGAGAAAATTAGTGAGAAGAGTGATGGGAAAGAAAGAGACAGAAACACAAAGAATGTTGTGAGGGCTGGAAATCAAGGTCAACACTGAAATTACTTTGGAGAAAATGGATAGAAGACTGTGCCAAATAAATATAGCAATTAATTTTCTTTTGAAGAGGGAAATTTACTGCCACTTTTTGGAAGAGAAGATCACGCAGCATTTTTCAGGTGTGACGAAATTTCCAAGCTAATGCAGTTATGAAAATCACAAGGCAGTAATAAGGGAGAGACTATGTTGGGATTTGTTTGTTTTTGTTTCAGCTGTTTCTATGAGATGTGAGATGAGAGCAGCTCTTCTGTTTGGATACCAGGGACACTAGCAATATGTATTAACTTTTAGAGCAGTAATTTTAAAATCGATGAAACTAAGAGACTGAAAAAATTGAGGCATACAATGAATGAATATTTGGGAGAACTATTTTGAACTTGTAAAGGTGATAGCATCATCTATTTTTCCCTTGATGGTTCATTTATCTGTGAAGCTCATGAAAGACAAACTGTTCACAGAGAATTCCATCCATGTTGGACAGTTCTGGCTTTGCAGAGGGACAGTAAAAAATTAAAATAAAAATACAACAAAAACTAATAATCAAATCTAAAATTTCATTGACCTTCTATCCTAGGTTTCATCTTGAAACTTTTCCTCCTTTTCTCAGTTGTTTACTAAAGGTCTGGACGTTCACAGATGTTTTGACTCATACTGATATTTGGAGTTTTTATTTCCTTTGTCAAAACTGAAATTTTCTCCTATCTTATTTACAGAATAAAAGGGATATTTGTTATGACTTGAACTTGTCTTTATTTGATTCTCCTACCCATATACTAGTCAAGACCCTTTGGTTGTAAATAACAAAAAGTAGCCTGAGCCATCTTAAACAAAAAAGGAAAAATTACTGTATAAGGATACAGAGGTGATTCGAATAACCCAAGAACAGAAATGCAGTTGGATCTCAATAGACAATGAGAACCAAGAACAGAAAAGGTATCAGAAGCCTCTCTTTGTCTATTGTTTCTAGTTTTTAGAGGAACCTCTATGCTGTTTTCCATAGTGGCTGCACCAATTTACATTCCCATCAACAGTGTAGGACAGTTTCCTTTTCTCCACACCCTCTCCAGCATTTGTTATTTGTAGACTTTTTAATGATGGCCTTTTTGACTCGTGTGATGGAAAAAGATATTTCATGCAAACAGAAATGACAAGAAAGTGAGGGTCACAATACTCATATCAGACAAAATAGACTTGAAAACAGAGGCTATAAAGAAAGGAACTGGAAATTAGACCTCTTGCTTCTCCTACAAGTTTAAATACTGGATGAAAATCACTCTGTTCATAAGCGGGTGCATTCTTTGGCTTGAATTTTAAAATCTGATAAAAAGAAAAAGAACCCATGATTGCAACATTGCTGCCCCATGCTAAGAAGGTGGATGATGTGTTGTTCTGTTTGCTTCCTTTCAGGTACTAAGATAATAATAAAAACGAACACTTATGTAGCTCTGATCACCTGCCCAGCACTGTGCTGAACTCATTTAATCTTCACAGTAACACTTTGTAGTAAATACTGCTGTTATCCCCATTGTGAGAGATTAAATGCTAACTACCTTCCCACTAAATAGTCCTTCTCTGTAAGCACACCCCTTGTAACATGACGTTGCAGATTCTTCCATTAAGCAGTGAAGTCTGTTTGATTGTGATTTGCTTTGGCTAATAGGATGCAGTGGGAGTGATGTTGTGGCAGTTCTGAGCCCAGGACACAAAGGTCTTGCACTTTTCTGTGCTCTCACTCTTAGAAGCCCACCACCACTATATGTACAAGCCTGAGAGCCTGCTTAAGGGGAAAGACCACATAGAGGAGATCTTCCCCAGCCAAAGCCATCCTAGATTAATTAGCTTTCGCGCAAAACACGTGAGAGAACCAAGGCAAGATCACGGGTTATTATGGTTTACAGTTGTGAAGCCACATAACACACTGGTTCAAGAGCACAGATGCTGGAGTCACAAACAAACGCAGTTGAAATCAGAAGAAGCACTGAGTTTGAGACCATAAAAACCCATACAACTGAACCATATAACTGAAGCAAGAATAAATGTTCTTTGTTTTAAGCTGATGAGTTTAGGGTGTGTTATATGACATAGTGAGAGCTAAGTTATTCACTCACTTTTATAAATGAGGGACTGAGGTATTGAGTAGTGTAATAACTGGCTCATGGTTCCAAAGATAAAAGTAGCAGGCCTGGGATTTGAACCTAGGCATTGTGCCTCTAGCCTGCATGCTCTTATACCATTGTGCCATAAACTTGGCAAGTGTGAAGCAGATAACTTTGTAAAGATGAACAGCCAACAACTTACCATCCTCCTTCCATGCCATCAGTCCTGAACTGTTTATAGTAACAAACTGGAACAAGGAGTTCCCATCTCTTCCCACATTCAGATTTAAGTCTGTGATCTGTCTTTTCGTTTATTGCCTCACCTCATCTTCATTCCACTTAACTGAATACTTTTCTCCACCATGGTTCAAAGCCTGTCTAAAATCCTTTTCTTCTACCCATTTAAGGTTCTCTGACTGGGGCCTTCTGAATCAGACTGACAAAGGACAGATTAGCAAGAGAAAAACAAACAGAAGTTTATTAACATGTGCATTGCTCATACACACGGGAGCATTTAGTGTATCTCAAAGGGGTGGTTAGGATTTGGGCTTATATAAAATATTAACAAAGGAATAATATATTTTTACAGACGTGACAAAACAAAGGAAGGGAGCTTTGAGTTTCTAGGATGGCATATAATGGGAGGGTAAATATGGAGGAACTAACAGAAGACAAGGGCTAGTTAATAAAGTTTGACATATAGATTCCTTTGGTGCTCTCTCTGGGCTGATAAGGATCTAGAATTTTCTCGGATGATTAACTTTTGTCCCTCCTGGTAGAGAGGGGATGAGGGAAACCTTTACAAAATTACGTCCTGCATTTAGGCAAGTAGGGGGAGGGAAGAGAGCTTTCTTGTATCTGCTTCTTCGAAATTACCTTCAGCTCAAAATAATCCTTATGCCAAAGTCGCGTTATTTGGGGACTGCATAGTCTACTACCCTTCAACAATTATGTTGTCTTTGGCTGCTGTGGTAAGCATCTTACCCATTCCAACTGCTTTTCAAGCCAGGGGAGAACCCCTGTGAGCACAATAAGAAATAATTTGCTACTGATCAGCTCAGAACCATGTTTTCTAACAACTCTACCTGCTCTTCACCATGTGACAGGTGCAGTATAAAAGGACACTTATCCCGTGTTTGGGCCATAACTTCCTGAGCCATGTTACTCTTTGAGTTATCTCACCATTTGACCTATTTCTCTAAATCTCTTGTTATCAGCTGATTTCCTTGTCTCAGTATTGCATCCTCACTTCACCAATAAGATCCACTAAGATCTTGGGTCAAATTATTTTGATTTGATTGAAATCCACCAGGTTCGGTTAAGCAGAAAGGGAGAATTCAAAATCATACTCATGGGATGTCTCGTGGTGTCCAGGACAGGGACACAGTTGGGCCTCCAGGGGGGACTGAATATGTTTCTTTCTAGTCTGTATTTTCTCTCTACAGACAGGCTTTGATTAATTGGTGCACATCACAGAAGACATAGAGCTGACCATTCTCAGTTACATAATAAAGACCTACCACTTTGACTGACTTTCTTTTGCTTACTCAGTTTGGTTCAGGGACCACTCACCTCTGAAGAAATCAAGTAGGATCAAAGGATGAGACAGGGAGAAAGGTCACTGATTGTCCCAATTACATCCTGTGCCATTTCTGGCCCAGTCAGTCTTGGTCAGAAGGAGAAGGTCACCAGGGATAGAATGGCAGCAGGGGCAAACTGATGTTACCATGTAGATGTGGGAACCCTTTGGGCTATTCTTAGAGAATGTGAGGGTTCAGGTGAGCTAACTTGGTGCCTATCTACTATGCTGTGTTTCCTGGATACAGTCTTAGCAATTCTCCTGACTATGTCAGAAAAAGCTGAGTAGTGAGAGAAAAATGAACAAAATAAAACAGTTTTAGGGCTTCTCTGGTGGCACAGTGGTTGAGAGCCCGCCTGCCGATGCAGGGGACACGGGTTTGTGCCCCGGTCCGGGAAGACCCCACGTGCCGCGGAGCAGCAGGGCCCGTGAGCCATGGGCACTGAGCCTGTGCGTCCGGAGCCTGTGCTCCGCAACGGGAAAGGCAACAACAGTGAGACGCCCGCGTACTGCAAATAAAAAAAAAAAAAAAAGAAAGAAAGAAAACAGTTTTAGGGGTTTGATGGTCTCTGCTTGAATTTCAGCTTGTTCATCTGTGTAACAACTGACAAATTTGTTAATATTCTTGAAACCCAGTTTTACCTATAAAATGAGATTCATGAACTTCTTTCGAAGGCACACCCAGTCTTACCTTACTTATCTGCTAAAATTCCCTTTCTGTATTCCTCCTAGATCTAAGCACTCTCTGTGGGAAACAGGAGAAAACGCTGGACGTGAATGAAGGGTCAATATTCCACACCCTAGCATGTATGACTTGTAGTTTAATTTTTTTTTTAATAAATTGATTTTTCTCTGCCCATGTTGACAATCTTTCATTTATAGTTTTTTATTTGCTCCTGTGGCTCTTCTTCTATTAAGCATTCCAACATTACTCTAGACCATCTTACTCTGCTCTCTTTTGAGATTCCATATGCATCCTGTGCTACTCCACTGTCTCAAAAGTGTCACATGTCTGCATTTTATCTTCCCACACTCTCAGAGGGAAGGGATACTTTTTCTTTGGTTCTCATATTCTCTGCAACACTTGACCTGGGCTAGCACATAGTAGGCATTCATCAAACATTTGTTGAAACACAATCCTATTGAACACCAACTGTCATGCGTGAATGGGATTGTGGATCTGGTCCACAAAGAAATCAATTGTGGTGAGTCACAGAAATAGGATTATCTTTTCATCAGAGCATAATGTTGGTTCTTTGATCAGAGGAGTCCTTTTTTCCCCTGACAAAGATTTAAGCACACTGGGTGCTTTCTTTCAATTAATGCTAATGGCAGGGTTTCCAAAGAATACAGCAAATAAGAAGGATAAGAGACAAAGACAACTTCCAAAGCTACTTTTATTAAAAAGTAATCTGCAGCTTATCTTAGCTCTTTTGACATTGAATATCGAATGATGCTATTTGAATATGTTTCCCCACCAGTATCTCTAAGGTTTTGAAGCCAGGAGCTCACCGAGCTTCACCCTCATCTCTGGCCCAGCAAAGCATGCAGCACACACAACACCCTCTCCTCCTCCCTTCTGCTCTATTCCCTCTTCTGCTGCTCTTTGCCACTCCTCCATATTTATGAGAGGGGAAGCGTGAGCGGTGGCTGTCATGGCCTTATTATCTGTTTCTACAGAGTAGGCCCCTTTGTCTTTTGCAATTTCTCTATTCCTTTCTTTTTCTGCAGCCCAAATTCCATCTTTGTGTTGCTCTAAGCTACATCTGCTAAACTATGGGGTTGACTACCCTAAATTGGAAAAGAGAAATGGCAACATGTGCTGATACAGCATGTGTAATTGTAAATATCTACCACTCTGCACCTGAGGCCAATAGCGAGGCTACATTTGCCAAATATGGCAGTGGCTTATGGGCTGTATGAACTTGGTCAAGTTGCTTAATCTCTCAGCATCAATTTTCTTGTCTATAAAATGAGAATAACAGTAGCTACCACGTAGGTACAATATGAAAATTAAATCAATAATTGTATAAGCATCTTATTATAGTTTCTGTCACATTGTAAATGTTAAAAAAGTTTATTTTATTTAATAAAAGTGAATAAGTTTTACTTGTAAATGATTATTGTTATAGTTATTGTTATTATGAATAACTGTATCATGACTTTGTTTTTTACATAATCTCATTCAGTGAACATTCACTGAGTTCAAGTGTAGACTCTCATACTAAGCCCTATAGGAGATAATAAGATGAATTAAGATACGGTACCAAGTTTAAAGGAGATTAGAATCTGATGGTGATGAGATACTTATACCAACTAACCATGTTATTAGGCAGAGGATGGTAAATGCTAGACATGAAGTACAGTCCAAAATTAATGGGAAGAATTAATCATGGATGGTTGAATCTGGTGAGGCTTTATTGAGAAGGTACTATTTGAACTCAACTGTGAAGAATAAGACAGGGTGAAGGAGACTATAAGGGAGGAAAAGCATTGCAGCTTGAATGAATGGCAGGAGGCGTAAAAATGAGTAACTTAGGAAAGAAATATCGGATAATTATTTTTCCATTCATATAATATTTTCTTGCAGATTTATTTATTTAGTTAGTTAGTTAGCTACTTAGTTAGTTAGTTAGTTAGTTAGTTATTTTGGTGGTAATTCACATGCAGAGGAAGGAAAGGATTGCAATGAACCCTTCTGGATCAGCGTTTTCCAAAATATGTTAGCTGATAGGGATTCCAGAAAAATGATTCAGTAGTCATGTAGGTACTGATATTGCAAAACATTTTGCTATCCTTTCAGATTCTGCTAATAGCTTCCTTAATATTTGCAACCTAACTACTAACACATGTCATATATTTTAGGATTTTCTTACAGCATTGCTTTTCTTTTTTTTTTTTTTTCCTCAAAATCTTGTATGACATGAACTAGGCCAAGTCATGCTGCAGCAAAAGCCTAAAAATCTGGCTTAGAACAACAAAAAATTGATTTCTCAGTCATGTGTACCATGTACAGAGCATCAGCAGAGGGCTGGCTTTCATGGTCCCACCAGGAAATGGTACATGTCACTTCATTCACACTTTTCTGTCTACAGCAAGTCATAGGACCACATCTAATTTCAAAGAGTGAGGAAGAAAAACTTACCATGTGCCTGGGGAAGGGGAGGAAAATTTGGATATTTGTAGACAGGCCTAACAAGTACCATACTTAGATTAAACAAAGTGAAATGAGACTGCAGAATTTCTCAGTCTTTAACCTTGATGTATTAGTGTAAAATACAAATCTCTCAGAGGATGTTATAGTTCTGTAGACTGTCATTCCTATTTGAATCTGGGAACATTTATTCCTTCAATAATTTCATGGCAATATTGTTTCATAGAATCCAAATTAGGAAATTTTTATACACTCTAAAGGCTATTTTTAATTGACTATGTCTAGAAATAGGAACTGAGATAGTACTGGTGTTCATAGACCTGAATAGCTGGTAAAGCAGTCTGAATATTTTTCAGTATAATAGATAAAATAGATAATTCACACTTTTTGCCATTTGTAATCACCTACTAAATGCCAAATCTGGTAACGTCTATTTTCATACATATTTTTCCAATTAATTCGCATAAGAGCAACACCAGGAAGATAAATAACATGACCCATTTTGTAGTTGAGGAAGTTGGAAATCAAAGAGATTGAATAACTTACATAGGGCCTTGCTAGTAAGTGGTGGATCTGGGGTTTGAATCTGGGCTGTGTGGCCCCTGAACTCATGTTCTTTCTTTTAGTATAAGGCTAGAGTGTGACCAGAGCCTCTCTAGGATGACAGTTAGGGTTTCCAGTGAAACAGAATCAACAGGATACCTATCTATCTATCTATCTATTTGTAATGGGGACTGGCAACTCTGAAATGTATAGGGCAGGCCTACAGACTTGAAACTCAGGCAGGATTTCCATGTTACTAAGGCAGAATTTCTTCTTCTTCTTTTTCTGAAAACCACAGTTTTTTGCTATCTTAAGGCCTTTAACTAAGGCCATCTATATTATGGAGGCTGATCTGCTTTACTTAAAGTCAACTGGTTATAAATGTTAATACCATCTACAAAATGACTTCACAGTAACATCTAGACTAGCATTTGACCAAACGTCTGGGCATCATAGCCTAGTCAAGGTGACACATAAAATTAACCATGACAACCAAAATAAATAATCTTAAGAAAAGTTAAAAATAAATAAGTAAAATAGCAATCTAAATTCTTAGCTTGGTATATCTAGGATTAAAAGTTCCATTCGGGAGAGAGTTGTTTTTGGGTACTTTTGTGGTTTTTGTTTCTATTCCTGCTCCTCATCATTCAAATTAATCCATCCTCAAGCCCAACAAAGCTGTCAGGACATTCTAACCTGGCTTCCACATCCCATCCTCAACCACTTCTCAGGAATAATGCTCCCAGGACTCTGTTAATCAGGCCTCTTGTTTTGACTTAGTTTCATTCTCCCTTGATCTTCCTTTTTCTATTTCCCCAGCACTAACTCTTTCTATAGCATTAGTTAAAAATTTTTTTGTTTTTAAATAGTAACCTTTTAAACAGAGCCTTGCTCAGAAGCCTGGTGTGTAAAACAGATGTTCAGCTCTGTTCTGAAGTTGGATAGAGATACTGGAATTTACCCCCCCAAACCCGCCCCCCCCAGCCTAATTTTACAATTCCATCTCCTCTCCAAGCTGCTGTTCCATCAAGGCAGGGTAGAGTGAACACTATGTCATGAAGGCACCATGCTGACAGCTCTTCAGGCTGAAATGGGGGTCCCAGCACTCGTACGGGAGATCTCCCAATCCAGCTTCACATTAGTCCCAAGCTGTCCCTGTGGATGGGCCTCCCACTTCTGCTGGGGCACATAATAATGTTCCTTCTTTTGACCTGTGAATGTTTCCAGGTCATTACCAGTGGCTGCTTCAGAGCTTGTCATAAACTACCCAATATGACTCGGTTGTGGAAGAATTTACAATGGCTGCCTGGGAAATACCGTGCTTTGGATCAATGACTTTTCAAGTGGCTTAGCACCGCAATGGCTCCATAACCATGTGTCAAAAAACGCAACCAAAACTAGTAGTCTTTGTCTGTTTACAAGAGTCATAATTTTCTTGTACTAATAACACGTTTACTTCAAAGAAGCCTCACAAAAAGATAATGTCAAAGGGCTTGTGACCTGGAGTATTAAAAACCAACAGTTTGAGCATTTTTATCTTAGAAAAAGAAAGGCCCCCTTCTCCCTTGAATGAGTAGAAAATGAGCAATTCCAAAACAACAAAACTGACTTAATTGCTATATCATTAAAATATATTATTCATGTTTAAGTTCTAAGTTAGCCCCTCCTCAAGTTCTACCAATATTTTAGAAATCTTCATTTTGCAAAATAAACATATGTATTTGTCACCAACTGCATTCTGAGACTAAATCCTGGTAAAACAGGATTTGTGTCCAGTGGCCTGATGTGACATGAATACTCTTTATTCCTCTTCTGAAAGGGACTCAGGGTCCTCTGAACTAGATGCAAACTCTAAGAGCAAAACTGTCTCATTCTTCACCTTTCCTATGTTAATATTTGTTTTATTTAGACTGAAAGATCCCTGGTCAGGCACCTTGCCTATATTATGTACTCTCTCGAATGCAAAGTATTCACATTGCTCCTACTGCCAGAGTTAAAGCAAATAACGATGCTCTTTTAATAAAAAAAAAAAGCACCTTGAAACCCTGTGGTTTGTCAGAGCTTGATTGTGCCAACTGGTTCCTTGCCCGGTGTCCTCTGCACACTACCTAATGACAGACAGGGATGCCATGGAGCCCTCGGCCAGTTACAGTACAGTGGTCATTCTGAGTTGATTTGGGCAGGCTGACACCTTAGGACCCTGCAGAATGGTCATCACCTAGGAAGTCATATGTTGGTGTGAGGTCCCAGAGACCTGGTGTCCTCCAAAGCACTAAATAAAGCAAAATGCTTATTTTAAAAGTATAACCAAGTCCCAATCCCAGTTAGAGGGATCCCTGAGCTAGGTGGGAAGCTCAGGCTGGAAGAGCAATCTGCACTATGGGCAGGCTGGGGAACGTGGCCCTGTTTTTTAGGACTTCTCTGTTTCTTTCATGGTCTTTCTCCACACTCCTTCCAGTAACGATTTTTCATCATAGTTTTTTACCATCAAGTCGACACGTTAGTTTATAAAGTGTTTAAATAAATATTGCTTCTCCACCTTACCCCACCTATAAGTACTATTTCTGACATCTCTGCAGAATAAGGTAGACATAGTAAGGCTACAATGAGAAGACCATTGGGGAGATGATGATGATGAGGACAACAAACATTTTTAGAAGACTCATCTGACTTGTGCCAGCTCTGGTTTTAAGTGCTTTCTGTGTAGAACCTAGATATACAATTCTGTAGGGTGTTCCCTGAGCAAGGGTGACCAGGTAAAGGGGTGAGTGGGCTGAAATCTAGCGGGAGCTTTTCTTGCCAGGAGTGTACCCCAGAGAGGGGATGTGTGTCCACTCTGAGGGTCCCCTGTGTCTAATTCCCACAATGTGCTGCAGGCTACTAGCAGCTATGTTTATATGAACTCATCTATTTCATCCCCACAACAGTACTTTGGAGTGTTGTTTTCAAATACTTTCAAATATGAGGCAATTTATGCACGGAGAGTTTAATGAAATCCCCCAGAATACAAGTGAGTGTTCCAGGATTTGAAAACCGCAGTCAGAGCAGAACCCAGGCCCCAATGAGCAGTAGCGGCTGGATCTGTACCATGACTGCATCCAGAGGCTTTCCCTTTCTTCTCCTGTGATGGCACTTAAAACATTTTCTATAGCATCTGGATCTTTGTTCACACTCCCCCTACATCATAAAAGTTGTATGATATGCTGTAAAATATATTCTAAATGCTTTCTATTCTTAATCTTTAAATTATATTTTTCAAGGGATGCCATATCACGACTACGTCCAGAAAGAAAATGGTCATCAAACGTGGGGAGCGCACAGGTTCCCACAGGAAGCTATGAGTAACCAAAACATACTTTTTGCTTTTTTTATTCAGCAGCAGTAACCTTTCTTCTTTATGTACTATCCCGTATATGCAGATGGCTGTCTGGATGCACCAAAATGCTTTATAAATCTTGGTGATAAGTAGTTTTTATCTAAATGTAAAAATGATACCTTTGTCCTCAAATAGTTGACATTGAAAGAAATCGAGCAGTAAGGACATCAATGTGATTATGCCACCTTGTGGCAGATGATTGATTTTCAGCCTCTTTGGATCTCTGTTCATGGAGAATTTCAAGGGCTTCCTGGGCGTTGATAATATCCAGCTCTTTCCCGAGGCCAAGACTCCGACATGAACTTAGCCTTGAGAATCAGCCTGTGTGTGTGTGTCTAGGGATGTTCTCCATTCACAAGTTTTGCATGGCCTGTTCAGCATGTCATTCCTCGTGGTCAGGCTTACCCCATTCTTCAGCTCCGCTCTCCCAACCTTAGTGGCTACCAGGAAAATGGAAAATATTGAAGCAGATGGAATGCTGTACAAACTTCAACTCAACACAACCTAGAAGCTGTTTTAGGACACTGCACAGTTGTCTCATACTCAAATATTACTTGTTAAGAAAATGTGTTATTACTAGGAAGTGGGTCTTGCTTGCTCAAGTCACAATTAAGCATTTCTATCAAGACGTCCCACTTGCTCCCTAGGAAACATGCTGAACTTGGGTGCCTTGCCATTCCTGCCATCATGTCAAAGCAGTAACTCTCAGAAAGAATGAGAAAATATAGTAGTAACATCTGCAATTCTAAATCCCTAACAGGCTCCGAAGCAATGAGACTGGGGGAGGAAAATGCATATAAAGATAGGTAGACTTCATCCATGCAGGTCTCTGGCAAATACAATCATCCCAAGAAAAGAAAGGGGATTAGGGTTTAAATATATAATAAAAAAGAACTGAAAAGTAATAAAACTTCAAAAGCTGCAATACACTGTATTAATGCCACAAATGTTTCTAAGATATTTCAAAATAACTAGAATGAATACTTTGAGTAATTTATTGGAGTCAAAGAGATAAGAGCCTTAAACATACTCATTATTAGCAGGAACAGGCTGTGGAACATGTTGATTATTCTGATTAGGGAGAAGTATATTTAAATGAGGAGAGTACATTTTCGAAGCCTCACAGATTTACAATTGCAAAGCTTTGAATATAATGTGGGGACGTACCTCTAAATTTACAGAAAGGAGATGAACTCCAAGAAAAGGAATACTGAGGAGAGAGGTCTGAAAAGGAAAGCAGGTTATCTGAGGTGATTGATACGTGCCATCAAGAGCAAGAAGAGAAGAAGCCTGACTAACATCTGAAGACACGTGCAGACCCCTCCAAACCTTGGGGCAGAAGGACAGAGACCTGCATGCTTGATCATCCAAACCAGGCCTCTGGATTGGGAAATCTGTGAATAACTTATGTGAGAACAGAGTTTACTATGACTGAGTGACAAGCACGTCACTACTAGGGGCTTTCAGAACTTAACTTTCCGAAGGCATCACCTATGCAATTTACAAGCCTAGGAGGGGTTTCCAAAGGAGACAAGCCACTTCTTAAGGATGAGAGAAAACTAGGGGGGAAGAATAGAAGCTATCACATGAGATGAATTTTGGACTCACAGCCAGACACTGCAGACTACAGAAAAAAAAGCCCTGAGGATGTGAAAACCTATTACTGTATAGTAAAAGGCTTCTGGCCAGTGAGTCTTAGAATAGATAAAAATGAAGCAATAATTAGCAGGATTTTAAATATCCCTCTAAAATATAGTACCAAGATTTCCTCCCTCAGGACGTCTATAACTAAAGATGGACATAAAACTGGAGGGAAATTCTGAGTTTCTAGGGTCTGAGTGGCAGTCTGAGTAATTTACCAGGTCTCTGGGAAGAAAAAGAGGAGCTGTCCAAATATTCAGTCAATATTTATCTCTTAGGTTAATAAATCTTGCTCCTGACCTCAGCAGAAGTCAATACCTCCTGATTATTATATGCAGGTGCCTCCTTGGCCTTTCTATTTACCCAAGCTCATCATGGAATGAGTCACCCTTTTCCCAGGAGCCCCTTTCTCATGGTCATGGGTGTAGAATGAATAATTGCTCACATATCAAAGGTGTGGGCAAGTTGCCAATAATCGGGGCTCTAGCTCAGTGTTCATTTGAATCACTAATTCTGATGTGTTGGCTTTTCCATTTTAGGATTTGGGGGTGGTGTTCAGAGGTAAAGTGGTGCTGAGGTATTCCCATGAAGCATTCAAAGACTGAAAAACAGGCAGTAACATGGGAGGCAGACGCAGTGGAGAAGAAAGTATATAGCATTTAGAGAGTGAAAACAGACCTAACTTGGAGTCCTGTTTATGCAAACTAATAGCTATGAGTTAATCATTCAGTTTCTTTGCACTTGAACTATTGACTCTGTTAAATAAAACTGATAACTGGCCTTAAAATGTTGTTGTGAGCATTAAATAAATCCCAAATATGGAAGTGATTTGTCATCTAAAGCAAATAAGGCATTGCCATTTGAAGCCTAAGAAAAATATGAGTAGAATCAGTCCCAACAGTGAACCCATTAAGAAGAAAAAATAAAGAAAATTTCTTTTGATATTTATAAAGGTGTATTTATCTGTTAGGGACATGGTACTTCAAGAATATTTTTATAGTGAGGTTAGGATGTATGCATTTCTTCTTATGCATCACTTTCCCCTCACTATAATGGCTGCTGCTGTGAACCAAACATCTTGGCTTGGAAGAGATGATCAAGGTTGACGATTTTTCCTCCTGCCTTCTTCAAAACAAATTTTTCATTTAAGAAATGCAAGTCTACTTATACCTTTAAAGTTCAGTTTGGTGCATTACGTTGACTTGAAGACTCTAATTTTGTGAAGGCAGAGAGGAAATAGAAACATGAGACAATTAAGTCCCATCATGTGATTTGCTGGGTAAAAGCTGCAGTTTGCCATGGAAGTTAAATAGAATTCTGGCTCATCAGCCTGGTGTCAAAGGGATGGCCTTTGGATTTTGTGCACGTTGTCCACCATGATGACAAAAAATTACTGACGTAATGTGACCAAAGAGGTTTTGTGTTGTTTTTACCCCAGATATGTTTAAATGTACAAATATATCTTTCAAATCTGCCAGTTTGTTGGTGGGAATAAGAAGTCAACTGACTGGCACAGAACTGGAGAGATGTGTCCTAATCCCAGTTTATTGTTGGTCCTTTTCACTTTTCTATGACTGCATTTCCCAGGGATAGTACTTGACTGTCATCTTCCCCATCAAAATATAAAGAATGCTTTGAGGTTTTTTAATTAATTAATTAATTTTGGCTACGTTGGGTCTTCGTTGCTGCATGTGGTCTTTCTCTAGTTGTGGTGAGCAGGGTCTACTTTTTGTTGTGGTGTGCGGGCTTCTCATTGCAGTGGCTTCTTTTGTTGCAGAGCACGGGCTCTAAGTGCATGGGCTTAGCAGTTGTGGCTCATGGGCTCTAGAGCACAGGCTCAGTAGTTGTGGTGCATGGGCTTAATTGCTCCCTGCATGTGGGATATTCCCGGACCCAGGCTCGAATGCATGTCCCCTGCATTAGCAGGTGGATTCTTAACCACTGCACCACCAGGGAAGCCCAAGAATGCTTTAAATATTAATCATTTCATAGACTAAAAATATTCTGCACTCATCTGCTGAAAAGTATCTGGATGAGTTTCACATTTTAAACAGCACTATGAGCAAATTTTACAATCAGGTTGGTGAGTGAACCTCCTTTGAGAACAATGGTTCTTTGTTTACATTCCAAAGGGTCTTTTATAATTTACTTTCAATTTTTAAAATTTATTGAAAACATTTTAAAACTAAATGTATCTGTTATTTATAGTCACTGGAAAAATTAGACACAAAAGAAAGAAAAAGTAAATTTTTAAAGATTTAAAAATCCTAGTACCCAGATAAAGCTAATGATTTTGCCAGTTTTTTTTTGGGGGGGGGTATGTGGGCCTCTCACTGTTGTGTCCTCTCCCGTTGTGGAGCACAGCCTCCAGACGTGCAGGCTCAGCGGCCATGGCTCACGGGTCCAGCCACTCCGCGGCATGTGGGATCTTCCCAGACCGAGGCACAACCCTGTGTCCCCTGCATCGGCAGGCGGACTCTCAACCACTGCGCCACCAGGGAAGCCCTTACACTTTTCTTTATTTCAATAAATTTTTTAAAATTGTAAAAGTAACATATCCTCTTCATGTGATACAAGCAGTACTAAAGTATATTAAGAAAAAGCTTATAATGTTCCCTTTTCCACATTACTGAGGTAAACAATATTAGTAGTTTGGTATGAATCATTTGGCACTTTCCTGTATATTCAAACAAACATATATAAAAAACAGATAATTTTTTAAGCAAAAATTGAATCATACTATATGCATTATTCTATAATCTTATATTTTTGATAGTTACAGTTAAATTTACATATATACATACATATATATGTATTTAAATCATTCTTTTTCGATTAGCAGTATATCATTTGGTTGTATAAGTGTGCACAATTTTTGTAGTGGTTTAAAACAGTGAGTATTTATCTCCTGACTTCTGAGTGCCAGGAACCTGGGAGAAAATTAGTCCAGTTTTTCTGGGTTAGGGTTTCTCATGAGGCTGCAGTCAAGGTATTGGCTGAGTCTGCAGTCATCTGAAGGCTTGACTGGGGTGGGAAGATCTGTTCCCAAAGCAGCTTATTCACATGGCTTTTGGCTGGAGTCCTCAGTTCCTTGCTGGCTTTTGGAAGGTTGCATCCATTTTTTTACATGTTGACCTCTGCATAGGGCTGTTTAAGTTTCCTTATGACATGGTGACTGGCTTTCCCCTGGGTAGTTGATCCAATAGAGAACAAGATGGATGATTCAATGTCTTTTATGACCTACCCATGGAAGTTCCACAGTATCATTTCCATGGTGCAACTAAGGAGCATCTAAGTTGTTCTTTTTGCTAACACAAAAAGGTGCTAAAAAATTACCATTGTGTATGCTGGCATTTTTATTTATTTAATTCTTAAAAGTAGGATTTCTCATTTAACATTTCAATAGAAACTGTTGCGTTACTTTTCTGGTTGGTGTAGCAATTCCTTTATTAGCAAATAATGTAGGGGAGACCTTTCTTTACAACCTCACAGACATGGAAGTTAAAATTTTTGCCAATAGTACGTGTAACAACATCTAATTATCTCTATCATTTCTACGTATTTATATACTCTATAGATATATCTGGTAAAATGAGGATATATTCTCCCTATTTTTTAAACAACAAATAAACTTTTTTATATATGACCTTTGTGACTTGGTTTTAAAATTTATTCATCAGTATGTTGTAAATGCATTTTCCTGTTGTAAATGCATTTGTAAATATCTTAATGGCTGACTAGCATACTCATTTATAAATGTATCATTATTTATTTAATAAATCAGCTACTGTTATAAATGTAAGTTGGCTTCCATTTTTTCCTATCATTATAAAGATACAGCATTAAATATTTTAATTGTAATTTTGAGAATTGATATGATGATTCTTTTCTCACTTCATTTTATAATAATACACTTGGGCAGGGGCTAAGCTAAATAGGTTATAAACTTGTTAAGTGTACTTATAAAACTATAATTCCTTTGAGAATGAATACATAAGAGCTGTTATCAGAAGACAAGTAAGAGTTGCTATTTTTGATAAACAATATCCTTTTTTATCTTTGATTATTGTGGTTTCTATTCAACAGAAAACAAAGCTGTTCTTTCCCCTCTCTACCTACCACCAGGTGCATAACTTTCTAGACAGGATTTCACTGAGTTTGCAATGATCATATATTGTTTCTAAGGGCATCTATTTGAAAACCAGGGTGAGAGTAGTTCCTGTAGGAGAAGATTTCTCTTCCTTCTAGTACTAGTTAACATTTATTTAGCCTTTACTTTGATGCCAGGTACTCTCCTAAGCACTTTGTAAGCATTATCTCATTCAAGTCTCTCAAAAATTTATGTCTATGAACTATTGATATCTCCAGTTTTCAAATAAAGAAAATGCATTTTAGAAAGTTTAGTGCTCATCCAGAATCTTGCAGCTATATATGGAGCACAAACCACATGGATCCGACTCCAAGGCCTCAGTTTGTGACCGCTACCTTCTTCTGCTTCTCAGTACTAATACTACGAAACTTGCCTGAAGTTGAGAGTATTTGAAGACATTTGTGGTATGCAGTATTCTTAGAAGGTCTTTACTATCACAGTAACTTAATGCTTCTTTATTTTCCTACATGCTAGCTTTGTCAATGTCAATTTTTTGCTTCTCACAGGCCTGTTTTGCTTTGTCAATGTCAATATTTTCAAGGGCAGATTTTGTATACAGAAAAGATTATTCGGAGGTTGAGTTAAGTTAAAAGTATATTTGAATTACTAAATGTAAAATTTGAAAACTTTGCTCTTCTATAATCTTATATTTATAAGTTTAGCAAATTTAGCAATCACTTTTATGATGCCTTTGATTAATGTTTAGTCCCATTTACAAACTAAGTTAATTAAACTCCTTTGAACATTTTAAACTAAATTTATAAGTTAAATATATTTGACTTCTTATTTAGATATTTCAAATGTGTGATCTAAAAACAAAATTTCCAGAATACTTAAAATACCTCTAATGGCTCTGATAAATTAAACCTAGAAATAATATGAACCTTAAGTTTTCTTAAATGTTTTAATACTTTATACACTTGCTGTAATTGCTATATAAACTAAATAAAATTTCTACTTAAATGCACAGGCCTAAATCAATTGCTAATTATACATTTTAAGTTGGATCACAAATTTTACCTGTTATCTAATAGACCAAAATATTTTAAACATCATAAATACTCAAAAGCCAAGCATATTTCCTTAACTCATAAATATTAACACTATGTGTTTGATTATCTTAAATATATCTGTAATTAATTCTAAACTTCCAATTTAAACAAATGCTACCAATGAAACAATTATATCATCCTAAGCAGTTGTGGGGAATAATTTCTTAGTCAAGAGTGAGTATCGGGAGATATGGACTAACATGCTGAATGAATTATTTCTAGTGACCTGATGGGATATGTAGAGACCTATTCATAGTCATTATGTCATGGGCATTAAAACATTAAGAAACGACACCAAAAGAAGGTTGGTCTCATAACTTAAGTATCCTTGACCTTCATCTACTCAAGGAAGTCTACTCAAGGTAGGAACCCAACCTAAGTTGCTACCTCATTTGAATGGCCTTGATGCGTGTGTGTGTATTCACTCATAGTTACATTCCTCAAAGCAGAGGTATTTAATTTAACTCTTAAATTAATTATGTTGGTGGCCAGGGGATAATAGCAAAGGATGCTTATATGGAGAAGGAAGGTAACTGTAAGCTTGCTAGCTAGAGATTCCCTAGGAAGGAAAGGTATGAAGCTAGAGATTCTGTGTTGCCCAAGGAGTTCCTTTTCACTAATGAGGAGTCTAATAGCACTGATCTTTTAGAACGACCCACAGTCAAGTGGTCAAAATCTAGGATTCCAGTTCTAGGAGAATGGAAGGGAGATGAGAACAAAGGAAGATGAGAAAGGCAGGCATTTGAGACCTACAACTGCAGATTGGTTGGGACTAGAGAGAGGTGGGTCAGATGTCCAAGTCACAAAATGTAAGCTCAGTCTTCCAATTAGGAAAAGCGATAAGAATCAGAAAGGATTTGTAATATTTATAATTATATTTATAATTATGTCCTGTATAACCAACAAGTAGTTTGGTGTTTGGTTGTAAGAAGTTCCAAAATTGGTTAATTCAGAGATGCAAGAATATAGCTCAGGTGTTTTCCAACTTTTTCTTATCATTATTGGCCTTTAAATTCAGACTTGTCCCTCAAAGGGTCTCAGGGAAAATAGATGACCCTTAAATTAGCATAACTCAACTTTATTTACAAAAATGTGGGAAGATTGTAGGCAGCCACAAGGGATGGTACTGTTTGCCAAGGGGCTGGCTGGTAACAGCAGGACAGCCACCATCCCTAGGCACGAAGGGGCAGGAGGAGGGAGCAGCTACTAGAATCAGAAAGGAGATGTGTAGAGAAGTTAACCTGAAACAAGCTGTGACCTTCGGCATGAAGACACAGACACCTGAGGGGACCCTGCAGGAGGGAGGTAGAGGGATCACTACTTCCTTTACTGTCCTCTCTTCCTCCAGTCGCCTGCCAGAGCTCCTCATTTGTTAAACCCAACAGGAAGTCAGAGAGCAAGGGAACACTTTACCTTGTCCTAATAGGTAAGCCTCCCTGAGAGCAGAATGGGGAAGGGAGGAGAGTTTATCTGGAAGGTTAAACAGATGATAACTAGCACAGCTGTTTTGCTTTAAGCATCATATTCTCACATAACCATTTGTAGTGATGAGAATGAATACCTCTCTTGATGTTTCTCTATTATTATTATTATTATTATTATTTTAGAGAGAAATAAACCTTTCTCAGAAGCTTCCCAGAAGATTTTCCCATAGATCTCATTTTCTGGCATGTTCTAACTACAAGGGTGAATGGGAAAATTAGTATCACAAAGGGGGTGAGGAGACAAGCAGGAAATCATCCTTGGTGGGCAATCAGCCATGTGCATGTTATAAGAAAATTGTATTTCTGTGGAAAATTGAAAAGATCTAATAAATGGCTAATAGTAAAAGGCTAATATGAAAAAGTGTCACAAGAGTGTGGAACAGCTAGAACTCTCATATATTTCTGGTGGGGGTGTAAAATTATATAACCACCTAGAAAATAATATGGTGTTTCTTAGAAAGCTAACTATATTCCTACCATACAATCTAGTCATTCCATTTGTAGATATTACCCAACAGAAATGAAAGCATGTTAGTACAAACTTATATGAGATGTTCATAGCAGCCTTATTTGTAGTAGCTTCTAACTGGTAACAACCTAAATGCCACTCAACAAGTAAATGGATAAACAGATTATGGTATATACATACAATGAAATACAACTCAGCATTAAAAAGAATGAGGTATTGATACACACAACACAGATGAATCTCAGTTATGCTAAATGAAAGAAGTCTCACAAAAAGGAACACTATGTAAACTTATTTAATATAAAACTCTAGAAGATAAACGCAAACTAATCTATAGTGACAGAAAGTAAGTCTGGGGAAGAGGAATGCGGAAGGGGTAGGCAGGGGATTACAAAGGGCAAAAGGAAACCTTGGGAGTGATTGGGTATGCTCACTATCTTATTGCAACGGTTTCATTGGTCCATATACATGTCAAAACTGATCAAATTGTACACTTTAAGTACATTAAAGTGTATATATTAAAATAACTATATGCCGAAGCAGTTGATTATATGTATGTTATACCTCAACAAAACTGTTTTTTTAAGAAATAAATCCACACAACTATACCCCAATTTAAAAAAAAGAAAGAAATCCAATAAAGATAAATCTAAAAATGAATTCTTAAAAAATTTTAAATTAAAGCATTTTGTAAGTCAAGGTATTATTTTGTGGTAGTCATAAAACTCAGTTCACACATGGATTTGAGTGGATGAAGTCAGTTTCCTTGTTGAAGAATTCTCAGTAAGAGCCTATGAATCTTTAGCTCTAGGCTAGTCCTTATAGTGTCACAGAAACTGGACAAGGTATAGTATATAAAGGAAAATTATAGAAATATCCTTTCTTTCTCCCTTTCTTTCTCTTTCTTTCTTTCTTTCTTTCTTTCTTTCTTTCTTTCTTTCTTTCTTTTCTTTCTTTTTTCTTCCTCTCTCTCTTCCTTCCTTCCTTCCTTCTTTCTTTCCTTCCTTCCTTCCTTCCTTCCTTCCTTCCTTCCTTCCTTCCTTCCTTCCTTCCCTTCCCTCCTTCTTTCCTTCTCCCTCTCTCTCTCACTCTCTCTTTTTGTCAAAATCATGTATGCAAGCAGTTCCTGCAGTACCACTTATTTGAGTATTGTGCCTCCTGGATTGAGTTTTTATATTTATTTTTTTATTTTCTATCTTGTTTTCCTTTTGGCTACCTCCCAGGAAATTCCCTCATCTTTATCTTTTAATTCTTCTATTGGGTTTTTTATTTCATCTAAAATAATTTTACTTTCCATGAGCTCATTTTTCTTTTTTGAATGTCTCTTTTTAAAAACAGTTCTCTGTTCTTGTTCCATGGTAGTAATAGTTTACTTATATTGCTAATGATTAATTATTGGGATTTTTTTCTCTTCAAGTTCTTCTATCTTTCCAATGTCTATGTTACCTCTAAGTAGTTTCCAGTTTTATTGTTTGTTTTGGACTCCACGTTTCCCTACAATTTTCCATTGTCTGATAATCCTCAATGACTCACCTTTAAGAATGACTGTTAAAAACAGGCTGATTAGAAATTCATGGTATGAGATCAGCTAACTGCGGTATTTGCTGCAAGGGATCTGCCAGAGCCATTCAGTTGAGGAACATCAAAACTATCCTTTGTCTTTCTTTTGGGACAGTCAGAACCTGTAGGGAAGATGCCCCAGTTTTCTCCTGCTAGTGAAGGTCTGGCTGCCCGTGTTTTGGGAGCCACAAAGGGGAACTGGGTCAGGGATTTCAGGGATCCTATGTAGACATTCACATATGCTTTCTATTTTCAGGATAGACCCTCAAGACTCTCCCCCTGTACAGATACCCTCTGTTTTACTGTCTTCATGGAATAAAACTTCAGTCTCACTGCAGTGAGAGAGGAGAAGATGCTCAGCTGCATGGGGTTGGGAAGGGGATCTGACTATTAGACTTTAAATCACTCCTCCTTTTCAGGGTCTCTGCTCCTTCCTTCCTTATTTTCAGAAGGGCTGAGCCTTTGGGGGATTCTATAGGATACACTGTACTGGACTTCTTTGTTGCCAATTTATGATCCAGTTGTTTTGTTTTTCCAGATCTTCAAACTCCTTTACCATTTATTCATTTGTTTTCAACTTGCAAAATGTTTTTTCTGCTGTCTCCTCTCCAAATAACCCCACACTTGGGTTTATACCTTAAGAAATGCCTTTTCTGATGATTAGGTAAGGTTTCAGAAGGGAGTGAAGTCAGCTCTGTGATTTGTCAAAAATTTTTTTGAGGCAATGCCTTTTTCACATCTGTGGGCATAATCCTGTCCACCTCCTATGACTCTTCCAGTGATGGAAGGCCTACCAGCAGACATCCATGGCAGACTTTGACCAGCTAGACCAGGGGTCCCCAACCTCCTGGCCACAGATTGGGAGCTTCATCTGTTGCTCCTTATCGCTCCCCATTGCTCGCATTACCGCCTGAACCATCCCCCCACACCACCCACCCCAGTCTGTGGATAAATTGTCTTCCACAAAACTGGTCGCTGGTGCCAAAAAGTTTGGGGACCACTGAGATAAACAGTAGAATGAATGAGAAAGTTTAGGTGTCTCCTGTAAGCCTATCACTATTAGAAGACAAAGGGCTTAGATTTTTTCCTTTTTTCATCTTTACATACAGAATATGCATGAGGCAAAGGGTAAGAGTGTATATTCTAGCAATAATCACAAATAGTAAGGATTCAAGCTGAAATTTCTTAATTTTTGTAGAAAATTCATATACATATATGGAGATGGATAAAATTTGTGTAACAGGGTGGGTTAGATTAAAAACATAAATTTTTTGTGGAGTCAGTAGCCTGGAACCATGCCCTAACTACATCCTTGCCTTGTGTTGTACTTTCCTATGTTTATGGTGAAAATGCAGACATTTTGGTGTAGGAACCTGCATTTCTAAAATATTATCCAATATACTATTACATGATTAGATGGCTCTTCAGTACCCTTTGGGTATATTCTCATCATAGAACTATTTTCTTCTCACTAAAGACCACAATTCTAAAACTTAATTGATCAACACCTCTGACTAACAAAAATTTTGCAACATTTCCATGGTTTTGGAATTATTGCAACTTAATTACCTATTATCTTGAGCTATGGTTCACTATAAAGCTCTTAAAACCAATAGACATATCTCAGAAATTATAAATAATAGGCAGTTATGAACATTGGGGTGCATGTATATCAACAGATAAATGGATAAAGAAGATGTGGTATATGTATACAATGGAATACTACTCAGCCATAAAGAAAGAATGAAATAATGCCATTTGCAGCAACATGGATGGAATTGGAGGGCATTATGTTAAGTGAAATAAGTCAGATAGAGAAAGACAAATCCTGTATGATATGACTTATATGTGGAGTCTAAAAAATACAACAAACTAGTGAATACAATGAAAAAGAAGCAAACTCATAGATACAGAGAACAAACTAGTGGCTACCGGTAGGGAGAGGGAAGGGGGGAGGGGCAAAATAGACATAGGAGATTAAAAGTTACAAACCCTTCTGTATAAAATAAGCTACAAGGATATATTTTATAACGCAGGTAATATAGCCAATATTTTATAATAACTATAGATGGAGTATAACCTTTAAAAGTTGTGAATCAGTACATTGTACACCTTCAATTTATATAATATTGGACATCAACCATACTTGAATTTAAAAAAAAAGAATTTAGCTATTATTCAAAAAAAAAAGAACCACCCCCCCAAAAAAAATAACAACAATAACAACAACAGATAGGCAGGATGAGCTGCTGTTCAGTACTGAGAGTTATCTCTGGAGCTTCCTAGGATTTAAGAGCTGTTGTATGAATTTATATAGAAAAATCAAATGAGGCTTTTTATGAGAAACTTTTTCTCAAAGATAGTAAAGACTTTAGGCAGGAACTTGGCTGCTGATGGCAAATGCGCAAGTAGATGTAAATGTAATTCAACCATTAAAATCTAAACCCATAGAAGCGAGGAAATTCACAGTTAAAGGAGGAAATGGGTTGTGCAGCACTTTCTCCAGCCGTGAGGCACAATGGGGTGTATTGAGGAATTGGAGACACCCCGTAGTGTGAGGCACTGAAGGCATCTTTCATGTTTCATCCCTAGCTTGCAGATTTCAGAGCATTTATGGATTTGAATATTCCTTGTAAAGTACCATCTTTTGGGAGACGGTTAGAAAGAAAAGAAACTTCTGTGTTTTACCTTCCTTATTGCAATGAGGCTGGGGATGAAGGTACGAAGGTGAATTCATATTACATGAGATAATTTTAGGTGAATAATCTGAAACATCAATGTCCTGGCTGACTATTCCTTCAGGATTTCATGCATTCCTGATCCATGTGTACAGACCTCAGTTTGGGCAAAGCTACTGGACAAACAGAGACTTAGTGTAACCCAGCAAGCTCTGTTCAGCTTGGATGTACAGAGCTTGATTTCTTATCAACATGAGAGCTATTTGGAACAATGGAAATCATTTTCCATTTCCACTTCTCTCAACTATAGTAAGATAAAATCTCTATTTGGCTTATGCACGATTGGGTGGTTGGTGGTGAACAGAAAATCTCAGAAGTTACCTAGTAACACCCAGCTTGTATACATTTTGTAGTTTGGAAAAAAACAATTTGAAATATACATTTTAAAAGTGTCTTAACATGCTTTTAAGACTATATAGTAAATATAACATCTCAAGTGAAGAGCAGAGTCATAGCAGTTGGAAACCTGGAAGGAAGTCTCTCGTTTGTCTGAAAAATGAAAGCATGTCGAGCCGGCACACAGAACATAGGCATGTGTACACAAAAATACACGTGCACATACACACACACACACACACACACACACAACTGGAGCAGTATTCAGAGATCTGTAAAACACCTGAATCACACTCCAGGGAAAAAAAATTCTAAGTATCTTTTCTGCTTTTTTCCTTTCAAACAAAATTTCATTACATAAGTTTGGGCATTCCACATTTCGATGTGAAATTAATCAGGGTAAGAGAACTAAGCACAGGGAGAAGCATGGTTGACATCACAAACAATGATCTAGGAGCATTATTGATGTCACGTGAATAAACACACTTTTAGTAAGTCAAGGAGCCTCTATAGCTACCACCATGATTTAAAGAATGTGTGGCTATATGAACTTAAGGTCTTAAAAATGATTCCACCCCTATCATCTACACTAAAAGAAAAATGCTTATAATAATACATATATTGACTTCTGCTTTCTAGTCAATAACAAGATTTATTGTCCCACTCTTCAGTCAATTTTAACCTCTTTGGGTCAACAAATCTTGATATTGATCTCAACAGAAGTCAATACCTGCTTATTATTTACCTCCACATTTAGACGCCTACCAACAATTCTTATGGGCATTCCTTGACAGGCAAAAGTGAGTACTTGCTACCTCCTTTCTATACAAGGTAAATTTCTGTGGGGTTTCTATATACTGTCACTTTTACAAGCTTAAGTTCAGATGTAGTTATAAAACTAAATGAGGAAAAAAGATAGATGGGTTTCAATAATCTGTAATTATAAACTAGACAGAGGTTTAGTATTCCCTTATAATTACCCAAAAAATAAAATCATGATCTTCTATATTAATTATTCTCTAGTCATTTCCTACATCAGAGATGATTAGACAATGTGATATTTTTCATTCACAAAAAAATATTTTTAAGAGTGAAAATCTTAATCTGACAGTATATAAAGGTTAAAATTCTAGACTATTTTAAATGCTTTCAAAAGTAAGAAAAGCAGACAAGTCACACATTCCAGAAATTATCCAAATGTCTGCCAAGCTCTAGCATCTAAATGTTGAGATATTTGAGATGTGTAACTTCCATCCTAGTCAAAGATATTCTAGGTTAGATAACTAAGCAGCTTTCAGGAAGGGATTTTTGTTTGTTTGTTTGGCTGGCAACTGAAAGGAAATGAAGATCAAGGAAGCAGCCTTGCCTGGACTTTTTAAATGAATGTGACACAAGTTCTACCAAAGGCAATTATTAAACCATCCCCTAAAGTTGTTTGTTCTGCTTACGAATGCAGACCTGGCTCCATAAGACCTCTAGGTGTAAAACAGCATCATCAGCTGTCTTGCTAACCTCACCTGTTGAAATATTAAAAAGAAAAAAAAAAAAACCACCAATATGTACAAACCCAGGGACAGACAAAACAAAATACATTCAGGGCTGTAAGGAATTAATTTTTTAAATTCAGTAAATAAACCTCCATTACACATGTATGCTAAAATTAAAATTCAACAATACTTATCTTTTGTGCTGCCCTTGAAATACTCTGCCTTCTCTAGATTGACTCACAGACATCATAAGGGCCACATTTAAAACCTATGTCTTGCTGCAGAGAAAATGCCAATAAATAATAACAACAAAAAGGGAAGAAAGAAAAAGACAAATGGAGCAGGTAACGCAGATTTCTTTATCACCAGCTGAAGTTTGCTGCGGCACCATTCCTTCTATTTTCCACATTATATAATTGTGAATCAAATGTGAAGAAACCGAAAATGGAACATTAGGAGAAAAAAAGAACACTTAAGTATTTAAACGTGTGTTAATTCAGAATACGTATAAGCTTTCATAATAATTTAGAGTGGTTTTCTAAAAGATGTGAAAGCATGAATGTTCTTTCAATAGCCACTACTAGCTTGTTAATCAATTTTTATAAGCTTTGTCTAAGAGAGTTAATTTTTTAAAACTGTGTCACTAATTTAACATTGTGTTTCCTGAATAAATTCATTAGCTTCCCCTACAAGTCTTAGTTTCTATGTGCCAAAATAACCTGCTCAAAAGTGAAAAATGCACTAGGGGAAAAGAAAAAGAAGCCTGCTGTTTTATCGACTTCAAACTCCTTTTGAAAATGTAATTTAAGCACTTAGTTTGTGAGTTTAAACACATCTGTAAATTCATCTTGCAGGTCCATTTCTCAAATTTTCCCCCCTTGCTTCCCCCAAATCAGAAAAACGAGGTCCTGTGCCCTGCTATTCAACTTTACAAGGCTGAACATAAGAGAGACTATGAACAAGACACCTGTGAAATGGCTATATTGTACAATGTTTTTAAGGCTAATTTGTGATGGATTTGGGAAACATGAAATAAGAGAAATGACTTCTCAAGCTCAACCCTACTGACATTTTGGGAGGATAGTTTTTTGTTAGAGGGGGAGGGGTACTCCTGTGCATGGTAAGGTATTTACCAGATTCCCTGACCTTTGACCCTCAAGATGTTAGTAGTACCCCCTTCCCAGCTGTGACAACAAAAATGTCTCCAGAGATTGCCGAATGTCTCATGAGGGTCAGAATTGTCATACCAAAATAGACTACTGTAGGTAAAACATCAAGAAATATTGCAAAATCATCTACCACTATACTCATGACAGACTGACCAAATTGATGGCCATTTTGGATTACTGTAGGCAAAAAGACGATCACTTAACCCCCCACCCCTGCCAAATTTGTTCATTCTGCTTATGAATTGAGTCCTAGTTCTGATATTCTCAGATTTCTAAGTGAAAACACAAAATGGCAGCCCTTAAAAGTCAAGTCTGCCAGTCTAGAAAAGAGTAGAATCTTAGAATTTTAGAGGTGAAAGGAAACTTGGAAAGCATCTATGCAAACATCCTCTTTTTACAGCTGGACAATGAACCTAGCAAGCCTAGCATCACATAGCTATTTAGTGGCAGAGATAAGAATCCATATTTTTGAACTCTGATTCCAGATTCTTCTGTCTATACCAAAATGCAAATCTATTTACTGTGGTAGATTACAAGTTACACATGGAACTTGTTTTAGCCCCATTCATATATGTAAATTTAAAAGATGGTAGGGGCGGAGTCAAGATGGCAGTGTGGGAAGATGCTGAGTTAGCGTCTCCCCACAACTAGGGTGCCTGCTGGCCACTGGTGGGGGACTCTGATGCCCAAGGAGATAGGAGGAACCCGCAAGTGAACCGGTAGGATATGGGGGGCTGAAGGGGGAGGAGAAGTGAAGACCAGATAGGATCGACACCCTTGAGGTCGGGGGGATCAGGAGAGGCTGGAGGGAGGGGTGCTTCGGGAGGAACGGGAGAGGAGTGGAGGGCATTTGCCCCACCCACTTGAGCCCAGGAGCCTGCTGGGCTCCCAGGTGAGGTCCCCTGCCTTCTGAGACCAGGGATGGGGGGCACACCTGGGCCCCTTCTGTTCAGTTGACCTTAAGGCCCACCCCCCACAGCCCCCAGAGCCTTTTCCAGCCCTGTGGGTCCTAAGCATAAGCCCTGCCCACTGCCCAAAAGTCGCCCTTGCTTAGGTCCCACCTTCCACAGGCAAGACCTTTTCCCCTCTCTTTTTTTTTTTTCTTTACCCTCCTCTTTTTTACTACTGTGGTACTGTTGTACCTTCCAGTTGTTGTTTCACCTATATTTTTATTTTTATATTCTTCCTAGTCTAATTTTATTTTTTACTTTGTTATGGTTCTTTTTTTTTTTTTTTTTTTTGCCACCCCACGTGGCTTGCAGGATCTTGGTCCACAAGCCATGGGTCTGGCCAAAGCTCCTGCAGTGGGAGCTCCAAGTCTGAACCACTGGACTAACAGAGAACCTCAGACCCCAGGGAATATTCATCAGAGAGGTCTCATGGAGGTCCTCATCTCAGTACCAAGACCCACTCTACCCAACAGCCTAGAAACTTCAGTGTTGGAAACCTCAGGCCAAACAACCAATAAGACTGGAACAAAATCCCACACATGAAAATAATAATAATGAGATGGCAAAAAATTATGTCACAGATGAAGGAGCAAGGTAAAACTTACAAGACCAAATAAAAGAAGAAGAAATAGGCAATCTACCTGAAAAATAATTCAGAGTAATGATAGTAAAGATGATCCAGAATCTCAGAAACAGGATGGAGGCACAGACTGAGAAAAAACAAGAAATGTCTGACAAAGATCTAGAAGAACTAAAGAACAAACAGATATGAATAACACAATAACTGAAATGAAAAATACACTAGAAGGAATCAATAACAGAATAACTGAGGCAGAAAAACAAATAAGTGAGCTGGAAGACAAAATGGTGGAAATAACTGCCAAGGAGCAGAATAAGGAAAAAATAATGAAAGACAATCTCAGAGACCTCTGGGACAACACTAAATACACCAACATTCGAATTATAGGGGGTCCTAGAAGAAGAAGGGAAAAAGAAAGGGTCTGAGAAAATATTTGAAGAGATTATAGTTGAAAACTTCCATAACATGGGAAAGGAAATAGTCACCCAAATCCAGGAAACACAGAGAGAGTCCCATACATGATAAACCCTAGGAAAAACACCCCAAGACACATATTAATCAAACTAACAAAAATTAAATTCAAAGAAAAAATATTAAAAGCAGCAAGGGAAAAACAAAAAATAACATACAAAGGACTCCCCATAAGGTTATCAGCTGATTTTTCAGCAGAAACTCTGCAGGTCAGAAGGGAGTGGCAGGATATACTTAAAGTGATGAACGAGAAAAACCTACAACCAAGATTACTCTACCCAGCAAGGATCTCAGTCAGATTCGATGGAGAAATCAAAAGTTTTTCAGTCAAACAAAAGCTAAGAGAATTCAACACCACCAGACCAGCTTTACAACAAATGCTAAAGAAACTTCTCTGGGTGGGAAACACAAGAGAAGAAAAAGACACACAAAAACAATCCCAAAACAATTAAGAAAATGGTAATAGGAACTTACATATTGTTAATAACCTTGAATGTAAATGGATTAAATGCCCCAAGCAAAAGACACAGACTGGCTGAATGGATGGATACAAAAACAAGACCCATGTATATGCTGTCTACAAGAGACCCATTTCAGACCTAGGGACACATACAGACTGAAAATGAGGGGATGGAAAAACATATTCCATGCAAATGGAAATCAAAAGAAAGCTGCAGTAGCAATACTCATATCAGATAAAATAAACTTTAAAATAAAGGATGATACAAGAGATAAGGAGGGACACTACATAATGATCAAGGGATCAATCCAAGAAAAAGTTGTAACAATTATAAAGGTTTATGCACCAAACATAGGAGCACCTCAATACATAAGGCAAATGCTAACAACCATGAAAGGAGAAATCGACAGTAACACAATAATATTAGGGGAATTTAACATAACACTTACACCAATGGAGAGATCATCCAAACAGAAAATAAGTAAGGGAACACAAGCTTTAAGTGACACAATAGACCAGATAGATTTATTTCATATTTATAGAACAATTCACCTGAAAGTGGCAGAATACACTTTCTGCTCAAGTGCACACAGAACATTCTGCAAGATAGAGCACATCTTGGGTCACAAATCAACCTCAGAAAATTTAAGAAAACTGAAATCATATCAAGTATCTTTTCTGACCACAACACTATGAGATTGGAAATCAATTACAAGAAAAAAACTGTAAAAACCACAAATACATGGAGGCTGAACTCTGCACTACTAAATAACCAAGAGATCACTGAAGAATCAAAGAAGAAATTAAAAAGTACATAGAGACAAATGACAATGAAAACATGATGACCCAAAACCTATGGGATGCAGCAAAAGCAGTTCTAAGAGGGAAGTTTATAGCAATTCAATCTCACCTCAAGAAACAAGAAAAATCTCAATAAACAACTAACCCTACACTTAAAACAACTAGAGAAAGAAGAACAAAGAAAAACCTGAAGTCAGTACAAGGAAAGAAATCATAAAGATCAGAGCAGAAATAAATGAAATAGATGAAGAAAACAATAGCAAGGATAAATAAAACTAAAAGCCGGTTCTTTGAGAAGATAAACAAAATTGATAAACCATTAGCCAGACTCATCAAGAAAAAAAGGGAGAGGATGCAGATCAATAAAATTAGAAATAAAAAAGGAGAAATCACAACTGACACCATAGAAATTCAAAGGATTATAAGAGAATACTACAAACAACTATATGCCAATAAACTGAACAACCACAATGAAATGGATAAATTCTTGGAAAGGTATAATTTTCCTAGACTGAACCAGGAAGAATTAGAAAATATAAACAGACCTATCCCAAGTAATGAAATTGAAACTGTAATTAAAAATCTTCCAACAAACAAAAGTCCAGGACCAGATGGCTTCACAGGCGAATTCTATCAAACATTTAGAGAAGAGCTAACACTGATCCTTCTCAAACTCTTCCAAAATATTGCAGAGGGAGAAACACTCCTAAATTCATTCTACAAAGCCACCTTCACCCTGATACCAAAACCAGAAAAAGACATCACAAAAAAATAAAATTATAGATCAATATCACTGATGAGCATAGATGTAAAAATCCTCAACAAAATACTAGAAAACAGTATCCAACAACACATTAAAAGGATCGTACACTATGATCAAGTGGAATTTATCCCAGGGATTAAAGGATTCTTCAATATACGCAAATCAATCAATATGATACAACACATTAACAAATTAAGGAATAAAAAACATATGATCATCTCAATAGATGCAAAAAAACTTTTGACAAAATTCAACACCCGGGCTTCCTTGGTGGCACAGTGGTTGAGAGTCCACTTGCCAATGCAGGGGACGCGGGTTCGTGCCGCAGTCCAGGAAGATCCCACATGCCACGGAGTGGCTGGGCCCGTGAGCCACAGCCACTGAGCCTGTGCATCTGGAGCCTGTGCTCCGCAACGGGAGAGGCCACAACAGTGAGAGGCCTGCATACCACAAAAAAAAAAAAGAAAAAAAAGAAAATTCAACACCCATTTATGATAAAAACTCTCCAGAAAATGGGCATAGAGGGAAACTACCTCAACATAATAAAGGCCATATATGACAAACCGACAACAAGCATCATACTCAACAGTGAAAACTGAAAGCATTTCCACTAAGATCAGGAAAAAGACAAGGATGTCCACTCTTGCCACTCTTATTCAACATAGTTTTGCAAGTCCCAGCCATGGCAGTCAAAGAAGAAAAAGAGATAAAAGGAATCCAAATTGGAAAGAGGGAGTAAAATGGTCACTGTTTGTAGATGACAGATACTACATATAGAAAATCCTAAACATGCGACCAGAAAACTACTAGAACTAATCAATGAATTTGGTAAAGTAGCAGGATACAAAATTAATGCACAGAAATCTCTGGCATTCCTATACACCAACAATGAAAAATCAGAAAGAGAAATTAAGGAAACAATCCATCACAACAAAAAGAATAAAATACCTAGGAATAAACCTGCCAAAGCAGGAGAAAGACTTGTACTCAGAAAACTATAAAACACTGATGAAAGAAATAAAAGATGACATAAATAGATGGAGAAATATACCATGTTCTTGGATTGGAAGAATCAATATTGTGAAAATGACTATACTACCCAAAACAATCTACAGATTCAATGCAATTCCTATCAAACTACCAATGGCATTCTTCACAGAATTAGAACAAAATATTTTACAATTCGTATGGGAAAAAAAAAGACCCTGAATAGCCAAAGCAATCTTGAGAAAGAAAAACGGGAGCTAGAGGAATCAGGCTCCCCAACTTCAAACTATACCACAAAGCTACAGTAATCAAGACAGTATGGTACTCCCACAAAAACAGAAATATAGATCAATGGTACAGGATAGAATGCCCAGAGATAAACCCATGCACATATGGTCACCTAATTTATGACAAATGAGGCAAGAATATACAATGGAGAAATGACAGCCTCTTCAATAAGTGGTGCTGGGAAAACTGGACAGCTACATGTAAAAGAATGAAATTAGAACACTCCCTAACACCATACACAAAAATAAACTCAAAATGGATTAAAGACCTAAACGTAAGACCAGATACTATAAAACTCTTAGAGGAAAACATAGGAAAAACACTCTTTGACATAAACCACAGCAAGATCTTTTTTGACCCACCTCCGAGAGTAATGGAAATAAAAACAAAAATAAATGGGACTTAATTAAACTTAAAAGCTTTTGCACAGCAAAGGAAACCATAAACAAGACGAAAAGACAACATTCAGAATGGGAGAAAATATTTGCAAATGAAACAACAGACAAAGGATTAATCTCCAAAATATACAAACAGCTCATGCAGCTCAATATCAAAAGAACAAACAATGCAATTAAAAATTAGGCAGAAGACCTAAATAGACATTTCACCAAGGAAGACATACAGATGGCCAAGAGGCACATGAAAAGATGCTCAACATCACTAATTATTAGAGAAATGCAAATCAAAACCATAGTGAAGTATCACCTCACGATGGTCAGAATGGCCATTACCAAAAAATCTAGAAACAATAAATGCTGGAAAGGGTGTGGTGATAAGGGAACCCTCCTGCACTGTTGATGGGTATGTAAATTGATTCCACCACTATGGAGAACAGTACGGAGGTTCCTTAAAAAACTAAAAATAGAAATACCATATGACCCAGCAATCTCACTACTGGGCATATACCCTGAGAAAACCATAATTCAAAAAGAGACATGTACCACAATGCTCATTGCAGCACTATTTACAATAGCCAGGGCATGGAACCAACCTAAATGTCCATAGACAGATGAATGGATAAAGAAGATGTGGCACATATATACAATGGAAAATTACTGTGCCATAAAACGAAATGAAACTGAGTTATTTGTAGTGAGATGGATGGACCTAGAGTCTGTCATACAGAGAGAAGTAATTCAGAAAAAGAAAAACAAATGCCATATGCTAACACATATATGTGGAATCTAAAAAAAAAATGGTACTGATGAACTTAGATTCAGGGCAGTAATAGAGAATAGAACTGAGGGCACAGGGTGGGAGGGGGAAGCTGGAGAGAAGTGAGAGTAGCATCGACATATATACACTACTGAATGTAAAGCAGTTAGCTAGTGGCAGCATAGCACAGGGAGATCAGCTCGGTGCTTTGCGATGACCTAGAAGGGTGGGATAGGGAAGATGGGAGGGAGGCTCAAGAGCGAGGGGGTATGGGGATGTGTATGCATATGGCTGATTCATCTTGGTGTACAGCAGAAACTAACACAGTATTGTGAAGCAATTAGACTCCAATAAAGATCTATTTAAAATTTTTTTTTAAATTAAAGATAAAAGATGGTGACAGTATAAATAAACTTTGTTTCAAATTTTTAAGCACAAGACCTTATAGTTTTGATTATCATCTCAGATGATAATTCGCCTAGACTTGATCTTATATTTAGTACTAGGCATATTCAACTGGAAATCTACTTTAAAGTACTTTGTTGCTTCCTTTTGAAAGACGTCTTGACATAACTAATAAAATATTATTAGATATTTTCACTTAAATATTTCTTTATCCCCTGAAACTTCTCTCTTCCCCAAATCTCCCTCCAGATTTTCCTAACTCTATGATTCTTCTAGTTTAAAAACTTACATTGCCTTTTCTTATTTCTTTTTATTACTTATTGTTTGTTTCCCAAACATTTTTGAAATCCTGTTTATTCCTTTATTTCATAATATATTTGAAAAACAATTCTTTCTGTTCATATCCATTGCTAGCACACTGTAGTGGTCTCTATCAATATGTATGTAGACTAATAAGCAATGCCAAATTTATTTTGCCATATTTACCCTTTTTTACATCTACTACCCAACCCACCTTGCAGACAACCACCTGAGGGTTCTTTCTGCAATGTTTTATATCATGAATCTAGCAATAAGTATTCATGGAACAATTCTTGAGTTAAGGCAATGTTCTAGGCATAATTGTTAGGTGGAAGTATTGAGGTGTGTCATCGGGAGGGAGGGATTTGTAGCCAAAGAAGTTTTAGATAGGGTCCTTACTTTCAGAATTTATGTTTCAGTCAAAATGCACATTGCAGTAAACTCAAAGGCTTAGTGCAAGAGCACAAATAGGTACATACAGAAACTTGACATTTTCCATTTCAAATTCCTGAGGTGATTTATCCTAGCAAAATTTCAGTTTAAAGATAAATCTTAATGATAGCTTGTAAAGACCTTAAAATCCCATTTGTGATCATCTCAACACTGTTCTTTCCCATGTGTGCTGGTTACAGCAAACAGCTTTGCAATGGGATCAATCAATGTGCAGTAGTACCTAATGTTGACATCTGCTCTTTGCAAATTGGAAATTTAATTATATTACATGCTCAAACTGACCAATGAACTCATAGCTAGAGCCATTTTGAAAGGACCCTTCTAGTTCTTCAGAAACTATTGGCCCAGACCAATATTTATTCAGGACTATTTACTCATAAGTCACGTCTCCACCCGTGTCCTGTGTTCTTGGTTTCCTTTTTTGTCCTCGTGTTAGAAATGAAACTCAGGCCCTTAAATGGAGGGTAGCAGGACTAAATGATGGGAGACTATGAGACTTTGGTGGTTTATCAGAACTGCCTCAGTTTGGTGTAATATTTGGATAGTGATTTAGCATTCATGTGCAATAGGTATCCTTTTAGTTAAAGTTACACAGTCTCTCTATTTAAAAGATGATTGGAATTGCCACTCTGTGTATAAGACACATTTTTCTTGTGTGGCCTTTCCCTAACTTTTCTAGGGACATCCATTCTTCATATCTATATTGTTATCATGGGAGCACCTATTTATACGATATAAATTTGCCCCTAGGTTGCAGTTGATGGGTTCAGTAGTTAGAATCAGATCCAAACTGGGCCACTGAATTCCTTCTTTGAGATTTTGAATTTTAGAGGGAGAGTTTTGACAATCACTCTTGCAACCGAAGATATCAAACATCAATTAACCAGGGAGCTTCTCAGTGGTCAATTTTAGGCCATGAAATGGAACCAATTGGTTTATTCAAAGAGAAAGAACAATGGAACAGATGAATAAAAAGGTACCTTGGCTAGAGATAAAGCGAATCCTGATACTCTCCTATTCCCTGGTAGTTCTGGTAGTTCCTGAGCCCAACAGCATCATTGATGTTTCCATGGCTTAGATTTTCCTTGGATTCTATGGGCTATCCCATTATTCTCCCAATAGATCCTCCTATTTCTGTAAGCTTTTCAAGTTGCATTTTGTCACCTGCAGTTAAGATATATATCATGAATACATTCTGCCTTTGCAACCCCCTGAGAGCAAGATGTGGTAGCTTCAAATAGAGAGCAGTCTAAGAGCCATGAACATCTAAACAGGCACACAGCCTGATACCCATGTGCCACTGTCCTTTAATCACATATGTACATCCCCACATAGGTGCTAACATATGCAAAGTCTAGACTCTATCTTATAAAAAAGGCCACAAATATAAAATTTTTAAGAAGAGGCAAATTAGAGTTTATCATTCATTATCTGGTTTAAAACTTTTACTTGTATCCCATTATTATTGGAATATAAACTCATGGGTCTGGTGTTCTAGGCCTCTTACAAGCAGCCCCTAAGCTCCCTGTGGCAGGGTTCCATCATTTCTACAAAATTGCTCCCTTCTTATTTTCACCTAAGTTCCTTTGTGATGTTTCCTGCCTAAGAGGACCTTCCTCTTCCTCTATGCCCAATGAAACCCTTAATCCTTCAAGACCACATTTAGTTCCCACCTCCTGAGTTCTTGATCCCACAGAGGGCTCCTCATTCTCTGAAGTCCTATAGCTCTTATTATTTCAATCACTTGCTCACCATTTACTATATTTTTATTGGAATATAGTTGATTTACAATGTTGTGTTAATTTCTGCATTAATTTCTGTGTTAATTTCCTGCTGTACAGGAAAGTGATTCAGTTACACACACACACACACACACATACATATATACATTCTATTTTTTCTTTTTTTATATTTATTTTTGGCTGTGTTGGGTCTTTGTTTCTGTGCAAGGGCTTTCTCTAGTTGGGGCGAGCAAGGGGCACTCTTCATCGCAGTGCACGGGCCTCTCACTATCGCGGCCTCTCTTGTTGCGTAGCACAGGCTCTAGACGCGCAGGCTCAGTAGTTGTGGCTCACGGGCCTAGTTGCTCCGTGGAATGTGGGATCATCCCGGACCAGGGCTTGAACCCATGTCCCCTGCATTGGCAGGCAGATTCTCAACCACTGCGCCACCAGGGAAGCCCATACATTCTATTCTTATATTCTTTTTCATTATGGTTTATTATAAGATATTGAATATAGTTCTCTGTGCTATACAGTAGGACCTTGTTGTATATCCATTCTATATATATTAGCTTATATCTTGCTAACCTCACTTACTATTTATGCCATATATAGTTAATTAACTATTTCAGAGTTGCTGGTTTTAATTCCTCCTGGGAGGTTATTAAAAACTCTTTGAGGGTAAAGACAATGCCTTTTATTTATTTTTACTATACACTCCCCCTGTCCTGAATCCACTGAGAAGGAGCATTTGGTAGTGTTTTATTTGAATTAACACATACAAGAGTAAAATATGGTATATTCCCTAAGGGAACTAATTATAAATTTTCTATAAAGGGGCATTAAAAAGTTAAATGAAAAAGCTCAAATTGGCAGAAGATGAAAAAGTTTAACAACTGCTACAGATAAAAGGGCATTTGAGAATGAATGATAGATATAAATCTTAAAGGAAAGAAACAAGCATATGAATAAATCAGAAGACATGATGGCTAAAGAAAAGGAGAAAACAGTCAAACCCTACGTAATATTTTTTTCTTTTCCTAAATCGAGGGACATCCATGCATCCTCCTCACCCTCTAGACTGTAAACTCCACCAGGCCAATTATCACATCTGCTCTGTTCATCATAGTACAGCCAGTCCCTGGACCTCAGTCTAGTGAGTCAATGAACATTTCTGGAATAAGTGAACCATTGCATAGTCAGAATACATTTTGTAATAAGTATTTCTATAGAGGTCACATGTACTTTCTAGAATTTCCAGAACATGTACCCAAATTCTACAGTGACAACCAAGGACTAATTGACATAAGTAAAGTATTAGAAATATCATTGATGAAAAGTGTATGGTCAGGGGAGTAAAACCTCTGTGACGTAGAGACTAAATTCATATTAGTGGAAGACAGGAAGACTGACAGCTGCCATTAACAATGGGCTTTGATAGAAAGGAGTGATCCAACCAACAAGGACAGTGTGAGATTGAACCAATGCAGAAAGCAGAGGACATAGAAGCCGATGTGATGAGTGGCATAGAAAGGATTCAACTAAAACCAGAAGGATGTTCCCTAGTTTCTCCTAGATAAATTCTTCATGAGTATCTCAGGGAGGAATGGATGCTGATTTTATCAGTCATCTTTCTCTAGGTCATACTTCAGAAACAAATGACCTCCAAGTCTAAGTTGCTTGAGACCACAAAGCTTGATCACATTTCAAGTTGGCTGCAAGTCCACTGAGGACCTGATCTTTATTCTGTAACATAGACCAAAAGAGCAACTGTTATATGGGATCCTGCAAAACTAGCATTGACAAACATAGCAAATAAAAATACAAAACACCCTGTTAGATTTGAATTTCAGATAAGCAACAGATTTTTATTATTGTTATTTATTTATTTTATTTAGTGTAAGTATGTCCCATGCAATATTTGGGGTATACTTACACCAAAAATTTATTTGTGGTTTATCTGATTCAGATTTCATTGCAAGTCCTATATGTTTTCTGGCAACTCTTTGCCGGATTCATGAATGAAGAAAAAGAGAAGTGACATGACCTCATGAAGGCTTTTAAATCTTCTGCTCAGAAGTGGCATTTGACATTTCTACTCTTCACTCGTTGACCAAAAAGACACATGACTAAGTCTACCATCAGTGGGATAACAGATACAATCTTCTCTTAGAGACAGGCCTAGCAAGGAAGGAGCCACAGGATTATGATGGTAATACTACCTACTACAGTACTGAGTAAAAAATGCAAAGTTCATCTAAGAGTGTGTGTGTGTGTGGGCAACAGGGGTGCTTTTCAATGATCTTCTTTTTCTTTTTTTTTTTTTGCCGTACACGGGCCTCTCACCGTTGTGGCCTCTCCCGTTGTGGAGCACAGGCTCCGGACGCGCAGGCTCAGCGGCCATGGTTCATGGGCCCAGCCGCTCTGTGGCATATGGGATCTTCCCGGACCGGGGCACAAACCCGTGTACCCTGCATTGGCAGGCAGACTCTCAACCACTGCGCCACCAGGGAAGCCCTCAATGATCTTCTTTTCATCTCTGAAAAGGAGCTAAAACAACTCCTTCATTTGTGTTAAGGAAAAGTACCTGGAGCAGGAAGACCTCCCTGCCATTTGCAATCTCTCCTTCTCTGAGCTTCCAAAGGAACAGCCGTCGTTCTTGCCGCTCTGCTCCTAGTTGAAGGAACCACTTGAGTTTGACAATGAGGGGTCGTTTCTGTTAGAGTGACTGTCTTAGGCCCCATTCTTTGGGGGTAAGGCTCCTGATACTGATGAGTGAGTAGTGAACAGAAAATAGAAATCGGAGAGGGAGAAGGAAGTGGTTTTGCCAGCAGAGGCTAACACACCTCTGAAGTATTGTTTTTGGGTGGGTGGGTGGGGTTTGTCTGTTGGTTTGGTTTTTTGGGGCCATGCTGTGCAGCTTGTGGGATCTTAGTTCCCTGACCAGGGATCGAACCCCGGCCCAAGGCAGTGAAAGCACTGAGTCTTAACCACTGGACAACCAGGGAACTCTCACTCCTGTAGTGTTGATGTTTGCCTGTGGCCCATGGCCTCTTTCACATCTTTTCCTTGGGGAAAGCCTTCCTTCTTTACCCATTGCAGGCTCTTCTTTGTAACCATCTTTCCTATTAAAGACACTCTTTGTTCATATTTCACTACATTTCAAGGGATATTTTGCTAGGGGAGAGGACAAAGGTGGATGGAGATATGGGCTGGTTATACACAGGATTTTCCTGGTCCCTAAAGCCCTTCTAGTTTGGCCCAAGGTTTTACATATATTCAGAATCCTTGTTGGAAAATCAATTTCTAACTTTTCTTATTCTTCTGTATGTCCCAGAAGTCATTGTTTACCTAGCACAGCATGTGAAAATTGCTTCTAGTTGATTTCCAAGGTCAATCATAGTAGAACTAGATCCCTGAAATAGCCCGGAATATAATGAACACTTATCATCTGCACTGACTTCTTTTTGCTGGGTTTTTCTTTCCAGTTCAAGGCTGTTTCTAAATATTATTTTCCTACCACATTATAATATGCTTCATATTCGGAGTTTTCCTAAATAGGACATTTGGCTAATGAAGTGAGATAATGGGGAATTAAATGGTTTTCAGTGTGAAGGAAACAACATTATTTACAGGGTATATTGCCGATTAAGGAAAAGAAAAGATTTTTTTTTTCGTTTAAAAAGAGACAAGATGATAATTAATTTCCTTAAACACAAAGATTCCCAACTTATGATATGGTGTGATCTTTTGGGATTTACTAATTTAATACCAGCCACACAATGATAGACCTTTCATATTGAAAATGCTGGTATAAAATGAAATTTACATACTGCCTGTCACAATTCCTAACAATTAACATGAGCTTGTAGGTGAAAAGTATAGTTCATCTGAAAACACATGACTGTCTAAAATCCCCAAAATATGTTTTTCTCAGATGGAATTACTTCATCACAGTGCCATCAACACTAAGAAACAGAAATGAACTACATGATTTTTTAAACTATAATCACTGGAGATTGACAAAATGGTGTAAAACAATGGGGCAAAAATTTGCAGATACTAAATATATATTTAAATAAACTATGTGCTTCAGGCTACAATAAAGCTTATCTGATCCTATTAACAACATGTTTTAATTTTAAATATGTACAGTAAGTTCCCTACATACGACCGAGTTCCATTCCAAGAGCGTGTTTGTAAGCCCAATTTGTTCATAAGTCCAACAAAGTTAGCTTAGGTAACCAACTAACACAACCGGCTGTATAGCACTATACTGTATTAGATTGATAATACTTCTCACACAAATAATACATAAAAAACAAACACAAAAAATAAAGAACACATTTTTAATCTTACAGTACAGTACCTAGAAAAGTACAGTGGTACACAGTACAACAGCTGGCATACAGGGGCTGGCATCGAGTGAACAGGCAAGAAGAGTTACTGACTGGAGGAGGGAGGGGGGGTGGGAGATGGTAGAGCTGAAGGACCGTCAGCAGTAGGAGATGGAGGGAAAGCTGCAATTTCACTCACACCTGACATTGATGGCACAGGTTCTGGTTCCTTGCTGGATTCAATTCGTTCACATCTTTGAAAGTTCGCAACTTGAAGGTTAGTATGTGGGGAATTTGCTGTATTGATAATCTTCAGCTTTCTTTAAAATATAAAATAATTTTCACTTTTATACCTGTGTATAGATTTTCTGTTTCTGTTTTTTTTTTTTTTTTTTTTTAATAACGAATGTAAATTTTTCTGTAGTTGAGATTGAAGATTCCAGAGCTAGGAGGAGCATTTTAACATCATCTAGTTCCGGGGTGGTAGGATCTGGTTTAGGTCCTTCCAATCCCTACTTCTTTGCCTCTGGCAGATGTTGCTGATCAATGGAAGTCTTTTTGGAAGAGCCAGGGCTGGGAGTGATGGCCCTTAACACAGCAGTTCAGATAGTCACCAGCAACTGGTCTGAGCTGGCAGAGAAGATAGCTGTTGTTGAAAGTCCCGCCTCTTTATCTCAAAGAAGAGAATACTGGGCACTAGGTAGGCTGTGGGACTTGCCACCGTAAGGCAGAGCCGGGAGTGGGTCTGTTTTGACTTATAAATCCAGTGCTCATCCACTTTACCAGACTGTTTAGGCAATTTACTTTAATGCAGTTTCTTTAAAATGGCGTTTTATTTTTGCATAGCATTATTGATATAAAATGTTACATAATCATTATCTCTCCCAATATTGTCAGAAGAGAAACAAGGGATAAAATAGTCCTCTTATTTATCATACAGAATTAGTGAAAAAGGAGTTGCCAAAAAGCATAAATAGCATAAGGAAATACTACTTTGTGAATAATTCAAATTAATATCAGCATTGTTCTAAGCACTTTGTATTCTCAATTGTTTAAAATGGTTGGGGGAAAGGTGAGAGAGAATTTAAGACCCATAGCCTGTGAGATGGAAGATTCTGCCTCTAGAGAACTCAGTGTGGATATTCCCAAGTTTAAGACTCGTTTAATCAGTAATCTGCCAACTGATGATAAATTGATCTACTATAGAAAATATGAGGCTAAGAACTAGGGGACAGAGGGCACCCACATTCCTGTGAAACATCACAGGCAGGGAAATCTGCACTTTCCCTCTGTGCTCTGTACCTCTGGGCATGTTGTCTGGCATTGTGGAAACAGCCCTTAGTCCCGTTTTCAGTTTTGAGTCAAGTGGAGAGTGTACACAAAGCACAGTTTATTTTAGCAATACCTGTTTCTTGTCTTAGAAATACCCATTTCATAGTTTCAGCTTCAGGTGGGGACCATCCAAGGCATCACTGGTAAGCAAAGAAGTGAGTTTTCAGTATCATCACTTTCTATTGTTCTAACTTCCTCCCCATCTTCTGCTTCCCCCTCTCCCCATCCCCTTCCACTCCCTTCACTCCCCCCACCCTCAGTTTGGTGACACACTCTTCATTCTTCTGAGAGCTTCTCTGCCACGGGCCTCTGAGACCTTGTGTATTAAAATTCATTATCAGGTAAAGATCTGACAGCACTAAAATATAATGCTAAATATAAGTGACTAATACATGTCATCTTCCACTGGGATATTTGCAATTTAATAAGCATGAAGCCTTAAGCCAAAGGAATCAGGGATTTGGGGTTTGGTTTGGTGACACGGTGGTCTTAGTGAGGACTTCTCTCTGAACTTCTATCACATGTAGGATCCAATCTTCCTAGCGGGCAAGACAGCAAAATGTAAGCTTAAAGTTTGTCATGTAAATCAAACAGCTTTGAGGGCTTGGGGAGGAAATGGTCAAATGAGACATTCCATTATATATGTAGAAGTGAGCTTTGTCTCCTGAAAAATAACTTTATTTATAGTAGATTTTGACATGAGGAACTCTATAACTTTGTTTTCTGCTTGAAATTGTTGCTATCCCCTCAGTGCCCCTACCCTGAGGGATAAGGTCTCTTTTTTGAGATCTCATCCTTCTGATAACATGATGCTCAACTCCCCACAAAGACATTTTGTCCTCCATCTTCAGGCTGAATCTCAGAGCATAGACTCATCAAAAGGATCACTCTTAAATGCTGTTTAATAAGTATTCTTTTTTTCTCCCCTTTGTTCCCAAGGAGGCTCTATTTCTTGTGTTCCCAAATGCACTTTGTAAACTACAAAGTGTTAAACAAAAGTGAATACACATTATCTCTATGATCTTATTATCATCTCAACTTTTTCTGGAGCCAGGAGAAACTGACTTTTAGGTAATCAGATTATGGTAGAGTGGATTATAAAAAGTGAGTCACATTGTTAGTGTTTGCAAGGGACATATCTTTAAACACATATTTTGGTGATAGCTGTCATAAAATGTTTAAATTTCTAATTAGGGATTTCACATGGCCCTAAGAATAAGACCAAATAGCAAAAGGATGGTTTAAGTTTTGATTATTGTAAGACTGAGAATTCAAACGGGATATACTCCGGCAATATTGTAAACTGTGGGCAGACTAACAAAATGAAAAGGACACATGGACTCACGTACTTTGCATTTGGCAGGAAGATTGCTAAAGTTAAAAAGAAAATAGTGGAGTTAGAAGAAGAGCGATAGAAGAAATATAAGCCAGAATTTTCCGTATTTCCTCAATTTGAAAGAAAGGGCAACTATCTCCTGTGTTTTGTGTGGGCACTACTTGCTAAAGTGCTCTTGCTGGAGACATGTGAAAAACTGTAGAGTGCCCTCTGCTTTTGTTGGCGCTTTCCAGCCTTTCTTACAACATGTGTGTCCAGTATTAGTAACGTTGGTAAAATGGCCTTTCACCGAGAGGAAAGTAGGTCAGGGGTTTAGGAAATGAAAGAGATTTAATACATTCTGTGTGTATACTTATTCCTCCTTCAAAAGCAATATTTGAAAGAAAGAGAGAAAAATATTTAGAAACACAAATTTAAAAATTAACATAATAAGGAAACGAATCACTAAAGTTACAAGAAAAGACTTCTGGAATGAGATGCTGCAGTGTAGTTTTCCTCTGGACAGCAGTCTGAGAAAAAATTTTTTCTCTAAGCCTAAGCCTTCATGGAACCAAACTGTATAGGTGCTGGACATATTATGCCTTGAGATATTTTGCCAAGGAAGTGATGTTTCATTCTATATTAAAGAAAGGCACATTCTTCCTCACACTCACAAAAAAAAAAAAAAAAAAAAAAAAACACACTCTATTCAGAGCCCAAGTTGTCATCAGAAAGGAAAAGGTTGGAGTTCACTTATCATGTGCATTTCTATGGCTACAGAGATAATTGGGTTGATTCCATCTAGCCCTCTGCTTCTCTCGCATTTTAATTGAAAATCCTCCAGAGTGTTAGAAGCACGGAGCTGGCCTGAGACCTGAGGAGACTTCACTTAGGCAGCAATGGACCAAAATGACAACCGGAAGGCAGGCTAAGCAGTGTGTGGGACCAGGAGCCTGTTGCGTGGCTGCTAGAAACTGACCAGCATGAGGGCGGGGGCGGGAGTGGGTTTGTGTGTTCTGTACTTCGTTTTTTTTGCTTGAGAATACTTGCAGGTTTCATTTCTGGCTACTTTCAATTTAAGATTTTTATCACAGCTTTTCCGTCAGGGTGAGTACCTGAAGACAGGACCGCTATCATCAGCCTGCACAATTTCAACAGAGTCTGATTTATTAAAATAAAGGGCTCAAAAGCAGATGACATTGGCGGCAGCAGAGAGTAAAACCAGCCTGTAACTTTTGAGTGGTGTTAAAATGGGCATGCATTTAATATCGTTTTCATGTTTCATCATCGAGCCCGTCCCTATTAAAACTTTGCAGGTTCGGTTGGTCAAGTTTTATGTGTGAGTGGACTCTCTGAGCAGGCTCAACGTGTGCTTAGGAGATTAATTCATAAGCTGTTCTAACTCTGAATCTCCAAGGTTTGTTCTGTCTCTGTGTTGTTTGCATAATGCACTTTTGTACAGCTAAAGCACTACCTGTAAAGGAATTATTTTTATATGCAGCACATTAAAAATCTAGTTCAATTCACAGATCCCATTCTGTGTCTATGCCTGAGATAACAGGTGAAAAGTATCTCATTACAAGTGTCCAGGAAGCAAACATAAGAATGCGAATGTTTGGGGAGAGAATGTCCCCCTACTGAAATTAATTCCCCAATGGTTTTATTAAAGTCTGCAAATTGCATTATTTTCCCATCATATTTGAAATACTGCCCTCCCTTAATGCCTGCTCTAATCCATGCCATGCCATCTTCCCTGGAGTGTCTAGACATGGTGTCTTAGATTTATGTGTATGATCTCAGTGTGTTACAACATCGCTCCTGACTAATGCATTATTACAATACTTACAGATATTCCCAAGTGCCACTATATTGATTAGAAAATCACCAATCTGCATATGCACACCATCTGTGCTGCAGAGAAGCAAAAAAAATGCAGGATGACATTTGCTTTATTCGAAGGAAAATTCAGAAACCACTAATAGAACGAAGAGGGAATTCTCTTTTGCAAGGAAGGGATTTGGCTTTTCTAGAATAAAAAAAAAAGTGCACCATATGAATTTTTATAGAACTATCCAGTGTGAACCCAAAGTGTTTAAAACTCCTCGTCCCTCTCCCCTTTCTGGTAGATTGGAAAGCCCAGGTCTCGGCATGCAAACAGCTGCTTAACCACTTAGATCCTGAAAATGATACCATATCAGGACCACTGGTGCCATGAAATTGATAAATCTCAGCTCCACTGCCGCAGCCATTTGGTGGAAAACTGCCTGTAGTGAGCAGTCGGCTGGGTCTCAGTGGAAAGGCCGAAAGCATGCCTGCAAAAGATGAATGAGGCATGCACCTACTGGGCTAAAATGCTTTTAAAGGACAGGAATCTGTTTATCTTTGATTGATTGTTCAGTCTGATACTTTCCTTTATAAAGTTTATTGACTACAAGAACATAAATCAAAGAAAAACAAATCACAGGTTCAATTTTGGGGGCATTGACATCCTGCCATCTCTGCAGCAACTGCTCACACAAGTCAAAGGGCAGGAAGAAGGATGCAAGGAACCAGGGGAAAAATCACATGATGGAAATGGGCACTAGGAAAGCTCTACACTTATTATTCTCCTAAAGGCTCTTTAGATGGCAAATGTCTTGTTACATATAGCAGTGCCAGGAGTTTAGGCAGCTATTGGAATATGAATGGTCAAAACCAAAAAATAGAAAAAGGATTTTTTTTAAGAGCTAATTGCAAGCAAGTGACATTCAGATCCAAAAATTTTTAATGTCCCCTATTATTGATCACTCTGTCTCCAGTCTTATTCATTTGAGGGTATTTATTTCACTCCCTCCAATTCTTAAGGGAAAAAAAAATGAAAATACTAAAACAAGCACTCTAATGACCTTTGGGTGAACTGAGGGGATGGCAGCAGGAGGCTCTAATCATATTCCTGCTCAATCCTGCCCCATCCCAGTGGAGGGGGTTATTGCCTTGCTCACCTTGCCTTTACAGAGTTCTTGTCTACACAGATTGTGGGGTAAACTCTAAACATGATATAACCCAAATGGATTTGTGCCAGCAACCCTAAAGAATCATCACATTGTGTCTCTTTTAAAACTAAATGTGTAGGGACTAAAATACCTATAGAGGGACTCCCCTGGTGATGCAGTAGTTAAGACTCCATGCTCCCAATGCAGAGGACCCGGGCTCGATCCCTGGTCCAGGAACTGGATCCCACATGCATGCCGCAACTAAGAGTCTGCCTGCCACAACTAGGGAGCCTGCCTGCCACAACTAAGACCTGATGCAACCAAATAAATAAAAAAAAATTAAAAAAAAAAAGCTTGTGTCTCATTACCTCTTAAAAAAAAAATACCTACAGAAAGTCCTCTGTTAGTGTGGGTGTGTGCCTCTCTCCACAGTTTGGTTAGACCAACAAGCAGTTTTCCATTGTGAAGAGTTAATGGCAGCATTCTCAGACCTTGTCCTTTTGAAATATGCCTGATTTTAAAAATAAAAAACAATTGCATTCTTCATTCCCTATGCATTTTTCAAGATTGTTGTTTTCTATTTTTCCCATTTTAGTCAGCTGAAAGTTACTTAAGGGACACTTCAGGGTTTAGGATGGTATTGTCTTTGGGTTCCAGAAGCCTGTCTCTGAACACATTTTCTGTATTTCATGGAAAAATCTGTGGGGAGGGGGTGGGGGAAAAGGAGGAGACATAAACCAGTCCTCTCATAACCCAATGAGTGTCTGTAAGAATTTCCACCTACCACCCTAGGCTCTGTAGTCACGGTGTAACAACTGCGTCTCAGAGAGTAACACTAACCAAACTGACAGTGGCTGTAGAAAATCGAGGGAAGGAGTTTGCTGCTGGAAAGAGTGTAAAGCAGCATGTCCTTGCTCCTTCTCTGCAGCAACTGGGAGCACCTCACAAAGCCTTCCCAAGAGCAAATATCACTTTGCAGTGGTCACCACTGGCAGAGCCACTAATGAGGCCTAATTGGGGCAACAGGGTCTGCCTGTGCACATTAGCATCTCTAAGTCATCCCAATTAAGGAACAAGAGACAGCAGGGTGGGCATTGTTTGGATAGCGGTGCCCTGCTTGGGTATGCTGTGAGGAACAAGGCCAAAGGCTGAGTGCCTTCAACCACCCAACGTGTGACCTAATTGCTAATTGATGCACAACCTTGGGTGGCCTGCAGCTTCTTAATGAGGTTTCAGACCGTTTGGGGTCCTAAAACAACAAGCTTGTTTTTGGAACAAAGCCAACAGCTTATCTTCATTTATCAGTGTTTTACCCTTTCAGAAAAAAAAATACACATCGCAGGATGCGAATGAGAGACACTAGGCACTAAATTGTAAGTCACAGAGGCCCATTGTGGTTAATAGGTAGAAAGTCTAGGGGACTGTGGTGTGTAAAACAATGATAGAGAAGGTATTTCTGGAGCATCAAGAGGTGAGGGAAAAATAGAGAAATCTGTAGCACATTATAGGTTAAAAATGAGATCACAGCAAGCAACTTTTAAAATTTATAGAATTTATTTCAGAACTCACTGCCCATGAGAATGGCTTCATTATCACACTTGCCATAGTCCACTCTGGTCTTCACAGTTTTAGGGAGCCATGGAATGAGTAGAAAAGTTTTAGGTGAGTTACGAAGATTGAGAAAGGAGGGCTATTTTTGAAGAGATGAAAATGGGGGTGGGCTGAAATCCTTTATTCATTACTTTATTCATTCATTTAACAAACATTGTTTAACTGCCTTCTATTCTCCAGGCACTCTGCTAGGTACTAGGGCTTATAGGGTATAAAAAACAATATAATCACTTATATCACAGAATTTACACTCTAGCATAAAAAAAGTCATTAAATTCAAAGAAAATAATAACTGAATTTTATTGTTTCATAGTATATGCTAGGTAAGAATAGGATGTTAAATCCATCTAGAGGTCAAGGAGTTTCCTGAAGAAGTTGAGTTGACCCTGATTTTGAGGAGGCCATTCCTCTGGCTCTTAGAATACAACTAATTTATAGTTTCCCTTAAAGTCATATAAAATATTTGGACTGCTCTTAAAATCCAGAAGTAACATACACTCTACTTAACAAATATAGCATCATTTAAAAACATCCACTTGATTTCTACATAATGACTGATTTAAATGGGGAAAGGTGCAGATTGTGAAAAAAGAAAAAGTAGAAAGGGACAGCAAAGAAACAGAAAAGAAAGCAAGAGAGACAGAAAGGGAAGGAGGAAAAACAGTAAGGGAAGAAATATACCCAGAGTAATGGGAATACTCATCAAAAGACATAAGAAGAAAAGGTAATTGGTAGGTACAGATAGGAAAGAAGAAGAAATAGAAGGGAAAAGATTTGGACATGGAAAAAGGGAGTGGAACAGTGAAAAATGTATTGTAGCTCTTAGGGCAATTTCTAGTCTGAAGTGAACTGATCTGGTCAAATCCTCCTCATCCCTTACATTGTATTTTCTGGTAGTAGTCACAACTCTTTATTAACTTGTTCTTAGATGCTAAAGAGCTGGTCAACACCTATTTATAGCTCTTCAATTGGGATAGCCAAATATGCTCTTCTTAAATTATTTCCAAGAAAGTAAAATAACAGTAAAAATTATAAGATATATTTTTGATAACCGTAAGAGATTATAATTACCAGCATGTTCATTGATCAGTTTACTTATTTAGCAAATATATGGTGAGTGAGTACTAGTAAAAAATATTATGTAAGATATCTGTAGGATAATCAATAAGCTCCATTAGTGTTTTTAATATAATTATCCAGAATATCTCATTAAAGACACCCATTACTTTTGCTCCTTCTCCTCCTCTCCTCACCACTCTATTTTCACCTGTATCCTTTAAAATTCTTCCTTCTGTCTTGACTGATGTGACTTCCTCCTATCTTTCCATCCACCATTCAAGATTCGTCTTCTCCAGGGAAATTTTTCCATTAGAACTTTTTTTTCCTTCAAAGTTTGTGATCAGAACCTCTCAGACCAGGGTGTCATTTTGAATGAAGTCATGGTACAACTATCACTGTTGATCTTTGATACTTTCAATTATCACAGCAACACTATAGTGCCAAAGTCACTTTAAAGAGGGAAAGGAGAATGCTCCCACTCTCTGTATTATGCTCAGAGGGGAGTCCCACAGCATGATATATAGAGCCCAAATTAATATAGAATATAATTAAATCCAAAGTAAGTAGAAAAAAGAAATAAGAAAAATTAGAGCAGAAATCAATGAAACTGAAAACAGGAAATCAATAGAAAAAAAGTCAACAAAACCAAAAGCTGATTCTTTGAAAAGATCAATAAAATCAAGAAGCCTATAGTCTGGCTAAGTAAGACAAAAATAGAGAGGACAACATTTATTAATATCAGAAATGAAAGAGAGAACATTACTACATATCCCATGGACACTAAAAGAATAATAAAGGAATACTATGAAGAACTGTATGCCACAAATTTGATAACTATATGAAATGACCAATTTCTTGAAAGATATAACCTGTCAAACCTCACATAAGAAAAAATAATCTGAATAGGTCCATATCCATTAAAGAGATTGGATCAATAATTAATAACCTTCCAAAACAGAAAGCAACAGGCTTCAATAGGTTCACTGGTGAATTCTACCAAACATTTAACGAAGAAATTGTACCAAATTTTATAATTTCTTTCAGAAGATAGAAACAGAGGGAAATCTTTCAGACTGATTCTATGAGGGCAGCATTACACTAATATCAAAACCAGAGAGACATTACAAGAAAAGCAAACTACAAATGAGTATCTGTCATAAACATGCATGCAAAAGTTCTCAACAAAATATTAGCAAATTGAATCCAACCATGTATATAAAAAGAATTATATACCATAAATAAGTGAGATTTATCCAAGGTATGCAAGGCTGGTTCAATATTCAAAAATCAATTAATGTAATTCATCAAATCAATAGGCTAAAGAAGAAAAAAATCATGATTTTATCAACAGATGCAGAAAAAGCATTTGACAAAATCCAATGTCCATTCAATACTGAAGGAGAAAAACAAAGTTAGAGAACTGACATTATCTTACATCAAGATGTAGTTACAGGGCTTCCCTGGTGGCACAGTGGTTGGGAGTCCGCCTGCTGATGCAGGGGACACAGGTTCGTGCCCCGGTCTGGGAGGATCCCACATGCTGCGGAGCGGCTGGGCCTGTGAGCCATGGCCGCTGGGCCTGCGCGTCCAGAGCCTGTGCTCCACAACGGGAGAGGCCACAACAGTGAGAGGCCTGCATAGTGCAAAAAAAAAAAAAAAGATGTAGTTACAGTTGTAGTTAGTCTACATCAAGATGTAATCAAGTGATCAATACAGAGTGGTATTGGTGAAAGAATAGGTCAATAGATCAGTGATACAGAATAAAGAGCCCACAAATAGACCCTCATAAATATAATCAACTGATCTTTGACAAAGAAACAAAGACAACACAGCGGAGAAAAGACAGTCTTTTCAAAAAAATGGTGCTGGAACAACTGGTCATGCAAAGAAACAAACATAAAAACAGACCTTACACTCTCACAAGAATCAACTCAAAATGGTTCACAAAATGTAAAACACAAAACTATAAAAATCTAAGAAGATAATGTAACAGGAAAGCTTTATGACCTTGAATTTGATGATGACTTTTTAGATGTATCACTAAAGGCATGACCCATGAAATAAAGAATTGATAGGCTAGATTTAATTAAAATTAAAAATTTCTGCTCTGCCAAAGACACTGTAAAGAGAATGAAAAGACAAGCCACGGACTTGGAGAAAATATTTGCAAAAGACATATCTGATAAAAGAATGTTATCCAAAATGTACAAAAAACTCTTAACACTCAAGAATGAGAACACAAACAACCCAATTAAAAAATAGGTCAAAGACCTTAACAGACACCTCTCCCCCAAAATATGCATAAGGCAAGTTTGCATATGAAAAGATGTCTTACATCATATATCATCAAGGAAATGCAAATTAAAGAAACAATGTGATATCACCTATTAGAATGACCAAAATCCAGAACACTGACAACACCAAATGCTGGTAAAGATGTGAAACAGTATGAACTCTCAGTTATTTCTGGTGGGAATGCAAAATGATACAGCTATTTTGGAAGACAGTTTGGCATTTCTTGCAAAACTAAATACACTCTTACCAGGTGATCCAGCCATCATGCTCTTTGATATTTACCCTAAGGAGCTAAATATTTATGTCCACAGATAAACCTACTCATGGATGTCTATAATAGTTTTATTCATAATTTCCAAAACTTGGAAGCAAACAGATGTCTTTCAGTAGGTGAATGGATAAATAAACTGTGGCACATCCAGACAATGGAATATTATTCAGCACTAAAAAGAAATGAGTTATCAAGCCATGAAAAGACATGGGGTGGTCTTAAACGGATGTTACTAAGTGAAAGAAGTCAATCTGAAAAGGCTACATACTGTATTATTCCAGTTATTTGACATTCTAGAAAAGGCCAAATTATGGAGATATTAAAAAATATCAGTGGATGCCAGGGGTTAGAAGTGAGGAGGTATGAATTGGTAGAGCACAGAGGATATTTAGGTAGTAAAAATACTGTGTATCCATAATAATGCACACATGTCCTTACACATTTTTCCAAACCCATGTAATGTACAACCACAAGAGTGAAACCTAAGGTAAATTATGAATTCTGGGTGATAATTATATGTCAGTACAATTATCATCAATTGTAACAAATGTACCACTTCAGTAGGGGATGTTGATAATGGAAGAAATTATGCATGTGTGGGGGTCTGCTAATTTTTTTGGTAGATATGAAACTGTTCTAAAAATAAAATTTATTTTAAAAAAGCTAAAAAAGAGAGAGAGACACTAGGGGCAGGCACACAGAAAAAAATCATGTGAGAATACAGGGAGAAGGGGGCCCTCTACAAACCAAGGAGAGAGGGCTCAAAGAAACTAAAGGTGCTAACACCTTGATCTTGAACTTCTAGCCTCCTGAATGGTGAGAAAATAACTTTCTGTTGATTAAGCCACCTAGTCTGTGGTATTTTGTTATGACAGACCTACCAAATTAACAAAGGGGTTATATTACACTCAGGGAGTCACTTTAGAACATGCTGCTTTCTACTCATCACACTGGGCATTACTCTTTGCTTACAGTCAGGATTTATATCTGCTTTGGCTTTTCTCACCAGAATTCTTTCTTCCTAGTGAATTTTATGCTTGGGGAATCTGTTTTTTTTTTTTTTTAATTTGTTAAATTTTTGTTTTCATTATTAAAGTTTCATCTTTACACATTTCCCCCCAGTTTCCTCAAGTACATGTTTTTTTGTTTGTTTGTTTGTTTTGGTTACACACCTACAGAAAAATGCAGAGATCACAAGTGTATAGCTTGTAAATTTTAACAAAGTTTACACACCTAAATAACAGGTATCCACGTTCAGGAACGGAACACAATCAGGACCTCAGAAGTTTTTTCGAGACCTCTTCCAGTCATTATCTCTTTTCCCAAAAGTAACCATTATCTGATTTGTAATACCATAAATTAGATTTGTCTAGTTTTGTACTTAATATAAATGGAATTACAGAATATGTACTCCAATGTGCAGATTTCTTGAATCAAGATTATGATGGTGAAATTTGCATGATATTACATTTGGCTGCAGTTTATTTATCTCATTATAGTATTCCATTTTATAAATATAATTAATTCATCCATTCTACTGCTGACAGACTTTAGGATAGTTTTCAGTTTATGGCTATTATGAATAGTGAGTGCTGCTATGAAAAGTTCTGGGTCATTAGGTATATATTCTGTTTTAGTTGATACTGCTAAACAGTTTTCTAAAGTGTTTCATATTTACACTAGCATTGCATGTGAGTTCTAAATTGATCCAAATCCTGCCAAAACTTGGTTTTGACACTTCTTTTTTTAGCCATTTTGGTGTTGTACAGTGTTACTTGTGGTTTTAATTTGCATTTCCCTGATAACTAATAAAGCTGAGCACCTTTTTGTATGTTTGATATTTTATTTCAGGATATACCTGTTCAAGTTTTTCCCCATTGTAAATATTGTTTACCTTTATTTTATTGATTTGCAGGAGATGTTTATATATTGTGAATAGGAGTCTATTGTTGGATATCTGTATTGAAAATAACTACTGATGCTTTGTGGGCTGTCTTTATCTTCTTTAATGGTGTCTTTTGGTAATTTGAAGTTCTCAATCCTAATGTCCATTTTACTCATTCTTCTTTCTGTTTGTATCCTGCATAAGAAAAATTTTCTCACTCGAACTCATTAAGATATTCTTCTGGTTTTTCTTCTAAAATTTATTACTTGTTTATTTATTTATTTTGAATTCATTTTACTTTCATATTGAAATCCATAATCATTGTGGATTTCATTTTGTGTATGATGTGCAAAACAGGTCCAGTTTTCATTTTATTCCAAATGGATCTCCACTTGACCCAGGATCATATATTGAAAAGATAAATCCTATCCCTGCCTCACTGCAGCATTATTTTTTTTCACCTTTGTTATAATTCTGGACCCTTTATTCCATTCTTTTTGTTTGTTTGTTTGTTTTCCTTTTTAATGTCAAAACTTCATAGTTTTGACATCCGATAGTGTAAGTTCTACACTTTCATTCCTTTTCTTTTTTTTTTTTGTTAGTCTCTGCTTTACAACAAAGTGAATCAGTCATACATATACATCAGTTCCCACATCCCCTCCCTCCTGCATCTCCCTCTCTCCCACCCTCCCCATCCCACCAGTCCAGGCGGCCACAAAGCACCGAGCCAATCCCCCCACACCACGCGGCCACCCCCAACCATCCATCCACCCCAAGCCCGGCAGTGTATACACGTCCATGCCTCTCCCCCGCCCCGTCACAGACCCCCTCCCCATATCCCCAAGCCCACCCCCAGTAGGTCTGTGTCTCTATTCCTGTTTTACGCCTAAGTTTTTCATGACATTTTTTTTTCTTAAATTCCATATATATATGTTAGCATATGGTATCTGTCTTTCTCTTTCTGACTTACTTCACTCTGTATGACAGACTCTAGGTCTATCCACCTCATTACAAATAACTCAGTTGCGTTTCTTTTTATGGCTGAGTAATATTCCATTGTATATATGTGCCACATCTTCTTTATCCATTCATCCGATGATGGACACTTGGGTTGTTTCCATCTCCGGACTATTGTGAATAGAGCTGCAATGAACATTTTGGTACATGTCTCTTTTTGAATTATGGTTTTCTCGGGGTATATGCCTAGTAGTGGGATTGCTGGGTCATATGGTAGTTCTTTTTTTTTTTTTTTTTTTTTTTTTAGTTTCTGCTTTATAACAAAGTGAATCAGTCATACATATACATCTGTTCCCATATCCCTTCCCTCATGCATCTCCCTCTTTCCCACCCTCCCCATCCCACCCCTCCAGGCAGTCACAAAGCACCGAGCTGATCTCCCTGTGCTCTGCGGCTGCTTCCCACTATCTATCTACCTTACGTTTGGTAGTGTATATATGTCCATGCCTCTCTTTTGCTTTGTCACAGCTTACCCTTCCCACTCCCTATATCCTCAAGTCCATTCTCAAGTAGGTCTGTGTCTTTATTCCAGTTTTACCCCTAGGTTTTTCATGACTTTTTTTTTTAATTCCATATATATGTGTTAGCATATGGTATTTGTCTTTCTCTTTCTGACTTACTTCACTCTGTATGACAGACTCTAGGTCTATCCACCTCATTACAAATAGCTCAGTTTCATTTCTTTTTACGGCTGAGTAATATTCCATTGTATAAATGTGCCACATCTTCTTTATCCATTCATCCGATGATGGACACTTAGGTTGTTTCCATCTCCGGGCTATTGTGAATAGAGCTGCAATGAACATTTTGGTACATGTCTCTTTTTGAATTATGGTTTTCTCAGGGTATATGCCTAGTAGTGGGATTGCTGGGTCATATGGTAGTTCTATTTTTAGTTTTTTAAGGAACCTCCATACTGTTCTCCATAGTGGCTGTACCAATTCACATTCCCACCAGCAGTGCAAGAGTGTTCCCTTTTCTCCACACCCTCTCCAGCATTTATTGTTTCTAGATTTTTTGATGATGGCCATTCTGACTGGTGTGAGACGATATCTCATTGTAGTTTTGATTTGCATTTCTCTAATGATTAATGATGTTGAGCATTCTTTCATGTGTTTGTTGGCAGTCTGTATATCTTCTTTGGAGAAATGCCTATTTAAGTCTTCTGCCCATTTTTGGATTGGGTTGTTTGTTTTTTTTTGCTATTGAGCTGCATGAGCTGTTTATAAACTTTGGAGATTAATCCTTTGTCAGTTGCTTCATTTGCAAATATTTTCTCCCACTCTGAGGGTTGTCTTTTGGTCTTGTTTATGGTTTCCTTTGCTGTGCAAAAGCTTTGAAGTTTCATTAGGTCCCATTTGTTTATCTTTGTTTTTATTTCCATTTCTCTAGGAGGTGGGTCCAAAAGGATCTTGCTGTGATTTATGTCATAGAGTGTTCTGCCTATGTTTTCATCAAAGAATTTGATAGTTTCTGGCCTTACATTTAGGTCTTTAATCCATTTTGAGCTTATTTTTGTGTATGGTGTTAGGGAATGATCTAATCTCATACTTTTACATGTCCCTGTCCAGTTTTCCCAGCATCACTTATTGAAGAGACTGTCCTTTCTCCACTGTACATTGCTGCATCCTTTATCAAAGATAAGTTGACCATAGTGATTGGGTTTATCTCTGGGCTTTCTATCCTGTTCCATTGATCTATCTTTCTGTTTTTTGGCCAGTACCACACTCTCTTGATTACTGTAGCTTTGTAGTATAGTCTGAAGTCAGGGAGCCTGATTCCTCCAGCTCCATTTTTCGTTCTCAAGATTGCTTTGGCTATTCAGGGTCTTTTGTTTTTCCAAACAAATTGTGAAATTTTTTGTTCTAGTTCTGTGAAAAATGCCAGTGGTAGTTTGATAGGGATTGCATTGAATCTGTAGATTGCTTTGGGTAGTAGAGTCATTTTCACAATGTTGATTCTTCCAATCCAGGAGCATGGTATATCTCTCCATCTATTTGTATCTTTAATTTCTTTCATCAGTGTCTTATAATTTTCTGCATACAGGTCTTTTGTCTCCTTAGGTAGGTTTATTCCTAGATATTTTATTCTTTTTGTTGCAATGGTAAATGGGAGTGTTTTCTTGATTTCACTTTCAGATTTTTCATCAGTAGTGTACAGGAATGCCAGAGATTTCTGTGCATTAATTTTGTATCCTGCTACTTTACCAAATTCATTGATTAGCTCTAGTAGTTTTCTGGTAGCATCTTTAGGATTCTCTATGTATAGTATCATGTCATCTGCAAACAGTGACAGCTTTATTTCTTCTTTTCCGATTTGGATTCCTTTTATTTCCTTTTCTTCTCTGATTGCTGTGGCTAAAACTTCCAAAACTAAGTTGAATAAGAGTGGTGAGAGTGGGCAGCCTTGTCTTGTTCCTGATCTTAGTGGAAATGCTTTCAGTTTTTCACCATTTAGGACGATGTTGGCTGTGGGTTTGTCATATATGGTCTTTATTATGTTGAGGAAAATTCCCTTTATGCCTACTTTCTGCAGGGTTTTTATCATAAATGGGTGTTGAATTTTGTTGAAAGCTTTCTCTGCATCTATTGAGATGATCATATGGTTTTTCTTCTTCAGTTTTTTAATATGGTGTATCACATTGATTGATTTGCGTATATTGAAGAATCCTTGCATTCTTGGAATAAACCCCACTTGATCATGGTGTATGATCCTTTTAATGTGTTGTTGGATTATGTTTGCTAGTATTTTGTTGAGGATTTTTGCATCTATGTTCATCAGTGATATTGGCCTGTAGTTTTCTTTCTTTGTGACATCCTTGCCTGGTTTTGGTGCCAAGGTGATGGTGGCCTTGTAAAATGAGTTTGGGAGTGCTCCTCCCTCTGCTATATTTTGGAAGAGTTTGAGAAGGATAGGTGTTAGCTCTTCTCTAAATGTTTGATAGAATTCGCCTGTGAAGCAATCTGGTCCTGGGTTTTTGTTTGTTGGGAGATTTTTAATCACAGTTTCAATTTCAGTGCTTGTGATTGGTCTGTTCATATTTTGTATTTCTTCCTGATTCAGTCTTGGCAGGTTGTGCATTTCTAAGAATTTGTCAATTTCTTCCAGGTTGTCCATTTTATTGGCATAGAGTTTCTTGTAGTAATCTCTCATGATCTTTTGTATTTCTGCAGTGTCACTTGTTACTTCTCCTTTTTCATTTCTAATTCTATTGATTTGGGTCTTCTCCCTTTTTTTCTTGATGAGTTTGGCTAATGGTTTATCAATTTTGTTTATCTTCTCAAAGAACCAGCTTTTAGTTTTATTGATCTTTGCTATCATTTCCTTCATTTTGGTTTAATTTATTTCTGATCTGATCTTTATGATTTCTTTCCTTCTGCTAACTTTTGGGGTTTTTCGTTCTTCTTTCTCTAATTGCTTTAGGTGCAGGGTCAGGTTGTTTACTCGAGATGTTTCCTGTTTCTTAGGGTGGGATTGTATTGCTATAAACTTCCCCCTTAGAACTGCTTTTGCTGTGTCCCATAGGTTTTGGGTCATTGTGTCTCCATTGTCATTTGTTTCTAGGTATTTTTTAATTTCCTCTTTGATTTCTTCAGTGATCACTTCGTTATAGAGTAGTATATTGTTTAACCTCCATGTGTTTGTATTTTTTACAGATCTTTTCCTGTAATTGATGTCTAGTCTCATAGCATTGTGGTTGGAAAAGATACTTGATACAATTTCAATTTTCTTAAATTTACAAAAGCTTGATTTGTGACCCAAGATATGATCTATCCTGGAGAATGTTCCATGAGCACTTGAGAAAAATGTGTATTCTGTTGTTTTTGGATGGAATGTCCTATAAATATCAATTAAGTCCATCTTTTTAAATGTATCATTTAAAGCTTGTGTTTCCTTATTTATTTTCATTTTGGATGATCTGTCCATTGGTGAAAGTGGGGTGTTAAAGTCCCCTACTATGAGTGTGTTACTGTCGATTTCCCCTTTTATGGCTGTTAGTATTTGCCTTATGTATTGAGGTGCTCCTATGTTGGGTGCATAAATATTTACAAGTGTTATATCTTCTTCTTGGATCGATCTCTTGATCATTACGTAGTGTCCTTCTTTGCCTCTTCTAATAGTCTTTATTTTAAAGTCTATTTTGTCTGATATAAGAATTGCTACTCCAACTTTCTTTTGATTTCCATTTGCATGGAATATCTTTTTCCATCCCCTTACTTTCAGTCTGTATGTGTCTCTAGGTCTGAAGTGGGTCTCTTGTAGACAGCATATATATGGGTCTTGTTTTTGTATCCATTCAGCCAATCTGTGTCTTTTGGTGGGAGCATTTAGTCCATTTACATTTAAGGTAATTATTGATATGTATGTTCCTATTCCCATTTCCTTAATTGTTTTGGGTTCGTTATTGTAGGTATTTTCCTTCTGTTGTGTTTCTTGCCTAGAGAAGTTCCTTTAGCATTTGTTGTAAAGCTGGTTTGGTGGTGCTGAACCCTCTCAGCTTTTGCTTGTCTGTAAACGTTTTAATTTCTCCATCAAATCTGAATGAGATCCTTGCTGGTTAGAGTAATCTTGGTTGCAGGTTTCTCTCCTTCATCACTTTAATTATGTCCTGCCACTCCCTTCTGGCTTATAGAGTTTCTGCTGAGAGATCAGCTGTTAACCTTATGGGGATTCCCTTGTGTGTTATTTGTTCTTTTTCCCTTGCTGCTTTTAATATGATTTCTTTGTGTTTAATTTTTGACAGTTTGATTACTATGTGTCTTGGCGTATTTCTCCTTGGATTTATTCTGTATGGGACTCTCTGTGCCTCCTGGACTTGATTAACTATTTCCTTTCCCATATTAGGGAAGTTTTCAACTATAATCTCTTCAAATATTTTCTCAGTCCCTTTCTTTTTCTCTTCTTCTGGAACCCCTATAATTCGAATGTTGGTGCGTTTAATGTTTTCCCAGAGGTCTCTGAGACTGTCCTCTGTTCTTTCATTCTTTTTTCTTTATTTTGCTCTGCATCAGTTATTTCCACTATTTCCACTATCTTATCTTCCACCTCACTTATCCGTTCTTCTGACTCAGTTATTCTGCTATTGATCCCATCTAGAGTATTTTTCATTTCATTTATTGTGTTTTTAATCGATGCTTGATTCATCTTTAGTTCTTCTAGGTCCTTGTTAACTGTTTCTTACATTTTGTCTATTCTATTTCCAAGATTTTGGATCATGGAAATAGAATCTTGGATCATCTTTACTATCATTATTCTGAATTCTTTTTCAGGTAGACTGCCTATTACCTCTTCATTTGTTAGGTCTGGTAGGTTTTTATCTTGCTCCTTCTCCTGCTGTGTGTTTTTCTGTCTTCTCATTTTGCTTATCTTCCTGTGTTTGGGGTCTCCTTTTTGCAGGCTGCAGATTCGTAGTTCCCGTTGTTTTTGGTGTCTGTCCCCAGTGGCTAAGGTTGGTTCAGTAGGTTGTTTAGGCTTCCTGGTGGAAGGGACTAGTGCCTGTGTTCTGGTGGTTGAGGCTTGATCTTGTCTTTCTGGTGGACAGGTCCACGTCTGGTGGTGTGTTTTGGGGTGCCTGTGGCCTTATTATGTTTTTAGGCAGCCTCTGTGCTAATGGGTGGCGTTGTGTTCCTGTCTTGCTAGTTGCTTTGCATAGGGTGACCAGCACTGTAGCTTGCTGGTCGTTGACTGAAGCTGGGTGCTGGTGTTGAGATGGAGATCTCTGGAAGATTTTCGCCGTTTGATATTATGTGGAGCTGGGAGGTCTCTTGTGGACCCGTGTCCTGAAGTTGGCTCTCCCACTTCAGAGGCACAGCACTGACTCCTGGCTGCAGCACCAAGAGCCTTTTATGTACCCGGCTCAGAATAAAAGGGAGAAAAAGTAGAAAGAAGGAATTAGTAGAGGAAAGAAAGAGAGAGAGAAAGAAAGGAAGAAGGAAAGAAAGGAAGGAAGGAAGAAAGGAAGGAAGGAAGGAAGAAAGAAAGAAAGAAAGAAAGAAAGAAAGAAAGAAAGGAGGGAGGGAGAGAGGGAGGATGGAAAGAAAGAAAGAAAGGAGGGAGGGAGGGAGGAAGGAAAGGAACAGAAAGAGTGAAAGGAAGAAGGGAGGGAGGAAGGGATGAAGGAAAGAAAGAAAGAAAGAGGGAGGGAGGGAGGAATGAAAGAAAGAAAGAAAGGGGCGGAGGGAGGGAGGAAGGGAAGGTAGGAAAAAAAGAAAAAGAGAAGATAAAGTAAAATAGAATAAAGTATAAAATATAGTAGCGTTATTAAAAATAAAAAAGTAATTATTGAAAAAAAAAACTGACGGATAGAACCCTGGGAACTATGGTGGAAGCAAAGCTATACAGAGAAAATCTCACACAGAAGCATACACATACACATTCACAAAAAGAGCATGGGGGAAAAAATCGAAAATCTTGCTCTCAAAGTCCACCTCTTTAATTTGGGATAATTCATTGTAAAAAGAGGAAAAGGGGAAAAAGTCTTAAATCTTGTCCTCAAAGTCCACCTCCTCAATTTGGGATGATTCGCTGTCCATTCATGCACTCCACAGATGCAGGGCACATCAAGCGGACCGTGGAGCTTTAATCCGCTGCCTCCGAGGCTGCACAGAGAGATTTCCCTGTCTCTTCTCTGGTCTCACAGCTCCTGGGTCTCAGCCTTGGACCTGTCCCCGCCTCTGCGCGTAGGTCGCCGGAGGGCGTCCATTCTTTGCTCAGACAGGACGGGTTTAAAGGAGCTGCTGATTCGGGAGCTCTGGCTCACTCAGGCTGAGGGGAGGGAGGGGCACGCAGTGCGGGGAGGGCCTGTGGTGGCAGAGGCCGGCGTGACGTTGCACCAGCCCGAGGTGCTCCGTGCGCTTTCCTGGGGAAGCCGTCCCTGGGTCCCAGGACCCCGGCAGTGGCGGGCTGCACAGGCTCCCCGGAAGGGGGGGTGGACAGTGACCTGTGCTCGCACACAGGCCTTGTGGCGGCGGCAGCAGCAGCCCCAGCGTCCCACGCCCGTCTCCGGGGTCCGCGCCTGCAGCCGTTGCTTGTGCCCGTCTCTGGAGCTTCTTTAAGCAGCGCTCTTAATGCCCTCTCCTCGCGCACCAGGAAACAAAAGGGAAGAAAAAGTCTCTTGCCTCTTCGGCAGCTGCAGACCCTTTCCCCGGACTGCCTCCGGGTTAGCCGCGGCGCACCAACCCCTTCAGGCTCTCTTCCTGCCGCCAGCCCCAGTCCTCTCCCTGCGCTCCGACTGAAACCCGATACCCGAGCCTCAGCTCCCAGCCCCGCCCGCCCCGGCGGCCGAGCAGACAAGCCTCTCGGGCTGGTGTGTGCCTGAGGGCACCGATCCTCTGTGCCGGAATCTCTCCGCTTTGCCCTCCGCACCCCTGTTGCTGTGCTCTCCTCCGCTACTCCGAAGCTTTCCCCCTCCACCACCCGCAGTCTCTGCCCAGGAAGGGGATTCTAGTGTGTGGAAACCTTTCCTCCTTCACGGCTCCCTCCCACTGGTGCAGGTCCCGTCCCTATCCTTTTGTCTCTGTTTATTCTTTTTTCTTTTGTCCTACCCAGGTATGTGGGGAGTTTCTTGCCTTTTGGGGGGTCTGAGGTCTTCTGTCAGCGTTCAGTAGGTGTTCTGTAGGAGTTGCTCCACGTGTAGATGAATTTCTGATGTATCTGTGGGGAGGAAGGTGATCTCCGCGTCTTACTCTTCCGCCATCTTCCTCCGGATCCCTCATTCCTTTCCTTCAACATGCTTTGGCAATTTTTACACCTTTGTATGTCCCTAAAAATATTTTATTATCCTGTCAACTTCTACAATATAACATCCTGGAATTTTATTTTGGTTTGCAGAGCATCTATCAATCAAATAGAGAATTGCTGTCTTTAAAATATTTAGCTATCTGACTCATGAATATGATTTATCTTTCATCAATTTAGCGTCTTTACTCTTTTTCTGTAGTATTTTATGGTTTTCTATATAGCGGTGTGGCACATCAGTTAGTAGATTGATTCATACACTTCTGACTTCCTATGCTTCTAAAAATTGCATTTAAAATTTTTATTTTCTGATAGTTTGTTGCTAGTGTATAGATACACAATTTTTGTGTATAAGTTGGTATACAGTGCCCTTGATAAATTCACTTTTCATAGTTTGTATATTCTTTTGGATCTTATTCATACATAGTCATGTTCTCTGGGAGTAATGAAATTTTATTTCTTGTTTTCCAAATCTAGTATCTTTTATTTTATTTTCTTGACTTATTTCACTGACTAGGACCTCCAGTGTGATATTTAATTGATAAGGTGATATTCAGCATCCTTGTCTTATGAGTGTTCTCAGGGGGAAAGTTTTTCAATAATTCATCATTAAGTATGATGTTTCCTGTAGGTTTTTGGTAGATAGTATGTATTAGATTCAGAAAGGACCATTCTACATCTAATTTGTACCTTTTTTTTTAACTTACAATTTTATTAGTTTTTATTAGAGTATTGTTCATTTACAGTGTTGTGTTAGTTTCTGCTGTACAGTAGAGTGAATCAGTTATACATCTACATATATCCACTCTTTTTTAGATTCTATTCCCATATAGGTCATTACAGAGTATTGAGTAGAGTTCCCTGTGCTATATAGTAGGTTCTTATTAGTTATTTATTTTATATATAGTAATGTGTATATGTCAATCCCAATCTCCCATTTTATCCCTCCCACCCCCCTTTTTCCCCTTGGTAACCATAAGTTTGTTTTCTACATCTGTGACTCTATTTCTGTTTTGTAAATAGGTTCATTTGTACCATTTTTTTCGATTCCACATATAAGCGATATCATATGATATTTGTCTTTCTCTGTCTGACTTACTTCACTCAGTTTGACAATCTCTAGGTCCACCCATGTTGCTGCAAATGGCATTAGTTTGTTCTTTTTTATGGCTGAGTAATATTCTATTGTATGTATAGTACCACATCTTCTTTATCCATTCCTCTGTTGATGGACATTTAGGTTGCTTCCATGTCCTGACTACTGTAAATAGTGCTACAATGAACTTCGTGGTAATTGTATCTTTTCAAACTATGGTTTCCTCTGGATACGTGCCCAGGGGTGAGATTGCTGGATTATGTGGTAGCTCTATTTTTAGTTTTTTAAGGAACCTCCATACTGTTCTCCAGAGCAGCTATACCCATTTACATCCCCACCAACAGTGTAGGAGGGTTCCCTTTTCCCCATATCCTCTTCAACATTTATTGTTTGTAGATTTTTTGATGATGGCCATTCTGACCAGTGTGAGATGATACCTCATTGTAGTTTTGATTTGCATTTCTCTGATGATTAGTGATGCTGAGTGTCTTTTCATGTGCCTCTTGGCTATCAATTTATAACTTTTCTAAACCATAAATAGATATTTGCTTCTATCAAATGCATTTTCTACATCTATTAAGATGTTCATGATTGTTCTTTTTTTCTCTTAATAAGATGAGTTATGAGTTTTTTAATAATAAATCACACTCATATCTCTGGGCAAATTATCTTTTTATATATTGCTGGATTCAATTAGCTGATAATTTGCTTAAGAATCTTTTGAAAGTGTTATTAGAGAGATTGGTCTGAATTTTTCTTTCTTGTACTGTCATTGTCAGATTTTACTATCAATGTTATCTGTTTCATAAAATAATCTGTGAAGTATTTTCTGTTTTCTGGAAGAGTTCGTATAAGACTGTGGGTTTCTTTTTTCTTTTTAAATCTGATTCTCTTGCCCCCAGCCCTGAGTACACACAAACACACACACATAGTCAATCTGGTATGATTATGAACTTCAGTGTTGTTATGGCTGACATGTTACTTCCATCTCCTCGATCTCACCCTACATTTGTTTCTGTAGCCTAGTGTAAATCAATGAATGCAAATAAGTCTTGGGCATAAGAAGGAATTTGTCCAACTTTGCACACTAGACATAGTCAAGACATAGAACTGCACTCTTTGGATTCCTTGGTATTTTTAATTAATACCACATAATTCAGTACATTCTCTGTCTTAAGTTAATCTTTACTTTCTAATGTATACCAATCTTTTTCATGACTGGATTGAAAGTTTCTTGAGAGTAGAAGCAATATTACATCTTTTCTTTAAATTAAAATATACATACAGTTGAAGCCACCTATCTGTCTACTCATTGATTACTACAATTATGAATTTGGTCTTCATCTTTCACATGCATATTTTCATATGTTAATTATATTTGCATGTATAAAAAGACAATATAGAGTGTTGGTTTTCATAATTTCAAACTTTATATAAATGGTATTATGCTATGCATATTATTCTATTAAGATGACTTTATTTTTCCTCCCAATTTTATTATAGAGAATAACCCTTATCTGATAACATAGGACCACTTCCACTTTCCACTGCCACCACACTGGTCCAAACTGCAATCATATTTCATCTGCAGTATTGCAACAGTCTCTTAACTGGTCACCCTTCTAGTTTTGCCCCTACCTCTACAGCATTTTTTTTTTTTAATTTAGAAGCTTTGTGATGCATTTATAATTGGAACTTGATAATTTCCCAACCCACCAGACACTCCTTCCAATCTCATTTACAGCCTCTTACTCTACCACCCCCTTGATTACCCTCCTCCTTGATCACTCTGCATGAGTCACATGGCCCCTTTAATATTCCTCAAACCCTCCATATTGGGCTTTTCTAGTTCCTATTCCTTTTGCCTATAACTAGTGTCCCTCAGATGACCACATGGCTCACTCGCTCAGGTATTCCAGGTCTTGACTGAGAAGTGAGGCTGTTTTTGACCAGCTTATTTACTTCCCTGGTGCCTCACCCCGCTGTATCTATGCTAGCACTCCCTATCCTACTTCCCATCCTTCCCATCTTTTGACAGTTATAGAATCATGTGTATTTGTTGATATTTTGTTTGTTTGCTAATTGGTTATTTGTCTTCCTCCCCCAAGAGAATGTGAGTCTTATTAAGAGCAGAAGTTTTTGTTTTGTTGATACTGTATTCCAAGCACTCAAAATGATGTCTGCTGTACAATAACTTCTCAATAAATACTAATTGACAGGATATTCAAAGAATGTATTCTGTAGCTTGATTTACTTTTTCAATGTCACATTTCTTTTTTTTTTTTTTTTTTTGTGGTACGTGGGCCTCTCACTGTTGTGGCCTCTCCCGTTGTGGAGCACAGGCTCCGGACGCGCAGGCTCAGCGGCCATGGCTCACGGGCCTAGCCGCTCCCTGGCATGTGGGATCCTCCCAGACTGGGGCACAAACCCGTGTCCCCTGCATCAGCAGGAGGACTCTCAGCCACTGCGCCACCAGGGAAGCCCCTCAATGTCACATTTTTGATGTAGCTGAAGATACATGTAAATCTATTCATTCATTTTACCTGATGATGTTTATTATTACAGTGTATGAATATACCAGAATTCATTGATCTGGTTTCCTTTTGATAGACATTTAGTTTGTTTGAAAACTATATATTACTCAGCACATTTTTAATATCTATGTTTTTTTCATCTAAATTTAAGAATTACAAAGGATACGTATTTCAGCATATTCTATGTTTTATTTGTGCTTTAAAAATATTTTGGTCAAAACTTTGGAGCAGATTTGGCTAATCTGATGTATGGGAATTGTTTACAATTTAACTAAAAAGGCAAACCAGTCTTTGTTGTCAAAACAAACAGTTATCAGACTTATTTTCTGTCAGAAATATATGACTTTTCAATATGTTATTTGATTTTTCAATTCAAATAAAAGTGCTTTATACTCATCTCCATGACAACCAGTTCAGTTTTGAATTCTATTTCTAAGATAGATGGAAAGAAAAAAGAATAGACAATAAGATAAAGACACAAGGCTTTGCCTTGTGTTGTCACTAGGATAAAAGAAGGCATTGTCCCCTTCAGAATTTTTTAGCCAAACTTACTACTTGCGGTCCCAGGACTCTCCCTTATGAGCCATGCATTCTTGAAAAGTCTCTTTGGGCAGTCCACCATTGTAAGGTTCAAAAAGGAGAAAGATATTCTTTCTTTTTGAAAAGGATGATTATGAAGGAGCCTAGGCATAATTAAAGAGAATAGGCAGACCTCTCTTCTAAGGACTCCCATTTCTAAAAATGATATCATGGAAATTGAGGATCTTAATGATGGATCCCATAAAACTATCTATGCCTGCATATTCCTTAGAATGTCATTGTATACCCCTAGCTGTATGAATACAGCAGTGAGAAGAAAACTGGTCTACCATATATACTTTAAGGTAAATATTTGGGCTGAAAGTATGATGTATCTTCAACACTATTAAATGTTATTAAGTAGAGTTCCAGAATGTCTGACACAATTTTCACTCTATAGTTAGAACATGAGAATCACCATCATTCCACCTCCTTTTCTACACTGTCAGATTTTCATATTTTAAATTATATGGTGCATGTACAATTTTATCACATTGTAGTTTAAATTTGTATTTCCCTTGTGAATTACGAGGTTGAGGGTTTTTTTTAAGTTTATGGCCATTAGTTTTACCTATTCTGTGAATTGATGGTTTATATTCCTTGCCAAGTTTGTTTTTGGATTATATGTTTTTTACTTATTGATTTATTGTGTTTTACAAAGCTTCGATATTAATCTTTACCTATTACACATGTTGTAAAAATTTTCTCCCAGACTATGGCTATTTTTTTTTAAGGAAAACTTCTATGTTTGAACAGTTTTAGCCTCACAGAAAAGTTTCAATAATTGTACAGAAAATTCCTGTATACCCCACACCCAGTATCTCTTATTACTTATATTCGTGTGGTACACTTGTCACAATTAATGAACTAATACTTCATGTATTATTAAGTAAATTTTATACTTTATTCAAATTTTCTTACTAATGTCTTTTTTCTGTTCCAGAATCCCATACAGTATATTAACTTAGCCATTGTGTCTTTTCAGGATCCTCTTGGCTGTGACTGTTTCTCAGTTTTTTCTTGTTTCTAATGACCTTAATAATTTTGAGGAATGCTAATCAAGAATTCCTCAGTTGGAATTCACATGATGTTTTCAAAGTGGTTATACTGGGGAGAAGGGTTTTAGGGAGGAAAATCACAGGTGAAAGGAGCCATTCTCATCACATCATGTGAAAGTTACATATGTCGAGGAGATCTTCTAGATAGTGGAGGAGTAAGACGTGGAGATCACCTTCCTCCCCACAAATACATCAGAAATACATCTACATGTGGAACATCTCCTACAGAACACCTACTGAATGCTGGCAGAAGAACTCAGACTTCCCAAAAGGCAAGAAACTCCCCACGTATCTGGATAGGGCAAAAGAAAAAAGAAAAAACAGAGACAAAAGAATAGGGATGAGAACTGCACCTCCATGAGGGAGCTGTGAAGGAGGAAAAGTTTCCACACACTAGGAAGCCGCTTCACTGGCGGAGACGGGGGGTGGCAAGGGGGAAGCTTCAGAGACACGGAGGAGAGAGCAGCAACAGTGGTGCAGAGGGCAAAGTGGAGAGATTCCCACACAGAGGATTGGTGCCGACCAGCACTCACCAGCCCGATAGGCTTGTCTGCTCACCCGCCAGGGTGGGTGGGGTTGGGAGCTGAGGCTCGGGCTTTGGAGGTCAGATCCCAGGGAGAGGACTGGGGTTGGCTGCGAGAACACAACCTGAAGGAGGCTAGTGCACCACAGCTAGTCGGGAGGGAGTCCAGGAAAAAGTCTGGAACTGCCTAAGAGGCAAGAGACCATTGTTTCGGGGTGCACAAGGAGAGAGGATTCAGAGCACTGCCTAAACAAGCTCCAGACACAGACGGGAGCTGAGACTATCAGCACAGACACCAGAGACAGGCATGAGACACTAAGGCTGCTGCTGCAGCCACCAAGAAGCCTGTGTGCAAGCACAGGTCACTATCCACACCTCCCCTCCTGGGAGCCTGTGCAGCCCTCCACTGCCAGGGTCCTGTGATCCAGGGACAACTTCCCTGGGAGAACACACAGTGCGCCTCAGGCCGGTGTAATGTCACGCCAGCCTCCGCCAGCACTGGCTCACCCCACATTCCGTCCCTCTCCCTCCCATTGGCCTGAGTGAGCCAGAGTCCCCAAATCAGCTGCTCCTTTAACCCCATACTGTCTGGGCAGGAACAGACGCCCTCAGGTGACCTACTCACCTCAGCGAGGCCAAATTCAAAGCTGAACCCCAGGAGCTGTGTGAACAAAGAAGAGAAAGGGGACTCTCTCCCAGCTGCCTCAGGAGTAGTGGATTAAATCTCCACAATCAACTTGATGTACACTGCATCTGTGGACTACCTGAATAGACAATGAATCATCCCAAATTGAGGCAGTGGACTTTGGGAGCAACTGTAGACTTGGGATTTGCTGTATTCGACTGACTGGTTTCTGGTTTTATGTTTATCTTAGTTTTGTATTTAGAGTTAATTATCATTGGTAGATTTGCTCATTGATTTTGTTGCTCTCTTCCTTTTTTTTAATATAGGTATATATTTTTCCTTCTTCTCTTTTTGTGACTGTGTATATGTATGCTTCTTTGTGTGATTTTGTCTGTATAACTTTGATCTTACCATTTGTCCTAGGGTTCTGTCTGTCTGCTTTTTTTTTTCTCTTTCTGTTTTTTTCTTTTTTAAATATAGTTTTTAGTGTCTGTTATCATTTGTAGATTTGTTTTTTGATTTGGTTGCTCTCTTCTTTCTTTCTGTCTTTTTTCTGTTTTTATCACCTTTTAATTTTATTATTTTTAATTTTTTAAAAAATTTTATGTTTATAACTCTATTTCTTTCTCTTTCTTTCTTTCTTTCTTTCTTTCTTTCTTTCTTTCTTTCTTTCTTTCACCCCTTTTCTTCTGAGCAGTGTGGCTGACACTGCCTTGTTGCTCTGGCCGGGTGTCAGGCCTGTGCCTCTGAGGTGGGAGAGCCAAGTTCAGGACATTGGTCCACCAGAGACCTCCCAGCTCCATGTAATATCAAATGGCAATAGCTCTCCCAGACATCTCCATCTCAACGTTAAGACCCAGCTCCACTCAACAACCAGCAAGCTACAGTGCTGGACACCCTATGCCAAACAACTAGCAAGACAGGGACACAAGCCCACCTATTAGAAGAGAGGCTGCCTAAAATCATAATAAGGTCACAGACACCTCAAAACACACCAATGGATGCAGTCCTGCCCACCAGAAGGACAACATCAAGACCAGTTTTGTTTGTTTGTTTGTTTTTTTAGGTTCCATATACATGTGTTACCATACGGTATTTATTCTTCTCTTTCTGACTTACTTCACTCTGTATGACAGTCTCTAAGTCCACCCACCTCACTACAAAAAATTAATTTCGTTTCTTTTTATGGCTGAGTAATATTCCATTGTATATATGTGCCACATCTTCTTTACCCATTCATCTGTTGAAGGACACTTAGGTTGCTTCCATGTCCTGGCTATTGTAAATAGAGCTTCAATGAACATTGTAGTACATGACTCTTTTTGAATTATGTTTTTCTCAGGGTATATGCCCAGTCGTGGGATTGCTGAGTTGTATGGTATTTCTATTTTTAGTTTTTTAAGGAACCTCCATACTGTTCTCCATAGTGGCTATATCAATTTACATTCCCACCAACAGTGCAAGAGGATTCCCCTTTCTCCACACCCACTCCAGCATTTATTGTTTATAGATTTTTTGATGATGTCCATTCTGACTGGTGTGAGGTGATACCTCATTGTAGTTTTGATTTGCATTTCTCTAATGATTAGTGATGTTGAGCATCCTTTCATGTGTTTGTTGGCAATCTGAATATCTTCTTTGGAGAAATGTCTATGTAGAACTTCTTCCCATTTTTGGATTGGGTTGTTTGTTTTTTTGATATTGAGCTGCATGAGCTGCTTGTAAATTTTAGAGATTAATCATTGGTCAGTAACTTCATTTGCAAATATTTTCTCCCATTCTGAGGGCTGTCTTTTCATCTTGTTTATGGTTTCCTTTGCTGTGCAAAAGCTTTTAAGTTTCATTAGGTCCCATTTGTTTATTTTTGTTTTTATTTCCATTTCTCTAGGAAGTGGTCAAAAAGGATGTTGCTGTGATTTATGTCATAGAGTATTGTGCCTACGTTTTCCTCTAAGAGTTTTATAGTGTCTGGCCTTATATTTAGGTCTCTAATCCATTTTGAGTTTATTTTTGTTTATGGTGTTAGGGAGTGTTCTAATTTCATTCTTTACATGTAGCTATCCAGTTTTCCCAGCAGCACTTATTGAAGAGGCTGTCTTTTCTCCATTGTATATTCTTGCTTCCTTTAACAAAAATAAGGTAACCATATGTGCATAGGTTTATCTCTGGGCTTTTTATCCTGTTCCATTTATCTATATTTCTGTTTCTATGCAAGTACCATACTGTCTTGATTACTGTAGCATTGTAGTATAGTCTGAAGTCTGGGAGCCTGATTCCTCCAACTCCCATTTTTCTTTCTCAGGATTGCTTTGGCTATTCAGGGTCTTTTTGTTTCCATACAAAGTGTGAAATTTTTTGTTCTAGTTCTGTGAGAAACGCCATAGGTAGTTTGATAGGGATTGCATTGAATCTGTAGATTGCTTTGGGTAGTAGAGTCATTTTCACAGTGTTGATTCTTCCAATCCAAGCAAATGGTAGAATCTCCATTTGTTTGTGTCATCTTTAATTTCTTTCATCAGTGTCTTATACTTTACTACATACAGGTCTTTTGTCTCCTTAAGTAGGTTTATTCCCAGGTATTTTATTCTTTTTCATTACAATGTTAAATGGGAGTGTTTCCTTAATTTCTCTTTCAGAGTTTTCCTCATTTGTGTAGAGGAATGCAAGAGATTACTGTGCACTAATTTTGTATCCTACAACTTTACCAAATTCATTGATTAGCTCTAGTATTTTTCTGGTAGCACCTTTAGGATTCTCTATGTATAGTATCATGTCATCTGCAAACAGTGACAGCTTTACTTCTGCTTTTCTGATTTGGAATCCTTTTATTTCTTTATCTTCTCTAATTGCTGTGGCTGAAACTTCCAAAACTATCTTGAATAATAGTGGTGAGAGTGGACAACCTTTTTTTGTTCCTGATCTTAGAGGAAATGTTTTCAGTTTTTCACCATTGAGAATGATGTTGGCTGTGGGTTTGTCATATATGGCCTTTGTTATGTTGAGGTAAGTTTCCTCTATGCCTACTTTCTGGAGTGTTTTTATCATAAATGGGTGTTGAATTTTGTGGAAAGCTTTTTCTGCATGTATTGAGATGATCATCTGGTTTTTCTCCCTCAATTTGTTAATATGGTGTTTCACATTGATTGATTTGCATATATTGAAGAATCCTTGCAGCCCTGAGATAAACCCCACTTGATCATGCTGATTGATCCTTTTAATGTGCTGTTGGATTTGGTTTGCTTGTATTTTGTTGAGGATTTTTGCATCTATGTTCATCAGTGATATTGGCCTGTAGTTTTCTTTCTTTGTGACCTCTTTGCCTGGTTTTGGTATCAGGCTGATGGTGGCCTCGTAGAATGAGTTCGGGAGTGTTCCTCCCTCTGCTATATTTTGGAAGAGTTTGAGAAGGATAAGTGTTAGCTCTTCTCAAAATGTTTGGTAGAATTCACCTGTGAAGCATCTGGTCCTGGGCTTTTGTTTGTTGGAAGATTTTTAATCACAGTCTCAATTTCAGTGCTTGTGGTCGGTCTGTTTATATTTTCTATTTCTTCCTGGTTCAGTCTCGGAAGGTTGTGCCTTTCTAAGAATTTGTCCATTTCTTCCAGGTTGTCCATTTTATTTGCATATAGTTGCTCTCATGACACTTTGTATTTCTGCAGTGTCAGTTGTTACTTCTTTTTCATTTCTAATTCTATTGATTTGAGTCTTCTCCATTTTTTTCTTGATGGGTCTGGTTAATGGTTTATCAATTTTGCTTATCTTCTCAAAGAACCAGCCTTTAGATTTATTGATCTTTGTATTGTTTCCTTCATTTCTTTTTCATTTATTTCTGGTCTGATCTTTATGATTCCTTTCCTTCTGCTAACTTTGTGGTTTTCTTGTTGTTATTTCTCTAATTACTTTTGGTGCAAGTTTAGGTTGTTTATTTGAGAAGTTTCTTGTTTCTTGAGGTAGGATTGTATTGCTATAAACTTCCCTCTTAGAACTGCTTTTTCTGCATCCCATATGTTTTGGGTCATCATGTTCTCATTGTCATTTGTTTCTAGGTTTTTTTAAATTTCTTCTTTGATTTCTTCAGTGATCTCTTGGTTATTAAGTAGTGTATTGTTTAGCCACCATATATTTGTATTTTTTTATAGATTTTTTCCTGTAATTGATATCTAGTCTCATAGCACTGTTGTTGGAAAAGATACTTGATATGATTTCAATTTTGTTAAATTTACCGAGGATTGATTTGTGACCCAAGATATGATCTATCCTGGAGAATGTTCCATGAACACTTGAGAAGAACGTGTATTCTGTTGTTTTTGGATGGAATACCCTATAAATGTCAATTAAGTCCATCTGTTTAATGTATCATTTTAAGCTTGTGTTTCCCTATTTATTTTCATTCTTGATGATCTGTCCATTGGTGGAAGTGGGGTGTTAAATTGCCCTACTATGATTGTGTTACCATTTCCCCTTTTATGGCTGTTAACATTTGCCTTATTTATTGAGCTGCTCCTATGTTCGTTTCATAAATATTTACAATTGTTATATCTTCTTCTTGGATTGATCCCTTGATCATTATGTAGTGTCCTTCTTTTTCTCTTCTAATAGTCTTTATTTTAAAGTCTATTTTGTCCGATAGGAGAATTGCTACTCCAGCTTTCTTTCGATTTCCATTTGCATGGAATGTCTGTTTCCATCCACTGACTTTCAGTCTGTATGTGTCCCTAGGTCTGAAGTGGGTCTCTTGTAGACAGCACATATATGGGTCTTGTGTTTGTATCCATTCAGCCAGTCTATGTCTTTTGGTGGAAGCATTTAATCCATTTACATTTTAGGTAGTTATTGATATGTATGCTCCTATTACCATTTTCTTAATTGTTTTGGGTTTGTTATTGTAGATCTTTTCCTTCTCTTTTGTTTCCTGCCTAGAGAAGTTTCTTTAGCATTTGCTGTAAAGCTCGTTTTGTGGTTCTGAATTCTCTTAGCTTTTGCTTGTCTGTAAAGGTTTTAATTTGTCCTGCGAATCTGAATTAGTTCCTTGCTGGGTAGAGTAATCTTGGTTGTAGGTTTTTCCCTTTCATCACTTTAAATATGTCCTGTCACTCCCTTCTGGTTTGCAGGGTTTCTGCTGAAAGATCAGCTGTTAACCTTATGGAGATTCCCTTGTATGTTATTTGTTGTTTTTCCCTTGCTGCTTTTAATATTTTTTCTTTGTATTTAATTTTTGATAGTTTGATTAATATGTGCCTTTGCGTGTTTCTTCTTGGATTCATCTTGTATAGGACTCTCTGCGTTCCCTGGACTTGATTGATTATTTCCTTTCCCATATTAGGGACGTTTGCAACTATAATCTTTTCAAATATTTTCTCAGTCCCTTTCTTTTTCTCTTCTTTTTCTGGGACTCTTATAATTTTAATGTTGGTGCATTTAATGTTGTCCCAGTGGTCTCTAAGACTGTCCTCAATTCTTTTCATTCTTTTTTCTTTATTCTACTCTTCAGTAGTTATTTCCACTATTTTATCTTCCAGGTCACTTATCTGTTCTTCTGCCTCAGTTATTCTGCTATTGATTCCTTCTAGAGATGTTTAATTTCATTTATTGTGCTGTTCATCGTTGTTTCATTGCTCTTTACTTCTTCTAGGTCCTTGTTAAACATTTTTTAAAATTTTCTCCATTCTTATTTCCAAGATTTTTGATCACCTTTACTATCATTTCTCTGAATTCTTTTTCAGGTAGACTGCCTATTTCCTCTTCATTTGTTTGGTCTGGTGGGTTTTTACCTTGCTCCTTCATCTGTTGTGTGTTTCTCTGTCTCCTCATTTTGCTTAATTTACACTGTATGGGGTCTCCATTTTGCTGGCTGCAGGTTCATAGTTCACCTAGGAGCAGGACAAGTATAAAGACGCAGACATAGAGAATGGGCTTGAGGACACGAGGAGGGGGGAGGGTAAGCTGAGACGAAGTGAGACAGTGGCATGGACTTATATACACTACCAAATGTAAAATAGATTGCTAGTTGGAAGCAGCCGCATAGCACAGGGAGATCAGCTCGGTGCTTTGTGACCACCTAGAGGTGTGGGATCGGGAAGGTGGAAGGGAGATGCAAGAGGGAGGAGATATGGGGATATATGTATATGTATTGCTGATTCACTTTGTTATACAGCAGAAATTAACACAACATTGTAAAGCAATTATACTCCAATAAAGATGCTAAAAAAATAAAGTTATATGCTGTCAATAGAACTTATTATTCTTAATATCAGCCCAAATCACATGACTAAGGTAGTGTTTGTCAGGGTTCTCCATTGTCAAGTAACTCATTTTTTCTCCCTTTGCATGTTCTCTGCTCTTTGGAAGCAAGTCACTGTAGGCAGTCCACACTTAAATGGTGGGAAGTTATATTCCACCTCCTTAAGGACAGAATTTATACATAAATTACTTGAAATTCTTTTGTGTGAGAGATTTGTCTATTCTTCCCCATGTATTTATTTTTTCAGTTATTTTTTATATCAAATGGACTTATGGTTATTAATTTTATACTTTAGATTGTAATTCAATGCTACTTTATTTTATTGCTCAAATTGTTGCAACTTTTGCTGACTCTCTTTTTTACTTTACTTGAGGATTTTTATTGTAAATATTTGAAAAATATTAATGTGATCATATTTGTTTATATCTTCTTTCATGATTTGTATTATCTTATGTCATGTTTAAGAAATTCTACCCAGTCTTGTCTTCTTCTGAATATGTAATATTTTGCAAATTCAAATACAAATAAGGAAATTATTAATTTCAGCTTGAATTTTTGTGTATAATGTTGGACAGTTATCCAACTTATTACTTTTTACATATTTGACAAATTTTCCCCGTATTATATATTTAACAGGCTATCCTTTTGTTACTTATTTGTAATGTCATCACAGATATATGTTAATTTTTGTATATACATGGGTTTGTTTCTGGGCTTTCTTTCCTATTCAGGTTGTTTGTTTTTCATCACTGCATCAATAGTATATTGTCTTAATTACTATTGAAGTGTAATAAGTTTGTTTATAGTGAGCAAGTACCCATACTTTGTTCTTCAGAATTATCTTAGCTGTTCTTGGTCCTTTTCTCACACGCATAAATTTTAACATCAGATTGTCAAATTCTATATGATTTCTTGTTAGGAAGTTGACTTGAAAAAAATGGATTTCTTCTTTTTGCTTTTTGAATAAAATTCTTTATTTCCATTAAATATTATCATTGGTCATGACTATGCATAGAAATGCTTTTGAATTTTGTATGTTGACATTATAAACAGGAATCTTGATGAATTTTCATATTAGTCTAATGGTTAATTTAATTTATCTAAGATTATCTACTTGTAATCAAATGATTTCTAAATAATGACAATTAGAAGACTAATGTACATGTAGTATTTATTTTTATTTTGTTGCATTAACTAGGATTTTCAGTACAATATTCAACTCTGATAATATTTTTCATTCTGAAGTATACATTGAGTGATTTAATAAAGCCACTCTAGCATTCTTATGATGAGTGTTTGCATAGTATTCAATATGTCCCTTCACAGCTATATCTATATCTATATCTGTATCTATCTATATGTGTATCTATACCTAAAGTCAGGTTCTATACTCAGCATATAGATGGGTTGTGCTTTCTTTTTAACCTAACAACCTCTTCCTTTTAATTGCAGTGTTTTTTTCTTTTCTATTTAGTGAAAATATGACTGGCATGGCTAGATTTAAATCTGCAATCTTGTTATTTCTTTTCTATTTGCTCTATTTACATTTTTTTTCTTTTTCTGTCTTTTTTTTTAGTTTGAGTATTTTTATGAATCTCTTATTTCCACTATTGACTCATCAGCTATAGCTCTTTGTTTTATACTTTTAGTGGTTACTCTAGGATTTAAAAGGTGTATGTTTAATTTGTTACAGTCTACCTTCAAGTATGATACCTCATTACATGGAACGTAGAAATGTTACATCAGTTTACTATTATTTCCCCCTCGTATCCCTTTATGCTACTGTTGTCTTATTTTTTTTAATGTTACAAAACATTGGTATTATATTTTGCTTTAATCAATCAGTTATCTTTTGAAGAAATTTTTTAAATGAGGAAATAAGAGTCTTCTATGTTTGCCCACATATTTATTATTCCTGGCTCTCTTTATTCCACCGTGCAGCTCCAATTTTCCATCTGGTAATATTTTCTTTCTGTTTCAAGAAACTTCTGTAATATTTTTTTGAAGAGAAGACCTGCTGACAATAAATTCTCTTAGCTTTTGTTTATCTGAAAAAATATTTATTTCATTTTTACTTTTCAAATATTTAAAAATTCTTATTCAATATTATATTCATACATTTTTATTATTTTTTATTTAGCAATTTAAAGATGCCATTCCATTGTTTTCTGGATTGCTGAGATTCTAAGAAATATTTTATCATTTTTATTTTTTTCCTCTGTGTATAATGTATCTTTTTTTATTGGTGACCTTTTTTTTTTTTGCGGTATGTGGGCCTCTCACTGTTGTGGCCTCTCCTGTTGCGGAGCACAGGCTCTGGACACACAGGCTCAGCGGCCATGGCTCACGGGCCCAGCCGCTCCATGGCATGTGGGTTCTTCCTGGACTGGGGCACGAACCCATGTCCCCTGCATCAGCAGGTGGACTCTCAACCACTGCACCACCTGGGAAGCCACTTTATTGGTGATTTTAAGAGTTTCTCCTTATCGATGGTTTTCAGGAACTTGATTATGTGTGGCTTAGTGTGTCTTTGTTTGTGTTCATCCTTCTTAGAGTTCAATACACTTCTTGCATCTGTAAGTTTTTTTTTTTTTGAGGTATAGTTGATGGACAATACTATATGTTTCAGGTGTACAATTAGTGATTCATAATTTTTAAAGGTTATAATCCATTTATAGTTATTATAAAATATTATCTATATTTAATATTCTACAATATGTCCTTGTAGCTTAGTTATTTTATACATACTAATTTGTACCTCTTAATCCCTTACTCCTATAATGTTCCTCTCTCCTTCCCTCTCCCTAATGGTAACCACTAGTTTGTTCTCTATATCTGTGAGTCTGTTTCTTTTTTGTTATATTCATTAGTTTGTTTTATTTTTTAGATGCTATGTATAAATGATATCATACAGTATTTGCCTTTCTCTGTCTGACATATTTCACTTAGCATAAAACCCTCCAAGTCCAATGAATCTGTAAGTTTACTTTGTTATTAAACTTGAAAAAATTTTAGCCACTACTTCAAATATTTTTTCTGTCCTCACATTCTCCTTTTTTTGACAACTTAAATTATAAATATATTAGAGCATATTTTCTCATAAGTTGTTGAAGTTCTGAGTTTGTCATTTTTCAAATATTTTTAATTTTGAGCTTCATTTGAAGTTTCTATTGCTATTTTTTCAAGTTCCCTGATATTTTTCTTCTGAAGTATCTATTGTGCTATTAACACTATTTAGTGAAATTCTAATTTTAGCTATTTTATAGTCCATCTCTAGTAGCTCCATTTGAGTCTTTGTAAAATCTATTTTTCTCCACATTATGTTTATGCTCTTCTTTAATTCTTTGAGCATACTGATCAATATCTTTTGGGCTACTTCCATTATCTCTTGTCATTTCTGATTATGCTTTTATCAATTGATGTCTTTCCTGGTTATGAGTCAATTTTTCCTGTTACTCCTTATGTCTAGTAATGTTTGGTTGCAAGTCAAACATTGTGACTCTCACATATTTGAGTGCTGGATATTGTATTTCTTTTAAGAACAGGCAAGTTACCTAGATTAATTTGATCCTTTTGAGTCTTGTTTTTATTTTAGGGTAGGCCTAGAATAGGATTTATTCTTGGCCAAGTTTAGCCCTACTAATAAGTTGTCACCCTCTGAGTTCTCAAATGAATTGCCCATATAGTCAATGAGGTCTCCCCAGTCTGGCTTTTGGAGATTTTAATGATTTCTTGCTTTGTGTGAACTCTAGGAATTGTTTTGTATATTTGTAATTATTATTTTTCTAAAAGTTGTTTTTTTGCTTGACTTCATAGAGTTTCTACATAGGTATGTGAAAATTGGAATGCATTAAATACTCAAGACAACTCTGAGCAGATTTCTGAAGCTCTTTATATCCCTCCTTTTTGTACTGAGCAAGTATAAATATACCCATTTTAGTAAAAGAAAAACTTTCAGTCATGCTTAGTTACAATCTTCCCCATATGACACAATCCTCCTCTAAGGTAGAAAACTAATGTACATCTAAAAATTTCAAGTAGCTCTCATTTCTTGAAGTAGAACAAAATAGAAAACATTCAAGTTAAATTAATTGTGTTCAAAAATGAAAAGGTGAAACCTTATTTGTGTTGAAGGATGGGGCAGATGATTTTGCACTTAGTAGCAAAAGACCATTTTCCTTAAGAGGGATCATTTGGATCCACTCTCTCAAATCCCTTAGGTAACAAAAGCCATAGTCTAGTAAGGTCTCAGTAAAAGAAGAAGAAAAAGAAGAGGGAGAAGAGGAGGAGGAGGGAAAGGGGGAAGGGAAAGGGAAAAAGAAGGAACAGTAACCCCACAAACACAAATAATAACTAAAACATACACACAAGAAAAACCAAAAAAATATTAACCTAAGTAAGCAGCCAAGACATCTGAAATAATTTTCTACACTAAATTGTAAAATTCTTTTGACCCCTATAGTAATTTTTTTAGTTCCATAATAATGTTGATTACTAATGAGTTTTTGGCTTGGTCTATGATTTTGGGTGATGATGGGAGTGAGAGGAGAGCTCAGAAGCTGCATAGGTTTATACATGTGAATATAGAAAAGTGCATTGTGATGGATAGCCCTTAATTTAAAGTAGCATAAAGAATTTGAAGATTACTTCAAAGGACATTTAAACCATGTATTTGAAATCCGTGATAAGAAAGTACGTACTTTCCAAAGGGACAAAGTTTTCAGGTAGTTTCTACTACTGAGATTTTCACTGAGAGGTATTTTGAAATTTGATGGCAGAAAATGTGCAAACTAGAGATATGTTCATTCTCTCGCTCCTCTATATATACAGACTAAAGGTAGTATAAGCTGCTTTCATATTTGGTTGAAATGCCTTGAGAAGGCAAACATTTTTTTAAGAGAGCTGCTTATCTGCTGCTTATTTCAACTAGCTTGACCCTCCTACAGTAGTTTGGCTTTTAATTTCTTCCAACAGATACTCCATTCCCATACTCTTACCAGTCCCTACGCCTCCCAGTCTCAGACCACTAGGCAGCTCAAAAAAACCAACGCTGTGTGAGACCCCTTTCACTGTGTAATTAAAATGATTGCCACTGTGATTATATTACACTCATTGGAGGATCAGGATGGGTTAGTCACCTGTATGACAGTGTACCTTTGAGTTTGTAACACAGAGATTCAGCTTAAAGCCAAAGTCAAAACTATGCATTATTTCACCTGAGAAAGGTAATATATAATCATTGAAAAAAATGAAGAGAATATGGAAATTCAGAGTTAACTCTTGCTGTCTCATCTAACCTAACTTTCTCCAATTAAAGCATGATGGTATACAGACTCTCCAGTTAACTTTATAATTGACTTTTTTAGGTTTTAGGAAATCTCTGCATGTACTATTGTGTAGCAGATGTGACAATCTTCAGAGGGGTTGAATCTGGAACCTCATCAACATTCCCTAATTAAAACCAGAACTGTACCCTTGCAAACAGTTTCTGGAGCCTTAAATGCATGTTGAGAGAAAAGTATATTTATCCAGACTAGATGAGGGTAGACAAAACATAGAATATAAATTTTATAAGATTCCATGGTTAAAATTCTCTAAGCTATATTGGACTCTCTTTCGTTATTACCATTGGATTTGGAATCAGTAGTCAGTTACCAACAACACATTCATTAGCAAAGAGAAAATAATCACCCTATTTAAGCCTCTGATCGAAAATTGCTATAGAGTATGGTGGGCAGCTTCCCTCCTCTTTACATTAACAACAGTGGACTTCTTCTACAGCAGAGGGATTTAAATTAGAAGGAAAACCTTTGTGACTGAAGAGTAAATTGAGCTTTTTAAGAGTATGGTGGAAGCTTCTGACAAGATGATGGGTCCAAAACAATTAAGACTTCATACACTAATAAATATTTTGAAAATATGGGCACTAATATAGAGTCTCCAATTCTTTGTTTTTTTCTAAATAAGTATGTTAAATAAAAGCAAAATCTAGTTATTCAAAAAATACTTACTGAAAGTCTGTTCATGATCAAGCACTAAGCTAAAATCTGGGGATATAATGGTGAGTCTCCTTCCTCATGACCTTATAATTTGGTTAAGGTGAGGCACTCACTGTTCAGAGCATGTGTATGTATAACGTCATCTGATCCCCACAGCAATTCTATGAGGTGGGTAATTTTATATTCCCATTTTAAGGATGTGGACATTGAGACACAGAGAGATTACTTAACTTGCCCTTAATTTATAGCTTGACAATGATACAGTCTGAATGAAGGACATTTCTCATAATTTTCATAAATTCATCTTTATGCAAATCTTACTACATTGTTTCTATCTTTTTCCTTTTAGTAACAGAATGGTAAAAACTTGAGACCAGGGCTACTTGTGAACCAGTAAAGGAAAGCCAGTCTTCAAAGGTGGCTTTCCAAATTAAGATGCACTGAATCAGATGGTTTAACATGAGTTTCAGCCCAAAGACAGAGGAAGAGTCTGGACTGCATTTAGAGGACAATTCCATGTTTCTAATACCATAGGTTAAATGTGTTTTCAGTAATAATATATGGACATTAATCTGACTCTTTATGTATTACATTTTATGCTCTTTCAACTTACTATGAACAAACAAAAAAATGAAATGCCCCAAAGCAAAAAAATAACAAGATATGTAGAGCGTTTTGTGGAGCTTCTATTCCAAAAGCAATTTGGAATTTCCTTTGTTTAAGAAAGTATTTGGTTCTTTGTGACCACCTAGAGGGATGTGATAGGGATGGTGGGAGGGAGACACAAGAGGGAGGGGATATGGGGATATATGCATACATATAACTGATTCACTTTGTTATACAGCAGAAATTAACACAACATTGTAAAGCAATTATACTCCAATAAAGATGTTTAAAAAAAAAAAGAAAGTATTTGATTTGTTCATTTACTTGGGTTGTTTGTTAAAGGACAGCTAAGTATGAATAATAAAAGGAAATGTTCCATATCGCTTGCAGATCTTACCCACTTTGAGTACAGTTACAGAGATGAGAGGATGCTAAAGAGAAGAAAAAGCTCCAATGCTTTCCAATAAACACTTAATTTTACTTTAATGGGAATTATTGATGTGAAGGAAATGAAAATTGATTACCAAATTCCCAAGGATTAAGAACAATATGAGAAAAAGACATTCCTTTTCTATGGATCTGGGAAGAAAAAGTCCCTGACAGAGCCTTCCTTTGATAGCTTTCAATTTATCTGACCATGTCTTGGGCCCAGCTCACTTGTCAGCTCCTGTAAGGGAGACAGCAATGCAATATACAGCAACTGGGGTGTCTCACCACAGTGAGAAGCCACCTTTAAAGTCTCATCCTTAAACCCTCAGCAAGCCTTGTTTCTGGAAGACCTTACATGAATGACTGCTTTTCCCAACTTAGATTGCCTGTGATGATAGTTGGTGGTAATGACATGGTAAAGATGTGGACTAGGGACCCAAGGTCGGACCTTAGAAAAGGTAACAACACAGCGTGCTGTTACCTATGCTTCTGCCCCATGCAGTGAAAATGCAAGTTCATCAGGCAAAGACCTAGAAGGTAGGCTGGCAGCTCTGATGTATCCTATTGTTATGGTTTCTTTTTGTATTTGTATTTGTTATGGACTATAAACCATGATGTTGCAATAAAGGGCTGGGGCCATGAATTCCAATTGGCTGTGCATTGCTATTTCATGGAGGGGCAAGTCCAGCTGTAATGAATTCAGACAACAAAATGATTTTGGTTTCACTGCATTGCTCTGCTCCCTGGGAACCTGCAGAAGATAAGTGAGTGGACACCTATCATAAATCCAGACATACATGCAACATGAAAATAGCCAGTGAAGCTTTAAATCAATGCAGATGTTAGACCAATAAAAATGTTGGTCACACTATTTGGTGAAAAATATTAATTAACTAGGAAAAATTTATAAAATGTATTTCTAGAAAAGATGAAACTGCTCAAATATCTTTCCTTGTGTTTATTTGTATCTGTATGAATATAAAATGCTATTGGTTCTTCATATTTAATACCTAGGGGATTTATAAGCATATTGCTTCAATAAAACTTGGTTCATCTGTACAGTACATGGATCAGATATGCATATTTAATTACTCTGAAAGTAATTTACTTGTACAGATGGCGGTATTAGAGGGTCTTACTTCAATTTAAATTACTTTCATTGGAAAAAAAAGTGTTCCTTGGCTATGATTTCCAAGTGAAAATTTAACTTTTATAACATATGGACTATGCCTACCAGTAGTCATTATACATGAATAACCCCACACGTGCAAAATAAACATTATTGTAAAAATTTGAAACAACTCACAGGGACTAGTATCATAACAAGATAATTCAAGACTCTTTCAGATGCAAAGCTTAAGTTGCAGTAAACTCTAAACTTGCAGCCAAAGGATATAAATGAGCTTAGAAAAAAACATGGGGATCTAATTTGTAGCTGAAAGAAATGAGCAGCCTCCTCAGTAGAGCACTGCAACCTAGCTCATTGTTCATTAAAACCTCTCATGCCCCTCCTTCCTGCATGAAACTTGAAGGAAATTAGGAAACACTATGTGAGCCATATCCCTAGCAGATCTTAGAGAATCACATGAACCTGTGTGTCCCTTAGCAGGGACTTCAGTCACTCTGTACACCCCTCTCTAGAAAAGAAAAGGCCACCTTCCCACTGCAGCTCGGTGTCTTCTGAAATGCAACATTCATCCTGTTGAAACAAGCACTCAAATAAAAATCACCACTTTCAAAGGCAAGCCAGTCACAAAGAAAGACAAATGGCTTAGAGCAGATTGTATTGATTATTCCACAGCAGCTGGGTATTAAAAATCGGGAAAATATAAATGTTTTTGCAAAAGATATTGTTTTCTATTATGAGATTATAAAAGTGTGCCCTTGTGTTTGTTCATTCTTCACTGCAAGTATTTCTTTATTAAAGCGCTGTATCTCGGAGACAGCACATGTACTCTTCTCTATTGTGGTTGCTATGGTAAGTAGTCATGTTTTATTGAAAAGTAAGTGGCCACCACCACATGAATGGCTCCCAAGTGACCTTAACATAAGCTCCCGCCCCCCACTTTTTTTGAGTCATCCTGATTTTTTTAGATAAACGTAAATTTTCTATTTATTTAGAGTATGACAAAATCTTTCTGCTGTCTTCTCTCAGATCTATTTTTAAAATGATTTTATGCATTATGGGTCATGAAGACCAAAAAAAGAGTCCAAGTTGACACACAGAAAGTAAGGGAAGAAAACACCACAAGCATATGTTCTGTTGCAAGCAAAAAATATGTTATCAATGCTCTATATTTTATATACATTATAGTTTATAGTGTTTTTTTATACTTGATGTTCTTTAATGATCCTTGCCTTATTAGTCAAGTCACGTCAGCCTTGAAAATCTTTCTGATTATGCCTCCATATATACATACACAAAATAACTATACACTATAACACTTTGGGGATTATATTCCCAGATTCATTTTACATACTGAAGTGAGAATACAGACAGAAAAATGTTTTGGTGGTATGTGCATGCTTAGGGAGTCCATTATAAGATATCTCTACAATGTGAAGCCATATCTATGAAGCAGATTTTCAAACATGCTGTACTGTGTGTGTGTGTATATATATGGTATACACATATATATGATACATCTATCTATCTAGAGAGAGAGAGAGATGAAACGTTTGTCAAATGTTGGTAATGTGACTGATTGCCAGTCTAGAAACTTTGAAGCAAAGTGCTGTCTATCCTCTTCACATCAATCAGGTCATGACTGTTTGGTGTGGGTATTACCAAAAAAAAAAAAAAAAAAAAGGTCTACTAGAAATTCTTTACCAAAAATGCTTGGTTTATGAAGACAAAATCTCCAATGACAGTGAAAAACAAAACCCTCAGAATAAAAAATCTCCAATTAATCAACAGCATCCAATTCCTTTAACGAATTCAGCTCTTTCTTTAACAATTTCTTACTTCTGCTATTTTTCTAGTTTTGTTTTATCTACCTCAAATTTGCCCTGAAAATGACTAGCCTAGGGCCAATTACTTATGATTCGGTGGACAAGTTTTCCTATCATTTGAGGTTAGCTGAATTGTTATTTTCTCACCAAGACTGGAAAACTACTGCCATTTCATAAAGAAGAAAAATGCATGGCAAGGTGAGAAGAAAAGATAAGGGAGAGCAGAGAAATGAGAAGAGTGTTTCTTAATTATGCTGTAGACTCTCTGATGGGTCCTTTTCCTACCCTACACTGTGCAAAATTAACTGGCACATAGTGACTGCCACAGATGACTCAGCAGTGGCACGTGAGTAACTCAGCTGTGCCTCTGAGACATATGGAAGTGACTGTTTTTATTTTTAAGAAGAAAAGTAAAAGAAAAAAAGAGTTTAACCAAATATATTCAAGATTTTAAAAAAATTTCCCTTCATTCCTGTTTATCACATATTTTCAGTTGTAAGGGATTTCCCCCTGTACAATTCTTTTTATTGATTTTTATGTTAAAGCAATTGAAAGCAATGCAGTATCATTTTCTGGTATAATAGAGCCATAGAAGCATGACAGCAGACACCTCACTGGGGAAAATATCATGTAAACACTACACAAATTAACCTCTTCTAATACAGTTAATAAAAGAAAATAAAGAAACTTTTGCAGATGAAGTAAAATTAAACAACACATTAGAGCTCAGTGTAGAAGTTTACTGTAGTCTTGCCTTTTTAAATAAATGACCATCACTAAAATGATCCTAAGTACTCCATTAAGGAAAATTTACTTGCTAATAGGTGGGGACTAATGAGGCAATAGGAAGTAAAATTGGAGAACTTGTTACCTCAATGACAGAAAATTATATGAGTATGCACAACCAAATACCAGTGTCTGTTCAAAAATTTTTAAACAGTTAATGTTTCAAAGTGAAAAAAGCATGTACACTTCATTTATTCACTTATTTGTTTATTCATTCAAATTTTATGTATTCCTTCCTATGTGTAAGTGTTAAAGGCTACAGAGAGAAAAAATAGGAACAACCAGTGATGTTAGAGCAGCATGAGAAATAGGTTTCTTTACTCATCATATAGAGCAGACTACTTCATTAAGACTGACGAAAGTATGAGAGGCCCTGGACATCAGAAAGAGAACTGAAAATGGTAATGGGGGTCCATCCACGACAATAAATCTGCATAGAATAAGTGAATACCACCATTACTTCCCATGTGTGCCTTTTTATTAGCTTCCTCCCATTGTGACCTCATGTTTCCCCCTGAACTTTGATTTTCACATATGGCCTATGTGGATTTAATGTGTCTTGTTCCATTAGCCACACCTTCAACTCTGCTTCCATGAAAGGAACATGAGTGTAGTTTTGCATTTTGATAATAACTCTTCAGTATCCAATTCCTGACTCTTCCCTGATTTCAGCTTCATTACCCTCACAGTTTGCTGACAGGTGGTACTGGTTTGCCCTGAAATGCCATCAAGATAAAATAAATGAAAACAAATGTAATTCAAGATACAACATGATAAGTGTCATAAGAGACAGATAAATGCAATGCTATGGGGTTTGGGGCTGGAAAATGCCATTCTCAGGGATATCTAGGAAAATTTTATTCAAGACATACAATGGCATTAGAATTTAAATCTGTGAATCCAGAATGTGTTACAAAAAGCTGCCTCAAATTATTTAGGGGAGAATCTTTTATAAACCTAACAGAAAATTCTGACCCATGAGCACTTTGATAGCTTAAGAATGGTTTATACACATAAATATAACCCATAACCAAAGGATACACATACAGAGAATTCTCACATTTTGTTCACAAATGTGGAGATGGGCTTTACAAAATAAGCCAATTATTTCAGCTTGAGTGTTTTCTTACATGCAAGTTGAAATTATTAAATTGAAATTAACCCTATTAGTACTGGATCTGAAGAAATTTAGGGGTATTTTTTATATTCATATCAATCAGACCAAAGCATAGTTTAAAAAAACAACAAGGTTGTGTTCTCATGCATTTAGATGTCATCTTCAATTTTACCAGTTACATGTTTCTTGGGAACAGGGGAGTGGGAATCTTCATTTTTAAATCACTGTGGGTGATTCTGAGTCAGGAGTTTCATGGGTCTCCTGATGAGAAACAGTGCTCCATAGCATCTGTCTCTGGCTCTGAGACTAAGGCTGGCCAGTCAGGAAAGTAGATAAGGAAAGGTAATCTCAGACTTACCTGGTTCGTATAGATGTGTCTGAGGAAGAATTCCATCAGAAAGAGAGAATTTATACTGAAAATTAAAAAGAATGGAGTTAGGGCTTAGTGCCCAGTCATAAATGGCCATGAGTACTGTATATAGGAGGCAAAGAAGGAAGTGGAGAGTGATGGCTGTTGAAGAGAAAGTGAAACCCAGTAGGACCCTGTGGGGATCCTGGGCAGGGAAACTTTTCTGTGTTCCCCGTTACTTATTTGTAGGGAATATGCTCCAGCTTCCATGACCTTCCCTGAGTTCCAAAGGGCAGATTCAAATAGTTGCTTATCAGGGAAGGGAGGGGACACAGAGACAAGGGAGGAACAGCCAAGAAACAATAGTGCAGCCTTGGGGCAGAATCTTGGTTCCACCACAAGGGATACACATAACAATATCTTTGAGCTCTTCTGCAGAACTAAAACCCACAACAAATGGAAGATGAACTGCTTGATGAAGCATTCTTCATTCCAGAGAGAAGGTCATAGTTTGATAACCTCGAGAACCACAAAGGCTCATCAGGAGACCACCTGAGTCCAGACTAAAGGAATGCCAGTCCTGCACACACCCTGATCCTTATCAGCAACTCCACCCTTGAACCATTGCTATAAAACTCCTCACCAAATCCCCCCTGCATGGGGACACACAGTTTTTGTGGGCATGAGCCAGCTGTGTCCACCTTTGCCTGGCAAAGCAATAAAGCTATTCTTTTCTACTTCATCCAAAACTCTGTCTCTGCAATTTGATTCAGCACTGGGGTACAGAGGCTGAGTTTTCAGTATCAAAAGTGAGCAAAGGAGAAGGTGGAATGAAACAGGGCTGAAAGATGTCAGGAAACTAACTCTTCCTTATGAACAGCTCCAGGCACACAGAATGGAGCACCTGAGAGGGGAGGCCAGCCCCTACATACTAAATTAAAATAATGGATAGAGACGCTGAGGGAGTCCTTTTGTAGAATTTAGTTAGCTGAGCAGAGATCTGAATAAATCATGGGGACGGATGGAGACTGAATTGACAAGACCATACTGTATTCTGGGAAACCTTGATCGAATGATTGACTGAAGCATTCATTTATTCACTCAGTCACCCAACTTGTTTAGCACATGTTCTAGGCACCCTGGTAGACTGTGGGGATGCATCAGAGGAAAAGATTGGCAAATTAACACATTTTTAGCTGAGTTTCTCTTTGTCATGATTTATTTTTAAGTATGAAAATAATAAAGCTAATTGGGTATAATAGGATGCAGTTTCATTTTGGAAACACATTGACTAGTCAAAACAAAGTATTGTTCAATAGTAAACAAGTCGTATAATTCAGATTTAATTGCCAAATAAGTCAATTATCCATTAACTTTGAAATGGAAGAAATGAGTAGCATGGGTTATTGATATGTATAGATATTCCTCAAATAACTTTTCTCTTTTTCAACATAATCTTTCTTGGAATTAGCTAACTGGTGAAATTACTGCATTGGAAAATTATCATCTGTATGATTAGCAGGAAGTAGAAAATCTAAAATTGTGAAGTAGTAGAAACATAAAATAGTGAAGTGGTCAAAAGACAGGAAGCAGGAGGATGAAAACCTGGATTATCTTGTGGGGTGATGCTGCTAGTTTCTGCCCAAATAATGCCTGCCACTGGTAGCAAGGCCTTGTGGGTATGTCTCCTGACCTTTCTAGGTCAGACAAACCAAGAGTCTTTTGATTTCAGGGGCTGAGGAGACTGATAGGAACCAATACCTCCTTAGGGACGAGGGAGTCAGGTAGGCTAGATTTCCCCAATTACCATCATATCAGTTGTTGGGGGGATTCTAACTATAGCAGAGTCTCCATCATTCATTTAGTTTCATACCTGTGGCCTAGAGGGAAGAAAGGTTCTGAATAAAAAGTGAAAGATCTACATTCACTAGAAACTGTATCATAAATTAAGGAAAAAATATGACAGCTTGGGTGCCTATTTCAAAAAGAAAGAAAGAAAGAGAGAGAGAGAAGAAAGAGAGAATCAACTGTATTTTGATAAAAAAATAATTAAAAATATATATATATATTTGGTCATTCAAATGACTAAAATTTACTTATAAAGATGTGGTCTTCCTCCATGGTTTCTGGCACACATCACTTAAAATTCTTGGAATTTCCTGAGTGAAAAGAACAATGCGAGTATCTTTTGTTATAATATTTGTTCTCCTGTTCTCAGTTCCTGAAGCCCCTTCAGAGCCCTAAAGGTGAAATGGGTGTCCTGTTGTTCATAACAAGCCCCTGTTCACCACAACTGGGTTTATGCTAATGAGGTGACTTTTGTAAAGCACCTAAGGATGGAGGCTGGTCATCAGGGGAACCAACCCTGATTAGAGGGTTGGAATTATCAATCCTACCCACCGATTTCCAGGAAGGGGAGAAGGGCTAGAGGTTGAATCAGTCACCAATGGTCAATGAGTTAATCAATCATGCTTGTATAAACAAAGTCTCCATAAAAACCCAAAAGGATGGGATTTGGAAGGCTTCTGGGTTGGTGAACATGTAGAAGTGCTGGGAGAGCAGGGCACTGGAAAAGGGCTCGGAAGTCCTGCATCCCTTCCCCATCCCTTGCCCTCTGCCTCTCATCCATTTGGCTGTTCCTGAGTTATATTCTTTTATAATAAACTAGTGATTTGGTTAAGAAAGAAATAAAGAAAGAAATGGAGGGAGGGAGGGAGGGAGGGAGGAAGGAAGGAAGGAAGGAAAGAAAGAAAGGAAGGAGGGAAGGAAGGAAGGAAAGAAAGAAAGGAAGGAGGGAAGGAAGGAAGGGAGAAAGAAAGAAAGGAAAGAAAGAAAGAAAGAAGCGGGGGAGGGAGGGAGGAAGGAAGGAAGGAAGAGAAAGAAAGGAAGGAAGGAAGGAAGGGAGAAAGAAAGAAAGGAAAGAAAGAAAGGGAGGGAGGGAGGAAGGAAGGAAGGAAGAGAAAGAAAGAAAGGAAGGAAGGAAGGAAGGAAGGAAGGAAGAAAGAAAAAAGAGAGAAAGAGACAAAGGGAGGAGGAAGGAGGGAGGGAAGGAAGAAGCATTCCTCTCTATTTTGCCACAGGACTCATTGGTGCTTCAGCTCCATAAACATTCCGATGTATAAGCAGCCCCAGCAAAAGAGGTGGCAATGGTACAAGAGGATGAAGCAAGAAAGCCTGGCTAATCATCCATGCTGTACTGGCTTGGACAGTAGAGGATGGGACAGTATTCCTGAAAGTGGAACTCAGGGAAAGCCAGCTGTGCCTGTCAGAAGTCATGTTGTGCTTGACAATCTTATTTCTGGACACATGTGAGAAGCTCCTGCGGAGTTCCAGAAATTCTTAAATGGTGGGGAAAATGTTTATGATGCTTGAGGGCCTTCTAATAACAGGTGGGAACTGGATCAAACAAGCTAAATATGGGTTATTCATGTCAAAATGACCCATTTATTATCAGTGAGCTCACTGGTCTCAAGACTGACTGGGAGATAAAGGTTACACCACACATATAATCAGTCCCTAAATCAATGAAATGTGAATATTATGGCTCTGTTGAATAGTGTGGAGAAACTATTGTAAATGTTTTAAACTTAATTCAGTGGAGAGCTCTAGAAGCTCATAAAACATCAAGACTTTCAGCATGCTGTTCAGTGATGCCATATTTATTTAATATAAGGAAAGAGTAAGAGCCTGAGAAATAAAAAACATATTAGGCAATAGACACTAGAGTAAATTTAAAAGATAATTCTGGAAGCAAACAAATCTCTAGATAAAATTTTGTAACAGCTAATGTCAAAGAGGCATGTGCCTAAATTCAGGGCATTGTAAATCACAGAATTTTGTAAATAAGAGCATTAGAATTTTCTTGGAAAAAAACAGAAAATTAAAAGTTATTTATGTAGTGCTTTATAATATTATATCCCTGTAAGTTATTTCTTTTAGATACTGCTACAATTCTATTATCATTTTAAGTATTTCTACTTTTATTTCCCTTTCTTTATCCTTCCCTCTTTTTCTCTCTCTCTCTTCCTGCTTCCCTTTTGCTCTCTCTCTTTTTCTTTCCTATTTTTCTCCCTCTCTTTCTCTCCACCTTCTCTCAGAAAAGCCTAATCAAGACCTGGATTATCTTTCTCAGGAAACCACAGTTTACCTGAGGACCCTTTAAATGTTAGTTTTATTCCAAAAGTCAGAATGCTTCTACATACCTAGTATATTACCGTATCAGTCACTGACAGGAGAGATTCAGGGTTTAAAGAGAAAGAAGCAATACTTGGATTGTTGTAGTGGAAAAGTTATTCATGCAAAACTAACGTAGTTCAGTTATATTTAATCTCAATAGTATTGTAATATAGGTCCTATATTATTGGACACAAATATATATCCCTAAAATGTTTAATGTTGTCTATCAAAAAGAAAACAAGACAAGTCTCTTAGATAGCCTCATCCACCAGAGGTCAGAGAGCAGAAACAAGAACTACAATCCTGCAGCCTGTGGAACAAAAAGCACATTCACACAAAGATAGACAAGATGAAAAGGCAGAGGGCTATGTACCAGATGAAGGAACAAAATAAGACCCCAGAAAAACAACTAAATGAAGTGGAGATAGGCAACCTTCCTGAAAAAGAATTCAGAATAATGATAGTGAAGATGATCCAGGACCTCGGAAAAAGAATGGAGGCAAAGATCAAGAAGATGCAATAAGTGTTTAACAAAGACCTAGAAGAATTAAAGAACAAACAAACAGAGATGAACAATACAATAACTGAAATGAAAACTACACTAGAAGGAATCAATAGCAGAATAACTGAGGCAGAAGAATGGATAAGTGACCTGGAAGACAGAATGGTGGAATTCACTGCTGTGGAACAGAATAAAGAAAAAAGAATGAAAAGAAAAGAAGACAGCCTAAGAGACATCTGGGGCAACACTAAATGCAACAACATTTACATTATCGGGGTCCCAGAAGGAGAAGAGAGAGAGAAAGCACCTGAAAAAATATTTGAAGAGATTATAGTAGAACACTTCCCTAACATGGAAAGGAAATAGCCACCCAAGTCCAGGAAATGCAGTGAGTCCCATACAGGATAAACCCAAGGAGAGAGATGCCGAGACACACAGTAATCAAATTAGCAAAAATTAAAGACAAAGAAAAATTATTGAAAGCAGCAAGGGAAAAATGACAAATAACATACAAGAGAACTCCCATAAGGTTAACAGCTAATTTCTCAGCAGAAACTCTACAAGCCAGATGGAAGTGGCGTGATATACGTAAACTGATGAAAGGGAAGAACCTACAACCAAGATTATTCTACCTGGAAAGGATCTCATTCAGATTTGATGGAGAAATCAAAAGCTTTACAGACAAGCAAAAGCTAAGAGAATTCACCACTACCAAACCAGCTCTACAACAAATGCTAAAGGAATTTCTCTAAGTGGGAAACACAAGAGAAGAAAAGGACCTACACAAACAAACCCAAAACAATTAAGAAAATGGTCATAGGAACACACATATCGATAATTACCTTAATAGTGAATGGATTAAATGCTCCAACCAAAAGGCACAGGCTTGATGAATGGATACACAAACAACACCGATATATGTGCTCTCTACAAGAAACCCACTTCAAACCTAGGGACACATACAGACTGAAAGTCAGGGGATGGAAAAAGATATTCCATGCAAATGGAAATCAAAAGAAAGTTGGAGGAGCAATACTCATATCAGATAAAATAGAATTTAAAATAAAGAATATTACAAGAGACAAGGAAGGACACTACATAATGATCAAGGGATCAATCCAAGAAGATATAACAGTTATAAATATATATGCACCCAACATAGGAGCACCTCAATACATAAGGCAACTGCTAGCAGCTCTAAAAGAGAAAATTGACAGTAACACAGTAATAGTGGGGGACTTTAAAACCTCACTTACACCAATGGACAGATCATCCAAAATGAAAATAAATAAGGAAACAGAAGCTTTAAATGACACAATAGATGAGACAGATTTAGTTGATATTTATAGGACTTTCCATCCAAAAAACGTGGATTTTTGGACATCTTCTAAAGTGCACACGGAACATTCCCCAGGATAGATCACGTCTTGGGTCACAAATCAAGCCTCAGTAAATTTAAGAACATTGAAATCATATCAAGCATCTTTTCTAACCAAAACACTATGAGATTAGAAATGAATTACAGGTGAAAAAATGTAAAAAACACAAATACATGGAGGCTAAACACTACGTTACTAAATAACCAAGAGATCACTGAAGAAATCAAAGAGGAAATCAAAAAATACCTAGAGACAAATGACAATGAAAACACGATAATTCAAAACCTATGGGATGCAGCAAAAGCAGTTCTAAGAGGGAAGTTTATAGCTATACAAGCCTACCTCAAGAAACAAGAAAAATCTCAAATAAATTATCTAACCTTACACCTAAAGGAACTAGAGAAAGAAGAACAAACAAAACCCAAAGTTAGCAGAAGGAAAGAAATCATAAAGATCAGAGTGGAAATAAATGAGATAGAAACAAAGAAAACAATAGCAAAGGTCAATAAAACTAAAAGCTGGTTCTTTGAGAAGATAAAGAAAATTGATAAACCATTAGCCAGACTCATTAAGAAAAGAGGGAGAGGACTCAAATCAATAAAATTAGAAATGAAAAAGGAGAAGTTACAATGGACACCGCAGAAATAAAAAGCATCCTAAGAGACTACTACAAGCAACTCTATGCCAATAAAATGGACAATCTGGAAGAAATGAACAAATTCTTAGAAAGGTACAACTTCCAAGACTGAACCAGGAAGAAATAGAAAATACGAATAGACTAATCACAAGTAATGAAACTGAAACTGTGATGAAAAATATTCCAACAAACAGAAGTCCAGGACAAGATGGCTTCACAGGTGTATTCTATCAAACATTTAGAAAAGAGCTAACACCCATGCTTCTAAGACTCTTCCAAAAAATTGCAGAAGAAAGAACACTCCCAAACTCATTCTATGAGGCCAACATCACCCTGATACCAAAACCAGACAAAGATACTACAAACAAAGAAAATTACAGACCAATATCACTGATGAATATAGATGTAAAAATCCTCAACAAAATATTAGCAAACCGAATCCAACAACACATTAAACTGATCATACACCATGATCAAGTGGGATTTATCCCAGGGATGCAAGGATTCTTCAATATATGCAAATCAATCAATGTGATACACCATAGTAACAAATTGAAGAATAAAAACCATATGATCATCACAATAGATGCAGAAAAAGCTTTTGACAAACTTCAACACCAATTTATGATAAAAACTCTCTAGAAAGTGGGCATAGAGGGAAACTACCTCAACATAATAAAGGCCATATATGACAAACCCACAGCAAACATCATTTTCAATGGTGAAAAACTGAAAGCATTTCCTCTAAGATCAGGAACAAGACAAGGATGTCCACTCTCACCACTATTATTCAACATAGTTTTGGAAGTCCTAGCCTTGACAACAGAGAAGAAAAAGAAATAAAAGGAATCCAAATTGGAAAAGAAGAAGTAAAACTGTCACTGTTTGCAGATGACATGATAGTATACATAGAGAATCTTAAAGAAAACTACTAGAGCTAATCAATGAATCTGGTAAAGTGACAGGATACAAAATTAGTGCACAGAACTCTCTTGCATTCCTATACATTAATGATGAAAAATCTGAAAGAGAAATTAAGGAAACATTCCCATTTACCATTGCAACAAAAGGAAAAGAATACCTAGAAATAAACCTACCTAGGGAGACAAAAGACCTGTATGTAGTAAACTCTAAGACACTGATGAAAGAAATTAAAGATGATACCAACAGATGGAGAGATATACCATGTTCTTGCATTGGAAGAATCAATATTGTGAAAATGACTATACTACCCACAGCTATCTACAGATTCAATCCAATCCCTATCAAATTAGCAATGGCATTTTTTACAGAACTAGAACAAAAAAATCTTAAAATTTGTATGGAGACACAAAAGACCCCGAATAGCCACAGCAGTCTTCAGGGAGAAAAACAGAGCTGGATGAATCAGACTCCCTGACTTCAGGCTATACTACAAAGCTAGAGTAATCAAGACAATATGGTACTGACACAAAAACAGAAACATAGATCAATGGAACAAGATAGAAAGCCCAGAGGTAAAGCCATGCACCTATGGTCAACTAATCTATGACAAAGGAGGCAAGGATATGCAATGGAGAAAAGACAGTCTCTTCAATAAGTGGTGCTGGGAAAACTGGATAGCTATATATAAAAGAATGAAATTAAGACATTCCCTAACACTATACACAAAAATAAACTCAAATGGATTAGAGACCTAAATGTAAAACCAGACACTGTAAGACTCTTAGAGGAAAACATAGGAAGAACACTCTTTGACAAAAATCACAGCAAGATCTTTTTTGATCCACCTCCTAGAGTAATGGAAATAAAAACAAAAATAAACAAATGCAATCTAATGAAACTTCAAAGCTTTTGCACAGCAAAGGAAACCATAAACAAGATGAAAAGACAACCCTCAGAATGGGAGAAAATATTTGCAAATGAATCAACAGACAAAGGATTAATCTCCAAAATATATAAACAGCTCATGCAGCTCTATATGAAAAAAACAAACAATCCAATCAAAAAATGGGCAGAAGACCTAAATAGACATTTCTCCAAAGAATACATACAGATGACCAAGAAGCACATGAAAAGCTGCTCAACATCACTAATTATTAGAGAAATGCAAATCAAAACTACAATGAGTTATCACCTCACACCAGTTAGAATGGGCTTCATCAGAAAATCTAAAAACAACAAATGCTGGAGAGGGTGTGGAGAAAAGGGAACCCTCTTTCACTGTTGGTGAGAATGTAAACTGATATAGCCACTATGGAGAACAGTATGGAGGTTCCTTAAAAAACTAAAAATAGAATTACCATATGATCCAGCAATCTCACTACTGGGCATATACCCAGAGAAAACCACAATTGAAAAAGCCACATGCACCCCAATGTTCTTTGCAGCACTATTTACAATAGCCAGGGCATGGAAGCAACCTAAATGCCCATTGACAGATGAATGGTTAAAGAAGTTGTGGTACATATATACAATGGAATATGACTCAGCCATAAAAAGGAATGAAATTGGGTCATTTGCTGAGACATGGATGGATCTAGAGACTGTCATACAGAGTGAAGTAAGTCAGAAGGAGAAAAACAAATATCATATATTAATGCATATACGTGGAACCTAGAAAAATCGTACAGATGAACCAGTTTGCAGGACAGAAATTGAGACACAGATGTAGAGAACAAACGTATGGACACCCAGGGGGGAAAGCCACAGGGGGGTGGGAGTGGTGGTGTGATGAATTGGGCAATTGGGATTGACATGTATACGCTGATGTGTATAAAATTGATGACTAATAAGAACCTGCTGTGTTAAAAAAAAATAGAGAAAACCTATTTATTAGATTTATAGACATGTGCAATTAAAAAAAAAACACTACTGTTACCTTGAAAAAAAAAGACTATACAAGAAAAGAAATGAAAATGAGTATAAACAATTATTATCTGACTTTTACTTTAATGACTCCAGTGAGCTACATGGATTTACCCTTTTACAAGTATGTGATGTGTTCCTCATTATTTCTCCAACCTCTTCATATGGTCTTGGCCAGATTGAAGCATTAAAATACACATTTTTTTGCTACAGTTCAATTGAGGCTCCATCATGCTTTGTCTCACAACTTAACAAATGTAGAAATTCTGGAATGAAACAGGAAACAAAGTAAATAAAGAATTGTAAAATGAGACATACAGTAAAGTTTAAGTCATTTGGATATATTTGCCACCAAATTCTAATATCCTTTCATTGTTTTACTTTTCTTTATAGTACTTATCACTATTTAACATACTATATATTTTACTGGTCTTTCTTGTCATGTGAATTTTCCCACTAGAAGATAAGCTCCATAACGGTGGGGTATGTGTGAGTGTGTGTGTGTGTTTGTGTGTGTTAACTGCTATTAACTCTTAGACTTGTATCTCACACATAGCAGGTGATCCATAAATATATGTTGAATAAGTCAATCTCACTTTTCTGAAATTTAAGATTATTCTGATGTGTTAAAATATATGCTAAGCCAATTACTAATATAAATAAGATTAAAAGAAGAAAGTTTACAATAAAAATTGCTTTCAAACACTTCAAAGGTAATTATTTTGTAGATAAAAAAGTTACTTAGAAGTCACTCAATTCATCATTATGAGTTGTTTAAAAAAAGGTCTGTTTTGTGTGTGTGCTAGAATATAGACTGGAAGATAATGTATTGCAGGTCTTTGCTTAAAAAGTGTTCCAGAATTCAGATAACTCTCACCTTTCCAAACTGACTTTTTCATATCTAAGAGGATCATGAAACCCAAAAGCATCTGCAGAGCTAGGCCATATTCGTTCACCAAAAGTTTTCTGGGTGTCTACTGAGTGAAAGGCCCTTTAGTTATGTGAAAGGGAATAAAAAATGAAAAGGACATATTCCTCAGGGAAATCAGGGGAGGGAGCAATGAATTCATTCTGAAACAAAGTAATATAGAAAAAGGAGGAGACAATAATAAAATAACACAACTATTCTTAATTAGGATGAGTTGGGTTTTAACAGAAGGATGTGAAGGGCAAGGATGTACCAGGCTGAGGACCCAGTGTGGACAGGGTGTGGATTAGTGAAAATGCATGGAGCTGTTTGGAAACCAGGAAATGTTTCTTTGTTTTTTGTGGTTTTTTTTTTAGATTTGCATGTTTTTTATTTACTTGATATAGATGTGTGTTTATTTGTACATGGTAACCATTTTCTTCTTTTTCCTTCATCTTCCCATTATTTTATATACAAGTTGTTGGAGGTTAACATTATAATTTAGTCTTTAGGTAACAGAATATTCAGTGAGACTGTGACTGAATTTGAGACATTGTTCATGTAGACAGTGATTGATACAATAAGTGCTGAGACTCCTCATTTGGGAGACAGGGTGAGAACAGGAAGCAGGATAGCTGGGTCTTGATAGGTAGAAATACAACTATTTGCTTGTTGTAGGGGAGCTCACATGTGTGTAAAAGGGGGCAGATGGAACTGTTTGATGACTGGAATGTAGAGTGTGTGTAGGCATGCAGGTTTACTAGAAATAGAATCATTCTTCCTGAATATGCAGGATATTTGAGCAGAGATTGTGTAAAAACCTGCCTCAGAGACACTGTATAAGAGGAGTCCCATTCTATGTTGCCTTCTTACTCCAAGATTTTATGATTAATACACAAGAGAACAAATGCATTCTGGAGTCACAAGAGAATGCAGGTTGAGATTTGGAATTCCTGTAAGCAGAAGCAATAGATACAGATTTAGCAAGGCATTTTACAATTGGTCAGCTTATCAATTATTAAGTCAAAGACCTGGGTGGTTGTTGAGGGATCCGTCAGATGAACCACATGTTAGAACATGGAGCCTAAAGGAGAGATAGACTTTCATTCCCAAAGGAATTGAATAGTCTGAGAACCACTGAGTTCTATTATTCTACAACTCTTCATATTTGAGCTTAGCATGAGTATAAAGAAGATGAGTCATTATGTTTCTGTTCTCCATTCTAGAATCAACAATATTATTATTTTCAGCTAAATTAAGTTGCTCTCTTTATAAGGATTCATAATATGCAAAAGGAGTCTCTAAATTCTCATCTTAAAGCTATCATTCTTGTCAAGTTTACCAAGAGGAATGGTATACCTTTCACTGGCTTCTTAAATTATTTTTTATTGTTTTTTTTCAATACTAATTATGATAGTAATACATAAGGACTGTATAATTTTTTAAAGTTACAAATAAGTATCATAAGTTAGAAAAATACCTGAAATACCGCAGCTGCTATTATTTTGGCATATTATCTTCCCAGTCTTTTATAATGCTCCATGAATAGTCAGCATGAAACAAGAGTTAGCATGAACAAGCACACAGACACATAAACGTACACACAGGCATCCCAGGTAAAACAGCTATATAACAACAACAAAAAAAACAGCTAGGGGCTTCCCTGGTGGCGCAGTGGTTGAGAGTCCGCCTGCTGATGCAGGGGACACAGGTTCATGCCCCGGTCTGGGAGGATCCCACATGCCGCAGAGTGGCTGGGCCCGTGAGCCATGGCCACTGAGCCTGCGTGTCCGGAGCCTGTGCTCTGCAATGGGAGAGGCCACAACAGTGAGAGGCCCGTGTACCACAAAAAAAAAAACAAAAAAAAAAACAGCTATATAAGTTATTTTTACTTAAAATATATTATATATATTTTCACATCAATTATGTTTCCTTCAGAACATAATTTTTAATTACTGAATATAATTTTAATATATAAATGTGCCATAATTTATTTAACCAATCTTTAGTCTTTGGTTATATAAAGTTTTCCTAATTTTTTCATATTAAAAATGTAGTGATATACATTTAGCATATCCACTATCATTTCCTTCTGATAAAATAAAATAAAAAATAAAAGATTTGCAAAATTTTAAGGGTTTGGACACACATTGTCAAATCACATTTCAGTTGAGCATGTGATTATTTCCCTGAATACTAAAAAAATAAAGAAGAGAAAGTCTTTTAAAATGTGACATATGATCTTAATGTTTTCTTGACTAGCTGCTTTTCTACTATTGAGAGTGAACATTTTAAATATGTTTATGAGCCATTTATATTTATTCATTTGTAAAACAGGTGTTTATGTGGGAACTTGCATTTTATTGATTTCTAAGAGCTCCTTAAATGTTAGAGACAGCAAGTCTTTATTTATTACATGTGAATTCTTACTCAGAATCAAAAAAATACAGTTCTACCCATCATGGATGTGGTATAATGGGAACACATTTTGACATTTAAATCAAGTAAATTGTTTCTTAAAATGACTTATAGAAATAGAAAATCTTCAGTTTGAAAATAAGATATATTCCACAATTCTCATGAGGAAATAGGTCTTAATTGTTCTACTAGAGATTTTAATAGTAGTCATTTGAGTTATAAATAGCAATAAAAATGATAATTACCCCATAAACTTACTAGCAATCAGAGTGAAAATCAGGGGATAAGATACAGCTTTGGGGCTTCCCTGGTGGCACAGTGGTTGAGAATCTGCCTGCTAATGCAGGGGACATGGGTTCAAGCTCTTGTCTGGGAAGATCCCACGTGCCGTGGAGCAACTAGGCCCGTGAGCCACAACTACTGAGCTTGCACATCTGGAGCCTGTGCTCCGCAACAACAGAGTCTGCAATAGTGAGAGGCCCACACACCGCGATGAAGGGTGGCCCCCGCTTGCCACAACTAGAGAAAGCCCTCACACAGAAATGAAGACCCAACACAGCCAAAAATAAATAAATAAATAAATTTTAAAAAAGATACAGCTTCATCTGGAAAGCAATGGCTAGGTTTTTAGTTGCCAAGCCAAACCTCATTCAAAACTGTGGGGGAAATATGACTGATAGCACATTGAAAATATGTACAACAGTGAAAAACCAGGGCTTTGTGTAGATGTAATTAATTTTATTTTTCTTTCAGAATTTTGATCAAAATTATATTGTTCTAGAAAGAAAGTTATACATTAAAAATAAATTATTCTGATAACTGTATTAGAACATACATGTTTAATAATGAATTACCAATTTTTTTTTTTATATATACAGCTGGTTCTTATTAGTTATCCATTTTATACATATTGGTGTATACATGTCAATCCCAATCTCCCAATTCATCACACCAGCAACCCCCCAACCACTTTCCGCCCTTGGTGTCCATACGTTTGTTCTTTGCATCTGTGTCTCTCAATTTCTGCTCTGCAAGCCGGTTCATCTGTACCATTTTTCTAGGTTCCACATATATGTGTTGATATACGATAATTGTTTTTCTCTTTCTGACTTACTTCACTCTGTATGACAGTCTCTAGATCCATCCATGTCTCTACAAATGACCCGATTTCATTCTTTTCATGGCTGAGTAATATTACATTGTATATATGTACCACATCTCCTTTATCCATTCATCTGGGCATCTAGATTGCTTCCATGTCCTGGCTATTGTAAATAGTGCTGCAATGAACATTGGGGTACATGTGTCTTTTTGAATTCTGGTTTTCTCTGGGTGTATGCCCAGAAGTGGGATTGCTGGGTCATATGGTCATTATATTTTTAGTTTCTTATGGAACCTCCATACTGTTCTCCATAGTGGCTGTAACAATTTACATTACCACCAACACTGCAAAAAGATTCCCTTTTCTCCACACGCTCTCCAGCATTTGTTTGTAGATTTTCTGATGATGGCCATTCTAACTGGTGTGAGGTGATACCTCACTGTAGCTTTGATTTGCATTTCCCTAATAATTAGTGATGTTGAGCAGCTTTTCATGCACTTCTTGGCCATCTGTATGTCTTCTTTGGAGAAATGTCTATTTAGGTCTTCTGCCCATTTTTGGATTGAGTTGTTTGTTTTTTTCATATTGAGCTGCATGACCTGTTTATATATTTTGAAGACTAATCCTTCATCTGTTGATTCATTTGCAAATATTTTCTCCCATTCTGAGGGTTGTCTTTTCATCTTGTTTGCAGTTTCCTTTGTTGTGCAAAAACTTTTAAGTTTCATTAGGTCCCATTTGTTTATTTATTTTTTATTTCCATTACTCTAGGAGGTGGATCTAAAAAGATCTTGCTGTGATTTATGTCAAAGAGTGTTCTTCCTATGATTTCCTCTAAGAGTTTTACAGTGTCCCATCTTACATTTAGGTTTCTAATTCATTTTGAGTTTATTTTTGTGTATGGTGTTAGGGAGTGTTCTAATTTCATTCTTTTACATGTAGCTGTCCAGTGTTCCCAGCACCACTTGTTGAAGAGACTGTCTTTTCTCCATTGCATATCCTTGCCTCCTTTGTCATAGATTAGTTGACCATAGGTGTACCTCTGGGCTTTCTATGCTGTTCCATTAATCTATATTTCTGTTTTTGTGCCAGTACCATATTGTCTTGTTTACTGTAGCTTTGTAGTATAGTCTGAAGTCAGGGAGCCTGATTCCTCCAGCTTGGTATTTTTCCCTCAAGACTGTTTTGGCTATTCAGGGTCTTTTGTGTCTCCATACAAATTTTAAGATTTTTTGTTCTACTTCTGTAAAAAATGCCATTGGTAATTTGATAGGGATTGCATTGGTAATTTGATCGGGAGTGAGTAGTGTAGTCATTTTTACAATATTGATTCTTCCAATGCAAGAACATGGTATATCACTCCATCTGTTGGTATCATCTTTAATTTATTTCATCAGTGTCTTATGGTTTTCTGCATACAGGTCTTTTGTCTCCCTAGATAGGTTTATTTCTAGGTATTGTATTCTTTTGGTTGCAATGGTAAATGGGAGTGTTTCCTTAATTTCTCTTTCAGAGTTTTCCTCATTAGTGTATAGGAATGTAAGAGATGTCTGTGCATTAATTTTTTTTTTTTTTTTTTTTTGTGGTACACGGGCCTTTAACTGTTGTGGCCTCTCCCCTTGCAGAGACCAGGCTCTGGATGTACAGGTTCAGTGGCCATGGCTCATTGGCCTAGCCGCTCTGTGGCATGTGCGATCTTCCCAGACCGGGGCACGAACCTGTGTCTCCTGCATTAGCAGGTGGACTCTCAACAACTGCACCACCAGGGAAGCCCTGTGCATTAATTTTGTATCTTGTAATTTTACCAGATTCATTGATTAGCTCTAGTAGTTTTCTGGTGGCATCTTTAGGATTCTCTATGTATAGTATCATGTCATCTGAAAACAGTGACAATTTTACTTCTTCTTTTCCAATTTGGATTCCTTTTATTTCTTTTTCTTCTCTGATTGCCGTGGCTAGGACTTCCAAAACTATGTTGAATAATAGTGGTGAGAGTGGACATCCTTGTCTTGTTCCTGATCTTAGAGGAAATGCTTTCAATTTTTCACCATTGAGAATGATGTTTGCTGTGGTTTTGTCATATATGGCCTTCATTATGTTGAGGTAGGTTCCCTCTATGCCCACTTTCTGGTGAGTTTTTATCATAAATCAGTGTTGAATTTTGTCAAAAGCTTTTTCTGCATCTATTGAGATGATCATATGGTTTTTATTCTTCAATTTGTTACTATGGTGTATCACATTGATTGATTTGTGTATATTGAAGACTCCTTGCATCTCTGCGATAAATCCCACTTGATCGTGGTGTATGATCCTTTTAATATGTTGTTGGATTCGGTTTGCTAATATTTTGTTGAGGATTTTTGCATCTATATTCATCAGTGATATTGGTCTGTAGTTTTCTTTGTTTGTAGTATCTTTGTCTGGTTTTGGTATCAGGGTGTTGGTGGCCTCATAGAATGAGTTTGGGAGCGTTCCTTCCTCTGCAATTTTTTGGAAGAGTTTGAGAAGCATGGGTGTTAGCTCTTCTCTACATGTTTGATAGAATTCACCTGTGAAGCCATTTTGTCCTGGACTTTTGTTTGTTGGAATATTTTTCATCACAGTTTCAATTTTATTACTTGTGATAGGTCTGTTTATATTTTCTAATTCTTCCTGGTTCAGTCTAGGAAAATTGTACCTTTCCATCAATTTATCCATTTCTTTGTGGTTGTTCATTTTATTGGCATATAGTTATTTGTAATAGTCTCTTATAATCCTTTGTATTTCTGTGGTGTCAGTTGTTACTTCTCCTTTTTCATATATGTTTAGTGATAAATTACCAAGATTTTAAAACTAGATTTGGCTTTAGGCCTGTAAATTGGTTCTTGCTTTGTTTCTCTGCTTGATTGGTTTGATTACATGGTTCTTTGGTTACTGGGACTTGTGTAACGTTTGACTTCTAGGAACAAAATATTCAAACAGAAAATCAGGACCTAAGCCATCTTCCAGAAATCTCTATTCTACAGCGTTATTTTAAAATTCAATCTGAAAACTGCAGTAATCATGCTTAGCTTTATCTTTTTCCTTCCTCAATTACTTCCTTCATTGGATAAACCTCTTGAGTACCAGAAGAGTGCCTTGCAGGTAGATAAGATTCTTCCTCCTGCTTTCATTTCTGAGTCTAGTTCAGACCCTTAGTTAAAAACATCCACCCGGTATGGTTAAACAAACTGTGGTGCATTCATACCATGAAATACCACTTGATAAAAATGATACACAACTTGAATGCATCTCAAGGTCATTAAGCTGAGTGGAAAAAAGCCAATATAAAAGGTCACAAACTACATGATTCCATTATTGATATAACATTCTTGAAATGAAAATAATTACAGAGATGGAGAACAAATTAGCAGAGGCTAGGAAAAGTAGTGGGAGGGGAGTGGATATGACTATAAGGGGTAGTGATAGGATAGTCCTATATCTTGGTTGCGGTGATGGTTAGATGAATCTACATATGTGATAAAATGGCACAGGATTATACACATACACTGTACTGGACTATATACATACATTGTACTAAGGTGATCCCCTAGGTTCTGATATTATATGATAGCTATATAAGAGGTCGTTATTGGGGAAAAGAGTTATATGATATCTCTCTCTGTACTCTCTTTACAACTTCTTGTAACTCTATAATTATTTCAAAATAATTTTTTCAAAATGGGGAAGGGGTAGGAGAGACACCTTCTGAAGGTTCAAGGGTGAAGGAATAAGTTTTACCAGTCTACAAGCCAAATCTGTTTTTAAAAGTAAAAACAAAACAAACAAGAAGCTGCATGCAGAAAGTGTTGACTGCCCCTTCAAAAATATATGTTCCTAATTCTCATTTTGAGGTTTAGGAAAAAATGTGTGCATGTGCATACATTTTCCTAACAATTTTATAATGTATACTTTTTAATATAAGTATTATATAATATATATTAGATTTTGTATTTTTAACACATAATAGACTTTCTTAGTTAATATATTTATATACCTTTTACTATACATAATATATTATTTTACTTAGCAAATTTATCTTTCTAAACTTAAGAAAGATTATCATGCTAGCCAGGGAAGTCCTCCAAATGTCTAAATGGTGTTATATGCCAATCTCTGAGTGGAATCATCAATTCTAAAATATAACTAAAACTATATAAATCTAAAATTTTAATTTTAAGATGTAGTTCAGCATATTAGTTAGTTTTCAGGTAAACTGAATTTAAATAAATTTAAAATCCTTATTTGAAGGTATGGATTAGGAGGTTAATTGGCTTTTGAGTAAATTGAACTTATATAAACATGGAGTCTTGGGGCTTCCCTGGTGACGCAGTGGTTGAGAGTCCACCTGCCGATGGAGGGGACGCGGGTTTGTGCCCCGGTCTGGGAAGATCTCACATGCCGTGGAGCGGCTGGGCCCGTGAGCCATGGCCGCTGAGCCTGCGCATCCAGAGCCTGTGCTCCGCAGCGGGAGAGGCCACAACAGTGAGAGGCCCACATACGGTAAAAAAAAAAAAACCCAAAAACCATGGAGTCTTGATTTAGAAATGTAGTTAAGGGTGTCAGTTGGCTTTTGTATATGTGTATTTTTGTTTAATTTTCATAATGTGGCCAATTATGCAATTTGCATAATCCATCACCTAATAGTTGGGTGACCTGGGGCAAGTAACTGTAAGCTCTCTACATGTCTGGAATAATACCTGTTTTACCTTCTTCACAAGGTACAACACTAAACAAAGGTTATTGTTACTAATAAAAATAATTGCAACAGGGCTATTCTGTCAACCTGTGGAATGTGATCTGTTGATAAAGAATATCTTTCCCACCTTTAAAGAAAAATTCGAATGAGGGACAAACCAAAGATGTCCCTTATTAGATCTAATTAAATAGCTTCAAATGAAACACTTAAACAAGCAGATAGGGTAGAAGTTTAAAAAAAAAGTCATCCTCCATAACAGTGACACAGGACATGTATGTTCCTTTTGTTATGCTAGTTGTAATTTCCTGCATCTTATTTGTGAAGTTATTTTCTCTCTAGCATCCAAACTTTCAAGTTATGCTTACTCATCTGAAACTACTTATTGATTCTAATCTTACAAAATAATGGTAACAATTTTTATAACAAAACAAATGTAAACAGACTATGTATTCAACAAGTAGAGAATGGATAAACAATATTATATTTATTATAATCACATGTATGGCATTTTCAGAAACATAATTTAAAAAACAAGATGTATCAGCTCAACTATATGAAAATATGGTCTAAAAATTAGAGTGCCAAAATCCATTCATGATAAAAACTCTCAACAAAGTGAGTATAGAGAGAACATACCTCAACATAACAAGGGCCATCAATAACAAGCCCTCAGCTAACATAGTCAATGGTAAAAAGGTGAAAGCTTTCTCTCTAAAACAGGAAGAGGACAAGGATGCCCACGCTTATTACTTTCATTCAACATAATATTGAAAGTCCTAGTCACAGCAAGTAGTCAAGAAAAAAACAAAAGCCATCCAGGTTGGGAAGAAAGAAGTAAAACTGTGTCTATTTGCAGATGACATGATATTATATATAAGAAACCCTAAAGGCTCCATCAAAACACTGTTACAACTAATAAACAAATTCATAGTTGTAGGATACAAAATCAATCTATAAAAATCAGTGGCATTTTTATACACTAATATGAATTATCAGAGGAATTAAGAAAATAACCTCATTTATAATTGCAGCAAAAGAATAAAATACCTAGGAATAAATTTAACCAGGGAAGTGAATGACCTGTACACTAAAACTATTAAACATTGATTAGAGAGCTTGAAGAGGACATAAATAAATGGAAAGATATTCTTTGCTCATGAAACAGAAGAATTAATATTGTTAAATTGTCCGTACTACCCAAAGCAATCTACAGATTCAGTACAATTCTTATCTAAATCCCAGTGGCATTTTTCACAGAAACAGAACAAAAAATCCTAAAATTTGTTGGAACAATGAAAGACCTTGAATAGCCAAAACAATCTTGAGAAAGACGAAAAAGCTGAATGCATCACACACAGCCTGATTTCAAACTATATTACAAAGCTAAGAGTAACCAAAATGGTATGGTACTGGTATAAAAACAGACACATAGATCAATGGAACAGAATAGAGAGCTCAGAAATATACCCGTGCATACATGGTCAACTAATTTACAACAAAGGATCCAAGAATAATGCAATGGGGAAAGGATAATCTCTTCAATAAATGGTGCTGGGAAAACTGGACAGCCACATGCCAAAGAATAAACTAGATTATCATCTTCACCATACACAAAAATCAACTCAAAATGGATTAAAGACTTGAACAGAAGACCTGAAACCATAAAATTCCTCAAAGAAAGCATAGGTTGTAAGCTCCTTGACACTGATCCTGGCAATATTTTTGGATTTGCCACCAAAAAACAAAGGCAACAAAAGGAAAAATAAACAAGTGTAACTTCATCAAACGAAAAAGCTTCTGCACGGCAAAGGAAACCATCAAAAAAAAACCCCAAAAAAACAAAAAAAGAAAAGGCAGTTCTGGAATGGGAGAAAATATTTGTGAATGATACATCTAATAAGGTGTTAATATCCAAAATATACAAGGAACTCAATCAACTCATTAGCACAAAAACAAAAAACTCAATTTAAAAATGGGCAAAGGACCTAAATAAACATTTTTCCAAAAGAAACATATACATGGTCTACAGGTATGTGAAAAAGTGTTCAAAATCAGTAATAATCAGAGAAATGCAAATCAAAAGCACGAGACATCACTTCACACATTTTAGGATGGCCATTATCAAAAAGACAAGAGATAACATATACTGGTGAGAATTTGGAGAAAAGGGAACCCTTGTGCACTGTTGGTGGGAATGTAAGCTAGTATAGCTGCTATGGAAAACATTATGGAGGTCTCTCAAGAACTTAAACATAGAACTACTATGTGATCCAGCAATTACACTTCTGGGTATATATCAAAAGGAAACAAAATCATTATCTTGAAGAGGTGTCAATATTTACAAGTTCATGCAACATTATTCATAATAGCCAAGGTATATAAACCCATGTGTCCATCAGCAAATGAATCAATATCACATATATATGTATATGTATTTATATATATAATATTGATCTATTCATATATATATATATTGTATCTATCTATCTCATATATACAAGGATATTATTTAGCCTTAAAAAAAAGAAAATCCTGTTATTGCAACTACATGGATGAAACTGGAGAGCATTATGCTATGTGAAATAAACCAGAGGAGGAAAATACTGCATGGTTTCGTTTCACTTATACGTAGAAACTGAAGAAAAAAAAAAAAAGTCAACCTCATAGAAACAGAGAGTAAAAAAATAGTTACTAGGATATTGGCGTGAGGGGAATAGAGAGAGTTTGGTAAAAGGGTACTAATATATAACATGATGACTGTAGTTGATAACCATATATTGTGTAATTGAAATTTTCTAAAAAGAGTAGAACTTAAATGTTTTCACATATACACCCAAAGGTAAATATGTGAGGTGATAGATGTGTTCAGTAACTCGATGGGGGGAATTCCCTTCATGCTGTACACATATATAAAATCATCATATTATACACTTTAAATATCTTACAATTTTTTCAATTAGAGCTCAACAAAGCTGGGGGAAAATATAAGCATAGACATACATTAAAGTAATATGAAGATTAAGTCTGCAACTAAAATTGAAAGTTAAAAGGAGTTGCTTCTGAATAGTAAGCATATGAAGATATGGGACATAGGATACTACTTTCTTAAAATTATCTCTTCTCTGCCATAGGGTTTTCTAATTTTGAGTATGTACTAATTTGATTAAAAACAAGACATTTTAAAAAGTAAGTGTATTTAAGAAACTGTAATCTTAAAGATTCAATGAGATCTAAATCAGTCTTAAAAATAAGTATTTTGGAGTGGAAAGTGGGGGAAAGGATAGTTAGGGAGTTTGGGATTGACATGTACACACTGCTATATTTTAAATGGATAACCAACAAGGACCTACTGTATAGCACAGAAAATTCTTCTCAATATTATGTAACAACCTAAATGGGAAAAGAATTTGAAAAAGTATAGATACGTGTATATGTATAACCGAATCACTTTGCTGTACACCTGAAAATATCATGACATTGTTAATCAAATATATGCCAATATAAAATAAAAAAGTTAAAAAAATAAAAATAAAATTTAAAAAAAAGAAGTATTTCGGTAAACACAGCTTACCAATAACCAATTATTTGGTAATACTTTTTATGATCTACACAGCTCTTGTACCCTCTTAAAAAAATTATTCAGACACTTCACGTGATTTCTTTCTCTGCCTGCCTGAACTTCAATGACTCTGTTTCTTAAGAACCCTAGTTCTTAACTTTGCCCTCCCATAGACTCAGCTTTAGTTCTGCTTTGATCCACTGAGCTCTACACTGTGACCAAGCCTAGTAGGATGAAGCAAAGTCTTCAGCAAGTGTGCTAAAGGCTTGTTCTGGCTTCACTCATTATTCTCAGTGTGCACCATCCTCACCATCTGAGAGTTATGATTAGTTATTCATTAGGCCATATACTTCATAAAAGAATATGGAATTATGAAGAAAATGGTTTAGCCTTTACTGGCCACCTCTAATTTCTTATGATAAAATAATTTCTGACCTTGGCAACAGAGAAGGGAGCCAAAAGGGAAGCATTACCTCAGGACCATCTCATTGTTCAAACAGAGAAATAATAACCAATTATAATTCCTACAGCTTGCCTTACACATCCCATTCCCAGGTAACATCTATTAAACCAACAATGTTGTTTTACTTATGGTGGAAAGGGTCAGTAAAACAAGCTTCTTAAATTCTACTTTCAACCAGGCCAAAATAAAGGGCATAGGCTTCTGACTGATGCCAATTTAATTACAAGAATCTGAACATGCTCACTTTTCATAGTTAACAAAGTAAATCTTCCATGTCGATTAAGATTGTAGATGATGCTGCAAAGTTATATTGAAGGGTATAACACACAGCACAAATATTTACAGCAGGCTAAACTATTTGTTACAATACTCATTTCTAAATGAATTACTTTGTGGGTAGTAGTAAAGCTGAAAACTAAGAAATAAGGGTCAGATTCCTCCTGTGAGATCTCCCTTGTAAAATTACCCCAAATGTAATAATACTACATTATTGACTTAAGCACACTTTTCAGTGACATGCCATAGCTGACCTGTAATTTTTATCCTACATGATGCCAGCCCTAATAAAATGACACGTGAATGTAAATTAAGCTCAAAAGGGGACAGATTGCATGATTCTGGTTTCTTTCAGATGCCTGTAGGCTATCACAGGTTCCATATGTGAAGTAATTATGTTCACTGAAGGAAAGAATAAATGCTGTCAAATTGTGTACTGAAAGAGAAAGCAGCTATTATATTTCAGTAGTCACTAGAGCATTGCCCCCAGACAGTAGCAAGATGTATAAGAAAATAAAAACTGTGCCAGCCATATATTACACATCTGCCTTTATATTTGTAGCCGTCTTTAAATGTATATTATACAAAGCCAATAACTTACCAATGAATGTTTCGGCTGTCTTCTTCAGTATATTTTCTGTAGAGCCATTTTGGAATATGTGGCATGATGGTTATAGAAGGGATAATGAATATAGATGCTTCTTAGTTCTATTTTCCCTTATGTTGTGCTGCAAAACAACAACCCTTTTGGATCCCTGATGTTTGGACTTTGCTTTTTTCCTTGAATAATATCTCAAATTCAACCTCAGATCTACCCACTACTGTTTTCCTTATAGCTGATGGGAATGGGTGTGAGACAGTCTACATTCCAAACTTCATTACCTATTGAGTGCATTTTAAAAAATGAATTTAGTTAGGATAACAGGTAGCAATGAGTTGGTACTCATGCATCATGTAATTCATTATATGAATTCTCATACTTTGTCTTGCTCAGTATCTGAAGTAAAGAAGTAAATGATAACAATCTTTTTTTTTTTTTTTTTAGGTATAGAGTTAATGGGACTTCTCTAAACCATCCTTCCTTGACTAGGGGAAATAGCATTGAGACCTGAGTGACACAATCAACATGCATTATGGCTGCATAATCACTGGAGGAGGAAAGTTCTATCATTTTGTGGATCTTGTTCCTTCCTCTGAGAAAAGGAGGTAACTTTTAAGAATGGTGACCTCCCACCTCCCGTTTGTGCCCCTCGAAAAGTCTGTTGCCCTTATGCTGGTTCCTAACTGACCAAAGAGGCTCCCTGTCAGGCTCTTAAACATACTCTAAATTACCTCATTCTCCAATCTTCCTCTCCATCCTCTGAAAACTAAACAAAACAAAATCTAACATAACTCTTCAGAACAGTTTATTTTAGTTGAGTACAAAAAAACCCCAAAAAACAACAAGGGACTTCCCTAGCGGTCTAGTGGTTAAGACTCCGAGTTTCCAATGAAGGGGGGGTGGGTTCGATCCCTGGTTGGGGAACTAAGATCCCGCATGCCGCGAGGTGCAGCAAAAGAAAACAAAAGGAAAGGAAACGAAAGAAAAAAAAAAAGACAACAACAGCAAAAACCTAACGCATAATATGGTGTCGATGAGTGGGAGGTAGTTGTCATTATTTGCACTTTACAAAGGAATATTTATTAAACTCAATGAGTGTTTCCAGACTGGGTGATAAAATGAATTATGGAATCATAGGTGGAATAGATTTTAATGTCCTTTGACGTCATTTAATAAACAGGATTTATCAGTTTCTCTGTGAAAAACTCTCGACCTCAGGGAGGTTCTAGTCCATCCACTGACTGCTAAAAGCGTTCTTCTTCATAATGAGGTAAAATAAAAAACTGGCATCGATAATATTTCCTTTTGATACCAGTTTTCCCTTTTAGAGCTGCAAAGAAAACTTGCTTTCCTCTCCAGCACCCTTCAAAGTTTGAAGGCACTGGCCACATTCCCACTCCCCAGCTGAGAGGTTTTGCCTTGAATACATTCAGGAAATACAAGGGAGAAAATGTTGGAAAAACTTTGTATTCTTCTTTTTCTTTTTTTTTTTTTTTTTTTTTTTTGCGGTATGCGGGCCTCTCACTGTTGTGGCCTCTCCCATTGTGGAGCACAGGCTCCGGACGCGCAGGCTCAACGGCCATGGCTCACGGGCCCAGCCGCTCCGCGGCATGTGGGATCTTCCTGGACCGGAGCACGAACCCGTGTCCCCTGCATCGGCAGGCGGACTCTCAACCACTGCGCCACCAGGGAAGCCCAAACTTTGTATTCTTTAAGTCATACAACTTTACCCCATTCCCCCCACCCCCACCCCACTATGGTAATACCAGCATTTTGTGCTTTTATCTGTCTTGGATTTTTATCAATGAATGCTGAATTCTGTGAGAGTGATAAGAAGAATTCTAAACTATTTAAACTTCCAATCAGTTGTATCCTGTTTCCTATGAATATCTAGAACTGGACTAAGTCCTCATGTTGGGATGTGTATAAAGAAAAAGTGATGTGGGATGACCAGGAAAATATCTACTCAAACTCACAAAAGATACATTCTGCCCTGTAAACAAGGCAGAGACTAGAATCTCTCTTGTTAAAGCAAAATATGTTTCCTAATTAATAAAACACCATACTTCACCTTTCTGAAACTAAAAAAAAATTTTTTAATAAAAAAATGAATTGAATAGTTCAAAGCACACAACCATGAAGGTCCTGTTGTCTACGAGCCTCCAGCATTTTGTTTCAGATGAGCTTCTTTTTTTTTTTTTTTTTTTGCGGTACGCAGGCCTCTCACTATTGTGGCCTCTCCCATTGCAGAGCACAGGCTCCGGACGCGCAGGCTCAGCGGCCATGGCTCACGGGCCCAGTCGCTCCGCGGCATGTGGGATCTTCCTGGACCGGGGCACAAACCCATGTTCCCTGCATAGGCAGGCGGACTCTCAACCACTGCGCCACCAGGGAAGCCCCAGATGAGCTTCTTAATGTAACTTCAAACCACCCCAAGTCAGATGAATCAGAAGAGGGGTGCGAATAGCCCTACTGAAATGAAGTAGAATTTTACATAGTGACGGTTTTTCATTTACTCTTTAGTAGCGAAATTCAACTTTATAATAACAGGAATCATTGACAAAGGCTGTTTTGGGGGAGAAAATTCTTTGCAAAACCTCTTCCTGGGAATTCAACTAAAGAGAAGGAAATGGAGGCTGGGAATGGATGTCCCTTAATCTCTGACATGGACTGTTTTTTTTTTTAACAGCTTTATTGAGATACAATTCACATATCATACAACTCACCCATTTGAAGTGTATGATTCAATGGTGTTTAGTGTATTCACAGAGTTGCACAGTTATCAGAAATCAGTTTTAGAACATTTTCAAAGCCCCTAAAGAAACCTTGGACCCATTAACAGTGGATACTTCCCATTCTTTCCTCACTTTTGTCCCTGGAAACCATTAATCTAATTCCTGTCTCTATAGACTTAGATTTACCTATTCTGGACACTTCCTATAAGTAGAATTATATGTGATTCCATATAATAAAATCATACAATGTGGTCTTTTTTTGCCTGGCTTTTTTCACATAGCATACGGTTTTCAAGGTTTATCCATGCTGTAGCATGTATCAGCACTTCATTCCTTTTTGTTACCAAATAATATTCCATTTTATGTATATACTACATTTTGTTTATCCATTGATCAGTTGATGGGCATTTGGATTATTTCCACTTTTTGGCTATTTTAATAATACAGCTATGAAAATACAAGTTTTGTATGAATGTATGTTTTCATTTTTCTTCTTGAGAATTGCCGGGTCACATGGTAAGTTCAATATTTTTGAGGAACTGACAAACTCTTTCCAATATGGCTACAACTTATCACATTTCCACTAGCAATGTATGAGAGCTCCAGTTTCTCTACATTCATGCCAATGCTTATTTTGTCCTTTTGATTATAGCATCCTAGTGGGTATAAAGTGGTATCTCATTGTGGTTTGATTTATATTTTCCTAATGACTAATGGCATTGAGCATCTTCTCATGTGATTACTGGCCATTCATATATCTTCTTCACAGAAATGTCTATTCAAGTCATTTTCCAACTGGGTTATTTTTACATTTTTATTTTTGAGTTGTAAGAGGTATTTATATATTCTAGATTCTAGTCTCTTATTAGATATATAATTTGCAAATATTCTCCCCATTTTGTAGGTTGTCTTTTTACTTTCTTGATAGTTTCCTTTGAAGCACAAAAGTTTTTAATTTTGACAAAGTCTAATTTATCTATTCTTATCTTTGTCGCTTTAGTTTTTAATATCAAATTCAAGGAACTTTGCCTAATCTAAGGTCACAAATATTGACTCCTATGCCATCATCCAAGAGTTTTGTAGTTGTGGCTCTTAATTTAGGTCTGTGATCCATTTTGAGTTAATTTTTGTGTGTGGTATAAGGAAGATGTCCACCTTTATTCTTTTGTATGTGGATATTCATATTCCAGTACTATTTGTTGAAAAGTCTATTCTTTCTCCACTGAAAATTCTTAGCCACCTTGTTGTCAACCCATTGACCATAAATGTATGATATGTACTTTTGACCTCAAATTATGAGAGGCTAAAAAGAATGAGAAAAATATCTCCTATGAGTTAGCCAGAACATTAAAAAGCAATAGATCTAAGGAAGGGCCAGGACGAAGGTGAGGCAAGTGAGGTACTTGCTTCAGGCACAAAATTTGAGGGGGTGATATTTTAAAAAATCAAAATTGATGGGAAGAAGTATGTGCTGAACAAAATATTAGAATGTTAGATACAGATGGGATCAACATCACTGATTTTCCCTTTTGCCTTAGGCTCCAGTATGGCTTGGAACAGCACTGCTACTAATGTTACCTTTATTAACTATTTTGGTTATTTTGTTTAATCACGATTTTTTGCATTGTTTTTATTTATTTAACACATTTATTTATTTATTTATTTATTTATTTATTTATTTATTTGTCTGGTTGCACCGGGTCTTAGTTGCAGCACACATGTGGGATCTAGTTCCCTGCACTGTTTTTTAAACTATTACATTGGAGTACATTTATTGTGATTATTGGAGCCCTCCACCTTTAAATGTTTCTCTGAGGCAAGTGCCTCACTCATCTCACTCACCTGGCCCTGGGCCCAGCCCTGCTGACAACTACAAATAATGACTTCACACCCTAAACTTGCTACACAAGTTTTTTGCAAGCTTGACCAGCTAACCACAAACAAATGTCCATTCATCTAGTTAACCAGACAAATTCCTCTTTCCCTACATAATTAGAGATTTTTTATGGTGCACAACACTTGTTATCTATTAGTTAAAGTGATATTTGATATTATGACACCTGATGCATTTTGTCTGCCTAAATAAAAGTGTATAGAGAGCAAATCAAAAGCAGAGAGTCTAATTTCAAATTCCATCCCTTGATTAACTATCCTCTGTAGGGCTTTAGTAGTTCCATCCTTTCATTATTAATTATCAGTATTGGCTGGTTATCTACTGGTCTACTGACAAGGCCACAGAGATGACATAAATGCTCATGACAAGAGTGTGATGCTCCTGAGCAACTGTAATACTTGCCCAGAATACTATGGGATTAGGTAATTACAGAAGGATTCTACTTTGTTAAACGTATATTATGAGATGTGGCTGATGAAATGGGGTATGGTTGGGGGAGAGAAAGGCCTATAAGTATCAAGAAAGGATAAGTGAGGGCTTCCCTGGTGGCGCAGTGGCTAGGAGTCCGCCTGCCGATGCAGGGGACACGGGTTCATGCCCCAGTCTGGGAAGATCCCACATGCCGCGGAGCGGCTAGGCCCGTGAGCCATGGCCGCTGAGCCTGCACGTCCGGAGCCTGTGCTCCACAACAGGAGAGGCCACAGCAGTGAGAGGCCCGCGTACAGCAAAAAAAAAAAAAAAAAAAAAGAAAGAAAGAAAGGATAGGTGAAATAGGAACAAAAAGAGATTCTGGGGCTACTAGGGTCTATTCTTCCAACATTTTCATAGTGACATTTAAGTTTTTCCATTAAAGATAATTTGGTTTTATATATGAGCCTAATCCATAATTCTTTCTGTTATTGCTTTGGGGTTGGGCAGCCATGATTGGAATTAAGAAAGCCAACAGTATTTTTTTATTATCTATTAACAAATATATCTGATTACTTTCAAACAAGAATAATGATTGGCTTAGAACCAAGAGTTCATAATAAGTCAGTTCAGACAGAGGTTGAAGAGAGAAATTTGAGGGAAAAAGCCTATCAAGGGAAAAGTGGCTGTGAGACTAGGAATAGTGGAGAAGAATGTAGCTTCTCAGGATAGTATAGATTTAACAACATGGGACATCTGTGGCAGAGACACCATGGAACAATGTGGAGGTCTGAGGCCACTGAAGGTCAAATATCTAATTTTCTACTCAGAGGTGCGTTTGCTAGTCCAGGGTCAAAATAAAACAAGATTGATACAAGATGCAATCTCATTATCCCCCCTAGTCTGGTTTCTTTTTTGTTATCAACTCACATTTAGCAGATCAACCAGTCTCACTCTGAGGTAAAATTTTAAAAAGAAAAAGGTAAAGAAATATTTACACAAGCAAATAATTGCCACTTTATGAAGGAGCTATGAATGGCCATGTCATGAAGGCCTCTGCTGTCTTAAATAACTTCTGTTTATTTCTACTGCCAGCTTCCACTCGAGCCATTCTCCACTTGAGACAGACACCCTCTCCTGAAAAACTCATTCCTCTCAAGGGTAATAATGGTGATTCTCACTTGTGCCATTGCAGTTCCCAGTTAACATGGCCTGTGCTCACCAGGACTCCCCACCATAATGCTTTCTAATGTGTTCTACTGAACTCTGAACTCTGTTGTACAGTTTGATGGTCAAATATGTTTTTAAAAGACAGGAGATTATTTTTTATTACTATAGGCTATCTGAGAAACTTTGGAATTGGGAACCTCAAGGGTGGGCTGCTAGTGATGATGCTGAGAGATAGTGGTAGGGGTGGGTGGGATCTACATAATGTCTGGTAAAAAGATTTGTCCATAGAGTCTTTCTTCATGATCTTTGTGTGTGTGGGGGGCGGTACACAGGCCTCTCACTTTTGTGGCCTCTCCCGTTGCGGAGCACAGGCTCCGGACGCGCAGACCCAGCGGCCATGGCTCACGGGCCCAGCCACTCTGCGGCATGTGGGATCTTCCCGGACTGGGGCACGAACCCATGTCCCCTGCATCGGCAGTCGGACTCTCAACCACTGCGCCACCAGGGAAGCCCCTTCATGATCATTTTGATTAGAGTAGGGGTAAGGTGGATGAAGTTGCAAGATAACATAGTGTTCCTTCAGCACCAGTTTGGGAAAATGTGGTCTGTCTCCTATTTCTTCAATTTTAAGGGAAGTTTAAGGTTCAGAAGTTTGAGGAAGAACTAAAAATTACCAAATTCATTCCCATTCCCAGCCTCATTTATAAGCATAATACAAATTGCCCTTCTATATTTGGTTTGTATGAAAATATTCTATTTCTCAGCTGTATCAGTTTTCTCTTTTTGTGTAACAAATTACCACAAACTTAGTGGCTTAAACAACACACATGTATTATCTCACACTTTTTGTGGGTCACATATCCAGGTATTATTTTTTTATAAAGTCTTTTTTGAATTTGTTACAATATTGTTTCTGTTTTATGTTTTTGGTTTTTTGGTCCCGAGGCATATGGGATCATATCTCCCGACCAGGGATGATTGAACCCGCACCTCTCGCATTGGAAGGTGAAATCTTAACCACTGGACCACCAGTGAAGTCTCTCCAGGTATTATTTAGTTAAGTTTTTTCCTTCAGAGTCTTACCAGTCTTCAATCCAGATGTTAGCTGGGGCTGTGTTCTCACCTGGGGCCTGCGCTCTTCTTCCAAGTTCTTGTGGTTCCTGGCAGAATTTATTTCCCTAGAGCTGTACAACTCATGGCAATTTGCTTCTTCAAAGCAGGAGGCTCTAAAATCAGGGAGACTCAGTCCTTTTTCTAAAAACTTTCACATGATTAAGTCAGGATCACACAGAACAATCTCCCTTTTGATTATCCTACAATCAACTCATTTGGGACCTTAACTACATCTGAAAAATCTCTTCACATTTGCTACCTTCTATTAGCCAGAAGCAAGTCCCAGGTTCTTCCTGAACTTAAGGGGAGGAGATTTTACAAAGATGTATCCCACTGGGGTCACCTCAGGATATGTCTGCCTCATCAACCCAAAGCCAATTTTATTTTTAGCACAATTTTTATTTGTTCCTTGATAAAAAGAGTTTTTACTGTTCAGTTTACTATGAATAAGCTATCAATTATAGTAACCTTCTAAAACCATACCCACCAGTGAAACCAAGCTTTATATCAATTCCTATTAATACTTATTTAAGAAACTATACTACAACTTGAATTGGATTATTCAAAAGTTGCAAATTTAAAACCTGTTCCTATACTTGCATGTCAATCCTGAAAGAATAGTCATGGAGGAGAATATCACAGTAAAATATATAATTATATTAAATGTTATTTTAAATGTTTCTGATGACTTCTGATGAAAATTAAAAACACATTGTGACCTCCAGCCTTCAGGTTCCTTTTTGTTGGTTAGCACCTGTGAATTGGAAACATCAAGGCTGAAATGATGAACCATTAACTCAAATATTTAAACAGAGAAAAATTAGGGCTCAAAAAATTCTAGAGCAAATGATCACTGTACTCCAATATTTCACTTTACTAATAACTCATTTGTTATGGTGATTGTTGTTTTTAGTCTCATAGAGAGGTTTACATAAGGGGAGAGGACCTAAATAAATTCTTAGTAACTGTAACTTCATGGTTTTGTAAAAATAGTTACAAAATAATTATTTTTAATTTTCAGTTGAAAAACTAGAATTGCATTTTTTTTCCCAAAAGAGGCCAATTCTATATATCTATAGAGGTGTTTTGCACCCAATTCAGGGTAATGACTAGTCAAAGCTACGTGTGTGTGTGTGCACACGTGAACGCACACATGGATTAAGGGTAAAGTGGGGAGAAAAGACAAATTTCTTTTTACTATAATGATATCTTGTTTTGTAAGCAAGATGGTTTGTTCAGTTTAAATGGTTGTTATGGTACCTCCACACAGGTAAAGTCTTGAGAAACATAGTCCATGGACTGGAGGCATATGTCTGAATTGCTGGATTTTCTGTTTTTGAAAAAGGTTTAGTTTCATGATTCTATGAGAACTCCTATCTTTCTGAAAAAAGAAAAGAATTCAGTTCTTTTTAATTATAGAAAAAGCTGCCATTGAAATATATGTGGGGTTAGGCTTTACTGTACAAAAAAATAGAGACAATTGGATTATTGTCATAGATTGTGAAATACTCTAAACAAAATGGTTTGAGCTAAAAAAGAAACACTAGAAGATTAACATGGTAGGACAAACGGGAACAAAAGATATAAGTAGTCAAGCTATTGTGCATCATTTTAGTCAAAATATTGGGCATTCTAGTTTAAAGATGACATAGTGAGATTTGAACACTAGTAACTACGTCTACCTCACTATATTAACTGACCTTTAAATGTGGTTGTCCCTTTCTTCTGCCCAAAGGCCGTTCACCTCATAAAAGAAGCTATTCATTCACTCTAGAAAACCTAAAACATGGAGAAATATGCTAAACTGACATTTAGAATTATATCAAAACACCTTTATGATAACTTACGTTATTATTTCCATATGATTTGAATTTGAGATTTTAAAATGTATTTCAAATCCATTTAAAATAATAGTCAGATATCAGGTGGCTATTAGGGTTATCTGATAATGATATCAAGGTTTTTCTTAACAGCTAAGTAATTGCTCCATTTCCATGCTCAAGGCAGGTTGAACTCGATGCCCTCTTCAAGATCTACACTTGTATCATGTGAGGTAATGGGGCAGCAGGCTGACATTTTAGGTAACACAGCATTGTTTTTATAATAAGGAGAAATGCTTTTCTACATTGTCTTCATAATTTGGGAAACAGTGGGAGCAAAGCATCAGAGAGTTATCAAGGTTGCAGACACTGGCTGACCCGTGATCCAGAGCTGTGATCTATCAGCTAGGTTTTCTCTTCAGGATGTCTTTTTACTGCCCAGAAATACATCCTGCCTCCCGAGCTGGCCCCACAGTGCTTCCCAGAATCTTACAAGTCACAGGGAACACATTAAACAAAAATATTTCAGCAAGACTTAGTACCTTGGATAGCTGCCTTAATATGACATAAATAAAAAGACTTTGGACACCTCATGGCTATAATTACATCAAAGAGAGTACAGGCAATTTCACTTTCTAGTCTCATGGAAGTTGAAAAGCATAGGCCTTGTTATAAAGCAGAATTCAATTGGAGGTGTATTCCTGAATCCTTTATCGCTTGGAGGAATATTTTCCTACATGATTTTAGCATACTTGACACTAGTAACTGAATGGATTTCCCCACCCAAACAATTTCAGAAATAAAAAGTAAACAAATAGATACACTTAGGATGAAAAGTATATGAAAAAAGATCAGATATCCAGTCCCTAGAATCTAAAGGGATTTTGGTATACCAATCACTACTCTATTTTAGTGCTAAGTATGAAATCTGGGCTAACAAGTACATCCAAACAGGCATAGTGAGCACTTTTAATGCACTTTGTTAACCTAAAAAATCCTGGGGGTGGGGGGGCCTACTATAAATATATACCTGTGCTACAGGAAGAACTCCTGTTGCTCCTCATGAAACGAATGCCTAATTTTAAACACCTAATGAGCTTGGTGGGGTGATGCAAGCTTCTAAAGATTTCCATAGACTTAGAGCTAATGAGAGCCAAGTTGTGGGCTGATTTGTATCAGTGGGAAGCTCTGCTTTTTGCTTGTCTAAAGGATGGAAGAGAAGTGTATAATGGCTTTTGCCTAGAGGCAATTCTCAGGCTAGCTTTTCACTTAAGTAAAGGGCACCTCTTTGCCCCCCAGGGCTTCCGACAGAACAACTTCATATGAGGGCCTTCTTAAAGGTAAGATTATTTTTAGATACACAACTGCTTGAAAAGAGATAGTTCAGTCAAATCTATTTATTTGAAGACAAACACCCAGATATTTGCTCCATTTTATTCCCATCCCCTCAACTCCACCTCATTTTTTTAATTTTTAAACTGAATTTAGCCAAACTAGTTGAATTCAAGGAAAATGTTTTTTTTCATAAACATTAAACATATTTGGTTGCTTTTAGCTTTCATCATAACATATTATCCAATTTATGATATATAAATTACTTCTTCCTGCCCTTTGTTATGAGTTATTTTTGTGTTATTTAATATCCAATTGGAACCATGGAGTTTCCATGAAAAACAACCGTTGGCTCTCTGTGGGTATTGATATTAAATTTAGTAATATTAACAACAGGCACAATCAGAATTACTTTGAGCAGAGCATTATCCAACAAGACACTGTGGGATTAAGATATTTTAGTGGCATTAAATACCTGTCATTTCATTTCCATCACTTTGCAGTGGGTGGTTGATTGGGATTAGTGGGTAGATTAGTCTTTTTATGGAAATGTTTCTATGCATTCAAGAAGCACACCCTAAATGACTGGCTGAGTCCTACATTCCTTTCTCTTTACTAGTAATGTAGTCCACGGTACCTACTATTTAAGGGGAAACATGCTGGGGAGGGGGAGACACCTAGGGTTAGGATGCACTTCAAAAAGCTCTTGATTCAAAAATATGGGTTGATCACATGTGTTTTTCTGCTCCAACCTCTCTCTCTCTCCTCAAACCCCCAAATCAGAAGGAGATTCTCAGGGCAAAAACAAATTCTGAGAGAAAAAAGAAGCTGAAAGAATGATAACAGAAAAGAGAACTGGCCCAGAGAGGGGCTGACTTGCCCTGTGGACCCCAAACAGCTCAAGACTAAGAAATACCAGGTATGAAGGGAAGTCAACCAGAAAGCAGAGGTGTTAATTAAAGTTGTCTACAGAACATTTGAAGTCCATCACCAGCACCACATACAGGCATTGCATGAAATGCCTGGTAGTTAGATGTTTTTCCCAGGCACAGGTTGGAGGTTTCTTCTCAAAAGAAATAAAATGAGCTGTTTGAAGAGAAGTAGTATGACATTAGAACACCAGAGAAAGCCCTGGAATTTGGGGTTCCCAGTGTTAACAATTGGCCCAGTCATCAGATCCTGCCCATCTATGTAGTGTTCATAAGCAGTGTTTTTAAACATCATTGTTCAGAATAAAGTAAAGATCATCATTTTAGGAAAGTCAGTAACATGGAAATGAAAGAACAAAATAAACACCCAGAAGAAAATACCCCTTAAAAAAAGATAATAAAACCTCCACAAAATAACCCTTCTAATTAGAACTCAAAGCATATGAAAAGAAATGGCAAAGAAAAATAAAACAAAACAAATGAACAAAAAAGGTATGATGCATTAGGCAAAGAAACAGAGAATGAGAGATCTCTTAGAAAATAAAAATATGACACTGAAATACAAAATTCAACAGAAGTGTTAGGATTTAAACACACATTACTGCCCCAGGACATAGAATGAGAAAAAGAAGCATAAAATACATGAGAAAAGTTAAGAGACATAGAAGATCAACCTAGCATGGCTAATGATCTGGTTAATAGAAGTTACAGAAAGACAGAATAGAGTTAATTGGTAGAGAGAAAATTATCAAAATTATGTGCTTGGGTTTAGGTCTTTCTACATTAATTGTGCTGAGTACTCAGTGTCTGCTTTTAATCTGAAGACATGAATGCTTCTTCTCAAGTAAATTCTCTTGTATTATTCCTTTGATAATTTTCTCTCTATCAATTAACTCTATGCTCTCTTTCTGTAACCTCCATTTATCAGATATTTTCCTACATGCAAGGACACAGAAAACTTGATGCCTCATATTCTTGGGAAATTACTTGAGGATGGAAACACAAAAACTGTGGGGATTACAAAAACAAAACAAAATGAAACAAAACAAACCCTGCTTACTCAAATATTACTTTATTACACATCTTACCTGACCACCCTATTTAATAGAAATTCTTGTTATTCTTTTATCCCCAGTGGTTCTCTTTTCCTTGACAACACTTATCACCACTCAACACGTTGATATACTTATTGTGTATTTATTTATTGTCTTCTCCATCCTCCACCCCCAATACAATATAAGTGCTATGAAACCAAGGACTTTATTTTATTAACAGTTGAGCCTCCATACAGCAGATGTTTGCTAAATACTTATTGTGTGAGCAAGTGAATACTTAAGTAAAGGCATCTGGGAATTCTTAGAAAAGGAGAATCCATTCAAATTTGACTCCAGGAAAACTCACTCTGAGTGCCATATAATTTGTGTCATTAAATTTGTGGAGGAGGAAATATAATTGCTGCAAACTCCTTGACTATGAAACGAACAATATTTACATAGCCATAATGTTATAAATGATGATGAATAGTTTTCATTAGTATTCATTCACACACAAATAACAAAGGCTTTCTTGTGGGTAAAAATGGAATCTAAATGAAATCCATCTAGACAATGAAAAAGTAAAGATAGATTGGAAGAGATGTTTAGAAAGGAATTGAGAAGGAGAGGTGGAGGAAAAGTGTGGGAAGGTTAATGTCATTTTTTAAAAAGGTTAGAATGAAGAGCTACTGCTATGAGATAAAAAAGGAGGTTAAAAATGTGGTTTGAAATTACAAGGTTGACCAGTGGAGAAACTGAGAATAAAGTTTTAAGTATTTTGCATGATTGAGGAGAAAGTGAAAAGTGGTATAAATGCATTAAATTCTCATCCATCATAGCTTAAGGTAAGAGATAATATTTAAAGTAGGTAAGTAAAAAATGTCAGTATGAATGATCTATTTAGAGGGGTGGGAGAGAGGCAGAGGTGTAAACACCGGGAGAACAAAACCAGAAATGGTTATATACCGAGCCTCTGGAAAGCAGAAGTGAGTATGGGGAGGGGTAAGGCAAGGCAGATGTTTTTTTCCATTGTTACTTGCCTTCTTTGTGTTTTGAACAATATGCTTGTATTAATTTAATAAACAGAAAAACAAAGTGTTATTTTTAAGAAGCTCTTTATAAGGAGAAAAAGATGTGATAAAAAACATACAAGTTGGCCACCCAGGATCATAGTATTTAAGTGGACCTGCTGCTAACTTTGGAGGTGACCAGAGATAAGTTATTCAACAATATGAACAGTTTCCTCAATTGGGAAAGACTCAGAACTTTTTCCAAGTCTATGATTTTCTGTGATTCTGATTCTATGAATTTTTTCTTCCTTGACTTTTTTTTTCTTCCTTGACTTGGGAAACTACATAGCACATGAGCAAGATTTGGAAACACACACACACACACACACACACACACACACACACACACCCCAAACTGAAAATGCAGCCCTTTGTTAATTGCAAAGAAAGATATGCTCATTCTTTGACACTCCCTTTATAACTGCAACAAATATCTGAGGAAAACATTTTTGGCAAAGATTTTTTTTAAATAAAATCAACTAAAGTCTTTTATTAATTTTTACCTTTCAGAAATGGTATTCTTCATTATTTGGAGGTGAACATATGAACCCAATAGCTCGGGTTAATTTAAGGTTAAAATTTTGATAAGTGTATTTACTTCTTTTATAAAGGACAAAATTTCTCTCTTTATGTACTGCCATACACATAGTATTCTGCATTATGGCCCTCGAAGAAAGAGACAAGCCTGTTTTATTAGAGATCGTAACCCAGAAAAATAATACTTACCTATGCACACTTAACAAGAGTTGAATTTAAATTTGTATTATATAAGAAGATCAAAATTTAGTGTATATCTAAATATTTCTAATTGTTTGCTGGCTTCCATATTTAAATGCTTGCTTTTTTGTCAGTCCATAAACTAAGTTGGAGATAAACATTCTTCTTTGTGAACTATTTTTTAGAAAGAAGGTTTTCAAATGGCTCTGTAGTTGAGACCCTTTTTACACCCAACAGCAGATGTCACACCACAGTCTAGAGTTCTTCCCTGTGTGGGAAATTTAAAATTACACACAAATGCATTCTTACCATTAATACTCCTTCATGTCAGCTCTGAAATGAATGCGTGTATTGAAATACTAGGTCCCCAAAACCAGTTTTGTCTAAACGGTGTGCTGGAATAGTGTCATTTGAAAAGAAAGAGACTATTTGAAATAATCAAGCTAAATATGCAATTTAAGTGGTACCAAACAATGCTGAGGTCTAAGTGGTGATCCTCTGCCAACAGATTCCCTTTCTATCTGACTCTGCAATCCATAAGCTAATTACAGAACAACTATCCAGTTAATTTCAAAGAATATTTACTGCTATGCCTACCATCTGACTGGCTTGAATGGACTTCATAATCCCGAGACCAGGAGCCACCTTCAGAGATATATCACAAGTGAAAATATTGATGAAGCACAAGGTTTTGGTAAGTATTTTTGAGAGCTAAATAGTGATCATTTGTAACCTCTCAGAAGAAAAACAGATGAATCTCTCCTACAGGTTTTCAGAACTCCTAGTGTCTTCATTATCACTTTACTAGGCAATGATCATATTTGAAACATTTGATTAGCAAATGAGCCATTTCGAATTTATAAGGATATTTCAGATCATTCTACATTCCCAATGGCTGTATTTGGAATATTTATTATTTGACTGCTAGTTTAACAGCACTTTGTATGTAGTATAATACATCATATGGGTAGCAGTACATTGAACATTTAAATGTTTTGTAAATGAAAAAACACTATTATTATATTATTACAGTATTAGGAATTGTGTTCATACCGACAAATAAAATATTCATAAATACAAGCCAGTGATGGGAGTCATTTAAAAAAGTAATGATAAGCCTGGTGACAGATTTTCCATTCTCCAAATTAAAAGACATGGTGATTTAAAAATGCCTTGAGTACATTTGTGCTGAGTTATTGATTAAAAGGCCATGTAGGTTTTTCACATAGAGACATGCTAAGGTGGACCTTTCATTAATTTTTGCTGCTACTTTGGGAAGAACTTGTCACTCTTTGAGTTTTGTCTCTTATACTGCTTACAATGGACATTGGTTGTGGCAGGAAGAGTTATGTGAGAAACCTACAAACTTCATATCTAAAGGATTAGCCCTTTTAAATTGCTGAAAGTGAGCAGATATTCTGGCAATATTTCTGAGTGCCCAAATAGAGCACTGGCATTATGACTTTGTCTTATTTTCAATTGCATTTGCTTATCTCTCTTCAGCAAAATTGCATTGTTATTAAGGGTGACATAATAATGGAAAATTATATTAGCATTTAAAACTCTGTTCTTTTTATTTTTAATGGGACTATAAACAATGACGTTATAATCATGTGATGGCCTCATCTTCTTCCTCATTCTACTGAGACACTCAGTGCCATGCCAGGTGGGCTAGGTGGCAGTAGCAATCAAGCCTCAAGGCTGTTAGAAACCCAAGAGTCTGGCCTGAAATAGTGAGTTTGAGAAATGGCAGGATCTACCTGTGGAAAGGAGCAGGAGCAATCTCTGTAGACAGTGGTGGTAGGGTCAGTGTTTGGTCACTTGATGTCGCCCATCTAAGTTCTCTCCCACCCAATAAAGACAAGGATCTTCCCACGGGGCTTAAAATGTGAAAATATTGTTTCCTTAAATTTCATTACTTCTGGAATATAATGTCTCTTTCTATTCATAATTAGATTAAAATTGTCTCAATTTTTTTTCAGGGGAGAGGGGATGTGACATGGAGTCAGGAGAGGCTTAAGTTTTCCTTGTTGCATATCACAAATATGGGAGTCCATTGCTCCTTACTTATTTATAAATCCACTATTAAGTCTGGGTGGAAATTTAGATCTACTTCCCCCCTTAATACCTTTATAGATTATCAGAAAACAGAAAAAGAAAAAAATGTCAAGAACACCTTTAAGACTAATATAGGAAAGTAATTTGCCTTGCATTTAGTGACTACAGAAATTTAGTGTTTGGTGTTATTTTCTTAGTCAAAACTAGTATTGGTGAAAACTATACATATATGGATAAAATATACCTTCTATAAAATTCCAAAGATTGAGTATTCATTAGATTAAATTTCTATCAATTTTTTAATAAAGAGACAATATATGTCACTATGAAGCTAGCATAACAATGTGAATGTAATTCACCTACTGAACTGTATACTTAAAAACAGTTAAGATGATAAACTTTGTTATGTGTATTTTACCATAATTTTTTAAAAAGTGAAGCAAATACTTTATTATAGAAAACGTGTCCTGGGTCTTGCATATGGCAGGAGTTTTGAAGGGTCTTAGTGGAGGACTGGCCTCAATGACACAAACTCCTTCTTTAGAAGCATAGAAGGCAGCAGACTGAAAGGCATTTCTGGAGATCACACAGTCCAGCCTTCTCTTTTCATAGCTTAAGAAAATGTAACCCAGACAGGTAGAGTGACTGGCCTAAGATCAAATAGATAGAACAGAAGGGGACTAGAAACACAGTCTCCCTGCTTAGTCTTAGCTGGTTCTGGTGCATGGCTCCATATTTGTCAATAAAATCAGCTTTGGTCCCTCTTCTTGAAAACCATCTACTTTGTGTGTGTGCACTTAATATTGTCAATTTGACCATCTCTATTTTTCTATACTTTTCTCTATTTGTCTCCATTTTCCTCTATTCCCACTCTTCCCAATAACTTTCTGTACTTTCCATTTTTGTAAATATTGCTATTTCCTTTACTTCTTTTCACCAACTTTAGAAAGCTAGGCCTTGTATGATGGAAAGCTGATTTTTTTCTGTGATAGGCAAAACAAAAGTAAAAGCAATTGTTTTCTTATTATCACCGGTGTAATATACGTAATAGATATGTTATAGGTTATAACAAATTTTCACATATATTTTCTATTTAATCCTTTAAGAGTAGATAATTTTAGAATGTAAGGCCCATGAGGGAGGGTCTGGGCTAATTTTGTTTTCATTGTTGTGTGCTGGTACCTAAAATAGAAGTTGTTCAATAAACATTGCTGAATGAATAAATTAGTATCACCTTCATTTTAGAAATGAATATTTGCTCAAGAACACATGATAGTGGCACAGCCTGTACTCAAGTTAAACACTCCTGACTCCAAATCCAGTGTACCTTGTAAATCAAGACAGTTAGATTTGCAAAATATGAAGAGGTGACGTAAAAGAAAAGCAGGGGTAGGAAACTACTAGGATTCAGTATTGGAGAAAAGACTTAAGAACATTGCATTTTTTTGTCATAATTTTGGAGAAGCCAGTGTAGAAGGTGGATAGTGATAGAAACAGGGCAACTGACTGTGGGTTGGGGACATGAGATATTATAGTCAGGAATCAGGAGTCAGGGTTGAGCTTGCAGGAATGTGCCATCAAGAAGGACTCAGTAAATTGGAAGAAAGGGTCCTGATTCATCCTTTCTCTTACCCATTCCTGTATGATTCCTCCACAAGAAAGAGAGAAGACATCCAGGCCTAATTTCATCCAAAAATGAATCCTAAACAAATAAAACAAGCAACAAACAAAAACCCTACATGGCGACAAAATATTTATTTATGAGGCTGCTACATCAATAACATTAATTGTACAGTAATTGCCAAGAACAGAAATTAATGTGATTTTGTGGAAATCCACAATAAATCTCAGGCCTAATTTCCGTGAATGAATTCACTCTGAACAAAATTTCAGTTAGAAGCATATTTTATTCTTAGAGCAGTTGGCAAAATGACACTGGGGAGGAGAATTGTAAGATGTAATAGTAGACTTCAGTCCTAAACTACAGAGGCAATGAAGTCATTCCATTCAATACTGCCTAATCATAAGGCAGTTCCTTTACAACCACGCAGTGAAACTGGTTCTGTGAATTATCAGACCTTACCTCTAGCTGTGAGAACATTCTCAAAGTAGCAGATTGAAAAGCTCAGTGATCTCAGCATCATAATAATATTTCCCCAGCCATACATGGAGGTACAGTAAAATTGAATTACTTTCTGTTTAGGTAGAAGGCATAAATGAGAGAGACAAAGGACCTTCTCCTGATCTGCTTCAGTATGTGGAAATGAAATGCATTTTGCACAGCACCTGATGTGAATGTTACGTTCTCTATTTTGTGGTTAATTTTGAGCAACACTGTGGTCTTGCTTAAGGTTTAAAAATCCATCTCACTTTCATTTTGCGAATGCTTCTTATCTAGAGTGTCATTCTGATATTATGGAGCTGGGATGGAGCTAGACCTCTTGTTTGTATTTCAGAGACTAAACAAGAGCTGCTGAAAATAAGGCACCATATTCTAAACATTCAATTTTAGCATGGAAAACACTGTTTACACAGTCCGCAGTAATGGCAGCTGTTTCAGCTATTTAAATAGTGTAATTACACATTTCATTCCAGAGTATAACAGTAACAGTTAGTTTACTAGTAAATCTCAAATTGAATGTACCTGTTCCTATATAAACATGTACAGGTAACCTATCAATAGTTACTGCCAATTATATCTGAACTATAATTTGGTGTTTATTGGAGCTGCAGTGCTTCAAAAGAACACTTTCCTTGGGAATGTTGAAACTTCCTCCCCGCTTCCCCCCAATGATGAAAAAAAAATACAGTTGTCAGCATAATGTCTTGACATTCATGATGCCAGCCTGTCTTTACTGGTGTCAGATGTGAAAATAAATAGATATTAAACTGTCAGTCAATGAAATTGCAAAGTCAAGAACAGCTCTAGCTGTGATCCTGTGTGTTCTACTTGATGGACACAGGTGTTTAAGTGTTATGAATTCAGCAGGGCTGGGGAACAAGAGAAACATTTTCCAGCAGTTTTCCACTTACTAAAACATCTGAGATGAGCTTTCCTACATCTCAGGACTTCAGTAGAACCTCACAGGCTTGAGAAAGTGCCAAGAATTCCCCCACTGTTTTCAGTGCTAAAATGTGGAAAGTCAGTTCCAATTCCTGGAGGTACATCCTTTCATCCTATATGCATGCAAAGTCTCCAACACCAAATCAAGGGCAGCTTCACTGGCCTTGAATATACATTTGTGGCAGACCCAGACACCCACCTGGTTAATTTATTATTCATAAGACACTTAAAGCCAATCATCTGTCACTAATAAACACTAACACTATTAAAAATTAACGGTCATCTTAAAGCACACTGAGACCAACTCTTCCTTCTGCTTGATTAGTACTGGAGCAAAGCACACCATATTTACTCATAACATGTATAACTGTTTATCCTTTGCTCTTGTTATTATCATTATTGTTGTTGTTATTAGCAATATGATGTTAGCCTATGTGAGAGAGTACATCCTCTTGATGATACAAATTTCTCATTTTTCAATAATTGTCATTAGGGCTTCCCTGGTGGCGCAGTGGTTGAGAGTCCGCCTGCCAATGCAGGGAACGTGGGTTCGTGCCCCGGTCCGGGACCTGGTCCGGGAGGATCCCACATGCCACGGAGCGGCTGGGCCCATGAGCCATGGCTGCTGAGCCATGGCCACTGAGCCTGCGCATCTGGAGCCTGTGCTCCACAACGGGAGAGGCCACAACAGTGAGAGGCCCGTGTACCGCAAAAAATAATAATAATAATAATTAATAATAATAATAATAATAATAATTGTCATTAAATTTGTATCTCAACAAGTATCATAAATTCTTCTACCAGAAAATGTTGCTTTATAATGACATCATAAACAAAGCCCTGTATTTGAATACTAACTAGTGGTATGTAGAAAGAACTGGATTCTTGTTGCTCGAGGACTCTAATCCTGCATCCTTGGCCCGTGGGCAGAGTAGTGTTCTCAGAAATCAAGAATTATAGCAGATGATTTTTGTGCCAACAGCTAGTTTAAACGTGATCAAACTGAAATGTTGCTCAAAGCTGATAAGACATTATTTATATACCTGTGATCATTTATTAAACTATATGTAGAAAATCCTATGTTTAGTGTTTCCCCAATAATTCTCTTGCATTTACAATTCTTTTTTGTGTCTGCTTCTCTAAGGACTTAAACCAACACAGTAGAAAATGCAGTTCAGAAAGGTTATTCCAGTGGAGAATTGGACAATGGAATTTGACAGAAGTAAGTCTTACCAGATCAGATAAAATGCCTCATTCTGATCTATGTCTTCAAATCGGTATTCATGTTCAGGCATTTCCAAACTTGGGAAAGGATGGTGTTTGTGGTGACTCATGGCTGAAAGCAAGATAGATGAGAATGATGAGCACAAGTGCCAAAAGAAGCTGGAGATGCAAAAATCTTAAAGCTTGAGAACTCAAAAACTTTATTTTCCTGATTATGGAATAAAAGTCCTGCCACGGGCTTCCCTGGTGGCGCAGTGGTTGAGAGCCTGCCTGCTGATGCAGGGGACACGGGTTCGAGCCCTGGTCTGGGAGGATCCCACATGCCGCGGAGCAACTGGGCCCGTGAGCCACATCTACTGAGCCTGCGCGTCTGGAGCCTGTGCCCCGCAACGAGAAGAGGCCGCGACAGTGAAAGGCCCGCGCACCGCGATGAAGAGTGGCCCCCACTTGCCACAACTAGAGAAAGCCCTCGCACAGAAACGAAGACCCAACACAGCCAAAAATAAATAAATTAATAAATTAATTGAAAAAAAAATAGGAACAATCATTAAAAAAAAAAAAACAAAAAAGTCCTGCCACATGCCTCCTTTCCCATCAAGATTCTGCACTATTTTCTCGTCATTCATTTAATTGACAAGGAGAGGCAATATTTGTCTGTTTTCACTTCCTCATCTCCTTCTCCGTAGTAGATTGCAAAATTGGCCACAGCTCTTTATCTAATTGTAATTCTTGCCCTACGTTCCTCCTCTGTGGCACTGTTGCTTTCACTTTTCTTGCATGCCAGCAGGACAGTCTTCTTTCTACTTCTCTATTGACAGTTCCAGTGATTTCTTCTGGTTGTCTCTTAAATGTTGGTGTTCTTTAGGGATCTGACCTTAATCATTTTCTCTATCTCTAAATGCTGTCCTTGGGTGATTTCATTTATTTGAATGTACTCAACTTGTACATATACTGATGATATCTATATGTACATCAATTAGGCCTGACAGATATTTGAGCTAGCTCAACTGGGATATCTAGGAAACACCTGAAATAAAATAAGTTTGAATTTTAACTCATAATTCACCTTCCCTCCAAATGTTTTTTGACTCTAATAGTCAAAAATTTCCATTTTAGGAACCTCAGATTCATCCTTATTGTTTCCCTAAATCTTTCTTTCCACATCTGAACGTCCATCCTTTCTTAGTTTAAGACCACAAAACATCACCTCAGACCAATGTGAAAAGCCACCAGTCTCTTTGTTACCAGTCTTTCCCAGTACTACCAAACTTTAATTACCACAAAGAGAAATAATACACTGGTATTTCCGTTTTTACAGCCTCTGCTCTAGTAAAGTCCAAACACTTTAATATGTATTTTAGAATCAGAAAAACCTGCTTTAAAGTTTTAGCCTCCCAACTTAATAAATCTCTGACCTTGGAAAATTGTGTAGCTTCTTTGCATTTCTATATGTTTCTCTATATGTAGCTTCTCAATTTCTCTATGTTATAATGTACTTTGAAGTTGCTCTGACCATTGACATACTTTTTTTTTCTTTTTTTTTTTTTGGCTTAAAACAGCACAAATTTATTTCCTTACAGTAAAAGACATACTTTATATAAGGCTCTCATCAGAAGGAATGGCACATAGTGAATATTTAATGTTCACCGCTAAGTTACTTCTCTGACATTGTTTCTTGCTACTTCTATCATCTGTATTTTTTTCTTCACTCCTGGCCTTGAAATATTGAATGCATTGGCCACACTTTGTTTAGGACCATTTCCTAAATGGTCTACCATATTTTATTGATTCTAAGATACCGTTAACATCCCTAACATGAGGATGTGTCTTACAATTAATGGCATATTATAGTTTAATTGGTACCTTTGCTTTGTTTTGTTTTGGTGGTACATATATGATGTATTTGATTAAATGAAATATGACATTTGCTGATTCCTTATTTTTTCATAATGCTATTTATTTTCCCTAGAAGAATTTTCTTTCCATAACTTCTAGATAAACTCTTAGGCTTTTCCGAGTTGCCTAAACATTTTCTCCTTTTAAGTTTCCCATGATTCCACAGCTCACTTTTTATAATTCTCCATGTGCTTAGAATAAATCAACTGTACAATTAGAGAGAATACAGTCCACATAAAACCACACTCACTTCTGACAATAACGACAGGTTCTAGGGATTCCCCAAACCACCCCAGTTTAATAATTCTCCAGGATTATTCACAGAACTCAGTGAAAGCTGTTACCACAGTTGTGGTAATGGTTTACTACAGAGAAAGGATACAGCTTAGAATCAGCCAAAGGAAGAAGAACATAGGGCAGAGTGCAGGAAGTATTAAACGTGGAGCTTCCTTTGTCCTCTCCCCATGGAGTCAGTGTATGTTACTTTCTTGGCATCAATGTGAGATAGTATGCATGGAGTATTGCCAACACAGGAAGCTCTCCTGAGACTAGGGTCCAGAGTTGTTACTGGGGCTCCATCACTTAGGCATGATTGATTTACCTATTGCCAAAATGGTGGATCTCAGTCTCCAGGTGACTGATACCTTGTAACCCAAGTCCCACCCTAAATGATGTTGCTGGTCTATGCAGCATGAGTGAGGCAAACAAAAGCACCCTTATCAGACACAACATTCCAAAGACTGAGAGATTACCTCCCAGAAGTACAAAAGCCAGACCTCTTTTTAAACAATGTTAAATTTTTTACTACACACTATTATATACTAGATAGAAACTATTATAGCTTTTTATGTATCTTTTCTCTGTAGGCTATATGCTCCCAGAGGATTAAGAGCACATGTTTTAAGTCAAATAAACCTGTATTCAAATCTTGGATCCATTGCTTACTACAGTATGACCTTGGGCAACTGACCTTGGGCAATACTTACAACTGTAGTATTCTTATCCAAAATTTAGATGAAATTATACTAATATTATGGGATTATTCTGTGATTGAATTAGATAACATATATGGAACATTTATCACACTATCTGTCTGGCCAGGATAATCACTTAATACATAGTTGCAAATATATGATTACCATCTTTTCTTTAATATCCACATGGATTATAATCAACACACTAATCCTTTCTTTTATTAGGGAAAAAATGAGCAAAAATAACAGAAGGAAAAGAATTTAAGTAACTCAGAGACTGAATCGTTTCACTAAATATATTATGATCATATCCAATTTATAGTCAATCCATGAGCTACTAACTTTATGTTTTAGATTATTATTTCTAAAATAAGAAAGCTATGGTTATTAACAGATTGAAAACATTGTGAGAGGAAAACTGTAGTTAATAGGTATTTCTTCATTAAAGAAAATTTGTCTTTTAATTAAATAAAATACGAACATTTATAAAAGCAAACTGAAATCTCAAGATTAGTGATTGAGTCTGAAAAATGAAATGTCAGATTTAGGAGCTCTTGCAAATGATCTTTTCCAACTTCCTTCAAGGTAGAAACTTTTAGAGCACCTATGTCAAGGACACATCCAACTCCGCTTGGATACTTCCAGTCCAGACAAGAAAAAAGAAGCTTTGTTTCAAGGTGGATTTGGTTTAAAATATTATCTTAAAAAATTTATACTGGACTTCCAATGCCAGCAAAATTGTAAACAAGATAATGTGAAATCTTTCTTACTACCAAACTCCAAAAATGCATGATAAAATATAACCATCATCCTTGTGAAAGCTAAATTATTAAGAAATCTGGGGAAATATCTCGGGGCAAGAAGTGAAGAAAACAAAAAAAAACAGAGTTCAAAACAAATGCCCTGATGCTGAAGCTAAGATAAGAGTGTCTTTCCATCAGGTAGTCTACACGTTCTTGGGCTAACACCTTGGTGGAAATAGGAGACCAGATTATGGACCCACTTAAGGTGGAGAATGGGACCTCACATGAAAAGGAAAAAAAAAAAGGTTTAGGGTCTTGTAAGGTATTTAATAATAATTTAAAAATTAGAAAAATAAGGAGGTTGGGAGGGAAATCTAATAGAACAGTACATGTATAAGGGAAACTTCGGACTTAAGATCTGGGTAGGAAAAAAGTCTGCTCTGAGATATTTACCTATAGACCTACCCTCTTTAAGATTTAGAATTAAATTTAGACTATGCTTGGGAGTTTAAGAATCCCCAAACTAGGGGGAAAAAAAGTAATCCAAAATTATTTTCATACTGATGACACTTCTGTTATATCTATAATATACACATTCAAATCCACTCTTGAGGCATATATATTCCAACCAGGCCACAGAGAATTTCTACAGATAAAGTCCAGGTGAATATAACCTCCCAATTCAATGTTATAAACAAATAGAGAGTTAATGGATGTATCAAACATTAGTGTTAAATCCCTGTGAACCTCAGCTATAGAACTAAGAAATTAAAAGTATGTTTAAAATTTATTAAAATGTAGAAGAAGGACTTATAAACCTAAAACTACAATTAGATGCCATAAAAAGCAAAAAGTAGATAGGAAAAAGATTCAAATAGAATATCAAGAAAGGAAAAATATATTCAGTGAAATTAAAAATTGAGTGGGAGAGTTAAAGAGCATTTTGCATACTGCTAAAGAGAGCAGAGAAATGGAAAGATAGATCTGATGAAAGCCCCCTTTGTCATATAAAGTAACATTCACAGTTTCTAGGGACTAGAATGTGAACCCCTTTGGGGGCCATCACTCAACCTGCCACATGAGGTAATGGCTAAGAATTTTCCAGATTTAATAAAACATACTGATACACTTCATATAATGATCTTTTTCCATAGAACCAACTACATTTTTGTTTTTAATTTAATATAATGATAATATAATACATATTATTACCAGAGTAGAATTAAATAGAATAATTAATTAGTGAATAAATAAATCCACTTGTAGTTACAGACTGATTATAGTAAAACTGCAATACCCTGAATAAAAAGCAATAATAATATTCAAAAGATGTTAGAATGATAACTTTAAAACTCAGAGAGAAAGCTAGCTGGCACTATAAACTTTACATGGTTAAGTCCTCATCAAAGACTCAGTGTAACATAAAGCCCTGTTTGACAAAGATTGTTAGGCATCATCTCATTCATAGATCCTCACAGAAAGAGATTGTTAAAGAAGTACTTTACAAAGAAACTGAAAAGGAAGGAGTGAGATGTAAGAAATGGGAAGAAACTTTAGAAACATAGAAGTGTGAGATATAAGAAACAGTAGTAGGCAGATAAACTAGTAAAGCACAGGCACATCCAAATAATTATTGATGGCATGAGGTAATTACAGTGACTGCTCATTGTGGAAATAAAATATCAAGCAATACGTGTAAAACTGAAGGAGTTCTGAGTTAATGCATTAAGACTTTTGTATTGCTTGAGAGTAGATAAGGATTATGATTAAATTTTAAAAGATAGTCATTAAGTTATATTAAAATTTGAAGGCTAACTACTAAAAGCATAGAAATGAAATAACACTTCTATCTCACTAGAGGAGGAAGGTAAAATCATAAATCTACAGCAGCTAGAATCCAGAAAAGAAGAAAATGACCCTGTCCCCCCAAAATGCATGATAAATAGGAAGCAAACCATAAGATGATAGAGACATGTCAACAGACAACTAATATAAACAAAATAAAATTAACAGTTAAAAGTGAGAGATTTTTCAGATTGATCCAAAAAAAATCTTATTTGCATAAGGTACACCTAAAACATATAGGTGTTCAAAATTCAAAGTAAAGAGATGGGTGGGGGGGGGAGGCAAAAAGTAAATTCTAATGAAAATAAAAGCTGTGGCAGCCCTATTTGTATTAAATAGAGTTGAAAACATACTTAAGGATAAGAAGGGCCATAACACAATGAAAAAGGAATAATTCACCAAGGAAATGTAAAAATTTTGGACTTTTCAGTACCTGATAAGACAGTCTCAAAATATGTTAGGAAACAAATTCACAGAATTACAAGGTATAATTGATTAATCCAAAATCATACTGGTTAAGTTGAAACAAATGCTCAACTATTGGTCAATTACACAGAAAAGGAGGGCCGGGGGAAGATGGTGGAAGAGTAAGACGCAGAAATCACCTTCCTACCCACAGATACATCAGAAATACATCTACACGTGGAACAACTCCTACAGAACACCTACTGAACACTGGCAGAAGAGCTCAGACCTCCCAAAAGGCAAGAAACTCCCCATGTACCTGGTTAGGGAAAAAGAAAAAAGAATAAACAGACAAAAGAATAGGGACGGGACCTGCACCAGTGGGAGGGAGCTGTGAAGGAGGAAAGGTTTCCACACACTAGGAAGCGCCTTCGTGGGTGGAGGCTGCGGGTGGGCGGGGGGGAAGCTTCGGAGCCATGGAGGAGAGCACAGCAACAGCGGTGCGGAGGGCCAAGCGGAGAGATTCCCGCACAGAGGATCGGTGCCGACCGGCATTCACCAGCACTCACCAGGCCGAGAGACTTGTCTGCTCACCCACCAGGGCGGGGGCTGGGAGCTGAGGCTCTGGCTTCAGTCGGATCCCAGGGAGAGGATGGGGTTTGGCGGTGTGAACACAGCCTGAAGGGGTTAGTGCACCACAGCAAGCCGGGAGGGAGTCCGGGAGAAGTCTGGACCTGCCGAAGAGACAAGAGACTTTTTATTCCCTCTTTGTTTCCTGGTGCACGAGGAGAGCGGATTAAGAGTGCTGCTTAAAGGAGCTCCAGAGACTGGTGCAGGCCGCGGCTATCAGCACAGACCCCACAGACGGGCATGGGACGCTAAGGCTGCTGCTGCCGCCACCAAGAAGCCTGTGTGCGAGCACAGGTCACTCTCCACACCTCACCTCCTGGGAACCTGTGCAGCACGCCACTGCCAGGGTCCCGTGATCCAGGGACAACTTCCCCAGGAGAACGCACAGCGTGCCTCAGGCTGGTGCAACGTCATGCCGGCCTCTGCCACCGCACGCTCGCCCCGCAATCCATGCCCCTCCCTCCTCGCAGGTGAATGAGCCAGAGCCCCCGAATCAGCGGCTCCCTTAAAAATGTCCTGAGCCAAGAACAAACACCCTCAGACGACCTACATGGAGAGGCAGGGCCAAATCCAAAGCTGAACCCCAGGAGCTGTGTGAAAGAAGAAGACAAAGGGAAATCTCTCCCAGCAGCCTCAGGAGCAGCGGATTAAATCTCCACAATCAACTTTATGTACCCTGCATCTGTGGAATACCTGAATAGAAAATGAATCATCCCAAATTGAGGAGGTTGACTTTGGGAGCAAGATATATTATTTTTTCCCCTTTTCCTCTTTTTGTGAGTGTGTATGTGTATGCTTCTGTGTGAGATTTTGTCTGTATAGCTTTGCTTTCACCATTTGTCCTAGTGTTCTGACCATACAGAGTTTTTTTCTTTCTTTTTACTTTTTAAAAAATTTTTTCTTAATAATAATAATAATTTTTTTTTTTTTTTTTGCCGTATGCTGGCCTTTCACTGCCGCGGCCTCTCCTGCTGCAGAGCACAGGCTTCGGGCCATGGCTCACGGGCCCAGCCACTCCGCAGCACGTGGGATCTTCCCGGACCGGGGCACAAACCCGCGTCCCCCACATTAGCAGGCGGACTCCCAACCACTGTGCCAGTAGGGAAACCCTATATTTTATTGTAATAAATTTATTTTATTTTATCCCCTTTCTTTCTTTCTTTCCTGCCTTCTATTTTTTTCTCCCTTGTATTCTGAGCCATGTGGATGACAGGCTCTTGGTGATCCAGCCAGGCATCAGGGCTGTGCCTCTGAGGTGGAAGAGACAACTTCAGAACACAGGTCCACAAGAGACTTCCCAGCTCCACATAATATCAAACAGCGAAAATCTCCCAGAGACCTCCATCTCAACACCAACACCCAGCTTCACTCAACGACCAGCAAGCTACAGTGCTGGACACCCTATGCCAAACAACTAGCAAGACAGGAACACAACGCCACCCATTAGCAGAGAGGCTGCCTAAAATCATAATAAGTCCACAGACACCCCAAAACACACCACCAGACGTGGAGCTGCCCACAAGAAAGACAAGATCCAGCCTCATCCACCAGAACACAGGCACTAGTCCCCTCCACCAGGAAGCCTATACAACCCACTGAACCAACTTCAGCCACTGGGGACAGACACCAAAAAGAATGGGAACTACAGACATGCAGCCTGCAAAACAGAGACCCCAAACACAGTAAGATAAGCAAAATGAAAAGACAGAAAAACACACAGCAAATGAAGGAGCAAGATAAAAACGCACCAGACCTAACAAATGAAGAGGAAATAGGCAGTATACCTGAAAAAGAATTCAGAATAATGATAGTAAAGATGATCCAAAATCTTGGAAATAGAATGGACAAAATGCAAGAAACATTTAACAAGGACCTAGAAGAACTAAAGGTGAAAAAAGAAGCAATGAACAACAAAATAAATGAAATTAAAAATACTCTAGAAGGGATCAATAGCAGAATAACTGAGGCAGAAAAACAGATAAGTGACCTGGAAGATAAAGTAGTGGAAATAACTACTGCAGAGCAGAAAAAGGAAAAAGAAAGAAAAGAACTGAAGACAGTCGGAGAGACCTCTGAGAAAACATTAAACACACCAACAAACAAATTATAGGGGTTCCAGAAGAAGAAGAGAAAAAGAAAGGGACTGAGAAAATACTTGAACAGATTATCATTGAAAACTTCCCTAATATGGGAAAGGAAATAGATAATCAAGTCCAGGAAGCACAGAGAGTCCCATACAGGATAAATTCAAGGAGAAACATGCCAAGACACATATTAATCAAACTTTCAAAAGTTAAATACAAAGAAAACAAAAGCAGCAAGGGAAAAACAACAAATAACACACAAGGGAATCCCCATAATGTTAACAGCTGATCATTCAGCAGAAACTCTGCAAGCCAGAAGGGACTGGCATGACATATTTAAAGTGATGAAGGAGAAAAACCTACAACCAAGATTACTCTACCGGGCAAGGATCTCATTCAGATTTGACAGAGAAATTAAAACCTTTACAGACAAGCAGAAGCTGAGAGAGTTCAGCACCACCAAACCAGCTTTACAACAAATACTAAAGGATCTTCTCTAGGCAAGAAACACAAGAGAAGGGAAAGACCTACAATAACAAACCCAAAACAGTTAAGAAAATGGGAATAGGAACATACATATCAATAATTACCTTAAATGTAAATGGATTAAATGCTCCCACCAAAAGACACAGAGTGGCTGAATGGATACAAAAACAAGACCCATATATATGCTGTCTACAAGAGACCCACTTCAGACCTAGAGACACTTAGAGACTGAAAGTGAGGGGATGGGAAAAGATATTCCACGCAAATGGAAACCACAAGAAAGCTGCAGTAGAAATTCTCATATCAGACAAAATGGACTTTAAAATAAAGACTATTAGAAGACACAAAGAAGGACACTACATAATGATCAGGAGATTGATCCAAGAAGAAGGTATAACAATTGTAAATATCTTTGCACCCAACATAGGAGCACCTCAATACATAAGGCAAATACTAACAGCCATAAAAGGGGAAATCGACAGTAACACACTCATAGTAGGGGACTTTAACACCCCACTTTCAACAATGGACAGATCATCCAAAATGAAAGTAAATAAGGAAACACAAGTTTTAAATGATACATTAAACAAGATGGACTTAATTGATATTTACAGTTCCATCGAAAAACAACAGAATACACATTTTTCTCAAGTGCTCATGAAACATTCTCCAGGATAGATCATATCTTGGGTCACAAAACAAGCCTTGGTAAATTTAAGAAAATTGAAATTGTATCAAGTATCTTTTCCTACCACAACGCTATGAGACTAGATATCAATTACAGGAAAAGATCTCTAAAAAATACAAAAACATGGAAGGTAAACAATACACTATTTAATAACGAAGTGATCATTGAAGAAATCAAAGAGGAACTCAAAAAATACCTAGAAACAAATGACAATGGAGACACGACAACCCAAAACCTATGGGATAAAGCAAAAGCAGTTCTAAGAGGGAAGTTTATAACAATACAATCCCACCTTAAGAAACAGAAAACACCTTGAATAAACAACCTAACCTTGCACCTAAAGCAATTAGAGAAAAAAGAACAAAAAACCCAAAGTTAGCAGAAGGAAAGAAATAAAGATCAAATCAGAAATAAAAGAAAAAGAAATGAAGGAAACGACAGCAAAGATCAATAAAACTAAAAGCTGGTTCTTTGAGAAGATAAACAAAATTGATAAACCATTAGCCAGACTCATCAAGAAAAAAAGGGAGAAGAATCAGATCAATAGACTTAGAAATGAAAAAGAAGTAACAACTGACACTGCAGAAATACAAAAGATCATGAGAGATTACTACAAGAAACTCTATGCCAATAAAATGGACGACCTGGAAGAAATGGACAAATTCTTAGAAATGCACAACCTGCCAAGACTGAATCAGGAAGAAATAGAAAATATGAACTGACCAATCAAAAGCACTGAAATTGAAACTGTGATTAAAACTCTTCCGACAAACAAAAGCCCAGGACCAGATGGCTTCACAGGCGAATTCTATCAAGCATTTAGAGAAGAGCTAACACCTATCCTTCTCAAACTCTTCCAAAATATAGCAGAGGGAGGAACACTCCCAAACTCATTCTATGAGGCCGCCATCACCCTGATACCAAAACCAGACAAGGATGTCACAAAGAAAGAATACTACAGGCCAATAACACCGATGAACATGGCTGCAAAAATTCTCAACAAAATACTAGCAAACAGAATCTAACAGCACATTAAGAGAATCATACACCATGATCAAGTGGGGTTTATTCCAGGAATGCAAGGATTCTTCAATATACACAATTCAATCATTGTGATACACCATATTAACAAATTGAAGGAGAAAAACCATATGGTAATCTCAATAGATGCAGAGAAAGCTTTCGACAAAATTCAACACCCATTTATGATAAAAAACCCTGCAGAAAGTAGACATAGAGGGAACTTTCCTCAACATAATAAAGGCCATATATGACAAACCCACAGCCAACATCATCCTCAATGGTGAAAAACAGAAACCATTTCCACTAAGATCAGGAACAAGACAAGGTTGCCCATTCTCACCACTCTTATTCAACATAGTTTTGGAAGTTTTAGCCTCAGCAATCAGAGAAGACAAGGATATAAAAGAAATCCAAATCAGAAAAGAAGAAGTAAAGCTGTCACTGTTTGCAGATGACATGATTCTATACATAGAGAATCCTAAAGATGCTACCAGAAAACTACTAGAGCTAATCAATGAATTTGGTAAAATAGCAGGATACAAAATTAATGCACAGAAATCTCTGGCATTCCTATATACTAAGGATGAAAAATCTGAAAGTGAAATCAGGAAAACATTGCCGTTTACCATTGCAACAAAAAGAATAAAATATCTAGGAATAAACCTACCTATGGAGACAAAAGACTTGTATGCAGAAAATTATAAGACACTGATGAAAGAAATTAAGGATGATACAAATAGATGGAGAGATATACCATGTTCTTGGATTCGAAGAAGCAACATTGTGAAAATGACTCTACTACCCAAAGCAATCTACAGATTCAATGCAATCCCTATCACACTACCACTGGCATTTTTCAGAGAACTGGAACAAAAAAATTCACAATTTGTATGGAAACACAAAAGACCCCTAATAGCCAAAGCAATCTTGAGAAAGAAAAAAGGAGCTGGAGAAATCAGGGTCCCTGACTTCAGACTATACTACAAAGCTACAGTAATCAAGAGAGTATGGTACTGGCACAAAAACAGAAAGATAGATCAATGGAACAGGATAGAAAGCCCAGAGATAAAGCCACGCACATATGGTCACCTTATCTTTGATAAAGGATGCAGAAATGTACAGTGGAGAAAGGACAGCCTCTTTAATAAGTGGTGCTGGGAAAACTGGACAGGTACATGTAAAAGTATGAGATTAGAACACTCCCTAATACCATTCACAAAAATAAGCTCAAAATAGATTAAAGACCTAAATGTAAGGCCAGAAACTATCAAACTCTTAGAGGAAAACAGGCAGAACACTCTATGACATAAATCACAGCAAAATCCTTTTTGACCCACCTCCTACAGAAATGGAAATAAAAGCAAAAATAAAGAAATGGGACCTAATGAAACTTCAAAGCTTTTGCACAGCAAAGGAAACCATAAACAAGACCAAAAGACAACCCTCAGAATGGGAGAAAATATTTCCAAATGAATCAACAGACAAAGGATTAATCTCCAAAATTTACAAGCAGGTCATGCAGCTCAATAACAAAAAAAGAAACAACCCAATCCAAAAATGGGCAGAAGACCTAAATAGTCATTTTTCCATAGAAGATATACAGAGTGTCAACAAACACATGAAAGAATGCTCAACATCATTAATCATTAGAGAAATGCAAATCAAAAGTACAATGAGATATCATCTCACACAGGTCAGAATAGCCATCATCAAAAAATCTAGAAACAATAAATGCTGGAGAGGGTGTGGAGAAAAGGGAACACTTTTGCCCTGCTGGTGGGAATGTGAATTGGTACAACCACTATGGAGAACAGTATGGAGTTTCCTTAAAAAACTACAAATAGGGCTTCCCTGGTGGTGCAGTGGTTGAGAGTCCACCTGCCAATGCAGGGGACACGGGTTCGTGCCCGGGTGTGGGAAGATCCCACATGCTGTGGAGCAGCTGGGCCTGTGAGCCATGGCCGCTGAGCCTGCGCATCCAGAGCCTGTGCTCCACAACGGGAGAGGCCACAGCAGTGACAGGCCCGTGTACAAAAACAAAAACAAAAACTACAAATAGAACTACCATATGACCCAGCAATCCCACTACTGGGCATATTCCCTGAGAAAACCATAATTCAAAAAGAGACATGTACCAAAATGTTCATTGCAACTCTATTTACAATAGCCAGGAGATGGAAACAACCTAAGTGTCCATCATCGGATGAATGGATAAAGAAGATGTGGCACATATATACAATGGAATATTACTCAGCCATAAAAAGAAATGAAATTGAGCTATTTGTAATGAGGTGGATGGACCTAGAGTTTGTCATACAGTGTGAAGTAAATCAGAAAGAGAAAGACAAATACTGTATGCTAACACACATATATGGAATCTAAGAAAAAAAAATGTCATGAAGAACCTAGGGGTAAGACAGGAATAAAGACACAGACCTACTAGAGAATGGACTTGAGGATATGGGGAGGGGGAAGTGTAAGCTGTGGCAAAGTGAGAGAGTAGCATGGACATATATACACTACCAAATGTAAAATAGATAGCTAGTGTGAAGCAGCTGCATAGCACAAGGAGATCAACTTGGTTCTTTGTGACCACCTATTGCGGTGGGATAGGGAGGGTGGGAGGGAGGGAGATGCAAGAGGGAAGAGATATGGGAACATATGTATATGTATAACTGATTCACTTTGTTATAAAGCAGAAAGTAACACACCCTTGTAAAGCAATTATACTCTAATAAAGATGTAAAAAAAAAATTACACAGAAAATATAAGAGTAAGTATGTAGAATACCTTACCAGTCTGGTTGTCAAGCTTATTCTAATAGATTTATATATAACCCAAGGTATTACTCTCAAACACAAATAGAACCTTTATGAAAATTGAAGTATGTTCATGGCAAGTCTCACTGATATCAAATAATCAATGAGATATAGATCATGTTCTCTAAAATGCAATTGAATCATTGCATCATCATTGAAATCAATAACAAAAAGATGGTCAAAGTCATTTCATCATCATTTAAATCAATAATAATTATTATAGAAACAATCCCATGCAAATTCAAACACAAACATTTGAGTAAACCATGAGTCCAAAAAAAAATACAATAAATTTTTATCTGTTTTAAAAAGTTATCTGTTTAAATTTATAACATTTTGAAAAATGTTATTTTTTTTTAATTATGAAAAGCAGGATGCAAATGTTTATTTTCAATATTATCCTAGCCATGTAAAAATGTGCTTAAAACAATATTTAGGAAAATTTATCCAAGATGTTTGTAATGTCTGCTCCTAGGTAAAAGTATTATTGTTAGTTTTTTTCTTTATATTTTTATGTATTTTTAAATTCTCTCTAAGGAGCCTGTACAGGTTCTTTAATCTTAAATAATAAACATCTTTAAAGGTTTGAAAACAAAAACAGAATAAAGTTGGTTCTATGGAAAATAAAACTTTAAAACAAGCTAAATTCTTATGGTTCTAAGACTAATAGAAATAACTAAACTAAAGGTAAAGAAAAAGAAAGGAAATATAATACTAGAAATCACAAAGAAAACATAACTCCAGATAGAGTTTTTTTTTTAATTATAATGTAATGCTATGAAAACTTTAAATTTGGAATGCTTATAAATTTACTTATAAATTTATAAATTTGAAAGCTTGCATAAACAGTTTACCAAAAGAATTTAATTTCCTAGGCTGACTTGCAAACAAATTAAAGATATGATTACACTTACCACTCTTATGCATATTTAATCACTATTTAAAAATATATTCTATCCATATATCCTCAAATTACAGACCTAGACAGTTAAAAATAATTATATACTTAAAGCATCAGTAGAATTATTTTTAACAAATTTCTCAACTATTTTAAGAAGGCTATTAGAGGAAACAAATTATAGATTACCATTAAGTTGAATCTACCCAAGTTTTAATACTAGACAATATACATTAATGTAATTTCTCATGAGAAATTAAAGGTGAAAGAAACATAAACACATCAATAGATACAGAAAAAACCAACATATATTAATGATAAAACAAAACTATAATCAAAATAGGAATAGAAAGAAAATTCCTTAACCTAACAAAGTGATAGTCACTAAAACTCTAGTAAATATTATATCTAACGGTGAAACATTAGAAGCTATTTATTTCCTAAGTCAGGATCAAGACAGGAGTGTTTACTATCATTGCTTCTAATTCATTGCTTGGAGGGACTAGCTAATATAAGTAAACAATACAAAGAAATAAAATATATTTGGATAGAAAAAAGGAAATAAAAATCTAATTTTTCAGGGACAGTATGATTGCATAGGAAACCCAAGAAAATTTACAAACTATTAGAATCAATAAGAGTATTAAGCAAGTATTCTGGACACAAATTCAATATACAAAAGTGAATTAGAAAATGTAATGCCAAAATCTTCATTTAAAAGGGGCACAAAGACTGGAATGAACACAGTAATTAATTTCACAAAAGATGTTCAACTTTTACGTAGAAAACATTAAAACTATGTAGGGAGACATAATGAAGACCAAACAAATTAAGCAATGTAATGTGCTCATGGATGGAAAGACTCACTATTATTAAAATATTTAGTTTTCCTAAATTAATATATTAATTAAATGCAAATCTAATTAAAAAATAGGTTTTTCATGAAATTTGACAAGTTTATCCTGAAATTCATATGGAAATACAAAGGCCAATATTGGCCAAGAAAATTTTGAGGAAATATAAGGTGGGAAGATTTGCCATATCAAGCTTCCAGAAGTATTATCACAAAATTATAATTATAAAATACTGTGGTATTGGTGTAAAAAATATTTTTCTGAAACAGAATGGATTACTTAAAAACAGGCCTCTTCAACTTACTATAATAATAACTTAGTAATAACAAATTACTATATTCCAGAGGTAGTATTGCACAACAGAAAGGAATTAACAAAAACTTAACAAATAGGACAAATGATTTTGCATCAATTATATCTGTACCTCACATAAATTACAAAAATTAATTCCAAAAATTAATTAGAATTTAAAATCTAAATGTCAAAAGAATAATTTTCAAAAGAAGAAGATAATATAAGAAAAGATCTTAATGAACTTCAGGGAAGGCATAAATGTATAAGCTGTGAAGGGAGAAAAACACATTTGATTACATCTAAATTAAAAATGTTTATGTATTGGGCTTCCCTGGTGGCGCAGTGGTTGGGAGTCTGCCTGCCGATGCAGGGGACACGAGTTCGTTCCCCGGTCCGGGAGGATCCCACATGCCGCAGAGCGGCTGGGCCCGTGAGCCATGGCCACTGAGCCTGTGCTCCGCAACGGGAGAGGCCACAACAGTGAGAGGCCCGCGAACGGAAAAAAAAAAAAAGTTTATGTATTAAATGATATTCAAAGCATAATGAAAAAATGTCTTTTGCTTTCACTATCTACCTGAGAATTTCTGAATTTTAACTTCTTGAGATGTTTTCTTTTTACTATCAAACCAACAACACAAGACAGCAAATACATTGTATAACTTCATTTAAAATTCTATTTTTTTTGAACATATTCTGTGCCAAAGGCTTTGTGACACATAGACAGCAGTGCTTTAACAAATCTTATTTACACTGCCTTCCACCCAACCTATTGCCTTTAGTGGTTACAATTATCCTCAAGGATGTATATTATTTCAAAGCTTTAAATTCTTATTTTAAAGGTTTCGGCAAGGGAGTTTTGATTTCAGATCCCTGAGCTTTGGAGCTGAATTTGTGTCTTGAGAATGTGATGAGGTGCTGTCTAGCTTTTATTTGATGGAAACCTTATTTTATTTAGAATGCCCAGTAATGCCACCTGCTCACCAAACCCACAACAGAATGGCTCTATCAAAAGATTCAAAACACCTTGATGATAATTTGCTATGTCTATCTTTTCCTTATTTAGCTCAGACTCTTCTTTGGTAATCTTCCTAATTGAGTGTTTTCTTCACTGGGCAAATTCCCAGCTTGAGTCACATTTGTTATTCTGAACGAAACTGATTATTTCCATCCATGTTTATACATGTATGGTTAGCTTAAAAAGCTCAGGGAGCATGTGTGGGGGAGAATATAAAAATGTTTATGTATATGCTTGTATGACTGTTGTCACTTACCATACATATACATAAACAGCTTTGAAAGAAAACCAATAGATTCTGTTCCTGCTCTCTTCACACCATAAACTTTCCAATATAATCTTGTTTCCTCCTATAGACCTGGTCCTAATTTGTCTTTTCTTTATCTCAAAATTCCTGGGCTGTCAAGCCAAGTTACTCTTAAAAGGACCCTGGGAATTTCAGTCAAGAGAAAGATATATTAAAGAATCATTATTCAAACATAAAAGTTTAATAAAAATGTTAACAAGGTTTCCCCAAGGTGGGGCTCTTTATTGCTTATAGTTTTGTTTTGTTTTGTTGTGTTTTTTTAACAACACAATTACATGTCTACAAATAGAGGTCAGGTATAACTTATAGCACTTGCTATTAAAGAAAATGTGGGTGAAAGAGAACACAGTCCCCCAAACATTATACACACAACTTTCTTTGCTATGTAATTTTAAACTCTTTTAATTTTTCCCCAGTTTCAAAGGGAAGTTCAAATATGAATGATGGCGGTGGTTTTTTCTTTAATTTGTGACAGCTAATCTTTACTTTGGGCCTTGCCAGTCACATCTAACTATGTCTCATTGCATGTGCCCTGACACAATACATCATGGCCAAGTGATCCAATATCGTGTGACACTTTTTTAAAAAAGAATATTAAATGGTGGCAGAAGATACACCTGAAACATGTCAACATGGGCCCACAGGGCATTGTTCTTCACTAATAGTTTGCTCTCTTGGAGTCTGGCTAGAAGAATTATTATTGTCCTTTATATATAAACATCCTTATCCAAATAGTCTCCTCTTATGCCTAATATATGCATTTCTGTCATATGAAAGCCACTTGCTTAAGCTGCTTTTCTGTCTATTTGTAGTCTGTTCAGGCACACAGTCCCCAGCAGGAGTCCAGCTCCATGATTCATTGCCTCAGATTTCCTATGGAGCTTACATGATGCTCCCTCAGCCCCATACGGTTTTGTATCCATTATAACCAGGGACAAGTAAGCAGGGCTCAGGAGTCTGAGCATCCATCTAGGAATAGCTCCCTGACGCCTTGCTTTACTCAAAATAAATGAACAATGAACTCTTTACATGCTAACCCCGTATGGTGAAGAGAAATTATAGGAGATTACTTGAGTTAAATAAGGGAAGAAGCATTTACAGTGAAGCTCCTTAAATGAGCAGGTCAATAACTAGTTTACAGAGACCAGGGCACCTGGCTAATGGGAGAATAAAGAATTATACTTGTCACAGATAAAGAAAGATGATGTCCTGGTTTAGTGCTAAATAATTACATTCATTATACCGAGAAAGCTCTGCAAGTGGTCGGCTGCACTAGTTAATTCATTAGCAAAACTAATCGGCAAACCACAAACAACAATCAGGGGTAAATTTAACCAATTCTAACGGAAGGTTTGGAAAAACAAGATTTTCTTTATACTAGAGAGGAAAATTACGCTGGAAAACTGCACACATAATTGTATATATCTTCTTACTTTGTCCTGAGTTTCAATGTGAAAGAAGGAAATCATAGCTAAGGCAGAGACAGGGCATGTGTACAAATGATAAATTCACTGAATTATTTCAGATGATCTAAAATATTCCAGAGTTTCATTGTTAATCCTGACAATGAATAGAAAACAGACTCCAACAACAAGGGGTTTTCCACTATCTGCTTTATGAGATCTTTGATTGTATAAATAGACATAATATGTATGTTATATGTAATATATAATACCTATAGTTTAATACTCAACAGTTAATAATATAATTTTGACTCATGTAACCAAGAGAAGCTTGGAGTAGTTTTACCTATTGACCTAACCACTTGAGGATAAAGTGGTTGATACAAAACTCCAGTGTAATTAGAATGGTTTTCATTCTAACTTTTATGCAATTAATTTGCTCATTTGTGCATTCAATATGCATCATAACTTTAGACAAAAATCCTGCTGAAGAAACAGCAAGTTGCCTTGGTGGAGCGGTAAAGCTTTTAGAAACTATTGGGCACTAAGACCCTCCTTCTCAAAATGAATTCTTTTCCTTTATTTCTGGAAGGAAGACATTTTTCTTCTGTCTTTTAGAAAGGAAGAAAGAATTCAAATATACAGTGCTAGGAAAGAAGGTAAGATTGAGGGATAAATTCTAAAGGGTTTACTGAGCCTGGTAGGTTTATTCTGTGTCACCGCAGAGCAGCATTGTTTGTTTACACTTCCTAAAACACTGTTCAACTCATCTGTTTTTTGGGGGGTTTTTTGAATTTTATTTTATTTATTTTTTATACAACAGGTTCTTATTAGTCATACATTTTATGGACAACAGTGTATATATGTCAATCCCATTCACCCAATTCATCACACCACCACCCCGCCGCTTTCCCCCCTTGGTGTCCGTACGTTTCTTCTCTACATCTGTGTCTCAACTTCTGCCCTGCAAACTGGTTCATCTGTACCATTTTTCTAGGTTCCACATATGTGTTAATATACGATATTTTTTTTTCTCTTTCTGACTTACTTCACTCTGTATGACGGTCTCTACATCCATCTACGTCTCTACAAATGACCTGATTTCGTTCCTTTTTATGGCTGAGTAATATTCCATTATATATATGTACCACAACTTCTTTAACCATTCATCTGTCAATGGGCATTTAGGTTGCTTCCATGACCTGGCTATTGTAAATAGTGCTGCAATGAGCATTGGGGTACATGTGTCTTTCTGAATTCTGGTTTTCTCTGGGTATATATCCAGTAGTGGGATGGTTGGGTCATATGGTAATTCTAGTTTTAGTTTTTTAAGGAACCTCCATACTGTTCTCCATAGTGGCTGTATCAATTTACATTCCCACCAACAGTGCAAGAGGGTTCCCTTTTCTCCACACCCTCTCCAGCATTTGTTGTTTGTAGATTTTCTGCTGATGCCCATTCTAACTGGTGTGAGGTGATACCTCACTGTAGCTTTGATTTATGTTTCTCTAATAATTAGTTATGTGAGCAGCTTTTCATGTGCTTCTTGGCCATCTGTATGTCTTCTTTGGAGAAATGTCTATTTAGGTCTTCTGCCCACTTTTTGATTGGATTGTTTGTTTTTTTTAATATTGACCTGCATGAGCTGTTTATATATATTGGAGATTAATCCTTTGTCTGATGATTCATTTGCAAATCTTTTCTCCCATTCTGAGGGTTGTCTTTTGGTCTTGTTTATGGTTTCCTTTGCTGTGTAAAAGCTTTGAAGTTTCATTAGGTCCCATTTGTTTATTTTTGTTTTTATTTCCATTACTCTAGGAGGTGGATCAAAGAAGATCTTGCTGTGATTTATGTCAAAGAGTGTTCTTCCTATGTTTTCCTCTAAGAGTTTTACAGTGTCCAGTCTTACATTTAGGTCTCTAATCCATTTTGAGTTTATTTTTATGTATGGTGTAGGGAGTGTTCTAATTTCATTCTTTTATATGTAGCTGTCCAATTTTCCCAGCACCAATTATTGAAGAGACTGCCTTTTGTCCATTGTATATCCTTGACTCCTTTGTCATAGATTAGTTGACCATAGGTGCGTGGGTTTATCTCTGGGTTTTCTATCCTGTTCCATTGATCTATGTTTCTGTTTTTGTGCCAATAACATATTATCTTGATTACTGTAGCTTTGTAGTATAGCCTGAAGTCAGGCAGTCTGATTCATCCAGTTCCATTTTTTTTCCATCAAGACTGCTTTTGATATTCTAGGTCTTTTTTGTCTCCATACAAACTTTAAGATTTTTTGTTCTAGTTCCATAAAAAATGCCATTGGTAATTTGTTAGGGATTGCATTAAATCTGTAGAATGCTTTGGGTAGTATAGTCATTTTCACAATATTGATTCTTCCAATCCAAGAACATGGTATATCTCTCCATCTTATGGTATCTTTAATTACTTTCATCAGTGTCTTATAGTTTTCTGCATACAGGTCTTTTGTCTCCCTAGGTAGGTTTATTCCTAGGTATTTTATTCTTTTTGTTGCAATGGTAAATGGGAGTGTTTCCTTAATTTCTCTTTCAGATTTTTCATCTTTAGTGTATAGGAATGCAAGAGATTTCTGTGCATTAATTTTGTATCCTTCAAGTTTACCAAATTTGTTGATTAGCTCTAGTAGTTTTCTGGTGGCATCTTTGGGATCCTCTATGTATAGTATCAAGTCATCTGCAAACAGTGACAGTTTTACTTCTGCTTTTCCAATTTGTATTCCTTTTATTTCTTTTTCTTCTCTGATTGCTGTGGCTAGGACTTCCAAAAACTATGTTGAATAAAAGTGGTGAGAGTGTACATCCTTGTCTTTTTCCTGATCTTAGAGGAAATGCTTTCAGTCTTTCACCATTGAGAATGATGTTTGCTGTGGGTTTGTCATATATGGCTTTTATTATGTTGAGGTAGCTTCCCTCTATGCCCACTTTCTGGAGAGTTTTTATCATAAATGGGTGTTGAATTTTGTCAAAAGCTTTTCCTGCATCTATTGAGATGATCATATGATTTTTATTCTTCAATTTGTTAATATGGTTTATCACCTGGATTTATTTACATATTTGAAGAATCCTTGCATCCCTGAGATAAATCCCACTTGATCATTGTGTATGACACTTTTAATGTGTTGTTCGATTCTGTTTGCCAGTATTTTGTTGAGGATTTTTGCATCTATATTCATCAGTGATATTGGTCTGTAATTTTCTTTCTTTGTGACATCTTTGTCTGGTTTTGGTATCAGGGTGATGGTGGCCTCATAGAATGAGCTTGGGAGTTTTCCTCCCTCTGCAATTTTTTGGAAGAGTTTGAGAAGGATGGGTGTTAGCTCTTCTCTAAATGTTTGATAGAATTCACGTGTGAAACCATCTTGTCCTGGACTTTTGTTTGGTGGAAGATTTTTCATCACAGTTTCAATTTCATTACTTGTGATTGGTCTTTTCATATTTTCTATTTCTTCCTGGTTCAGTCTTGGAAGGTTATACCTTTCTAAGAATATGTCCATTTCTTCCAGGTTGTTCATTTTATTGGCATAGAGTTGTTTGTAGTAGTCTCTTAGGATGCTTTATATTTCTGTGGTATCTTTTGTAACTTCTCCTTTTTCATTTCTAATTTTAGTGATTTGAGTCCTCTCCCTCTTTTTCTTGATGAGTCTGGCTAATGGTTTATCAATTTTGTTTATCTTCTTAAAGAACCAGCTTTTAGTTTTATTGACTTTGCTATTGTTTTCTTTGTTTTTATTTCATTTATTTCCACTCTGATCTTTATGATTTCTTTCCTTCTGCTACCTTTGGGTTTTGTTTGTTCTTCTTTCTCTAGTTCCTTTAGGTGTAAGGTTAGATTGTTTATTTGACATTTTTCTTCTTTCTTGAGGTAGGCTTGTATAGCTATAAATTTCTCTCTTAGAACTGCTTCTGCTGCATCCCGTAAGTTTTGAATCGTCGTGTTTTCATTGTCATTTGTCTTTAGGTATTTTTTTTTGTTTCCTCTTTGATTTCTTCAGTGATCTCTTGGTTATTTGGTAACATAACCTGTTTAGCCTCCATGTTTGTGTTTTTTTGTGTTTTTTTCCCTGTAATTCATTTCTAATCTCATAGAGTTGTGGTTAGAAAAGATGCTTGATATGTTTTCAATTTTCTTAAATTTACTGTGGCTTGATTTGTGACCCAAGATGTGATCTATCCTGGAGAATGTTCTGTGCACACTTGAGCAGAAACTGTAATCTGCTTTTTCTGGGTGGAATGTCCTTTAAATATCAATTAAATCTATCTCGTCTATTGTGTCATTTAAAGCTTCTGTTTCCTTATTTATTTTCATTTTGGATGATCTGTCCATTGGTGTAAGTGAGGTGTTAAATTCCCCCATTATTATTGTGTTACTGTCGATTTCCTCTTTTAGAGCTGTTAGCAGGTGCCTTATGTATTGAGGTGCTCCTATGTTGGGTCCATATATATTTATAATTGTTATATCTTCTTCTTGGATTGATCCCTTGATCATTATGTAGTGTCTTTCCTTGTCTCTTGTAACATTCTTTATTTTAAAGTCTATTTTTTCTGTTATGAGTATTGCTACTCCAGGACTCTTTTGATTTCCATTTGCATGGAATATCTTTGTCCATCCCCTCGCTTTCAGTCTGTATGTGTCCCTAGGTCTGAAGTGGGTCTCTGGTAGACAGCATATAGAGGAGTCTTGTTTTTGTACCCATTCAACAATCCTGTGTCTTTTGGTTGGAGCATTTAATCCATTCACTCTTAAGGTAATTGTCGATATGTATGTTCCTAACACCATTTTCTTAATTGTTTTGGGTTTGTTTCTGTAGGTCCTTTTCTTCTCTTGTGTTTCCCCCTTAGAGAAGCTCCTTTAGCATTTGTTGTAACGCTGGTTTGATGGTGCTGAATTCTCTTAGCTTTTGTTTGTCTGTAAAGCTTTTGATTTCTCCATCAAATCTGAATGAGATCCTTGCTGGGTAGAGTAATCTTATTTGTAGGTTCTTCCCTTTCATCACTTTAAGTATATCATTCTACTCCCTTCTGGCGTGTAGAGTTTCTGCTGAGAAATCAGCTGTTAACCTTATGGGAGTTCTCTTCTTTGTTATTTGTCATTTTTCCCTTGCTGCTTTCAATAATTTTTCTTTGTCTTTAATTTTTGCCAGTTTGTTTACTATGTGTTTCGGCGTGTTTCTCCTTGGTTTTATCCTGTATGGGGCTCGCTACATTTCCTGGACTTGGGTGGCTATTTCCTTTCCATGTTAGGGAAGTTTTCAACTATAATCTCTTCAAATAATTTCTCGGGTCCTTTCTCTCTCTCTTCTCCTTCTGGGACCCCTATAATGCCAAAGTTTTTGCATTTAATGTTGTACCAGAGATCTCTTAGGCTGTCTTCATTTCCTTTCATTCTTTTTTCTTTATTCTGTTCTGCAGCAATGAATTCCACCATTCTGTCTTCCAGGTCACTTATCCATTCTTCTGCCTCAGTTATTCTGTTATCGATTCCTTCTAGTGTAGTTTTCATTTTAGTTATTGTATTGCTCATCTCTGTTTGTTTGTTCCTTAATTCTTCTAGGTCTTTGTTAAACATTTCTTGCATCCTCTCGATCTTTGCCTACATTCTTTTTCCGAGGTCCTGGATCATCTTCACTATTATTATTCTGAATTCATTATTTACTTCATTATTCTGAATTCTTTTTCTGGAAAGTTGCTTATCTCCATTTCATCTAGTTGTTTTTCTGGGGTTTTGTCTTGTTCCTTTATCTGGTATGTAGCCCTTGCCTTTTCATCTTGTCTATCTTTCTTTGAATATGGTTTATATTCCACAGGCTGCAGGATTGTAGTTCTTCTTGCTTCTGCCCTCTGGTGGATCATAATCTGTTGAAATCATGGTAAAATCACTGATTTGATCCATTACAGATATTAGAGTCATCACAGATTTTTACCCATATAAATCACGGTCTATGGTAGGATCTTTGTAGAGTCCAAAAGTTCCTTGATAGTCTCTAGAATCAGTGTAATGAGATAATTGCATTCATCGCTGACTTATCTCTTCAAGCAAGAGCACCTCTGCCAATCAAATGCTGAGAGGAACAATGATATTAAAGTTTTTCTTTTCCTTTTTTTTTAGGCTCTGTATTCCAAAAAATCTGGAGGAGTAAGTAAGAGGTTCATGGTTTCTACTATTCTCTAGCCCAGGGTTTCTCAACCTTGGTACTACTAAACTTGTGGCCCAAATAGTTCTTTGTTATAGTGACTGCCTTGTGTGTTATAGGATGTTTAGCAGCATTCCTGGCTTCTACACTCTAGAGGCCAGTAGCAACCCACTCAAATTGTGACAAACAAAAATGTCTCCAGACATTGCTGAATGTCCCTTGGGTGGCCAAATGTCTCCCCTTCCTCCCCACCTCTCCTTCCCCCATTAATAACCATTGCTGTGGTCCCATCATCCACTGTTTTCCTAGGCACAGGCCATACTTTAGGGCCCCTGGGCTGGGCTCTCTCAGATCTCTCTAACTTTGTACACCTTTCTCCATCTAACTGCCATTCCTCTTACTCCCTAGCCCACTTGGTCATCCTTCACACTTGAGTTTCCATCAGTTCTATACTGAATTGGTGCCTCTTCACTGAACTCTCACATAAATATCTTTATGGAAGTACTTGGTCTCTTCTTATTATTGATTTACCTGTTTGTGCCACCAGACTATATAAACTCCTTATGGGCAGGGAACATATTTTATATATCCTTAGCTCCCAACATACTTCCTGGTGTACTGGGGGCAAATTCAAAGAAAGACGAAAAGGAAAAATAATAAGGATGAAGGGAGAAAATCAGAATGAAAAGTGGCTTATTAAATAATACTGTTAATGAATACATTTATGTAAGGGCATTTACAGCCATTATTAATCTGCAACTTTCAGGCCAAGTTAATAATAAGTGTATTTTTGGTTGTTCCATACAGCCTCAAAATCAATTTAGTGCAAATAAATTGTTTAGGTAAGTTTGCTAGCTGTGCTTTGGGTTGTATACATGTTTTTGCCCTTCCCCTCCATATCTCAGCTAATCCCTGAAGCCCCTGGGGAATCTATCTACCATTTGGTTCGAAATTGTGCCAAGTATTCTCTACTAATATTGAAAATTACTTTAATTTTGAGTAAAGATCCTAAACTTTTGTGGAGGTTGACAGTTTTTGCCTTTGTTACTGTAGAAAGTTTTTTTTTTTTTTTAAGTTTTGCAGTATGTTTGGTTTGGGGTTTCTTAAGCCTCGTAGAATGGTTACATATATAACCAATTCTCATCTGGAATATTGCACTGAGAATTCTGCTTAGCATCTAAGGCAGACAATATAGTTATTGCATTTTCAAAAAGTTACAGCCTTTGAATGGAATGTCTTATAACAACAAGAGAGAAAAGGAGGGAGTGCACATGGAAATACATTGTTAGAAGAACTAAAATTTACTTTTAATTGTGATCTATGTTAGAACAATTATTCTCACCTAGTTACCCTCAAACTGCAGATTAGAATCCATTATTACTTCCTTTTGCACTGTAGTCTTTCAAGAGAACATAAATACACTGTTGAGATTTTTCTTTGCTTTCAGATGACTTTTTCATATGTGTAACAGTGAAGGCAAATGAGGAGAACACTAGTGTGGTAGACTGTATAACTGTCTCAAATATCCACTGCCCATCCTTGTGAGAGGATCATACATCCCTACCTCACTGATATCCTGTCTGGCCAAGTTAATTGCCATGGTCAAGGGAATGTTAATAGAAGTGACCTGTGCTGCCAGCTGAAGATGTAACAGCTGTCCTGAGTTCCCTCATCAATTTTTCTTTCCACAAAATAGCCAAGATTTTGGCTATTTTGTCAGCTGAGTCTCAGAATGAGAAGGTAATGGAGCAAAGATGCCTCTAATCCTTGAAAGACATGTTACATGAATGAGGAATTTTGTTGCTGTTGTAAGCCTGAAACTGTAATGTTTCCCCATTCATTTAACAATTATTTTTTAAGTGTGTACTATGTGCCAGGGACCATTCTAGACACTGAGGCTGCACAAGTGAACAAAGCAGACAAAAATCTTGCCCTCATAGAACTTATACTCTACCGGAGAGAGACAATTTTAAAAAGTAAATAGTATAGTATGTTAGAAAGAAATAATATGATAAAAAAAATTAATCAGAAAAGAGTAATGGGTAGAGAGGGTGGTAAGGGTTTCATTTTTTAAAAAAGTGATCAGAGTAGGTCTTAGTGAAAGGTGACTTTTTCTATTCTTAAATTGTCTTTATTTCACTTTCTTTCTAACCTAAAAATTTTTTTCCAGAGAATTTGAAAACAGCTCTGATTAATGGTTGTTTTTTATCACAATATAACTGAGTAAAAATTGCCTGAGGTATTTAGAATCATAAAATATTTCTACAAAAATGCAATTATATATTTTTGAAAGATCAAATTTTCACATATTTTCATGCTTAAATATTCACTATGAACTTAAGGAAATATATGAATTCCTTAAGAACACATCCTTAGGTGATAGGATGGATTGAAAGAAAGTTGTTTGAGAATGTGCCACATGAGACATTTTGGCAAAAATGAATAAGATGACTGACCATGAAGAAGAAGCTGAACAAAGAGAATAGCTCTCATATGACCTTGCACATTCCTCTTTCAAATTCCTCTCAAAGGATAAAGTGAATAAGATGGACCAACATTATCCCAGATCACATACAAGAGGTTATGTTCTGAAGAAAATGCAGAAAGCAGGAGACATCTTTCCTATGACTCCATAACACTTCCCCAAACTATGACTCAGTCTCACTAAAGAGAACAAATAACATGAAGTTACTCAGACTTGTGTTGAGTTATATGCCTGAAAGCTCTAAGGGCAAGCAATAGAAGGGGTAACTGCTCAATACCATTACCCAGAGAAGCCAAAGGGGTTTATGAGGGTTATTACTAGAGCATAATTTTGTACAGTCAATACACCAATTACTAATATCTTCTAATAACAATATTTAGATGTACTTAAGAAACATACTGGTAACAAATATGACAAAAGATTGATCCTCAATGTATAAAAACATTCAATTCAATACAAGTACCCTAAGAGGTAAGTGAAAGAAATGCAATTAGCTAAAAAATTTAGGGAAAAACAGGTTAACTAACAATCAAAGAAATGCACATTAAAACAGTGAAATAGTGTTTTTCTCCCCTCATATTAACAAGGAATAAAAATGTTTATATTTTGGGGCTTCCCTGGTGGCACAGTGGTTGGGAGTCCACCTGCCGATGCAGGGGACACGGGTTCATGCCGCGGACCAGCTGGGCCCGTGAGCCATGGCCGCTGAGCCCGTGCGTCCAGAGCCTGTGCTCCGCAACGGGAGAGGCCACAACAGTGAGAGGCCCACGTACCACAAAAAAAAAAAAAGGTTTATATTTTTATTTCCAGCAAGAGTGTGAAAGAAATTCGTAAATAAATGAAACATGGCTATAATGCTTTTGGGAAATGATTTACAAAAAAATAACAAAACTTTTCAAATATTATCAGTAATTATATTTCTAGGAATATATCTTAAGGAGATAATCTAAAAAGTTAACTATAAATTATTAATTGTTCTTTTGTTTATAATAATTAAAAACTGGCAACAAATTATATACCACAGGAGAGTGGTTAATCGAGGCTTATGGAGAAAATTTTATGAAAATTTACCATAAAATTTCCTCTATTAAGATAAATAAGGGCACTGAATTATGCAGAGACTACTAGATATTTATTGAAATCCTCTTTCCTGTCTTTCCAGAGTAGCAGAATTCAAGTTGACCACATGGTTGGTCAGCCACACACTTCTCTGCTTCCCTTCATTTCAAGGTTCTTTCCAACAGAATTCACAGGAAAGTGGCTAGTGTCTAAAGACCTTCCTGCCAGCTGACACCTGGATGTAATGGTGACCCAGCTTGACGACAACAATGATGCCATAGGAGATGATGGAGCAGGTACCTGGAAGGAGCTCTAAACTCTTTGTGTGCACAAGGATTGAGCTGCTCATCAAGCAGACCCCTTGGACTATTGTGAGAGACCTAATTTAAATTATTTGATGTAGGAAGTTGGGAGGTTACTTTGGGGTCTTACTAAAACTAATAAATACAGAAATATGGTGTTTTTATATTATTCACTTATTCAATTATTTGTCATTTGTGTCTTCACTACACCCAAAGCTATTAAGAACAGGGACATGATTTTGTTCACTATTGCATCTCAATGTCCAGATTTCTGCCTAGAATACAGTGGGTGTTCTGAGAATGAACAGAGGAATTATATCTATTTTTATAATATGGCAGGTAGAGGTTTTAAGATAGAAACATCTCGAAAGAGATGTAAACAATGATTATCTAGAGGATTATGGTTAGTTAATAAAACATTTTTCAAAACTTAAAGAGGAATTATGCTCACTCACTAGTAAGTACTTAGAATTTACCTCATGTTTATGATGTTTTGTACATTTGTATATCTTAGTGTTATGGATTTTTAATAACAAATAGTTCAATTTACCTGAATATAGTCAACTATGAGTTTTCTAAATCTCCTTTGTATACTTGTGGAGATGTAATCTGACTACTTGATTTTTAACTTAAAATACCATGTAGTTAAAAACAATGAAAGACTCCCAAAGAGCAGGTGACACAGACCATTCTGAAGATAGAATAGTTCTAAGAAGCATTATCTGATAAATTTAATTATTCTGTATGAGAGTAAGAACAAAATAAATAATCAAATACCTCAAGTACCACAGAACCAAATTAGCTCTTTATGCATTAAAATGCACACTCTGAGCTATGCTCATCATCATCATTCATCATCTTGCAGCCCTAACCTGGCGCTTCCCCTTCATTCACTGTCTCCAGGCCCCTAGACCCAGGTGTCATTTGATGGCTGTGGGGTAGTGGGTCACCTCAAAACAACACAAGCTCTAGAACCAGGGCAAAGAGTATGCCTTTTCTTTCTAGCTGCTTGAACTTGACAAGTCATTTCTCTGAATCTCAGTTTACTTGGTTGGAAGATGAAAATGATACAGTAACTACAGGGCACATTAGATTTAACATTCATGGTTTCTACTATGAGAAAGAAATTTCTCTTAGGTCTTGGACTTAAGAGAGGACCTTACCTGGTGAGTGTGCTTGCTGACCCATGAGCACACATACACCGCCAACACACCCAAAGCCAGACTTTTCCTATCACAATTTTCCCTCCTTACAAAACTACATTCTTGGGGGACTGAAATCTCAGAAAGCAATGCTTCAAAACAAAAACCTCAGAATCATTCTTCTCCCATAGCAAATCAACTAAGTGACTTATATATTTTACTTCCTTAATCTTATCTCTCTTTACTCCATTCCCACTGCCTTCAGTAAGAGCTAACACCTCATAGCACTTACTATGTGCCAACCACCTTTACCTATGTTTGTTCATTTGGTATTTTTAACCTTAGAAGGCAGGTGTTATTGTTATTATTATTAACTTCATTTTTAAGTGAGAGAAGTGAGAGGCAGGGAGTTTAGGCAACTAGCCCAAGACCCCATAGTTAGAGAATGGCAAAGCTGAATTTGCATTACTGCAATAGCCATTTAACTGGCTGCTCTGTGTCCACATTTGCCTCCCTACAATCCATTCTCCATGCTGCGACCAAAGTTATTTTTAAAATTAATCTTCAATCTCATCACAACTTTATTAGCATCTATATATGGCATCTAAATTTTTCTTCCTTTACAAGGAGTGTTTCTGAAGGCATAGACACCTCAACTCTGTGGACTTGGGTCTGATAAAGATAGTTCTTCAGAGAGTAGATGATGGTGTCAGAGAGTGTGTGGAAAGCAGATACAAGTGGGAGGCATACAAGGGAAAGCTATGCGGCCATCAAATTCAGGGACTAAGAACAGATGTCCAAAGCCAGAGGACAGGAAACAGAGGGATGAGCATCAAATGGTGGCTGAGAAGATGTGGGAGCATTTCCAGCTAATATCCTGGGACAGTAACTGTTATCTCCTGGCTGGCTTTTCTCATCCCTAAGAGGGTGCGGAGCAGAGTGACAGGAGCTACATGGGGCTGGGTTTGAATTCTGATTCCAACACATAGAGCAATGTAGCCTATGGCAATAGTTCAACTTTCCCTTTGGTAAAGTCACTGGGTAGGTATCAGGGATAAGTCAGAAAATGTACACTGCCTGGCATAAGATAGACTCAAATTGTGGTTATTAATGACTAGTTGGAAAGCACGAGAGAGACAGCTATGGGCCATGAGTGCTGTGGACAAAAAATATCTATATATTTCAAGGAGAAGTTCCACCTCTTCAATACACAGGGCCTTTACAGTCAGATTTACAACATATGTCGGATTTATAAATGATCACTAGATTCAACAGTCAAGCAGTGAGCTTATTGGTGTCTTCTGTTTTATTCTCAAGAGTTAGGCATTTAGGGCTTCCCTGGTGGTGCAGTGGTTGAGAGTCCGCCTGCTGATGCAGGGGATACGGGTTCGTGCCCTGGTCCGGGAGGATCCCACATGTTGTGGAACGGCTAGCCCCGTGAGCCATGGCCACTGAGCCTGTGCGTCCGGAGCCTGTGCTCTGCAATGGGAGAGGCCACAACAGTGAGAGGCCCGTGTACCACAAAAAAAAAAAAGAGTTAGACATTTGTAGTTGCCAGGAAGCTAGGTCTAATCTTTTATGTGGGGACATACTGCTGGCTATTTTGATTTGGTTGTTTCACTTCTTAATATCCATAAATTTGGGCTATTTTCTTGAGCAGAAATTTGAAGTTCTGACCTCCCCTAGTGCCCAGACTGTGCCAATTGAGGCCTAACCTTCCATGACTTACATAATTGAAATGTAGATGGTGGTGACCACTCTGTGTCCTGAGAATCCCAAAAAGTGGAGGGTATTTCATCACATGCCTTTTGAGTCTCTGAAAATCTGAGTGTGGCAGAATGCATATTTGAGCTTTGCTGTCAACTGACTTTTATCCTAATCTTACACCCATTCCTTACTAGCTGTATGACTTTGGGCAAGTAAATTACCTCCTCTGAGCTTCAATTTTTTTTCATCCACTAAATGGGACAATGACAGCTACCTCAAAATACTGCTGGGAAAGTTAATAAAATTTCACATAGAGCTGTGTTTAAGTCATCTTACTAGAGCATGGACTCAGGGGATTCTACGCACTTCCGCTGTAAGCCTCTTTTCCGTAGACATCGTTTCTGCAAGCATTTTCACCAAATAACTAATTGGCAGTAAGGCAATTTTGCCATAAAAGAAAATAATAAAAAATATAAGGGGGACATTGAAAAGGACATAATGAAACATGAGAAATAAATAACAAAATTCAAAAGACTTTATTGAGGATAAAAAAATATTTGAATACATTTAAACTGTGTGGGATTTCCCTGGTGGTCCAGTGGTTAAGAATCTGTGCTTCCACTGCTGGGGGCACTGTTCGATCCCTGGTCCGGGAACTAAGATCCCACATGCTAGCACGGTATGACCAATAAATAAATAAAATGTGTTTTTACTGCAAAACTAACTGATTTTATTTTGTGAGCTGTACCTAAGTACTTGTCTTCCAAGTCATTTGTTCATAGTATTTTATACATTTTTCTCTTTTTGATTTGTCTCCTCATTCGGCATTGAACTTTTTCTTTTTCACTAAAATTTCTTCCTTCATTAAGAGAGGTATCAATTTCCAAATACTAGGTTGCATATTTGTAAATTTAGCTTTGTGTTGTGTTGTGAAAATCTCTACACTGCTCTTTGTTCTCGGCATATTGTCACGAGTTCACTGATAGACATTCCATATTTCTATGGGAAATGTGGGTTCAACTGTGCACCTTCAAATCACTGATGGATCTGCAAACTTATATGTTATCATTTTTCAATATAGTATGCAATCTGGCTTTACCCTCTCTTATTTCACACTTCCAGTGAGTTTTATCACCATATTTTCTATCAAGTCTATCTACTTAGTTGTTAGCCACTATTTTAAAACCACTATGTCTCCTCTTCACTGTATAGACCATTATAAGGGCTAAGATTTACATAATATAGGAATGGGAATATTGTGTCAATGGAGAAATGAATCCAAACTGCCAACGAGTTGAAACAAAACTGTCAACCAATTGTTTTATCTTAAATTAGTTATGTGGGAAAAATACTTGGGGCAAAGATGTCTATGGCAAAGATGTTTACAGTGAAATTACTGGACATGGATTCAGGGTACCCCAGGACATTAACCTTTAAGGGATAAGTGGAAAGAACACCCTCTATGCTTATTTGCACCCTTACTCCCTCAGAGCCTCTGTTGCACTGTAGGGTGGTCTTCATGTGTCTTTCTGCCTGACCTAGACCATACCAGCCACATGCCTTTGGAGTAAACCTTGTCTTATTTCTCATTTTTACCCCCACTGCTTAAAAAAAAAAAAGGGAAATGTAGAAAGGATTTTAAATGTTTATCTAGTTAATATATCCACTGAGCACCAAATATTTTGGATTCTCCACCCTACTCTCCTTAAAACTCATTTATTTCTCCTGGTTTAATTCCTTCAATGTCTCATCAGTACTTTCTAAATGAAGACAAACCTCTTAGGATGACTTACAGAAGAGTTCTCCTATGACTATGAACACAGTGAGGACAGGGGCTGTGTCTTTTTTTCATTTTCTTTCAACATTACTGAGATTGTCTACAGAATAATCAATAAGCCAATCTATAATAGGAATAGAAAAGAGTTTTGTTTGAGCCAAACTGAGGACTGTAGCCCAGGAGATACAGATTCAAGAAGTACTTGAAGTGTGTTGAGCCAGACAACAAAATGGGGGAGATTTATAAAGGCAAAACCTGCAAAACTACATAAATTGTTTTTCAAGAATTAGGATTGGACCTTTCTAAAAGTAAGAGTGCTTGTTAAGCAAAAATTTGTTAGGGTACAAAATGGTTTTAGATTACAGGGGGAGACCTTGAGACCATAAGGTTGCAATGGACAGCTGCTATCAGATACTGTTTTGAAAAAGGCTGGGAGTATCCCTGAGTCTGATACAATTCAGAAAATTCAGGTTCTCAGTAATGCAGGGATGTGTCTGAAACCACATCCACAAAGGCCAACCAGCTTCATTTTGGATGCCTGGACTACAGTTACTCCATTTTGATTTTTAAATGCATTTTTTTCTTTAATGGTTAAAGCAGGTATACAATGTATGTTTAATAGGCCACAAACAGGCTGTTTTGGTTAGCCTAGAGTTTAAGTTGAATTATGTATAAGCCAGAATGGCTTCCCCATACCTCAGTGTGTGAAAATTTCTTCCATCAAGGTATAATTAACAAAATTGCATGACGATTTGATTTACATATATACAGTGTGAAAGGATTCTGGGGGCTGTGTCCTGTCATCTCTGTACCCTCATTGTCAGATTGTTAACCACTTAGTAAAAGTTTGTGAAAGTGTTTTGCATAAGCTATGGAGAATCCCTCATGTGATAGTAAGCCTGTGAGTACACTTGGTCACAAAGTCTTGTTCATGAGGCCGTGAGCTTGGGCTTGACTCCCATGAGGGCTTTTTAGCCTGTCATATTGACAGCCAGAAATGATGCTCCAACCCTGGTGCCACTACCTTAAAAATGGAAAACTAGGAACAAGTGTCCATGGGGACTAAAGTAAGAATAAATCTTCGTGGATGGAGATGACATTCTACATTGAAATATTTCAATATCCACTCGAACTCAACAACAACGACAAATGATATCTAAAAACCTGTCACAGAATGAAATTCCAAGTCCAGGAGAGGAAAAAAAAACTTGATATGACAAAATATATTTTTGTCTTTAAGCATCTGTGTACCAAGCAGCAAACAAATGTCTGGGATAGGGATGGACTAAAACATAGAGGGGCTTAAAACAGAATTTTCATGAAGAACCTGATTCTATCTGGTTTTCATTTTGCCTTCCAAATGGTGATTTACTTAAAGTTGTCTTTTGACTGGCTGAAGGCATATTTGGCTTTCTCAGAGTTGCCTGCTCAGATCAGCACTCCCATAAAGCAGAGGTCCCTTCTGGGTAAACTTTTTCACCCTGCACTGGGTGCCACTCACATTCAAATGAAAATAGCATCTTTTGATGACAATGGAAGAAGTTTTCAAAGAAAAGCCCATTGATTATCTATAGATGGATCAGCTTTTCAGCTTAACATTTAAAAGCTTCCTCTTACCCTTCCGCAGAAAATTCATATAGAAGGTAAAAAAATCAAAGCCAAAAATAATTGTCAGAATGGATAATAAGGAAGATATTAGATTTATATATTTAAGTTTCTTCCCTGGGCAAAGCTTGCAAGTTAATTATAGCTCCAAAAAAGCTCTTCTTGTACAAAAGTGTAAAAGAGATGGTTAGTTTTCATGTGTTTTGCTTTCCTTTCATTGTATATTTCTATTTTTTCTGCTTTTTAAAGTAAATTTTAACCCAGGGATCTGCGCTAAGTCCCTGTTTGTCTGGCTTTTGTTCTTGGCCAACTGCTGATTCATTAAAATTTAAAATATTAATATATGCTTTAAATTTTACTGACAAAATTTGGTAGTAGAAATAGATAGATAGATAGGCACACACACATACGTACATATTTATGTTTACACATGCAGAGGCCGGCCAAGAAAGAAAGATTGTCACATAATCTTCTTTGTCTTCTGTGGCTTCACCCTTACGAACAAACCTAGTAGATGAATTTCTAAGAATATGAAGCTTAATATAGCTGCTCAGAAAGGAATCAACGGCCTGTTTACTGCACTTATCGACAATTTGTGAAAGAAGAGACCAGAAATCAGTCTAATTACCAGAGTGCCAGTTGTGCTTGTTAACACCAGCTTTGTGACCAAATGTTGTTCCACAGTTGTCACATCACACGAGGGTTTCATTACTAACATAATAGTGAACAAGATCACATGAAAAGCTATTGATTGATCTGCCACACAAAGGAAGGACACACTTGTCTCTATTATAACACGTTACATCTTAGACTATAAGCAGCAGATGTAGCCCCGCCATTCCTTTTACTAGAGAAGTGTAATTTAGATACTGTCCTGCTTCTTTAAGTGTTTGCCAATTAGGCCCCCCTTTCTATTTGCATCTGTCATCAATGGGCTGAAGAGACAAGAAATTATCCTGCTCTAGTTCTTCCTGATCTTTAAGCCAGACTCAATCGATTCTCTTGAATTGAATCCAGGAGATGCTTGGGGCGTGTACAGTGTTTATCAATTGTCATCTCTGGCAATAAAAACAAATGGCTGCTGCTTTGTGTTAGGTTGGTTTCATGTGTTTTTCAGGAGAGTTGGCTATTATTAGGCAATCCAGAAAGCAAAGAGGAGAGGAAGCCAACCCCTCTTGTGGTCTCTTTTCCCTGAACTGTCAGAGCTAGATGGCAGAAAGGTGCCTGTGATCCCAAGTGAACTAAAACCCACAGTCACAACAGTTCTTCAGCTCCTGCCTTTTTTGTTGTCTGTCTGACAAAAGCTCCACACACCCTTCTACACAGTTCACATTTTTCGAAGGAGCAGCCACCTTTATTTTTGAATAAGCTCAATGAATATTTGGATTTGTTTACCACGGAGCAAGCACCTAAACAAGTCCACTGCATCATCTTACCTGATGATGAGTGATTTATCAGGCAGAACATCACTGGCTCCATTTTCCTGTTTATGCTTGTTGAACAGATACAATTTAATGAAAAATATAAAGTACTTAAAATCTGCCTACCATTAATAGTTTAATTAAACTGACACATACTTCAAAAACAGAGCGACAGAAAACATTAATTTTGGTTATAAAGAGCATGGCATTATTAAAGTGCAATTAAAAACAACATTCACTTACAGTTAACAGCTAAAACAATTTAATTATTTAACACTGGATTGTCACTTGTGACTAACTTCCCCTCTTTGATGTGGAGATGTTCTATCTCCCTGTTGATTGTTACGGTTCTTCCCTGGAATTCCAAATGGGGTGGCATCCTCAGAGCAGGGCTTCATTCCATCCCTGCTGGTTAGCACACGTTGTGAAGGATGAAAATTTAACCGACTATTTTGTAGTGGTAACAGCTACCCTATGATAAATGGTGATTAGACAGCATATGTGAAAGGCTGTACTTAGTCTGAAAACGTTAGCCAAGGTTATGCTTTCTCTTCAGGCACTTTGAACAATAAGTGTTCAATGTAGTATAACCATTAAAGAACATGGATTGATTATGAACCTGTGCTGCCTGGTTTCCAATTGAAGATCCCTAACTTCTCCCTAGGTAATCTCAGGCGACGTTTTCAAGCCTTACATGCTTCTGTGCCCTGGTCTGGAGATGGAGATAATAATCGCACTTATGTTAACAGGATTAAATGAATAAATAGATTTAAAGCACTTACAATGCTGCTTGACACATAATAAGCACTCAAAAATGTTAACTTGGATCAATATTATTATCATTAAATTATGAGGATATAAATGAAGGTCTATTAAGCATAACCTCAAACAGTCAAGGATTAAGTAGGCAAAAATGAAGGTTCTGTAACAAGGAGTAATCCAGCCATCAGGAGACCACTAAATGGTATGAGAAAAATTCCCTACTCAGTATCAAAACTGCCTGAAAATTACAGACACATCAAATGCCCATGTATATATTCCATTTGCACTTTTATCTGTCCTTATGAATCTGTGTATCTACATACAATTGACAACACTTAAAATTTTGGATTCTCTCCAGAAAAGAAAACATACAGTCTAACACATGGAACCTTAGTCAATACAGATTGACTTGCCTCTGTTACAGATGAGAGCCCTGAGGACCACAGGAGCTACAGAAGCAACACGTTCAAGACCAAACCTGGCAACAGAGGCAGAATTGAAGTCTCTTAGCAACCAAGCTAATATTCTTTCCTCTATTTACATCATCTACCATTAATCTCCAGGGGTGAGAAATGGAGGTAAAAATGAGTTCCAGAACTTGTCTTTATATACAGAGTCAGAGGTCTTAGAATTGAGCATTGGCTGAAAATTCTCTGGTGCAGGCAACATGTGTGAGATGTTTGAAGTATTGCTGTACAGATATCAGGAAGACCAACCGAGAATATCTGAAAGGCAGGCTTATAGGAGTCAATAAGAACCATAGCTCATAAATGTAACTAAAAGGCACTTCTCTGTCATGGCTTTAAATTGATTATGACTACCAGAATATACTTACAGTCCTCAACAAAAGATAGCAAAGAGCTGAGAAGAGAAATTCAACATTTAAAAAAATCTGGGATAACCTACTGAAAGAGGATGCATATAAAAATTTTATTCCTGTGACTGACAATAGTTGGTCAGTGGTCCTTAGTATACAATGTCTGAAAACTTAGCAAGCAGGGACAAAAACCTTTAGATTGGTAGACTTTAGGGAAATGTATGCTAGTAGATTTTAACTCAAATATTATCTACTTGTCATAGCTTGAGCTAGCATCCGGGAGCAGAAGAACTTCATTAGTGCCCTGTTAAATGGACTTAAATTAATGGTCCAGCATTTATTAAGCACTCTTTGTGGATCTGTCAGAAACAGGTAGGTTCCTGTTTCCTCATTTCCCTCTGCTCTCCAGATGTTCCCACCTGATTGCAAGTAGCTGTAAAGATCTGCTCATACCCTGAGATCAGTCTGGATGCTGATCCTTGTACATTTGTAAGTACTAAGATGGTCTAGACACCTCTTAGTACTTACCGATTTTTTAAAAATTTCTTTTGTTGAAGTATAGTTGGATTTACAATGTGTTAATTTCTGCTGTACAGCAGTGATTCAGTTATACATATATACACATTCTTTTTCATATTATTTTCCATTATGGTTTATTATAGGATATTGACTATAGTTCCCTGTGCTATACAGTAGGACCTTGTTTATCCTTTCTACATATAATAGTTTGCATCTGCTAATCCCAAATTCCCAATTCATCCCTCCCCCCTCACCTTGACAACCACAAGTCTGTTCTCTGTGTCTGTGAGTCTGTTTCATAGGTAAGTTCATTTATGTCATATTTTAGATTCCACATATAAGTGATATCATATGATACTTGTCTTTCTCTTTCTGACTTACTTCACTTAGTATGACCATCTCTAGGTCCATCCATGTTGCCACAAATGGCGTTATTTCATTCTTTTTTATGGCTGAGTAGTATTCTCTTGTATATATAGTACTTGCCCATTTTTGATGCTGGAACATCACACATGTGACCCTGTTCAGATCCTGACTTTCTTCATGCTGTACTTTTAGGCTGGTTCCTTGACCCTTACTCCCTTTCCTCATGGAACTCCTTCCTTTTCAGGAACTGTCCTTCTTGAAGTTCCTTGCTGCTTTCCACCTAAGATCTCAGGCCATGCCTCACCCCTCCATGTGCCTGTGTGATAAGATCTATTCCTATGCCAAGTGGGAGGGGGAAGGTGACCCAAAGACATAAAAAAATTAAGGCCTACTGGCATGAAGCATATATGATGAACAGATATGAAATAATTGGTTAATCAGGCAGGCTTTGTAAGGTTTTCAGTTGCATAAGATGACATCTAAGCAATATAAGAATTACAGGAGGGAGTGGTAGATAACCTGTATCTACCCATCCACGTCAGGATGGGCTTTCCAGAGGCTACAGGACTTGTGCTGATATCCAAAAGTGCTCAAGGTCTTCAGGCAGAAAAAAAGAAGGTGTTCCTGCATTAGTTGAATGAAATACAGGTGAGAGAAACAAAAATTAAGACAAAGAGACAACAATGAGCATAGGGATGGGCTGAAGGAAAGAAGAGGGGTAGGAAGGACAGAGCTGAGTCTAAACTGAAAATTTATACTGAAAAGTACAGGTTAAAGTTGGACAGGGTATATGGAGCAGTCTAATGTCTAATCTTTTTCTTCAAATTTATTTATTTATTATTTATTTTTGGCTGCATTGGGTCTTTGTTGCAATGGGCGGGCTTCTCACTGCCATGGCCTCTTTTGTTGCGGAGCATCGGCTCCAGGCCCGTGGGCTTCAGTAGTTTCAGCACACGGGCTCAGTAGTTGTGGTGCACAGGCTTAGTTGTTCCATAGCATGTGGGATCTTCCTGTACCAGGGATCAAACATGTGTCCCCTGCACTGGCAGGTGGATTCTTAACCACTGCACCACCAGGGAAGTCCTTAATGACTGATCTTTCTATTTAGTTATTTCCATATCATAATCTAAGAATAAAATAAAAGAAATAAAAGCCATGACAACTGAGCCACAACTGGGCTTTGGGAATGGCCCAAGACTGTAACACAAGGGGGTTTCTCCTGCAAAGTCCTCTGCCTAATGGGTACAGCAAAAGCATGGTAATGAATTAAAACAGGAGGCATGTGAGAGAGCTTCCTGGCTGGGCTGTCCTTTCTCCCTTCACCTTATTGAGTGCATAGAGCTATTACAATTGTCCAACCCAATTTCCAGCAAAAAAAGTCTAGGTCAGCTGATTTAATTTCACCCAGGCAATCTTGCCAGATCACTCAGTGAATCAAACAATAATCCTTTAGTTAGTGGATCAATAAGAAATTAAGAAGCAATTAAAGAGAGGTAAAAAAACAAAAATTTACATTGATCTGGCAGTCAGGTTTTTTTCCTTAGAAAATCAAGATTTAAAAACAATCAAACCCGTTGTACTCTTCTTGCATTCTATCTGTTGATTTGAAAAATTTTTAAATACAAATTTAGTGAAAAAATACAGTAAAAATATGAGAACTTTAAGTCTTAAAACTCAAACAAGTAACATAATTACATTTATATTGGAATATAAAATGTCTTCTCTTCCCACTGATTTAAGCCATTAGCTAAATGGACACAAACATATTTTATGGAAATAGCTGTGACTGTGTAGAGATGCTATAGAATAAGAATCAGTTTTCTAAATAATAATCATTTCATTTGCAGCACAGAGGCAACATTTCGTAATTAAAACTGTCACTTTCAACTAACATAATTTCAGTGCCCACCTCTCTCTAAATAACCAAAGCTTAAAAGCACTACTCATTTCATCCACCAAACAAACAAAAAGTTTTTTTCTTTTTAAACAAGAACCCTTCATATGGTGTCCGGCTTTTATCTTTCTTGGGTCTAGAAATTACAGTTGCAAAAGCTGGGAAATAGATATACATACTTTGGTATATTTCTCCAACTGAAATGTTGGCTAACCTTTGATAAATTGTTTAACCCCACTGTGTCTTTGGATCCACCTCTGTTTAAAAGGTGAGGAAAGTTGTTGCTTACCTATGAAAGTGGTGCTGGTGAGTGAGTGTTAAGTCTTTTAAGGGCTCAGAATAGAGACATAATATAACAATGAAATGGTGTGATTTTTAAAGCAAATCTTTAATTCAAGGATCATGATCTTCCAGACAAATTTCTTTGAGGAAAAAAAGATGGCCCTTTCATTAAATTGGTCATGCATAACAACAGCAAACACAAAAGTGAAATAAAATGGCAAGAAAGTTAAATGGAAAAAACAATGCAGGTGCCTTCTAGCAAAGGGCCTAGAAAGAAGCAAATGGGACTTAAGCTTTATTCTCAAGCAGGCAGGCACACCCATTGTGCACTGCTGTTCTATTTCCCTGCTATGGAATAAAACAGCAGACAATTACTAAGCATTACCTATTTTATGGGCACTGACTGCTGTGCGGGCACTGACTTCAGAAGGTGCCGATGTTGGATGAAGTCTTGTATACCATAAATGACTGTATTTCCCCGTCTGTTTTAAAGGTGTTTTATTAGACAATATATGCCATCTTTATGTTTCACACTTAATCCTTCAAACAGAGAGGTATTATACAAGAAGCTGCGTGGGGCACTTAAAGACCTGTACACCTTCAGTAATGCAATTAAAATTGGCATTTATAAAAGTATATTTTGATTCCTAATCCTGTTTTTATAAGTGCGAAATCACATTAGAAAACAATGTGATGCTAATTAAAGCTTTGTCACCCATAAGACCTTAGTGAATTGCATTTATAATAGGCTCTGATGCAGAAGCAATTTCTGCTGGAGAAACTTAAGCAGAATATGTGACTACATTTCTTGTTACTCTATTAAAATCAGTGCTACAGTTGTGTATACTACTGCCATGTTTTTTTTCTCTAAACTGAGCTTGAAATGTCATGTCATCTAAAGTTAAATTCAAAAACTGAAAAAAAGTATTGCATTATATTTGCATATGTAAAAGCCAATCAAAAGACCAGAGATACTACTGATTTTTACTATATCAACAAATACTGCAGATCATATATGAATCCCACTTTGCAAAACTAAAAGTGGCTCTTGAGAAAAAAAAAAACCTAATTGGACCTTGTTCTTATGTTTATATAAAATTACCTATAAGATGATAAAGTCTGAATGAAATCACTTTTTTATTCATATACAATTTTAAGGATATGAGTTTTTGTAGGATCCTCAGATCAGATCTAACCCACTCAGACCACGGTAATTAGTAAAATCCCAGCTATGATGGGCACTCAAACATAAATGCAGGCTCAGTTTCTCTTGATTCCAGGAGCCATCACTAGGGCTCTGATTATAAACAGAAGGAAACCACATGGATTGGAATCTGAAAACCATCCAGAGCTTGCCTTGACCTTTACACATGGACAATAACATTACTTAACAGCTTTATGAACATAAATATCTGTGTGTATGTGTGTGCAATTTAAATAGTCCTTGGACTGTGCCATTTTTATACTGAAAATCCCTCTACAGTAACAAGAAAAAAAAAAAACCCCATATCATTTTAATGACTTACCCAAACAGCACAGTTTCAACCATCAAGAATAGAACTAATATGGTCTGAAGAAAGCAAAATGGACACGGATAGTTAATATCTATGACAGCAATTACAAGGAAGTTTTAAACTCTTAAAACATCTCAGAAAGTGAGAGTACATTAAAAAAAAGTGAGAGTACATTAAAATTATTTTAAACTATTCAGATATGAATCCTCAAGGTCTGTTTCAACATGTGGTTATAGATAAACATCTAAACCATAAAAGAATTCCAGTCCAGTGTGTCTTCCACCCCTGCCAAAAAAAATCTATTTATATATGTAGATCTTGATCTTGATGAGTCAGAGAAATGGACAAATGGAGATACAAAAATTTGAAAGGGATGAAATAATGAAATTTTGACAAATGCCCACAGCAGATTGGACAGCAAACAAGTAACCCACAAAGTGACCAGAATGAGGAGGAATCAGTGAATATGGACAATGGTGCATTAGGGATTTTGAATCAGAAATTAGGGATTTTGAATCAGAAAGTTGAGCACAAGGAAAATAAAAATAGCCTGAGATTTAATGGTAGTGTATGAACAATAGGTGAAAATGAAAGAAAACATCAAATGAATCCATATATTTGGAAGAAAGAAATGCTCGATGGTAAGATGAAGGATAGTGCAGGGGTAAGCTGGTATGAGACCAAAGGAAAAAAGTGCATATTTCATCTTGTGAGGGAGTGGCGGCCATTGAAAACACAACCCATAATTATAGTAAACCCAATAAACAAAGTAAACACAAAGAGAAGGAGAACTGGAAATAGAAAAAGGAAATTATGTGGTTATTTTCTTCCCTTTAAAGCTACATTGCTCTTTGTATTCTGCTTTTCTCATCCTTTTCTTTCTCTTCAAGAGGAAGAAACCAGCAAAACTAATTTACAGTCATAGATTATTAGTATCCACAGTCCATCTGTTTAGTTTAACCACAACAGAATGTGTGAGAGTGTTTGTATTTGGGGAGAGACGGGCAGGCACTCTTATGTACCAATGAAACAATCTAACGTATAAAACCCAGATTCTGTTCAGTAATAAATTCCACTGTCTATGTTATAATCCTGCTTGAAAATGCTCATAGGAATTCAACTTAAAGAATTCCCCTTCCTTTTTTTTTTAAGAAGTCAATTGTTTCTGCCATGAATATTCACAATACATGTCCCCACAAAGGACAGCTAACGCATCCAAAAGTGAAACTGGTAAACAGCCACTGGCAATAGAAATTTATGGAATTAGAAAAATCGGACTGGTTAAAATACATGACTGCATTCATTGTTACAAAATGATTGGATTCATGTCTCATCAAATTTACATTGTGAAGACTGAATATAGTATGATTAGGCATTATTTTAACAACTACATTAAAATACAATTTAAAATAAAATGGCCCTTCATATCACACTAATATCAGTGTTTTAAATAACAAAGGGGATTTTTTTAAAAGAAAGGATTAGCATTTTGTTTCAATCAGTACAAGCAATGAGATTCCAGTTGGGGTCTCAAAGATTCAGGATTTTATTAATATTCCAGAGATGCATTTGTGTTGCCTCTGGGTACGCTGAAAAGCCACTTAAACCACACTTAAAACAGCACTACAGGATCAAATTGATGTGCATCAACCATTTACAATAAAACTTGATTATTATAAAGGCATACATATTTGCATAATTACATGTTTGATTTTTTGATAATGCAGCATACAGGACAAAATGTGGCTTCATGTAGGAACACATCATCAAAAAGCACCATCTGCTGTAGTATTTAATGCACTGCACACTGATCAAAAATGTTGAAGATGGATATCCAAGTATCAAAAAGAAGAAAGCCTGAGTTGTATTTACACAGGCAGTATGGCTGGCTGGATCATGTAGAAAGGAGAAATAAAATTCAGGCAAAACATGGTATAAAAAGATAAGAGCCACACATCTTCAAACACAGAAATGAGTACTTACATGAATGCAGGATAAGAGGTTTGGATATCTGTTTATATGATGTCATCCTTGCATTTAGTAAATTCTCAGTTTCTAGATGCTATATTTAGAAATGAAACATTTTAGAATAATTGCTCATGAATAGGGTTATCCTTGGAGAGGCTTCCATTATGTCTAGCAGTGGATTCAGAAAGGATAAAAGAAAAGGAAAAAACCCTCCATTTTTCATTGTGCATTAAAATGAGAGTAATAACAATGATTGCCTTGGATAGTAGAATTACAGGTGATTTTTTTCCCTTTCTTCTTTATGTCTTTCCCTTAAATAGTCTTCTTAATTTTTATGTAATGTACATTTAAAACCTGTATTAAATAAAAAGTAAAAAAAAATGTAAAAGTTAAAGATCTACTTTTTTTTTAAAGAACTGGTCTTAGGAAAAGAAGACAAAACCAAGAGAATACACACAAAAAATACTAACACGAAAAACAAACTTTCAACTTGCTTTGCAGAGCACTTAGGAGAGTAGAAGACATACCTGCGGGATAAATAGAAACTATCTGGTCATTAAGGTGATGATGCTGTTTTACTATTGATGAAATTAAGCTACAGATCATAAGATTCTAGCATCAAAAATGGAGGTGCACTTCTCAAAAGGGAGAAATGACCTCTTCATTAGAATTCCATTAGTTTGGGGCCTTCAAGAATTATTTAAAACCCCAAATAGTCTCATCTAGGTCTTTTGCTATGTGAGTCCCCAAAGAGGCGTGACTCAAGAAAAGGAGTCTTACAAATGAAGAACAAGTGGTGAATTAAGGACACTGGGAAATAATGAACTTGAACTGAATGATATCAGTTCCTACCGCTAGTTCCAAGCAAAAAAAAAAGTGAAATATTACTGTAATCACAGATTTAATATTATAGACAGAAAACATCGTCTTATTTGTGTTCTGTAACAAGCATTGGGAATTAACAAAATAAATGTTCAATAATACTACCAGTTTTGTCCAATTAGAAATGCCCTGGTGAAAGGGAAAATGTTCTGAGGAAAAGTTCTAAAAGCTTATAGAACTTTTAAATGAGCTTTTTTCTCATTTTAGAACAAAATGAGAAACCTGGGAACAAAAGGGAGCAAGAATATCAATCAAATACTGGAAAAGCCTGCACTGTGGAACTGGGAAATTCTAGACCTAATGCTCCTTTGACGTTGGCAGGTCCACACTCACTGTGTCCTGTCTGAAACCCACTGCAGGAAGTTCTAACCATGCAAACAGAAATGGTCACATAGACACCCTCGAGGGTGAAAGAAGGCTCGTGGGCAGGTGCTGGCTGCTCTCTGTGGATATCTTACATGCTGACCATGGACCCGAACATCAGAGAGGACAATGCACAAGGACCATAGCTACAGACACCACCCAAGCATATCTTATGTCTTACAGCTGTGTCCAAATCGGCTGTCTTGATAAGAGAATTTTTTGACTAACACTCCTTTCTTAAGACCTGGAATGTGTGTGTGTGTGTGTGTGTGTGTGTCTGAAGAAAAGCACTTGGAAATACGTTCTGGCTCACTAAAAAAAGATGAAAACTTTTTTTTCTTTTGCCTATAAATATTAGTATTAGACTCTCTTTTAGGGGGTTCACCACTTATTTTTGAAGTCTTTTTTCATTTTTAATAAATTTCTTTTCTAATTATGAAAATAATACATATTTAGAGTAGAAAATCCATAGCCTATAGGAAAAGACAAAGAAGAAGATTAAAATTATCACCAATCCTACTTTTCACTTACTTAGCTTTTAAATTTCCCATAGGAAAAGCTACAAAATATTCTTAAAACAAACAAACAAACAAAAACCCTTCTGATTCATTTAGAACTTCCTTTAAAAAATTTAGCTTTTTATGATAAAATAAACAAATGTTAATGGTAAAAATTCAATGAACACTGGTGAAATATACAGTTCCCACACTTCTAACAACCCTCTTCTAGGTTCATTTGACCAATACTCTTCTCCACTGAGTAAGGAGTTCACAGGACCAAGGGAAAGTGCCCCCAGACCACTCATACAATATGATCTGGGGAGCCAGGGCCCAAATTCTCTGCCCAGAGGTTCACCCCCAAAGTTTTCACCTCTTCCCTGGGCATTCCAAGGGTAGGCTATACTACAGTTGGGTACACCTTCAAGTCTACACGATAGCCCAGGGGCAGCTGATTGTAGATGACATAAAGGAGCTTGGACAGTCGGGTTGAGATGCCCACATGCATGCTCACGAGACCCTTCAAAGTGTGAAATGCAGTTTAAGGTGGTAAGAGAATGGAGTGGGCAGCAGGATGAGGACTGGAGTGGAACTCAACAGGGTTTAAAAATAAGATATTTGAATCTGATCTTCTAGGCCATTATGAAGATATTGTTAAGGAAGGAGAATAGAACATGTCTCATTTAATAGTTGTGTTAGCTTGATTTAAAATCCTCAAAGATTTGGCATATGGCATGTTGACCTACATGTGTAATTGTTCTCCTCAAACTGTAAACATTGGGGACAGGCCTGATGACAACAAAGAATGTGTTTCGTAGGGTGTCCTGCAGGAAAGCAGTGGTGGTTTTGTTCTGAGTATTTCCATGTTTCCCCCTGGAAAATAAACAGAGCAACAAGAGAATGTATAAAAATAGCAACAAATTCTATTTTCACTGAAACTAGGAAACAGAAAAACATTTATAATCTCCCAAATTACAGGTTGCTCTGTAGAACACTGAGATGGAATGGTGAGAAGGTGTGGGCAGGATAAGGGGCCGGGTGGATGCAGATCTCAGAAATATGCAGAAAACATACACTGCTAAAAGGAAAGAACTCCACCCTGAGCAGGAACTGCTGGGAGCTATACTGAGATCTTACAGGAACCAAATGGTAGGAGAGACAAAATGAGAGGTGAAGAAAGTGCCTGGTTGGGCCCAAAGGTAGATCTTGGAATCTAACACAAAAACAAACAAATAATAATTAAATAAGCAAATCAATAAAAGTACCTTCTAAAAAGAGTGGATGATCTTGGAAGGCAAGGCCTGTACCCATGTGGGTGTGGGGAGGTATAGCAACTGGTGAAGGAACCAGGCAAATGCATATAGGACTGCCTGAATAAATCCTCCTGAATTAAATTAGGTTCTAGAATAAAGGTAGCACATTTTAAGGAAAATATCTATCTCTGTAGCAACAAAAGCTGACTTTGACCTATAATGTCTTGAAGGATACATTGCCCCTACTCCTTTCTCCAAGTAACTCTGGCTATTAACAAATCCAGAAAAATCCAAATCATTCAATATGAGTATCAAACAAAGAATGAGCACAGCACACATACAAAGACACCACAAGAAAAAATGTTTCTAAAAATTAGCAAAATTATTCTACAAATGAAGGAACTTCAGTGGGAAAAAATATCTGCAAAGCAGATAAAAATTATAACCTAACATTAAAACAATACTGAAGTAATTACTCTTATAAAAGAAAAGCAAAAAAAAAGAAATATAAGAAATCATGCAAGTGTTGCTTGGGTCAAAGTTGTCAAAATTAGGAAAAGGTAAAACAGTTACTAGCAGAACTCAGGAAGGAAATGGATAAAATCAAATTATTCCAGAAATGAAGATTAATTATTAGCACTTGGGAGAATAGACACTACTGAGAGTAAAACACAGGATAGAAACTAGAAAAGCAAACAAAGTGAAACAAAAATAAAGAAAGAAATTTTTAAAAAATCATAGAGAAAAAATGGTGACTATAGAAGACAGTCAAAGGAGATTCAATTTGTGCATTAGTAGATTATTCCCCAAAGGAAACTCAAACAACAAAACAGAAAAAAATAAAATATAATTTAATAAACCTTTCCTGAAATGGAAGAAGACCTGAGTTTGCATGATGATAGGGCATTAGGAAAAGTGACTCCAAATGATCAACAATGACACTTATACTTGTTAAGCAGGGCTTATAATCTTAGAATCAAAGTTGATTGTTGGCTAATAAGAATAACAAAATAAAGAAGGAAATTTATAATGTTAAAGGGGACAATGAAATTTTAATGATATATGCATAAAAATGGCAGCTCCTATAACAAAGCAGAGTTTGCAGAAATTCATGGAGAAATAGAAAGATACAAGTTGTAAGAAGCTTCAGTTTACCACTTTTGGTCTAAGACAGATCAAGTGAACTAAAAACTAAGTAAGGACAGAGAAGACCCAAACAACATAATCAACAAGGTAGAAAAATTTTTGTTTACATAACTGAGAATTTTAGTTTATTACCACAGCATAATCATTCTACTCTTGCTGAAACTCATCTCTTACATCATTATATACCCACATCACTGTGAATGGGGAGACCATAGAACCACTTCCATCAAAGTCAAAAACATGATATACCTCTCAACCATTGCCTCTAACACCTCTATTATTTAACATTATATGAGAAGTATTCACTAATGAAAATTTTAAAAGTTACTGAAGATTAAAATTATAAATAAAAAGATAAATCTATCATTATTTACATAACAGTGTTTGGCCACAACTGCAAAAGAATCAACTGAAGCCTACAAAAAATATAAAAGAATTTATTATTTAATGTGAATTAAATTTGTCTATATACTTCTATTTTTATGGTTTTCATATATATAGCCAACAACCAGATAGAAAATATTTTAAAACATTAAAGCTTCATTAATAAAAGAAAAGACATAAAATATCTATGGAAAATTTAACTAGAAAATGTAGACAACCTATATGAGGAAAACTGTAAAACTCACTTCATAAATACACAATGTAAACTTTTAATTTTAAACCTCATGTATCCATGGCAGACTTGCTATGTATTTGTAGTAGTTAATTTTGTGTGTCAACGTGACTGGACAAGAGAGTCCACATGTTATTCTGGGTGTGTCTTTGAGAGTGTTTCTGAATGAGACTAACATTTGAATAGATCGACTGAACAAAGTTAGATTGCCCTCACAAATATGGGTAGGTAGGCCTTATGCAATCAGTTGAAGGCCTGAAAAGAGCAAAAGTGTAAATTTTCTTGAGGGTAAGTGGGAACACCTCTGGCTTGACTGATTGAACTGGGGCATCAGTCCCTTCCTGCCTTTGGACTCAGATTGAAACATTGGCTCTTCTTGAGTCTCAAGTGCACCAGGTTTTGGACTGGAACTTGACAGCATAGGCTCTGCTAGTTATCAGGCCTTTGGACATGTTCTAAAACTACACATCAGCTCTTTTGGGTCTCCAGCTTGCCAACTGCAGATCTTGGGACTTCTTATCCTCCATAATCACATGAGCCAATTCCTTATAATAAATCTCTTCATATATATATATATATATATATATCTTCACATATATATCTCTTCACATATATGTGTGTGTGTGTATATATATATATATATATATATCCTGTTAGTTCTGTTTCTTTGGAGAACACTAATAGAGTAGTCAAAATAAAATACAATGTTAAAAACTGATCTTTCAGTACAATTAAACATAATCAGGACATTATTTCTTCTGAGGATGAATTTGTAAATGTCAAACTCCAGGTATTCATGGTTCCAAAAACTTTCTATTTTATTCTTATGCAAAAGGTCAGTAAGTAGAGACACTAATGTGCCCAAATAGACTAGAGTGGATAATGGCTTCTTAGTCCCAGGAATGTTGCTGTTTCTTGAAGAATTGCTGAATTTGAAGTGAAACTTTATCTCACAGTGGTGCTATCTTCTGCTCATTCTTTGATCCTACATGTCACCTCAGGCAATCTATTTTCAGTCAATCAAAAAAAGAAAAACAACAACAACAACAACCCTTATAAGTTTGCAAAAATCATTAAGTTATTCACCAACTAATTACTTAGTGTTAACAGGTGACAAGCACTCTGATAGGCACTAAGATTATATTTTGGTCAATTATGCAGAGGCTTCTACAGAGTCACGTAGAAGAAACAGGAAGAAATAAATAGCAACAAAATAAGTAAATAAATATATAATTACAAATTATGGAAACAAACAAGACACAGAGACAAAGAATGGATGGAAGACAGATGAAGATAAAGTCACCAGGGAAAGTATCTCTGAAAAGATGACATTAAGTCAGCAGCTAAAGATATATGAGTCCTGTATGAGAATATCAAAGTGAGTGGAGTTTTAAGCAGAGGAAACCTCATGTGATGGATTGAGATGAGGAAGAAACTAACCTGCTTGAGAAAATGTCAGGAGTCAGTGAATCTAGAGTATGGAGGATGAGGGAATACTGTGTAATACGAGCTTGGGGAGTTGAGCAGGAGATTGACTAGCAGGGCAGCCACATCCACGTGCCTGGGCTTAAGACAAAGTGCAAGGAGAGACTTAAACTTGTCAGGGAGAGTCATGCCAGATTTATGTTTCAAGAAAGACTATTTCTGTGGCTGTGTACAGAATCAATTAGGGATGGGAATGGCTATGTTTGGTGTGCATGGAGGTATTGCAGTAGGTGGGTTTAAAATCATGATAACTTGGACTAGAGTGTGGCAACGAAGATGGGGAGAAGTTGATCACCTGGATATACATTTAGGAGACAGAGATGATTGGACTTAGTGATCAACTAGATGTAGAGGAAGAGAGACAGAGAGGAATTATGAGTGCCTCCCAGGTTTCAGGTCTAAAAAATTGGGTAGATGATGGTGCCAAAGAAAAGGAAGACAGAGGGAGGTTTTCAGAGGAAAATAAAAACTGAGTCTTGGATCTATTTATGTGAAATGATCATGAAGCATCCATGAGAGGGTGTTATATAGATAGGTATATAACTTAGTAGGTCAGAGGAAAGGTTAAGACTAGAGGTACACATATAGGAATTGTTAGCCTAAAAATGTATTTTAAGTCATAAGGATGGAGAAGGACATTTATGAAAGCATAAGGCTTGGAGCTCAGATGAGAATATTGAGAAAATTTAATACTTAGAGATATGATATACAGAGGAGATGCAACGGAGACTTAGAAGGAACATGTAGAAAAGCTGGGGTGAAACTGGGGAAATATGGAACCCTGTAAGCCAAGAACAGATAGAATTTTGAGAGAAGAATGGTCAATTATTGAAGGTCCTAATGTGGATTTTGCATTATGGAGGTCATTAGTGACCAACTGGGTTGTGAGTGTGAATGTCAGCTTCAAGTAAGTTATGAAGTGAACATGAAGTGAAAAAGTGAGGGTACTGTGTATACACAATTATTTTATGGAGTTTTATGGTGAAATAGAAAGAAGAATGGAATGGTAGCTGGAGGGAGATGTGGATTGACACAGAGCTTTTAAATTTTATTTTTTAGGTTGGTAATACTAGATTAGGTTTATATACTGGTGGGAATAATTCAGTGGAGAAGGTGTGACAAAAGCATCGAAGTTCCTGAGAAGATGAGAAGAATTGGATCCCAAGCATGATAGAGGGACAGGCATTTGATTAAAAGAGGACACACTTGGGGCTTCCCTGTTGGCACAGTGGTTGGGAGTCCGCCTGCCGATGCAGGGGACATGGGTTCGTGCCCCAGTCCGGGAGGATCCCACATGTCACGGAGGGGCTGGGCCCGTGGGCCATGGCCACTGAGCCGGCGCGTCCGGAGCCTGTGCTCTGCAGCGGGAGAGGTCACAACAGTGAGAGGCCCGCGTACAGCAAAAAAAAAAAAAAAAAAAAAAAAGGACACACTCAATTATAAGAGGGACAGAGACAATAGGAATCTTGGACGGAGGCTTTCAGATTTTGTGGTAGAAAACTCCTATCCTTCTCAATGAAATGCAAGTTGAGCAGAAAGAGAGTAGGGGGTGGTACCCTCAAGGAGAAGATGATGGTTAAGCAGAGTCTTCAAAGAAGAGTAGGTGGGCACATGGGAGGAGAAATGTGTTGAGTGAAGGGGGCAGACTGAACGGTGTTCCTAATGAAGGACAGTCTGTTGACCAAGTGACTGAGTATTAGAACAAAAAACAGCCTGGTGCATTCTATTTAATCTATTCAGTAGATTCAATAGATTAATGTAACTGGAGCAAAAGATGCAAGAGCTAAGATGGAGGACCTTGGATGAAATGCTTATGAGTTTGGATAGTGTTCTATAAGTAATATGGAGCCACTGAAAGCTGTAAACACTGATAAGAAGAATGTCACTTAGACCACAATGCCAATAATACATTTGAGGGATGTGAAACTAGTGACAAATCAAAGAGATTACAGCAGTGGTCCAGGTGAGAGAGGATGATATCCTGAGTTAAGGCAGTAACAGCAGGAATAGAGAGGAAAACACAGATTAGAAAGATATTAGACAGTTTTATTTGACAGAACTTCATTATCAAATACTGATAATTATATACAGAGACAGAGGAGGTGAAAATTTAGGGCATAATTCTGGTGAGCAGCTACAGTTCAAGTGCAGCAGGGAAGAAACAGCTAGAAAGGCGGGAAAAGAATCAGGAAGAAATGGGAGCTGTCACAGAGTCAAGGTAAGAGAGAATTAAGTAAGAATAATCATAGTCAATGCACAAAAAATAAAAACCCCAGAAATGACAAGAAGTTTTTAAATACTGTACAAAAAGAGAAACAATAGAGTTGGTAATAAGGAATTCTAAAGGGTAAATAAAAATAATTTTTAAGGGACTCATCATTACAAATTTGTTTATCAAATAAAGTGAATGTCAGTGGCATCTGTAATATTTTATGTTAGGAAATAGAAAACAATTATGATAACTTCCTTCAATTCACTCATTAACTCCCTAAACTCTATTTTCCTCTCAAGGTCATAAGTCCCTCAAACATAATTTCTCCTTATCATGGGGATTTTCAGGAATATAACCTTCAAGGTTGGGAAGGAAATACTGTATCTCAGAATAGGTTCTGCCATCAGTTAACCACTGAATCTCCCTAGGCTTTTGTTTCCTCATCTGTAAAATGAAGTATTTGAGTTAGGTGACCTCTAGGGTCTCTTCCATGGTGAGCCACCTATAAGTCTGTGAATTTGACCGTTATCTCCAAAATATTCCTGTGACTCTTGTGATACTCTTGGCAGTAAGACTCAAAGTGACGGGTCTGCAAACCACAGCCTGCTTGCCCACTGATTGTTTACTTCAAATAAGTTTCTTCTCCCTTTCTGTCTTAATTTCCATTCTGTGAAAACAGACACATTTGCAAAAACAAAGCCAAGAACTATAGAATTTGAACAAGCAAGGTACCTTGTACAAGGAAACACTTAGTATTTCTTGTATGGCTGAATATAGAAATAAATATTCAGAAGTTATCTCCTCTAATATACCAGAGGCTACTAGACTCCCTTCTATAATACCCGTGACCATCTACCTCTTTTTGAATATCTCCAGACAATAGGAACTCCTGATCTTACAGGGATGCCAGTGAGTCCTTATGGCTGTCACAAAGAGTGGCAATAGTGCAGCCTGGAATGGAAACCAGTTCCATTTAGCCAGGACAGTGCCAGATGGCAGTGTCAAAGGTATAACTGTCAGAAAATGCCAACCTATGAAGCTGAAGTTCAGAAGGGTTGAGGAGCTTCCAGGGACACAAATAGAAGGAAGAGTATTCAAACTGATGTTGCCATAATGTAAAGCTTTATCAGAGTGTATCTTTGGCATTTTGTAGGAAAAAAGAAACCCTTATTCTTGATACAAAGTGAACTCTGTTTCCACTGTGATTTGCTATTCCTGAAGACCTTAGCTCCTTAGCCATATAGGAGACACTTTATTTTTTATGCAACCCTCTTAGGTTTTTCCAAAGAATGGCCTATAAAATGCCTTTGTAATAGCTTTGCTGACAAGTCAGGGGATACTCTCCACCATTAATATGGCAGATCTTCAAGAATCCAAAGATGTCAATTATATCATCTGTTTTTTTTTAAATCATGAAATACTTCAGGCACCAAAAATGGTTTAGAGTATATGAATACTTACGTACCCTCTACTCAGCTTAAGAAGTAGAAAATTCAAATTTTCTTGTACCCCTGTCATTTCTTTTTCTCCCTAATGTATCTCCTGAAATTTGTCTGTATCATTCTCAAGCATATTTTGTATTTTTACTACACATGAATGATTCCATAAAAGGTATGTTTCACATTTTTTAGGAGTTTGGGATTAAAATATACACACTACTATACAAAAAACAGATAGCCAACAAGGACCTACTGTATAACACAGAACTATACTCAGTATCTTGTAGTAACGCATAATTGAAGAGAATGTAAAATAGTAATATATATAAAAAATAGCTGAATCATTTTGCTGTACACTAGAAACTAGCACAACATTGTAAATCAACTATATTTCAATAAAAATTTTAAAAAATTAAAATAAAAATTATGATGCTTCAAAAAAACATTTTTGTTTTTAAACTTTATATACATGGTATTATACTGTACCTCTAATTCTGCAACTTGACTTTTCTCTTAAAACCCTGTATTTGACATTCATCCACATTGCTACCCTTAGCTCAAGTGTGTTATTTTTGTAGCTGGTGTAGCCCAATCTATAAATGTACCACATTGTATTCATTATTTCCCTGGCTACTTAGGCTGATGAACTGCTGTCCTTGAAAGTGGAATTTTCAATTGCCTGAATATTCCTGAACCCCAGTGTGTGTTTTCTCACTCAGTAAGAGGAGATCTCATCTGCAGCCTCCAGGAAATGTAAAGACCTTTTAGTGAACAGTCTACTAAGAGGAGGAGGCATTTTGATTTTTCCTTACTTCCCCAGGTGGAAAAATTCAGGGAATATGGTGAAATGTAATTACAACTCCCTTTAATCTTATTTATGACATAAAGGGATGTTTCTCTCTAATTTACACACACAAATTAGAGCAAGGAAGCAGAGTACTTCAAAGAAGGAGGGGAGATTAAGTAAGTGTTTGGCAGAAATTGTTTGTTCTATCTCAGGGCCTCTGTGGAAAGGTCATATATTAGGACTATTAAGAGCAATGGGCCCAATGTTTTCATCTCATTGTCATGTGGCATTTCCCACAGATGCCCTATAACAACCATCTGACTCTGTGCTTTGTGACTGTGTAAATACACGTATACACTTGTTTGTGTATGCTTGCATACACATTAATGGAAAAAGAGGTGTCAAAAAGTAGAAGTAATTATCTCTTGGTATTGAAATCATGGGTGGTTTCCTGGACGGGGTAGTTCCCTACATGCAACATTGGCTCTGCATCCTCTGTGTTGGCACTGAACTGGACTCTGAAGACACCATGGGCAGCTCCACACTCATGGACTTGCCCTGCACTAGATGTTCTAAATCCTATACTCTAAACAAGAACTAATTTTGAAATAAGACAAGACCAATAAAAGTTAACATTTTTAAAGAAACTATCAGATATGCTATTGGAATTAAGCTATGAATGGAAAGAGATAATGTGTTTTAATTAACGCTATTTCACTGACAGGATTAAAAAAATGTCATCATTTAAGATGCTACTAATATGGTTAAGTAAATTCTTTTGCTGAGATCAGTGTAGCCATTTAAAAAGAGAAAATTGGGGATAAGGAGAGCCAAACAGACCTACGTCCACAGTTTCTATTTGTCTGGGATGAGAGTAAGCTGGGGAAGCAAGTAAACTGAGCAGAGCTGAGTGAAATCAGTCAGCTGGACCTCGGTCGCCATAGCCCTCTCCTGCTTGTCCTCTCCATAGGAGGTCATGCTGCCTAAACTCACAACCTTCAGGTCTGTTTACTCTTTCCGTCATTCTCCTTGCTCTGATTCCTCTGCCCTTCAATTTCCATCACAACCACCCTGAACACTGAAACAGAAATGATTCTAATGTTATTATTATTATTTATTTATTTATTTATTTATTTTTCGGTACACGGGCCTCTGACTGTCATGGCCTCTCCCATTGCGGAGCACAGGCTCCGGACGTGCAGGCTCAGCGGCCATGGCTCACGGGCCCAATTGCTCTGCAGCATGTGGGATCTTCCCAGACCGGGGCACGAACCTGTGTCCCCTGCATCGGCAGGCGGACTCTCAACCACTGCGCCACCAGGGAAGCCCTCTAATGTTCTTTTTACTAAAATAGAATTACTTAGGTTATTTTTTACTAAAACTCATTTACATGGAAATTTCAGCCCCTTGCCTGTGGATGTATATTTTCAAGGTTTATTCATTTCTATGATCAGGACTTCTTGAATCTTGAAACCATCCATAGCAACTTCATAGGCACCCAGCCAGGTGAGTCCCACCCAGGCAGGCCTGGAGTCACCTGTGACCATGCCCATCACCCATTATGCTCACGGTCTTCAGGTGGACAGCCTCCTTCTCATTTTAGCTTTATTCTCTTTCTCCCTCACTTCCATCTAAACAGTAAGCTGTCTGAAGGCAGGCCCAGGTTTAGATTTACCTATCATTCATCTGCTGTGGAGGGCAGAGTTCTGGCACAAAATAGGCACTTAATGTTACGTAGTAAGTCAATGAGTGGCAGTCTGCACAGGCATTTCAGTGGAAATTCAGGAAATGCTGCGAAGGAAATTTAAACACCAGACACCGTATTAAGCTGGAATTCAGTGTGTTTGGTTCATTTGTTCCCATGAGAGAAAGTGCATGTACCCTTGCTTGGTCCCTGAAATAAAGCCATAGGCTCAGTGCTGGACTAAAACCTCATCTCCCAACCAAGGTGCCACCACTCTAGTGAATGATTCTACATGGCATGGCTGTGTGCTACAGTGGAGGTTCCTTCAGCTGCCAAAAGAAGCATGTAAGCATTCAGCAGGAACTTGCTTCCTGGAAAACTCCATGCATAAACCTGCCTTTGTCATTTTAAAGTCCACACAGCCTGCAATTCAGAGCTGGCTCAAATGGAGCAAACCGGATATCCAGAGGTGTTTTTTCTCTCTATTCCTTAAGCTTAGGTCTCTCCCAGGATTCTCAGAAGGAAGCTAGCTAGGACTCTAAAGCTTTCTATTATTTTCTCCTGAAGAAATCTCAAACTTAAAATATTCAAAACTAATTTATGATCTTGCCCTCCCCCTCCAATAGCTATTCCTCTCAACTCTACATCTTTCTTCAGATTATCTAATTGAGCAACTTTGAGATCATCTTGAATTCTTCTCTATTCCTCACTCCCTGTATTAGTTCACTAGGATTACCATAACAAAATAACACAGACTATGTGGCTTAAAATAGAAATTTATTATCTCACAGTTCTGGAGGCTAGAAGTCATAGATCAAGGTTTCAGCAGAGTTGGTTTCTTTTGAAGACTCTCTCTCCTTAGTTTGTAGATGGTTGTCTTCTTCCTGTGTCTTCACACCGCCTTCCCTCTGTACGGGTCTGGGTCCAAATTTCCTATTCTTATAAGGACACCAGTCATATTGGAATAAGTTTCCCCCAGTGACCTCATTTTAATTTAATTATCACTCTAAAGACCTTGTCTCTATATACAGTCACATTCAGAGGTACTGGGGGTTAGGACTTCAACCTATAAGCTTTGGAGGCACACCTAACACTGCCCAACAGTCAGTGTGACCTAGTGAGGACTGGAAACCAGCTCTACTCTTTATATTACATGTGATCAGAGAAGAGTTACTTAACATTCTGAGTCAGTCGGTTTCTTAGTTTCTAGCAACAGAAACTAACTCTAACTAATTTAATCAGAAAACAAATGTATTAAAGCTATCAGTGTCTAACAGAAACTACAAGAGGGCCAGAGAACCAGCTTAGAGATGACCAGGTAAACCCGATATTGCAAATCAAGACACAGCACTGAACATATAAACCTATCTCTTCCATCACCAGTGCTCTGGCTGCTGTATGTGCATTGCTAACCTCACCGTCACTGAGAACCTGACATGGCTGCCAGAGCCACAGTGATTCCTACCTCTGGAAGCTAAGTGCAGTACAGGGATCCTGCCACTGCTTTCAGCAGAGTGGCGTCTCACACAAGCCCTCTTTGTAGCTTTAGATTCTGGATCAAATTCTGACACAGGCACATCTGCGTGTGAAGGGTCTTCCAACATCGGTGTTACACTATCAGGGAAAATGAGTATTTTGTATTTTCAACCTCGTATTGAAGTTGGTTTCTGACTCACTCGTGAGGCTGGGCATTGTGCAAATATAAAAAAGAGCTTTTGATGCCAGCCAGCCAAAAAGTAGGAAAATATACAATATCTCTAATTTTAAGTCACTGTCTCTATATAATATACATATATAATATGCATATTACATAAAACATTCATAATACTAGTACCTACTTCTTAGGTTTATTGTTAGCATGAAATAAGACTATATATGTGAAATCAGTGTGTTGGACATGGTAGGGCACAAAAGTGAAATGCTTTTATTTTGTCTCCAACTATTTGTTGTGCTGGGTTGTGGCCCCCTTTGCCATGTCTTGACGTCTTGGGTGGATCCCCTAGCTTTCTAGTCACTATCTGTACTTAAAAAAATCCCAGTCAAGTTCAATATATTACAGTACAGCCCAATTTAAAATTTGGATCTCACATTTATTTTAATGTGGTTGGGGATGACAGAAAGTGTCACTTGGTTCAGGTAGAAATTCAGAGATAGAAGTTTTAGAAGATGCATGGGTCCCCACTTTTTTCAGCATCCTGTTGAAAAAAAAACAAAACATGTTTGAGGCAGGGCATTGCTAGATTCACCTGCACCTCTGCTCCAAAAACAGAGGGACCCTCTGTGAGAGGATAGTTGTACAAGTGGCTTTAGATGGATAAATAAACATCTGGGGCTCAGGCACCAAGTATTCTTAGCTTTGATGCTAGGAGTTTAGGGAAGTGCTGGAAAATGTCAGCTGCCCTGCACGTGGAGATCCCAGGAGCCCTGGGCCCAAGAGAAGCTGAGCTGTAAGGCAGTTTTTCCTTGGGAGGTGGAGAGTGGAAATCCTGATGCCTGTTAGTTCATTATCAGGTGACTCTGAGATCACTTGCAGGATAATTGACATTACTGGACACTCCTGCTTGTCTTCCCAAAAGCTCTTTCCCTCATCAGAGCTCAGACCTGGCTCCTGGCTCAAGGGTCTGTCACTGGGAGGAGGGCACAGGCTGTTGTTACACTCCTGCTGATTTTTGGTCTTTTAGACCTTCAATCCTTAGGTGAGTTGAAGCTGAGGATGCAGAAGAGAAAGGGGTTTAAAAGCTTTTCTTAACTGATGCTGCTCTAGGACCTCCATTGGCAGATGACTCCTGGTGCACGGCAGGCATTTAACTCTGGCTCCTTCTTGAGGCATAAGATGTGCTCCAAGGTGAACCCTTCTCCGTACCTTTCTCAGTCTTTGCCACTCCATGTACCCATCTCAGCCTCTTGCTCAACAGTAGCCTTCTTGGGCACAGTACCAGCAAAATAGCTCAAGCCTGGCTACTGACCCTCGCGAAATTCATTCAGCCTCGTTATGCCAGACACAGAGTGGTCTTCTCTGTGTTGGGCTTTTCTTTCCAATTTTTTTCCCTCAAATAGACACACAAGAGAGATTTAAAAATCCATTACATAAGCAGACATTCAACTGAGAGAGGAGGCATCACTTCTCTCTTCAGGCTGCCTGCTGCAGCGCAGTCCCTGAGATTGTGTCTCTCGGAATCCATCCCTTCTCCTAGAGAAAGGGATCCTCCTCCACCCCTGCCTGAACAGAGATGGGTAGAGAAATACCACAGACCTATAGCTCACCTGCTAACTCTGTCTTGCCTGAGGTGACTAGGAGCTTGAATTTCACTTGAGGCCGTTTTTATTTTTCCCTTAACTGGGCTGTCTGCAATCTGCTCTGTGCATGCAGGGCCCAGGGTTCAGTCAGGGACTTTGGTGGGTTTTGTCCACAGAATCAGGGCCTGTCCCACTCCAGCTCTCTCCTTTGAAGCATTCACCCTCAACTGCAAGCAGCTGGAGCTGCCCCAGGCTCTGTCCTTTCCCTGTCAGAAAGATGACCAACTTCTATTCAGCTCCGCTACCCATACTAGCTCAAGACTGTAGACCACACTCAGGGAAAAACTACAGAAGTGAGAAATGCATGCTACGTGGTACCAATTTTTAGTTTTTCTCCCTTCCCCAAATTTGCTGCTTTTGTTCACATTTTAGAGCCTTCACATAGTTGTTTTTTGTAATTTTTGTCCACAGATTATAGTTGTTATTTATGAGAAGATTGATCTTCTGGGGACTGACTTTGTCTTACCAAATCAGAACTCACTTTGTCTATTTTACATTCCCTGGACCACCCACCACCATGCTTTATACATAGTAAGGACTCAATCAGTTAGGTGAAAGGAGGAATTAACAAAACAGCATGGCTTATCTTCCCTCCCTTTTCCATCATTCTTATTAGACTTTTGTTCCCAGATGTATAATCCACCAATTATGGCTCAGAATTTCTATTCACTGAAACCCTCCAATATCCAGGGCGCCTGGTAGAACCCAGCAGAGATTGCAAAAGATAAAAAAGATTCTTCTGCCCTCTAAGAGCTTGTGATCTAGGGCGACCTTCTGTACATCCAAAGGAAGAGTCAAGGGAGCATAGTAGAGACCAAAGGGAGGAGGACTCAGAGCCTGAGTTGAGAATCTCGTGTTTTAGAAAGTATGTTAGCGTTACCCAAGATAAGGGAGCATAGAGGGAAGCATGGAAGATTGAAGTGGGCCAAATGTATCTCTGGCTATCTTTACGCCCCACTAACTTCTCTCCCTTCTACATTTCCACTGTCACATGCTTTCCTCCTCCCTGGTCAAGTACATACCCCAAAGCTCCCACCAAAGCCCAAATGGCACTTTCTCCAATAACATTCCTTTAAAATCCGGTTCTCTTCAGAACCCTTTTTTGTCCTGTGGAGTTTTCATTTTTTCTTTATTTCCCTGAGCCACAGAAGAAAACTCTGTTATTGCTGTTGTTGTTGTATGTGTGTTTCCTGTTCCTGATAATAATAGTAATTTACATCTTTTAAGGGAAAATATGAAAATATTGTCATGTGCAAGGGAAAGAATAAAAAATGATCTATACCTTAGAACTCAACCAATCACCGCTATCATTTTAATGTCTAGCTTATGTCCTTTTTCCATTGAAATAATTTTTACAATATTACATTTCTCATTTGATTTTTTAAATTTAATGTCACATCATGGACATATTTTAGAGCTTTGTATAGTCTTCAAAAACAAGATTTATGTCACCTTAGTTTTCTATCTTATTCTTGTACCAGGAGGAGTGTAAACATATATCAGATAGCTTCCCTGAAATATATTTTGATTGAATCATAGTGAAATGAAGAAAAGACATTCATGATTTTGGTCAGTTTAAGTTCAACTTGGCTAAGAGAGAATTCCTTATTCCAGCCCTGGGTAATTATAACTGTTGAAAGAAACCATATGGTAATTATTTGGGGATAATATTTACTGAACATTATCAAGACTTTAATGCCAAAAGAAGCTACACTCTTTTAACCACAGAGTACAAATTCAGAGGTGGAGATTCCAAATAACTGAATTTGGTGGAGAGCAGCAGGGGTTAGTCCTGCTGAAATTAGAAAACTTGACTAGGGAACATGGGGCTACAGAAAGCTCATATTTAAGCTAGTTAGTTAGTTAATTAGTTTTGAAAAGAAAGATTTACATTATTAGAAAATATATATTCAGGAATTGTGTTACAATCAACAACATTCATGTCTAAGCCTCAGGTATGTCATTAGGGGTAATGATTAATAGGTAATAAACATAGTAGTTATGTAATAACACATGCAGCTACTCTGTTCCAAAAAGCATAGAGGAATACACCCCAAGGTAAAAGCAATGCTCTCCCATAAATAACTTCATCACTCACATTCACACTTCAGATGTCACCTCGGATGATGACCATGATGAGGGTAATAGCTAACTTTTAATGAGCACTTCCTCTATGCCAGAAAATGTCCTAAGTACTCTAGATACATTAACTATTAAGTCCTCTAAATGGCTTTTGAGACAGGCACTTTAATTAACATCACTTTACAGCCAGAAGACTGCTGTACAGAGAGGTTAAGAAAATTGCCCAGGGCTTCCCTGGTGGCACAGTGGTTGAGAATCTGCCTGCTAATGCAGGGGACATGGGTTTGAGCCCTGGTCTGGGAAGATCCCACATGCCGCAGAGCAACTAGGCCCGTGAGCCACAACTACTGAGCCTGCGTTTCTGGGGCCTGTGCTCCACAACAAGAGAGGCCACGACAGTGAGAGGCCCGCGCACCGTGATGAAGAGTGGCCCCCGCTTGCCACAACTAGAGAAAACCCTTGCACAGAAACGAAGACCCAACACAGCCAAAAATAAAAATAAATAAATTAAAAGAAGGCTCAACATTTAAAAAAAGAAAAGAAAGGAAAAGAAAATTGCCCAGTGTCACCAGCTGAAATAGAGGAGCCAGAATTTGAACCCAGGGAATCAGACTCCACAGGCAATGCTCTTAACCTGAATGAATTATTATATTATTCTTAGCATGTTAATCAGTATAGTGGTTAGCTTAATTTTGAGGAATGCCTTATTTTTTTCTCAAATAAACATCTACAATGCCTGTTACTTATAAGACAGTGTATAGCATTTGAAATACTTTTGCACACATTGCTTCATTCAATCCACACAAATACTTCTTTTGTTTAATAGAAGAAGAATGTGAACCTCAGATGAGTCAAGTACCTTGTCATTTACTATACTACTCAAAAGGACAGATTCAAGAATAAAGCAAGTAACTATTGACAGTACTTCTAACTTTGACTTCATTGCCCCAGTCAAACATAGAGGCATCAAATGGACATCATGCTAACGACTCTAGTAGGAGCTCAAGACAGATTTTCTTGGCATTGAAATCTCATTACGAATCTAGGAAACATTCAGTGCAATCAACATCAGTAAAAATTATGACATATTTGGAAATCTGTGCTGCAGGTAAAACTTAGACTTTCCTGGTGCTTTTACTGCCTTAGAACAAATTTTATGTATTTTCTTGATGTGAAGAGTAGCATCTGTAAGACTGAGATAGGGGTCAGTCCTAATCAGAGAGGTCAGAGAAGCCAGAGTGGGTTGTTTCACTCTGAGTTCACTTTCTGGATCATTTTGGTGACAAATTTTGGAAATGGCCAGAGGCGAGCATGGACTATGAACCTCACACTATGAAGGCATCCACCATAGATGGCAGCCATTACACTGAAGATGGGATAACTTTTTTGAAATGGAACATGGGTCCCTTTACACACTACCCTTGAGTAAGCTAAAAGCTTCTGGCTAACCTCCTTCTCGGTAGACCTCAGAAATTGCAGGTAATGAAGGGGGGAAAAAAAGAAGTCTTGGGCAGTGTGGCAGTCCACTTCTACAGATAACAGTTCATGTTATCCAGTTATGACAGACAAGAAAATAGACCAAATTCTATAATAAGTGAAAAAATCTCCACATACATACTATTGAGACTGTTTTACTACAAATGTTGTTAGAAATGTTGCAAATGGCATCCATGGGCTTATAGGCTGATCTATGCAACTGAACGAGAATTCCAATCAAATCATCTATTTTTGCCTAAGTCCCTTCGCGGCTTTTGAGTTCTTTTCTTACTGAATCCAAAGGAACACTAGCACGTGTGCTGGTGAGTCATTGCACGTAAATATGTCCACAGTTTATTGACAGAAGAGGATGGGATGAGACTTGACAGAGAGGGTTTGTCATCCTTGGTGGGTGTGGGGGGGGCAGTTTCCTGGTTTTTTGTTGCTGGTATCGACATTCAGTTGTGCCTCATTGGCTGCCTCCAGATGTGACTCACAACTCGAGAAAACTAAGCCAAATGCCAAGAGTTGATAAACAAAGGGGTAGAAACTCCTTTCCTCGAATCTTCACCAGGGGCAGCTTTTCCAGTTGAGTCTGCTGGAGCTGCCATAAACAATATAACCGTTTCCACCAAGCACTACTTTTTCCTCGCTCTTGGAACATGAGGTGGGCAGGCTTCTTTATTTCATACATCATGTTTGGCTGCCTCTGCGGTTCTGCAAAGACAGATGTCTTTAGAAAGTTAATGAATGAGGAACGTGCTGGTGGGTCGTTTCCTGTAGGGGAAGGTGGTGGAGTTATTGAAAGTTTGACTCCCACGTCTGAGGCTGGTTACACTGAGCAGCTTCACACATGGTTACCGCCACTGATTTCCTTTTCATTGCGTGGTACTGACAGGTTATGATTGCAGAGCCATTCATCTTAAGTTAATAAATCAGAAGGAGGTTAAAAAAAAAAAAAAGGCTGCCTGTGATGCCTCCTGCGGCAGCTTTGGGACGTCAAAGGACACAGGGGTTTTGGCTTGATCCTGATTTGAGCTTAAGAGGAAAATTATTTATCTTCAAGTTGTTAATTAAGAAAGAAAAGGAATATCCTTTGTTGACTATTCTATTGCATCCAGGGACATTTCATAATAACAAGCTGCCTGGGCCGCTCCATCTGAAGCAATTCACCCTACTAGTCCAACACTGTCTAACACTTTTCACCTTTCCTTGTATTTTCCACTACGGCGAGATCTCACCCGAATAGAACTGCTTTGTACTAATTGTCTACCACTGAGGCTGGTCAGAAAACTGACAAATACAGCCAAAGAAAAAAGATCGAACCAAGGCTTTTTTCACTCTTAAAAAATATATCATTCTTATTCTCATTACTATTATTTTTGAAAGTAAGATTACTACAATTTCCAGTTTATTGAACTGGTATGAAGAAAAATACTTGATAGAAGGAGTGCAGCCTTCCTCCACAAGTTTTGATGCTTCTAAGAGGAATGCTGTGCATGCAGATCACACCTTCCACATTCTTCACTTGAAGCTCATTCCACAATTATTTTTAACTAAGCACAACGCTTGAGAATGTGCACACCCTTCCAGGAAAGGGAGAGGGGCTGTAAAAATCACTGCCATGATAAAAATGAAGGTATTGTAGCAAGTCCCCACAGTGAGGCTGTTATCTTGTGATGCAAATGTCTCTGGCAGAGCTTGGGAAAGACTGTATAGGGACTGGATAGAAGAGAAGAAGTGAAAGAAAATGCTTCAGCCATTGAGAGATATTCCTGAAACTGGCTTCCTTTATTAGCAAGATAGCAGATCACAGCTGGGCTGTCTACCACTTCTATTTCAGCAAATAACTTCATTATAATGAGAATAATGGGAGTTATCCCCTCTTCAATGCCCCAGAGAAATCTGGACAGGCCTGGGAGACACTGTGTAGCAGGGTGCCAGGAAATAGGGCGGGGTAGCTGGACTAAAGGTCATGTGTTTTGCAGCTTCTTTCAGTTTATGCTGTCTTTTCCTTTTAGTGAAAATTCATATTTGTCCAAGAACCCTGAGCTTGCTTCTGGTAGGTACTTGACTTTAGAGCTTTCTGAAAGTAAAGGGGAGGTGATCAAAATGGGAAAGGATCTATTTTGACTGGGGTCCATGTACATTTGGAAGAGCCCCCAAAACTGAAATTTAGGATCATTACCATGCGACAACATGTCAGGAAAAGTTATTACCTAAGCAAAAGCTGGACAGGATGTGTTGATTTATATTTCTGCCTCCTCTTCCCCTTATCTTTTTCTTCCCCCTCTTCTTCCTCCTTTTTTCAATGTTTTCTACTGTTAAATTCAAATGGCTGTGATTAAAATACTACAAAATGGTCTTTAGGAACCATATTTTCAAATAATTATTACCAAGATGAGATAAATGATTGTACTGATAAACAATTATTATAGCTCTTTTGCATTTCATATAACTCTGCTTCTGAAAGCTTTCAGCAGAAAAGAACAAAGGCAATGATGATGGAGACACCACTATGTGCTAGGTGTTTTCACAGGTGATCCTGTGGAACTCAGGACGTGGGTATTATTACGTCTGATTTTATCAAAAGAGAAAGAGGCCCTGGGAGGCTAGATATCTAGCTCAGATTCATAGACATGGAGCCATAATCTGAACCCAGATCTAATTCCTAAATTCCCACTTCTTCTAAAAAAAAGTCTTACTCGGGCTTCCCTGGTGGCACAGTGGTTGAGAGTCCGCCTGCCGATGCAGGGGACACGGGTTCGTGCCCCGGTCTGGGAAGATCCCACATGCCGCGGAGTGGCTGGGCCCGTGAGCCATGGCCGCTGAGCCTGCGCGTCTGGAGCCTGTGCTCTGCAATGGGAGAGGCCACAGCAGTGAGAAGCCCACGTAGCGAAAAAAAAAAAAAAAAAGTCTTACTCCATTATTGTTTATAAATACATTTCTCACTAATATTTAAGAAATCCCAGTGATGTTCATAAAGGTTATGAAGCCCTTTTTACAGGTAAAGGACCACAGCACAGAGATTCATACTAAAACAAATTAGGGTAGGCCTCTGAAGGCAGAGCCACTTGTGGGACCCCCTAGGCCTCCCATACTGCAGTCAGTTCCTGTGTCAGTAACTACCTTCCCTCCCTCATGCCAGAATTACACCAACACATCCTTCAAGAGCCACGAGGCTGCTCCTCTTAGAAAAAGTTGTTGACCTTTATAAGGTAGAATCTGATGCCCCTCATTTGGGCTCTTTTTAAACCTTGCATGTAGCACTATTACTCTAAGTGCAATTGTTAGTTTTCTTCTTTAAGCTCTCTGCCAGCATTCTGTGAGCTTGCACTTTTGGGACAGGCACTGTTGTGTGTCTTGTTTCTCTCCTGATTTTAAGCCATAGGACACATACTTTGGGAGTTTCTCCTAGATGTGTAATGAGAGTTGACATTTACCGATCTCTTACCATGTTCCAAACACTATTTTTTTACTTTGGATGATCCAACTTTTTAAACCTCATGCAAGCCATCAGAGCTTTTATTAAGTCCAGTTTATAGGTCAGGACCTAAAGTATGGGAAGTAAATTGTTCAAGTTCACATAAAGAATAAGGGTGGAGATTCAAACCCATGCATTCTGACACCAGAGCACATGCTCTTAAATCACTGACCTAGATTATGATGTTTTTCAAAGAAGTTCAAACAAGTTTTGTGAAATGAATAAAAGAAAGTAAACCTAGAGTAAACCCTTCAAAATATTCAGGCCCTAACAAAGTCAAATGAGGACATTGGGAATATGATACCTAAGCACCTTCACTTCATGAGTCTGAATCATATCAAGTAAAATCTCACAGCTAATGAGTGTCCCAGTACAGGCTAGAAGCCTCGCCTGCTCACGCCCTCACAGCAAATTATGAAAAAGAACACACCAAGGGGCCTTACATTGTACACCGCTCTTCATTATCTTTTCCTGATGTTAGTAAGCTTTTCGGTTTACACGTCTAGCTGCCTATGGATATTTTTGAAAAACAGGACTAATAGCTTTCATCAGACTTTTCCCTGATCCCCAAAGTGGCTCACTTATTAGTTCAGTGACTCAGACTTCACTGATTTCTTTTCTATCTGGGGATTCTGAAGTCTTATCATTGTCCGTGTCTCTCCCAGGTGTCAGAATCCCAGTTCTTCGTAGGCTCAGATGTCTTTGCTGCCTGATTCACTCTGTTCACCAGAGCCAACAGCAATGAGGCTACAGGCAGAAGAGGAAGTAAAAGTTGGCATGGAATTTGAAGCTTCCAAATTTAATTCTTCTTTTCTGTGTATACAACATGACAATATACTAGACACCAGAGGATGCAAAAATAAGTAAAATGGCACTTCCTTTGCTCTCAGGGAACTTATAATTTAAGGGAGAGAGAAATAGTTGGCTACCATACTAGCTCTTTTTACAAGGCTACATCATATACTTGCTCAGAAAGAATATAAACAAAGTTATTTTGAGGGGAGCTGTTGGGTGTGTGTTGCTTCAAGATAATGAAAGAGAAGGCAGCTGCAATAAGGGTTAGAGCAATCTTATGTTGTATACCATCATTAATGTTTACATAGTGCACAGATGAATGGACTGTGTCACACATGCCTGGAGAACCACATGTACAAATCCCTCGATCTGTACATTTTAGAGCTAGTTTAACCCCTTATTTTACATTTGAGGAACTAGAAACTAATTACTACAAAGGAGCATTTTTAAAGCTCTTACCGCGTACTTTAGCATTTGATTTATATATCAAGCACTCAGTTCATTATAATTGAGTATTTAATACTTTCATATATGCATTCATTCATTTAACAATATTGAGTGCTGACTTTGAACCAGGCGCTGTTCTAGACACTAGGGATAAAGCGTCAACCATATCTCTGCCTTATGGGGTTGACAGGTAGGAGAGAGATACAACCCATTAAACAAATGAATAAATAAATTTTAAATTTCAAAGTGTGCTATGAAGGAAACAAGGAGGCAAGAGAGAGAAAGGAAGGCAGTTACATAAACGAATGAAAAAACAAAAGGACATCTTCCTGATTAGATTTTTAAGGGAACTATAATTTCATGCTACAAGTGAACCAAATACACCTTTTGGTCTAACAGAGAATGGTTGATTGTTAAAAACAATAGTCAACTGAAAGTGAAGGTTACCATTATGAAAATAATTCGTGGAAGAAAAGAATACATTTTAAATTATATCAAAAATTTTAATTAGGACTACGATTTTATTTTAGAACTTTGATAGTCACATTTCAAAGTGAAATTATTATGCAAGAACAGTAATGTTTAAGAACTATCAGCTGCTAGATTTTATGTACCATCACTATACTGCACATATATGACATGAAAATATGCTTGTTTTCAATTACTAATACTAATAAACTGTTTGTGTCCAGCAGAAAGGAATTCAGAAACATGTTTTTCAGTAATTTCTCTCCTAAAAGAAACTTTGTGCCTCAGATTTATAGTTTGGGCAACTTTCAAAAATTCTTCTTTTTCAACTACTGAAAATGGTTAGCAATCTAGAGCAGTGATTCTCATACTCTGGTGCACCCTTGGGTCATTGGAGGGTTCCTAATAATACCCACAGTGGGCCCTAGACCCACAGGTCATGCTGAACTACTGGTTTAGGGACCACACTTTGAGAACTACTGGACCGGAACATTCAATTTGACAAAATTCAAACACCATATTTAACTTCCATATACTCAAAATTACAAGTAATTTTCTTAAACTTGTCTTGCAATGTCTGCTGCTTTGAAGTTTGGCTAGTGAGAACAAAATGTGTGGAGTACTTTCTTATTTCCTTCATGTCATTTTCTTTATTTTGTTTGGATCAATTACTTATTCTGGGTACTGTTGAAATGACTTGGGAAATTTTTCTCCTTATGAAAATTTTGAGGTGACAAAGTTGACATCCACAAAAATCATGAAAAATTCCAAATAGGAATTTTTTTGAAAGAAATCTTGGCATAAATAGAATTAGATAGCTAAATAAGAAACACAGTACTCAGGTACAATTTTGTTTAATGTTATAAATACTACTATGTCAACAATTTTACAAAGATTAAATTTATGGTTTATTCACATCTTATATTACTTATATTTTATAAGCATGAGTTAACTCAGAAAAGGAAATGTTCCAAAGTTGTCTATCCAACACTTTATTAGTATTCATAAGAGCCATCAATTTCTCTATTTGATTCTTTGAAAATGCCAAATAATTGTTTTTATAATAAAATCAATTACTTTCACAATAATTAGTCATGGCAGCACATTGCTTTGGCAATAATAAATATATATATTTCTACTTCATCCTTAAGAATGTCATAAATGTTATATCAGAAGACTAAAAACCTTTGGCACATAAATTTAATCAGTGTATGTCATGGATATGACATCACTATTAAGATCTGGGTGAAAGTTTATGCTGTGACTAGAAATTTGACTAGTTCAGGACCTTGGATTTGCTTAATTTCAAAGTTATTTAAGCCAACTAAGTTGCTTGGGAGGAACAATAGACATTAACAAACCTAGGAAACAGAATTATATCAAGGAGTCAAAATATGAGGCCATAAAGAGGAAGAACACAGGTAGAAAAAAGAAATGATGGTGCAGAACACAAACACCCTTTCCTGAATCTGTATATTCCTTTCTATGTGTTTTGCAAAAGAAGTGGACTGGACCAAGCACACTAGGTAAAATTATGTTTGTTCCTGAAGAAGGAGGCTTTCAGCACTTAAAATTCACTTCCTCTTGTGCCTTCCTGAAGATCTGTGGGCTCCTGGCAATTGTATATTCTGAGTGTCAGACACTAAACCAAAGACACTTTGCAGAAAACCTCAGTTATCAAAACACTCAGACTGCTTGAGCAGCCAGTGCTAATTATTTTCCCTTCAGTGAAGATCTCCTGGCTCCTCAAGTGTACAAATAGTCTTTAGTTAACAGGCAGGAGAGGGTTAACCAATAATTATACCAACCCATACCAACCGGCAATTTGGCCATCTTCCCTGCACTGATTTCCAGCCTCCTCCAATTATCTAGCCTCCTGCACTACACCTGGTAGTCAAGGTCCCACCTCTGCAGTGCAGGATGCTGGTATGGCTGCCCTAAGATACACCTGTTGCAGGCAGATTCCTGCAGGTTAATTTCCACTACCAGAGAAATTGCTCTAAATTGCACTGACTTTCAATGGGCTCCCACTGGCAAACACCTTGAGGCAATCTCCTGCAGATGACTGCCCAGAGACCCAGGTGTGTTTCCGGAGGCTGCCTTGCCCCAGTTCATCCTGATGAGATGTCTTGGTACTCAGAGTGCAAAACAACTACCCCAGGTTAATGAGTCACAAAGACATTACATTCAAAAAGGCTCACAAAGAAAATGAAGCCTTAAAGTCAACAACCTCTCTCAGCCAGGGGGTGAAACACTTGCTCAAGAGAGAAGCAATAAGCTAACGGGAAGGTTTCATTCTAACAACCATCCCTGAGCCTCTTAGCAGCCCCTCCCCTTGATGGAAGCAAGTTTTTCAGCACTGGCAGCCCATATGGTAACTGTCTTTTCTGGATATTACATGCTAATGACTTGAGTATCTACTTGTACACACTTAAAGTTCTTTTTCACTTTTTTCCTCTTGCATACAGTTTCTGAATCATCTGATTTTATGAAGACAGACTCTAACAAAATGTAGATGAAGGATAAAATCCCTAAGTGTATCTGAATACCACCAAGCTTTCTGAGAACATATTTTTTTATTATTATTAAATGGAAACATGCAATTCTTGTATTTCTAATTATGATTTTCTCTAAATTAGCCACAGAGAAATTAGACTATCCGCTGGAAATAAGACAACATAAAAGAAATTTAGACTCAACTCATTTTAAAGGTTGTCTTGTATACAGGTTATCATGATATTTTGTTTGATGATGGTCACCATTGGTATTTTGATTTTAGCCAAAAATTGGTGCCTCTGAGTACATACGGGTGAAAACCTGGCTAAAACTAATAGCAACCCTAATGATAAAAACTAACATTGACTTACGATGTGCTATGTGACCTGCACTATTTAAAACCCTTTGTGGATAATGGCATTCAGGTAGGAAGCGCTATCCCCAGTGTTAAGGCAAATTTTATGGAGATGTAAATTTGGGAAGGAGAGGGGTAAGGAAATTTTGAACTACAGGATTGCTGAGCCACTCTGATATTTGTCTTCCAGAAATGAACTAGAGGAGACCCCAATACCTGCTCCCTCTTGACAGAGCTCTTTCTGCACCGGTTTCAGGATCCATAAGTTTGATTTCTCTACTAGTTTTCTATCTTAATTGGGTTTGATGTGGTTGGACTTTCTTCATACACAGTCCTTTGTCTTGGTCGTGATGTTGTAGCAGAAAGATCCAAGATGGGGAGTGGAGATGAATCACATACTTCAAATTCAACTGTTTGTCTGGCTGATGATAGTCAGCCCTGTACATGCAGGGAATGAGTGGAGAAATCCAAGGTCACGAGACCAAACCAGGAACTGGCAGTGTGGTCTCATCTACCAGTCAGTGTCCTAGCCTAGTCCAAGCTTTATGGAGAGTCCTTTATCTCAACTCTTTTTCACTTTTATTTTCAAGTTATAGAACTTTAACTTTACTCTCTCTCTGGGAGCCAGGGGAAGGGGGGAGAGAGAAAGTAAAATGCAAAATATAGATCATAGCTAGGCAAAAACAGGTATGAGACAGAGTCTTTACATATTTTAATTCTTTTTTTTCAGTTTTAAGTATTCTTATTTTGTAATATCTTTATTGGAGTATAATTGCTTTACAATGTTGTGTTAGTTTCTGCTTTAGAACAAAGTGAATCAGATATACATATACATATATCCCCATATTGCCTCCCTCTTGTGTCTCCCTCCCACCCTCCCTATCCCACCCCTCTAGGCGGTCACGAAACACAAAGCTGATCACCCTGTGCTATGCAGCTGCTTCCCACTAGCTATCTATTTTACATTTGGTAGTGTATATATGTCCATGCCACTCTCTCACTTCATCCCAGCTTACCCTTCCCCCTCCCCGTGTCCTCAAGTTCATTCTCTACGTCTGCGTCTTTATTCCTGTCCTGTCCCTAGGTTCTTCAGAACCACTTTTATTTTGTTCACATTCCATATATATATGTGAGCATACGGTATTTCTTTTTCTCTTTCTGACTTACTCTGTAGACAGACTCTAGGTCCAACCACCTCACTACAAATAACTCAATTTCATTTCTTTTTATGGCTGAATAATATTCCATTGTATATATGTGCCACATCTTCTTTATCCATTCATCTGTCGATGGAAATTTAGGTTGCTTCCATGTCCTGGCTATTGTAAACAGAGCTGCAATGAACATTGTGGAACATGACTCTTTTTTTGTGTGTGTGTGTGTGTGTGTGTGTGTGGTATGCAGGCCTCTCCCGTTGCGGAGCACAGGCTCCGGATGCTCAGGCTCAACGGCCATGGCTCACGGGCCTAGCTGCTCCACGGCATGTGGGATCTTCCCGGACCGGGGCATGAACCCGTGTCCCCTGCATCGGCAGGTGGACTCTCAACCACTGCACCACCAGGGAAGCCGAACATGACTCTTTTGAATTATGGTTTTCTCAGGGTATATGCCCAGTAGTGGGATTGCTGGGTCGCATGGTAGTTCTATTTTTAGTTTTTAAAGGAACCTCCATACTGTTCTCCATAGTAGCTGTATCAATTTAGATTCCCACCAACAGTGCAAGAGGGTTCCCTTTTCTCCACAACCTTTTCAGCATTTATTGTTTGTAAATTTTTTTGATGACGGCCATTCTGACTGGTGTGAGGTGATACCTCATTGCAGTTTTGATTTGCATTTCTCTAATGATTAGTGATGTTGAGCATCCTTTCATGTGTTTGTTGGCAATCTGTATATCTTCTTTGGACAAATGTCTATTTAGATCTCCTAAACATTTTTTGATTGGGATGTTTGTTTTTCTGATATTGAGCTGCATGAGCTGCTTGTAAATTTTGGAGATTAATCCTTTGTCAGTTGCTTCATTTGCAAATATTTTCCCACATTCTGAGAGTTGTCTTTTCATCTTGTTTATGGTTTCCTTTGCTGTGCAAAAGCTTTGAAGTTTCATTAGGTCCCATTTGTTTATTTTTGTTTTTATTTCCATTTCTGTAGGAGGTGGGTCAAAAAGGATCTTGCTGTGATTTATGTCATAGAGTGTTCTGCCTATGTTTTCCTCTAAGACTTTTACAGTGTCTGGCCTTACATTTACGTCTTTAATCCACTTTGAGTTTATTTTTGTGTATGGTGTTAGGAAGTGTTCTAATTTCATTCTTTTACATGCAGCTGTCCAGTTTTCCCAGCACCACTTATTGAAGAGGCTGTCATTTCTCCATTGTATATTCTTGCCTCCTTTATCAAAAATAAGGTGACCAGGGCTTCCCTGGTGGCACAGTGGTTGAGAGTCCGCCTGCCGATGCAGGGGAAACGGGTTCGTGCCCCGGTCTGGGAAGATCCCACATGCTGTGGAGCAGTTGGGCCCGTGAGCCATGGCCGCTGGGCCTGTGAGTCCGGAGCCTGTGCTCCGCAACGGGAGAGGCCACAGGCCCACATACCGCAAAAAAAAAAATAAATAAAAAAATAAGGTGACCATATGTGCGTGGGTTTATCTCTGGGCTTTCTATCTTGTTCCATTGATCTATATTTCTGTTTTTGTGCCAGTACCGTACTGTCTTGTTTACTGTAGCTTTGTAGTATAGTCTGAAATCAGGGAGCCTGATTCCTCCAGCTCCGTTTTTCTTTCTCAAAATTGCTTTGGGGCTTCCCTGGTGGCCCAGTGGTTGGGAGTCCGCCTGTAGATGCAGGGGACATGGGTTCGTGCCCCGGTCCGGGAGGATCCCGCGTGCCGCGGAGCGGCTGGGCCCGTGGGCCATGGCCACTGAGCCTGCGCGTCCGGAGACTGTGCTCCGCAGCGGGAGAGGCCACGGCAGTGAGAGGCCCACGTACCACAAAAAAAAAAAATAAAAAAATTGCTTTGGCTATTCGGGATCCTTTTTGTTTCCATACAAATCGTGACATTCTGTGAAAAATGTCATTGGTAGTTTGATAGGGATTGCATTTGAATCTGTAGATAGCTTAGGTAGTATAGTCATTTTCACAATGTTGATTCCTCCAATCTAAGTACATGGTATATCTCTCCATCTGTTTGTATCATCTTTAATTTCTTTCATCAGTGTCTTATAGTTTTCTGCATACAGGTCTTTTGTCTCCCCAGGTAGGCTTATTCCTAGGTATTTTATTCCTTTTGTTGCAATGGTAAATGGGACTGTTTCCTTAATTTCTTTTTCAGATTTTTCATCATTAGTGTATAGGAATGCAAGAGATTGCTATGCATTTATTTTGTATCCTGCTAGTTTACCAAATTCATTGATTAGCTCTAGAAGTTTTCTGGTAGCATCTTTAGGATTCTCTATGTATAGTATCATGTCATCTGCAAACAGTGAAAGCTTTACTTCTTCTTTTCTGATTTGGATTCCTTTTATTTCTTTTTCTTCTCTGATTGCTGTGGCTAAAACTTCCAAAACTACATTAAATAATAGTGGTGAGAGTGGACAACCTTGTCTTGTTCCTGATCTTAGAGGAAATGGTTTCAGATTTCCACCATAGAGAACGATGTTGGCTGTGGGTTTGTCATGTATGGCCTTTATTATGTTGAGGTAAGTTCCCTCTATGCCTACTTTCTGGAGGATTTCTTATCATAAATGAGTGTTGAACTTTGTCAAAAGCTTTTTCTGCATCTATTGAGATGACCATATGGGTTTTCTCCTTCAATTTGTTAATATGGTTTATCACATTGATTGATTTGCGTATATTGAAGAATCCTTGCATTCCTGGAATAAACCCCACTTGATCATGGTGTAGGATCATTTAACATGCTGTTGGATTCTATTTGCTAGTATTTTGATGAGTATTTTTGCATCTATGTTCATCAGTGATATTGGCATGTAGTTTTCTTTCTTTGTAACATCTTTGTCTGGTTTTGGTATCAGGGTGATGGTGGCCTCGTAGAATGAGTTTGCGAGTTTTCCTCCTTCTGCTATATTTTGGAAGAGTTTGAGAAGGATGGGTGTTAGCTCTTCTCTAAATGTTTGATAGAATTCACCTGTGAAGCCATCTGTTCCTGGGCTTTTGTTTTTTGGAATATTTTAAATCACAGTCTCAATTTCAGTGTTTGTGATTTGTCTGTTTATATTTTCTATTTCTTCCTGGCTCAGTCTTGGAAGGTTGTGCTTTTCTAAGAATTTGTCCTTTTCCTCCAGGTTGTCCATTTTATTGGCATATAGTAGCTTGTAGTAGTCTCTTATGATCCTTTGTATTTCTGCAGTGTCAGTTGTTATTTCTCCTTTTTCACTTCTAACTTTATTGATTTGAGCCCTCTCCCATTTTTTCTTCATGAGTCTGGCTAAAGGTTTATCAATTTTGTTTATCTTCTCAAGGAACCAACTTTGTTTCCATATCATTTATTTCTCATCTGATTTTTATGACTTCTGCTAACTTTGAGGTTTTTTTGTTCTTCTTTTTCTAATTGATTTAGGTGTAAGGATAGGTTGTTTATTTGAGATGTTTCTTGTTTCTTGAGGTAGGATTGTTTTGCTATATACTCCCTCTTAGAACTGCTTCTGCTGCATCCCACACATTTTGGGTCATCTTCTTTTCATTGTCATTTGTTTCTAGGTATTTTTTGATTTTCTCTTTGATTTCTTCAGTGATCTCTTGGTTACTTAGTAGCATATTGTTTAGCCTCCATGTGTTTGTATTTTTTAGATATTTTTTCCTGTAATTGATATCTAGTCTCATAGCATTGTGGTCAGAAAAGATACTTGATAAAATTTCAATTTTCTTAAATTTACCAAGGCTTGATTTGTGACCCAAGATATGATCTATCCTGGAGAATGTTCCATGAGCACTTGAGAAGAAAGTGTATTCTGTTGCTTTTGGATGGAATGTCCTATTAATATCAATTAAGTCCATCTTGTTTAATGTATCATTTAAAGCTTGTGTTTCCTTATTTATTTTCATTTTGGATGACCTGTCCATGGGTGAAAGTGGGGTGTTAAAGTCCCCTACTGTGATTGTGTTACTGTTGATTTCCCCTTTTATGGCTGTTAGCATTTGCCTTATGTATTGAGGTGCTCCTATGTTGGTTGCATAAATATCTACAATTGTTATATCTTCTTCTTGGATTGATCCCTTGATCATTATGTAATGTCTTTCTTTGTCTCTTGTAATAATCTTTATTTTAAAGTCTATTTTGTCTGATATGAGAATTGTTACTCTAGCTTTCTTTTGATTTCCATTTGCATGGAATATCTTTTTTCATCCCCTCACTTTCAGTCTGTATGTGTCCCTAGGTCTGAAGTGGATCTCTTGTAGACAGCATATATATGGGTCTTGTTTTTATATCCATTCAGCTAGTCTATGTCTTTTGGTTGGAGGACTTAATCCATTTATATTTAAGGTAGTTATCAATATGTATGTTCCTATTACCATTATCTCAATTGTTTTGCATTTGTTATTGTAGGTCTTTTCCTTCTCTTGTGTTTCCTGCCTAGAGAAGTTCCTTTAGCATTTGTTGTAAAGCTGGTTTGGTGGTGCTGAATTCTCTTAGCTTTTGCTTGTCTGTAAAGGTTTTAATTTCTCCATCAAATCTGAATGAGATCCTTGCCGGGTAGAGTAATCTTGGCTGTAGGTTCTTCCCTTTCCTCACTCTAAATATGCCCTGCCACTCCCTTCTGGCTTGCAGAGTTTCTGCTGAAAGATCAGCTGTCAACGTTATGGGGGTTCCCTTGTATGTTATTTGTTGTTTTTCCCTTGCTGCTTTTAATATTTTTCTTTGTTATTTCATTTTTGATAGTTTGATTAATATGTGTATTGGCATGTTTCTCCTTGGATTTATCCTGTATAGGACTCTCTGTGCTTCCTGGGTTTGATTGATTATTTCCTTTCCCATATTAGGGAAGTTTTCAACTATAAGCTCTTCAAATATTTTCTCAGTCCCTTTCTTTTTCTCTTCTTGTTCTGGGAGCCCTATAATTCGAATATTGGTGCATTTAATGTTGCCCCAGAGGTCTCTGAGACTGCCCTCAATTCTTTTCATTCCTTTTTCTTTTTTTTTGGCTCTGCAGTAGTTATTTCCACTATTTTATTTTCCAGGTCACTTATCCATTCTTCTGCCTCAGTTATTCTGTTATTCCTTCTAGAGAATTTTTCATTTCATTTATTGTGTTGTTCATCATTGTTTGTTTGCTCTTTAGTTCTTCTATGTCCTTGTTAAACATTTCTTGTATTTGTTCCATTCTATTTCCAAGATTTTGGATCAACTTTCCTGTGATTACTCTGAATTATTTTCAGGTGGAGTGCCTATTTCCTCTTCATTTGTTTGGTCTGGTGGGTTTTTACCTTGCTCCTTCTTCTGCTGTGTGTTTCTCTGTCTTCTCATTTTCTTAACTTACTGTGTTTGGGGTCTCCTTTCTGCAGGCTGCAGGTTCATAGTTCCCATTGTTTTTGGTGTCTGCCCCCAGTGGCTAAAGTTGGTTCAGTGGGTTGTGTAGGCTTCCTGGTGGAGGGGACTGATGCCTGTGTTCCGGTGGATGAGTTTGGATGTTGTCTTTCTGGTGGGCAGGACCGCGTCCATTGGTGTGTTTTGGGGTGTCTGTGACCTTATTGTGATTTTAGGCAGCCTCTCTGCTAATGGGTGGGGTTGTGTTCCTGTCTTGCTAGTTGTAGGCATAGGGTGTCCAGCACTGTAGCTTGCTGGTCATTGAGTGGAGGTGGGTCTTAACATTGAGATGGAGATATCTGGTAGAGCTTTTGCTGTCTGATATTACATGGAGCTGGGAGGTCTCTGCTGGACAAATGTCTTGAAGTTGGCTCTCCCACCTCAGAGGCACAGGCCTGACACCCAGCTGGAGCATGAAAACCCTGTCAGCCACACAGCTCAGCAGAAAAGGGAGAAGAAAAGAAAGAAGGAAAGAAAGAAAGAAGGAAAGAAAGAAAGAATGAAAGGGAATAATAATAAAGTTATTAAATAAAAATTTTAAAAATATATTAAAAATAAAAAACATTAAAAAGTAATTTAAAAAAAAGAAAGAAAGAAGAGAGCAACCAAAGCAAAAAAAAAAAAAAAAAATCCACCAATGATAACAACAGCTAAAAACTATACTAAAAAAAAAAAAAAGAAAAAACGGACAGACAGAAACCTAGGACAAATGGTAAAAGCAAAGGTATACAGAGAAAATCACACAAAGATGCCTACACATACACTCTCACAAAAAGAGAAAAAGTAAAAAATATATATATATGTAAAAAGAAAGGGAGCAACCAAAACAATAAACAAATCTACCAGTGATAATAAACTCTTATTACTAAACTAAGATAAACATAAAACCACAAACAAATTAGATGCAGAAAGCAAACCCCAAGTCTACAGTTGCTCTCAAAGGCCACCACTTCAATTTTGGGATGATTCGTTGTCTATTCATGTATTCTGCAGATGCAGTGTACATCAAGTTGATTGTGGAGATATAATCTATTGCTCCTGAGGCTGCTGGGAGAGATTTCCCTTTCTCTTCCTTGTTCACACAGCTCCTGGGGTTCAGCTGTGGATTTGGCCCTGCCTCTGCATGTAGGTCATCAGAGGGAGTCTGTTCTTTGGTCAGACAGGATGGGGTTAATGGAGGGGCTGATTAGGGGGCTCTGGCTCACTGGGGCCAGGGGGAGGGAGGGGTACGGATGTGGGGTGAGCCTGAGGCGGCAGAGGCCGGCATGATGTTGCACCAGCCTGAGACACCATGTGTTCTCCCAGGGAATTTGTCCCTGGATCACAGGACCCTGGCAGTGGTGGGCTGCACATGCTCCCGGGAGAGGAGGTGTGGATAGTGACCTGTGCTTGCACACAGGCTTCTTGGTGGCTGCAGCAGCAGCCTTAGCGTCCCATGCCCATCTCTGGTGTCCACACTGATAGCCGTGGCTCGTGCCCATCTCTGGAACTGATTTAGGAAGTGCTCTGAATCCCCTCTCCTTGCACACCCTGAAACAATGGTCTCTTGCCTCTTAAGCAGTTCCAGACTTTTCCAGGACTCCCTCTTGGCTAGCTGGGGCACGCTAGCCCCCTTCAGGCTGTGTTCACGCAGCCGACCCCAATCCTCTCCCTGGGATCTGACTTCCAAAGCCCGAGCCTCAGCTCCCAGCCCCCACCCGTCCTGGCGGCTGAGCAGACAAGCCTCTCGGGCTGGTGAGTGCAGGTCGGCACCAATCCTCTGTGCAGGAATCTCCCCGCTTTGCCCCCCGCACCCCTGTTGCTGCACTCTCCTCTGTGGCTCCGAAGCTTCCCCCCTCTGCCACCCGCAGTCTCCGCCAGTGAAGCAGCTTCCTAGTGTGTGGAAACTTTTCCTCCTTCACAGCTACCTCCCAGAGGTGCAGGTCCCGTCCCTATTCTTTAGTCTCTGTTTTTTCTTTTTTCTTTTGCCCTACCCGGGTATGTGGGGAGTTTCTTGCCTTTTGGGAAGTCTGAGGTCTTCTGCCAGTGTTCAGTAGGTGTTCTGTAGGAGATGTTCCACATGTAGATGTATTTCTGATGCATTTGTGGGGAGGAAGGTGATCTCCACGTCTTACTCCTCCGCCATCTTGAAGGTCTCTCTCCAGACCCTGTTCTTGACTTCAGGTAGTTTATCATGAAAGACAGACAAATAAAGGGAATGGTTTTCTCTGGCTATTAAGTGCACCAGTGCGGCTGATAAAAGTTGCAATTTTTGTTGTTTCTGTAATGCAGTTCAACTATGAAAATGAAATGCTTTTGTAAAATTTTTTTTTAATTTTTTTTAACTTTTATAAAAAAAAAGCAACCTATTTCTACTTTTTGGTAAGCATTTAATAACAAGGGGAATGGAGGAAGTTCACTTTGACAAGGAGAATAATTGGAGCCTTCTGGGGACTTCTGGGGAACTACAGATGGGTCAGGTAGGAATTGAGGTCATAGGAAGCTATAGTTATTCATATGGATCTTCACACAGGAGACCTAAAGACAGAGGCCATAGATGATTTGAGTCTATATTAAGCTTGAAGAAAACTTGAATAATGATATATAAAGAGTATTATTAAAGGCTAAATGTAGGATTTAAGCTTTGGAAGCCTGAGACAGAAACTAAGTTTCAGGAGGGAAATAGGTTCTTATTTTGTCAGCCCCACTGAGCAAGCATGTGGTCCTTTTTGTTTCACTCTTCTTTGATTTAAAATCTGATGCCTATAATAAAAGTCAACTTTCATTGACTTGTATATAATTAATGGCTAAGAATCAAAACTATACTTAATAGCAAGAACTAACAAGCAATAATTTGAGAATTACAATTATATTTACAATTCCATAGTGCCAATCAGTTACTTAGGTTTACTTGATTTATTGAACAGTTATACATAAGTCAAGAAAATATGTTCTAATTCCCCAAATCTTTTGTGTCCTGGCAGGAATCCAGGTTTATGCCATACTTTTCTAGGCTTTATCCCTAATTGAAACTGCCTTTCTGTCAATCCCTCATTCGTTTCCAGAGAAGTAAAATGTGATTGGACTTAGAGCCAAAGTGCCCTCCATCTGACAATTCAGCTTTCTTCTTCTGGATCCTGTTGACTTTTACCCCTACTCAACAAAGTATTTACTTTTAGGTTTCACATAGCTTTGATTTAAAATGAGGGTAATAACTTTTTCAAAGTAAATCAGGCTTACATTGCATATTTAGTAACCTCTGATGATGAGCTAGAAATAAATACATAGTAAACCAAATGGAAGAGGTCAAAGTTGCATATGTCAAGTATACACTCTGAGCAAGTAAGCATCCCAAGTAAGAGTTCACAGGAACTACAAAGATTCATTCCTTTCCTTGTCTCTTTGGTTTCTACTTTATTTCCTTCAAATTCTGATGTTTGACTCTCAGGCTTTTTCCTACTCTGTACGAATGATTCTGGTAATGACTTTTCTGAGTGTGCCCACTGTCCACTTTGTCTTGCATTATATGTTCATAAATGTTTGAAAAGTTTCCAGAGAGATCTATTCCTTAATAAACAATTTGAGTTTAAAAAGAACTTTTCAATTAACCAAAACCAGTTGGACTGTCACTCAGGAGTAGAAGGAAGATCATTTTGAGGCTCAGCCAGCAGTAGGGCAACGGGCTGCAGCATAGTCAGAAGCAGAAGATGTGCATGTCCTAGAAATAGAATCAGCAGTGTAGAACTGGACAAAAATATAACCTTGGGAATAGCAAGGTTTTTCTACCTCCATGTTGATAGTATTGGGATCTTCAGCAAAGGAAGAAGAGCCCTACCTGCCTGTCCAACTTAGGAACACTTTGGTGAAAACAATGAGACAATGTATTAGTAGAATTTCTTGGTCTTTGAGAGAGAAAGCTGGAAATACTTTGGGACTATTGGTGTAGCAAAAGTAGTGATGGGGAGGAAATGAAAAAAATAACTGCCCCAATTTTCTTCCACAGGGGAAGAGATTCATGGTACCTGCTCTTCCCTTCAGGGCACTGGCTTAGGGTTCCTCTTACTTTTCAATGATTAAGTCATAATGTCAATTCCATAAAAACTTCCCACTCCTCATGTTTTCAAGCTGCAATTAATCATTCATTCACTGCAGTCCAACTGCACTTTTAAAAAAAATAATGCTTAACAGGTACTGCCTCTATTATAGTTAATTCTGCAGATATTTATGCCAGCAATTAGCAAACTTTTTTGTAAAGGGCCAGATAGCAAATATTTTAGGTCTTGCAGGTGTACAGTCTTTGTCATAACTACTTAACTTGCCTTTGTAGCACAAAAGCAACCATGGAAAATATATAAACAAGTGAGTGAGGCTGTGATCCAATAAAACTTTATTTATGAAAACAGGTAGTGAATCAGATTTGGCCCATGAGCTATAGATTGTTCATCACTGGCCTATGCCAATAGTCTATAAAATCATTGAAGGCAAGAAAAGTGCTGTATTATTCTTTGTAAGTCATATCAGGTTTGATAACAATGATTAAAAACCTGGTCTCTGGACTCAGACTCTTTGGCTTAAAATATTGACTGTATAGCCTTGGGACCCTGGGCAAATCATTTAACTGCTCTGGGCCTCAGTTTCTTATGAAAAACTATGATAAAAATGAAACCTGCTTCATAGAGCTATTGTGAGGGTCAAGTGAAATAATTCCTTTAATGCACTGATATATGTTAAACATTCAGTAAATGTTAGTTAGCCATTAATATCTTTTATAGGATCATGCTCAGTAAATAGATATTTGTTAAATAAATTCACAGTGAGATATTAAATTCATGTCTCAAATTTATCTGTAATGGATCAATGTTATTTGAAGATATTGAATATGAAAAAATATTTATTAAAATATGTTAATAAAAGGCATGCTTACAAATATAAATATCTGTAGTAATTTAAATTGTCTGTTATCACCTTGAAAAACAAAAACTGTTTTTGAAAAGATGTAGAATACAAATATGAAGGGGGAGATAGGAGACAGGAAAAGCCAGTGCTTAATTTCATGGGAGTAAACAAAATCAATTCTGGAAATTTATCATTTTTTTAAAAAGTAAAATATCAACAAGTTAATCCAATCAGAAGTAATAAACATGATTTTTAAAGAACAAATCAATGCCAGAATTTTTGATTATTTAATAAAGTTAAAAGATTAGTAGATGAGTAGGTCTACCAAATCAAGTTCTATATTTATTTTAATAAAAATGTTGATATTTAGCCATAATTGTTATTTATATTCAGCATTATATCTCACAAATTAATAAAAACTGGCATACACAAAAGCTTGCTACATAAAAGTGACACAAGATGAGGAGAATATTCAAATCATATTCAGTGAAGGAGATTTGGGATTTTTAAATGAGAACCATCTCTCTCTCTCTGTCACATACACACACAAACACAAACAAACACACTCACACATTTATGTGTGTAAAGTATTTAAGTCAGTAAAATATATGAGGCATCCAACCTTAAGAAGTACCAGTGATGATTAGGCTCCCTTTGTCTGCCTCCACTCTCTCTGTCTTGTTGTATGACTGTGAGGTCAGCCTCTTGTGGACTGCTTCCTTTGGGCTCCCTTGTCTGCTGGCTTCCAGTTTGTGGCACCAGTGAGGTGGGGGGTGGGGCGGCAGCAGGAAGTCAAAAAGTGCTTGGAAGAGAGAGAGGCCATAGTATTTCCTTGTCACTGCTCCCACATGTTTGGAAGCTGCATCTCCGGTGGATCCTAGCCGCACCTCCACAGTTATTGGATCCTATGCTGGGGGCCCACAGCCCCCCCTCCAGGCCTCTGCTCTCACTGAGCATTGGTCATGCTCTCCCCAACCCCTTTCCCCCAGGCTCCGGAAAACAACAGCTTCCCCCTGCTGCCAGTCCCTCAGCATCTCAACATTCCTTATTTATTCTTTTACCCTGCCCACACCTCTGTAGGTAGTCTTTCACCAACATTTCCCAACTCTGACCAATACAAGAAAGACCTCCTAAGGATACCAGTATTTTAGCAAAAGCAAATTTAGAGAAGGGTAAGAAGAGAATTAACATTAATAGATGCATTTCAAGTTAATATGTTGCAAAATGTTCACTTGGGGAGGTAATTTGGTTTTGGAAACAAAATCAGAATGAAAACCCTAGAATGTAGTAGTAACAACCTTTTGAATGTATATCTGGTAAAATGAGGCTGCAGGGCTTGGATAAGCAGGAAGAATCATTATTATGTATGAGCTGGTATGTAAAGGCAATTTCTAAACATTTTACTCTATCCTTTGCTCTCAGGCATATCCTAATCAGCTCAAGGCTCTTAATAAATCTCTCTCTGTCCGTGGACAAGATCCTAGCTTCCCACCAAAACCTGGCTCCTCCTGCAGAGGGGTTCATGTCTCCTGGCTCTGGCAATATCTCTGGTTTATAGCTCCACCACGGGATTGCACATTCTGTCCTATTTAGCCTGCCCCTAGTCTTCCCCAGACCATCTTAGTACAGATCTCTGTTCTGAATTCTATTTTCCTCTGTGTTCTGAAGCTACAGGACTGTCCTGCCCACTGCCCAGTCCCAGCCCCAGCTCCCAGAAGCCCAACCTCACCAGCATGCAGGATCCCTGCCCCCCCGTACATACACACTATCCACTCACCCAGAAAGGAATTTCAAATAACTCATTTTGATATGTATTCAAAAAGTGTACAAATGTTCTTCTCATTTCTCAGAGGGAGAAGTCATAAATCAAAGGGTTTCAGGGAGCAAACCTGAAATAGAAACCATATCTTCTCAATGATTTACTTCCCTAGATTCCATTTGTTAGAACAAAAGTCCTCACATTCTTCAGCTCATGTAGTTCCTACAATAATTTTTGAAAAAATTATGTACCCTCTTGCCCATTTTAAGCTGACATCTCAAATTTTTCATCATAAGTTTTAAATAAGTTCATTTCTTGTGAATAGTGAGAATTCACTGTAACTGAAATAAATATTTCTTAATATAATTCAATAAAATATATGTTAACTATCTCATTAAATAAAGCTTGCCAAGTCTGACAGAAATCTCATAAAATTTTATCTGTTTTATTCAATGTATTGTCAAATAGAGACAAATCTGGACTTATGAAAAGATAGACTGTTTGAAAGATTATTGCAACAGCAAGAAGGTTCAGACCACAAGATGACAAGCATATCTAGGGTCAAGCAAAAAAGGCTTTCTTCACAGGGAGGAGTAAACAAGGCTGAAAAGATCCTGAATTGGACAGGTGATCAGGGAATGCTGCTTTGTGTGGTCAGTTTTGGGAAGGGGTCATTAGAAGAAACCATTCCTTATTCTGATGCTGGCTCAGGCTGAGGGTGGGTCAAAGTTCAAGGTCAAATGGGAAGGAGAAGAGCTTAACTATAGAAGTTGGGTCAGGTCAGGTTAACAAGCATTTTGTTCTGATTGTTCAGTAGAGACTAAAAGTTCAGCTAGTCATTTATGAGGCAAAGGATGGAAATTTGGAGGGTCTATGTCTGGCTTGTGTTAGGAAAACAAGGAGATTATCCCTATCACTTATCTCAGTCATATGAGAAAGAGTGGTTTTTGCAGTAAGCCGTTTCCCAGAATACAAAGGAAGGGGAGATTTCTTTAACCATGGATGATTTCCAGAATTACAAAGCTCAGATAAAGTTCAACATTTTCTGTAAAATACTCCTGTTACATTAATATGACTAAATGTCACTAATCTATACTGTTCCATATATTCTGAATTCAGAGTGCCCCAATATGGGCCAGCATATCCCAAGGAAAATACAGGGAGTGCTATGTGTTTAAGGTTCCTTGAGTTGTAGTGAAAGGGCATCTCCTAACCAGTGTTTCCATATGTCTCTTTGTTTGGTGCTCTGGGTGGTTTCACGCTCCATGGCAATGCACCACAGTAGGATCTAGAATGGATGTGGGCTCTACCTTCCTTCTATAAAGTGGGAGAACTACTTATAGCTATTCTTTCCTGGAGTATCCTGGGAAAGTCTTTGCATGACTGCCTCTTAGTGTAATAAACACTGTTCTAGACTACCAGTGGTTTCTGCCAGGTAAAATTTAGCTGATATTTTTGTTAGTATTCTTTAAAGTTCAAAGGTATCAGATAATGCAATAAACAATAATAAATATGTTCCCTATGACTACATCTCCTTCTTCTCATGGGTCATTAGACATGTATATTACACTGAAAAAAAACCTCTCTGTTAGACATATCAAGACCTTAGAAGACAGCTATGAGTAAGTTTTAGAAAATCTAAACTTATATATTCATTGTAGTGGGCAATGGAAACAAGAGAGAAAGGATCAGTGATGTGTATTTCTACCTAGCTAGTTAAATTTTTCATTGGTTATCTTATCCCACACTCAACATTCTCTCTTGGAAGTATAGAATATTCTGTCAGTTTTTGAATGAGAAAATTCAGGGTCACAAAGGTTATTCAATTTGCTCATGGTGTAACCGAGCAGAACCCTACAAGTCCTTCCCAGAAGAGACCCCCACCCATGTTCTCCGTCTGCCTTTTGTCTGTAGAAAAACTTTAGTCAAAGAATAAATTTAATCAGAGAAGTGAGAAAATACAAAAAGAAAGGAAAAATGTCAAGCAAGACAAAATAATAATACTTTAGCCACTAAACAAAGTCAAGGACCTTTAGCTCTTCCTCAAGGACTATAGATGATATTCTGAGCCATGTTCTTTGAGCTGTTTGGCAGATAATGAAATCCCCTTCTTTGGCAGGTGGAAGAAGTTAACTGTATGCTGCCCACAAGCATGTAGACCCCAGAAAGTTGGAACCAGAAAGTTGATGGTACTGACTCCCAATTACCTCACCACCAACCAATCAGAAGAATGTCCATGAGCTGATCTTGCCCTTGAACACTATGAGACTCCTCACTACCCCATCCAGGGCGGGACAGTCTTGAGTGCATTAGCCCACTGTGGTGCCCTTTGGCTGGCAAAGCAATAAAGCTATTTCTTTCTACTTCACCTAAAACTCTGTCTCCAAGATTTAATTCAGCATTGGTGTACAGAGGCTGAATTTCAGCAGCAATGGCAACCAGAGTCAGTGGAAGAACCAAGACTCCAAATAGTTTTGCATTACCCCAGATTCTGTCCCCAATCTTTTACACTAGGCTTCCTATTTTAAAAATTGCTAAATTTAGAAGCAGACCTTGATAAGATCTGGTTCTGCCATTACCCCCTGTACCATCCAGTACAAGTCCATGAGACTCTCTAATATTTGGCTTTCTTTGTCATAAGATGGAAATAGTATTATATACCTCATATAGGGTTGAGAAGGCAAAATGAGACAAAGTATGTAAAAATACTTTGAAAACTCTACAAATATTAGATATTATAAAGAAACATGGGTGTTGTCTAATTCCAGTGATCTTGACCATAGCTGGTTTCCAAAATATTTACATAAAGAAGATTTCCAATCCTCTCCCCTCTACACACATACACAAAGCAACTTTTATTTGGCTTTAATAAAAAAAAAATTCAGTACAGAACAGCTGCGTTTGAAATACAATTTATTGTATAACCATTGAATTTATACACAATTTACCAGGAAATCATGTGTTCATATAAAATAAATATATCATTGAAGGCAAAAAATAAATGATTTTTCTCTATATGCAACCTAAGACACAGTGAAATAGTGTTTCATTCTGGGTCCCCTATCATCAGAATAAGTATACACATTGGAACATGCTCAAAGACATGCAGAAAGAATGATGGAGGGCTGAGGTGATTGATTCATGAGGAGAGATTAACAGAATTAAATGTGCATGGGTGGGTCAGGCAAAGACTACCAGAAAGACAAGATAACTGCCTACTGATAGCTGATGGTGTAAACACCAAAGCAGAAGAGAAATTTTTTAACAAGCTAAAAGATAATACGACTTTGAGTAATGGGGTGAAATTTAAAAAAGAAAAGAAAAAAATTCAAGCTAAATTTTATGAAAAAAAAAATTCCTGGAAGTGAAATCTATTAGCCCGTGGAAATGTCTCTTATAACAAAATTTGAAGAAGTGCAACCCCTTGAAATATTTAAAACAAGGGAAAAAATAAACTTAGCAGGTTATTATAAGAAAAAATAAACAAAAGTGAGAAGGAAGACCTGATGACTTAAAATAAATCCTTGCTATCCTTGATCATCATATTTAGTGCTTTTAATGGTCAAATCCAAAAATTTTTAAGTTTTTATTTTATTAAGGAATGATACATTATATATCAGGCTGCCTTCAACTGTCATTCTTATTTATAACACTCTGTTCCAATGGTTTTATTAACATTGAACTGAAAAACGCTTTATGTAACAAAATGCTAACATAATTTCAAAGTGCAGGCATTACAATGTCAAATTTACTTTAAAAAGTGTATTCTAAAGGAAAAATAGAAAAGATTGGTATTTAAATTTTATTATATTTAAAACTATTTTTAGGTATTTAGTCTCTCACAACAGGGTGAACAAAATAATTTTAAGAACATATTGTTCTATTATGTTACAGTGCAAGAATTTTTTATATTTATTAGCTGCATTCAAACTTTTGCAGTTAAAAAAAACTTGCAGTTTAACATAGTGAAAAGAGAGCTAAATTTACAGTCAACACACTTAATTTAAATCCGATTTTATTACATCTCTCTGATCTTCAATTTTTTCTTTTATAAATAGTGAGTTACATTAAGTTGGTCCTGAAGTAATTGCAAATAAGAAAAATAATGTTGTCTCTGAGAATGACACTTTAAAACCAACATGCTATAACTAAGAGCAAAGACCTACATGGCATCTGAATACACAGAATGATTTCCCTTATAAATTCACAAATTGGTGCTTCAGCATCTTGTGAATTAGGTTATCCTACCCTGAGTATTCTAGCTCTAGATTTTGAAAATTGATTATCAAACACTTAATCATGACAAATTCAGCAAAATAAGGGTAGCATGAAGGGGCTCTTTGGTTGCCATCGAGTGGCAACACTTTTTACGTTGTCACACCTAATTTGATCTTCATAACTGAGGGGAAAATATCTTTCATTGATCAGTGGAGAAATACCCAGCATCAGTCATGTACTTTATTTCTAAACCATAAATGCTGGCTTACAGAGGGCCTCTTGACCCTCTCTCTCGCCACTACATGGCCACATACACACTTCAAATCTTCATCATTCTCCATCCACTCTTCTCCTAGCCATTGGAGCTGTTACTGTCTCTTCATCATAAGCATAAAGATTTGGCCCATTCACTAGTATTTCAAATCTATGCAGTGTTGAAGTATTTCATTTCTTTCTAGCATAGGTACAAACCTTAAAAATAATTCAGTTTCAGATTCTCATATTACATGAGACAGGAAAAGAGAGTAGAAAGAACATTTAAAATCAAGTTATTATAGAAATAAATAAATGTATCTTTATTCCCAGTTTAGGAGGAAGAAATAGTGAGACCTGGAACATGTGGACCATTGTTAGGAAGAAAATATTATGAAGTTTTCGATATACCACAGGATGCTGAGCTTAGGTTATGAGTAGGTCTACATGCAAAAAAAAAAAAAATGTTTGGCCTCTTGAGCAGGCAGGGACAAGGTGGGTTGAGGAAAGAGAGAGCAACATTGCTAAGAACTGGAACTCAGATTGGCATAAACGGCTGCTAAGGGATTTCTTAAGGACAGGAAGGCCAAATAATCAATCTAAAGTTGTGAATGTTGCTGAAATGTAAGTCCTCTCTATCTCCCAAAATATTCACTAAATTCTGCTCTACACAAAAAGGTCTTAGAGTGCTTACTTTTGTTTGCATTTTTTTGAGAGGTGGTAATTGTTTAATTATCTTTATTTCATTAAACTGTAATTATGGATATTTTGTGGGTAAAAAGACAAAGGGGCTGAATTCTATGTCAGTTTCAATATAGAACAGCTCAGATGAGTGGTGGATAATTACAGACAACCAGTTAAGCAGGATTTGAAGGACAATGCAAGCTACTCTATCCTCCCTGAAATCTTAATAAAGAATGACAGAAACATAGGCTTAGAAGAGCCCTGTCTTAGTCCATATGTGCTAAATGCTGCAGACTAGTTAGTTATAAATAGCAGAAATTTATTTTTCACACTTCTGGATGTTGGGAAGTCCAAGACCAAGGTGCCAGCATGGTCACGTGAGGGACCTCTCCCTGGCCACACATTGTATCCTAACACAGTGGAAGGGACTAGCTAATTCTCGGAGGCATATTTTATAAAGGCACTAATCCCACTATGAGAGCCCCACCTTCATGGCCTAATAACCTCTCAAGGTCCCACCTCCTAACACCATCACCCTGGGCTTTAGGATTTCAAAATATGAATTTGGGAGCGACATAAACAATCAGATCATAGCATTACCCAAAAGCTAGGCCTCTCAGCCTCTCTGTACACCAGTGCCGAATCAAATCCTGGAGACAAAGTTTTGGGTGAAGTAGAAAAGGATAGATTTATTGCTTTGCCAGGCAAAGGGAGACACACTAGGCTTCTGCCTCAAAAAACTGTGTCTCCACCCCAGAGGATGTGATGAAGGGTTTTATAGCAGTGGTTCAAAGGTGGTGTCTCTGACAAGATTAGGGTGTGAACAGGGCCTACACTCCCTTCATCTCATCTCAGGTGGTCATCTCTTAATCTCATGAGCTTCTCTGGCCCCTTCAATCTTGCCTCAAGTGGTTTCTTGGCTGCTCCTCCTTTGATTAGCAACAGTTAAAATCCGCCCTTTGGAAGTCAGGGAAGGTCATGGAGGCTGGAGTCTTGCCTATAAGAAATGGTGGACAAAAGGAGGCCTCCAATGCCCAGACCCCACTTGGTTTCAGTTTCTGGGAGCCCCACAGGGCCCCACTCTGTTTCAATAGTATGTCCTATTTTACTGTATTTCACTTGACTTCTAAAGGTCAAGTTACTCCTGTATGCATCTGAGTTATATAAAATGGAGAAATTGAGACCTAAATTGTTCAAGTGGTTTACCCAGGATTTCCCAGCACAATTCAGGTTTCCTGATTCTCATGGCTTTCCTCCATTATAAGAAGCTAATTTCAAACTTCATATTAGTCAATTACAGCCTCTGGAGTACAGGTACCTGCATATGGCTCTTGGGTATTTGAAATTTTAACTTAAAATGCTACTGGGGCCCCAGAACTGAGACAAAGCCAGAGGGCCCTGGAAAGCTTCCTTCCTTCAACCCCTGAACTGTGGCAACAACAGATCCACAAGCTTATTAACAATTTAATAACGCCTGAGGCACTTGGCTTACTAGGCTTGCTGCTCAACTCCAGACTGTTTCCTTTGATGGCAAACGTATGGCAGGGAGCTCTTAAGGTTGAAAAATACACCAAGAGAAGACTCACTCTTCCCTATGGTCTTGCTGTTCTGATGTCAGTCGTTCTTTTCCTGCTAACCCTTGGATTTCATGACCACTTCCACCAAACATGTGGGTACTCTGGCCTTGTACTAGGCTTATGTCAAGGCTTAGATTTAGCTGATGAATGCCAAATTAATTATTTCTAGAAACACAGGGATTTTTGTTTGGTACATACTTCTCATTTAATGCATAGAGCTGCTCTGAGAAAATATTTATTGCGAAGAACTCAAGTGAATGCTTGCTATGTGATATTTTTGGCCTCTCCTGGGGCTAGGAAGGCAAGAGCCAAACTCCTGAAGCTGAAGGTCCATGGTAGGGGACAGTTTTGTTTCTTAGATCAAGGAGTTCCAGAGCTGAGGATACGTTTGTTTCCCAGATCAAGGGCAAGCACTGCGGGTGCTCAGGAGTAAAATCCGACAAAGGCTGTGACTCTCAGCACTCCTGCTGCCAGCTCCTGTATATTGAGCCTTAAAGGAATACAGAAACAAGCTAAACACATTTTATTGTGTAGAATTTACACCAAGCTCCTGAGAATTGAGAGAGTAAATAATATTTTCCTTCTTTATTATGTTGGCTGCCTCTTATGAACTACCTCGTAGAATGCGAGGCTAGTATACAATCAAGTTCCAAGTAAATAACATCATTAATTCAAATGGAATGAAATGTGAAACATGACCCAATCCGAACTATTATATGTATATATATTTTTTAAATTAGAATGATCTCATGTGAAAGTGACAGGAATGTGTTATAATTTAGAAACAGATGAATCATCCAGTGTTCCCAGGATAACATTTTTATGTACTGATGAAATCTATGTAATATATCTTCTCAAAAAAAATAAACCTCTGCCCATAAAATACCTTTATTAGAGTTCACCGAGTTGAGCAGAAATGGCAGTTAATGTCTGGAGTGCCTATTAAAGTACAGGTCATTTTTTTGATAGTGATTATAGAGCATATTATTAAAACTGCATTCACAAAATGTTAACAATACTCACTGTATACAGAACCACACAGAAAATAAAACTTTTAACTTGTGGAGATTAAATACCCAGTAAAATATTTATTGTTGCACAATGTATTGTTAACTATGTTGACTACTCTTCAGTAAGGTGCTACATAAATGAAAAATTAACCACTGTAGAACAGAAAATAGTTTAAAGTCCTGAAGCAAGTTCCTATGCATACAAAATAGGTTTGTCCTGGGCACTGTAATGTGGAAACATTTCAGTGAAGAAGACACCGTAGTAAGATACTTGACAGCAAACCAAAACCAAGACCAGCCCTGGAATTTCTAAGTTAAGGAGCTGCATGCAACCGTGGGTGGTCTGAATTAATGGTGTTGAAGGGCGCATGTGGAGTTTGGGGAGAAGATGAAATTTCACTGATACTGTAACTGCATCTCAGCAATCAGAGGCACAAGTCTGCTGCTGTTGTGTTGTGAAATTTAAGAGAAATAATAAACTTCCACATTAAAATTTCATTTCATATTTTGAGAATTAAAAAAAAAAAATGATTGCCTTCCTCACTCTGTGCTTTAGAAACCTCTCTGGTGAAATCACCCTACAGTCTGAAATGTGAGTGTATAGTGGATTACATTTTTAGTGTTAATCAGAACACTTCACTCAAACAGTAATCTCGAAATTCTTTCTCTTCATTGATTTTGCTTCTTTCTCCCTTTAAAACTCTGTTAGCAGACTTCCTTTTAGACTTTTGAGAAATGACAATTTCTCTCGTGTGTTCTGGAAATTAGTTTAAAAAAACAGCTACCTCACTTTGCTGTTTGCCTAAAACACTTAAACAGGAGCCAAAAATACCAAATTTTCATCCTTCTGGTACTGAAGTAACTTAAGATATTGATGTGAGTTAGAATCCAACTGGGAAGGAAATCTTACTGTCCAGAAATTACCTAGTTTGTATGTGCTCTCCTGTGAAGGCTTAATTAAGTTGCCGAATCCATTTTCTGAGTTTCTGTAAGAGCACAGTACCTGAAAGCACTAATCAAGGTAACTTTTTTCTTGACTTTTAAAACAAATTTGGAATCAAGGATTTGCCTAGGATCTTTTGTGTTGAACCTCATTCTCATAGATGCCTCCCAGTATGTAAACCCCATACACATGTGAGCCTACTACTAGTTAGACACTACTGTAAGCTGAATTGACTTTGTACATTCTCATTCTTCATTCAGAACATTCCAAAACTGTAAATTGTCCAGTATCTTAGAGGAATTGAAAGGATGACTACTGTGGATGAAAAATGTCACCTGCCCTATCAGTCAACAAAGGATGTTGCAGCCATCAAGCCATCAGCCATTGAAGCGGTCCCCAGCTGTGCACCCAGAGGGGATTCAGGATGGAGAAAAACAGGATACTGGCCCTAGATAGTTAAAGTGCATAAGTAAAGGAATGATTTCAATAGGCCCAGACTCTTGCATCTTCCCATACATAGAAAAGCGCTAAATTTACTAACTTGAGATGTCTGTTTTTCTCTATTTAACAGTAATCTTTTGATGTTCTGATTAACTGGTTTTTGTTGCAAAAACTCCTAAGTATCCCGTCTCCTCCCTCACCTCTTCAAAGCTGTCCCTCAGGGCTGTCTGAGAGGCTGTCCTGGGCTTAAGTCCTCAGCAAGTTCACCAAATAAAACATAATTCTCAACTTTTATGTTGTGCATTTTTTTCAGTCAACACTACCTACATCCTCTTCTTAGCTGGAAGGATATCACTTTTTACTATAAAAGTCAGAGAGTCAAGATAAAGAGTACTTTTAAAAAGCATTCTCTTGGTGTAATTAACCTATTTCTTGGAGTTAATTACACATAGACTAGATTTTGAGATGCTTGAGTGCAGGGAACATATTTTAATTCATTTATGTTGAATGTGCCTGGTGAATAATCAACACTCAGTAAATACTTGTTGAAAGAACAAAGAATGAATGGGTGAGCATATATTGCTACCTCCTTCTACATGCTCCAAGTTAATATTGTGGTTGAGAGTATTATCTTGAGAGTGAGACATTGTAAGGCAGGGGGAAGGGGATTAGAATAAACAGGAGCTCATATCTCCTTTTGAAGAAATTTGAAGAAAAACGTAAAAGAATTTGCACTATCCTAGAAAAAGGGCCAAGAGACTTTACAAACATTAATGTGTCCGTACAAATTTCTTTATTCTTGAAACATGTGAAAGAGCTTGTGGAAAACATAATTCTAAGAGGTGGTCAAATCTGGTGTTTTGCCAAATGCTTATCATCTTTAGCTATCTCTTTATTGTCTTGCAAAGGGGGGATTCCCTTCCCCATCCTTACAAAGATGGCAGTTCAGATGAGACTGGTCTACTTATGCTTATCTGTCAACAGGCAAACTTCCTACAGAAACAAACTATATATATATATATATATATATATATATAGTTTATATATTTTGTTTATAATATTATATATATATATAGTTTTTTTTCCAACCACATAACCAGAAACTTATTTTCACTCAAACGACAATGAACAGAATGAATTGAGGCCCTGGAGGAAAATTCCACATTTTAGACTTTTCAGAATCCTAGAAGGAACATTCTTTCTTTAAAACAAAAGCAAACAAAACAACCTAGCAATGGGAAATTATTTCCTTGACTCACTGCTGCAATAGACATTCCTAAGAAAAGCCCAATAAATGAAGAAGTTAAGCTCAAATCTGGGCTCCTAATGAATCTGTAAAAGTTGATGACAAGCTTTCTGATATAATACATTACATAGAAACAGTGTTGCTATTATCGGCCTGTCCTGAAGAGAACAACAATAGGATTACCCGCTAAAATGTCAGTTGCATGAAGCATCTGATAAATGCTATTATAAGCCACAGATATAGAAACTTAAGTGTAAAGAAAAAAGAAATTGGGATAAGGAGCTTGGTTACTATCTTGTTGCAAGCTCAATTAATCTTTGTTTTCCACTTATTGAAGAAAGGATGAAGTAAGTCATTGTTTTTGCCCAATTTAAAAACTTGTAGGGCTTTCCCAGTGGTGCAGTGGCTGAGAGTCCGCCTGCCGATACAGGGGAAACAGGTTCGTGCCCCGGTCCAGGAAGATCCCACATGCTGCGGAGCAGCTGGGCCCGTGAGACATGGCCGCTGAGCCTGCACGTCCGGAGCCTGTGCTCCGCAACGGGAGAGGCCACAACAGTGAGAGGCCCACGTACCGGAAAAAAAAAAAAAAAAAAAAAAAAAAAAAACTTGTATTAGATTTTCTATAGTATGAAGAAAAATATATTTGCATTTTGTACAATAAGGGACTAACACTAGATTCACCTTTCATGTCTAATTATTTTCTGTGATTTTATAAATTCACTTAAAAATCAACTGCCTTCCCCTTCTAAACAAATGAGTTACCTATGATACCAGTGTCCAGTCTTGTTCTTAGAACAGGGTAAGTGTATAATATATTTTTGTTGTTTCATTGAATCTACAACAAATCTTTCAAAAAGAAAAAGATAAACTATGTCTCCAGCATTTTAGAATGCAATATTGCTTTTAAGAAGAAAAGTCAGGGAACAATATGCATCTTACACCTTCAGATTGCCTTTTTGCAAATACCACAGTGTAACAAGGAGGATGCAAGATAGCTTGTGGAACTGAGTTTTAAGCTTCTGCTTCTACAATAGTCTTTGATCATGTAGAAAAAATATGTTAAAAATGTCCTTCTAATATTGAGTAACAGCTGTGTTACACATTCCGCTAGTACTAGCAATTCATAAATTAAAATAACCGGCACTTTTGCACTAAACTTATGTCAGCCAGTGCCTGGTCAGTGTAAGAGAGGACGTTAAATCATAAACATTAAAGAAGTGTTCCTAAACAAAAGACCAGCCCCATTAATTTCAATGGTTTAAATAAATGGTTAAATAAACCATCTGGTATATTCTGAGAGACTTGTATTTTTTCTCCTCAAAAAATCTGAACAGATTAACCTTAATTCACAATTGAAATTCTCCTGACTGCTGGATGATAGAGGGCAACAGTATATCTCAGAATTAGACAAACTCCTGCATATCCCAGATACAATGTCGCAGAAGCTCTGCTTTTAAGAGGCCGCTATCTGTAAAGGCAGCCACTGATTTGTGTGTTTATTTCTAAATTTGTGGTGTTCCTTAAAAGTAATGTACTCTTATTGTGCTCTATCTGCACACTAATCTGCTAACATTTATTCAGCATTTTTTTGTGATTAGAACTATAAAGGAAGGTATTCCAAAAGTTTGTACATACAAATGGTCTAATTTTGGTGAAAAGAAAAAAATAAATAAATGGGTGTGTGGAGGGTGAAGAGAAAACTCTGTTAGAAATACAGCAGAAATGACCTGCTTTGCAAAGACAAATCCTTGACAAGAACCATCCACTGAGCCAAATTCTGATTGTCATTGAAATCGAAAAGGAAAGCAGTCTTTAGTAATTCTGGTTTAAATGACACATTAAATTCAAGCAGGAAAGAGTTTAGGCTGACTTCAGACTTCTTCAAAGCCACATTCACTGTCAGAAGAAAAGGAGCAATTTCTACAAGATTCTCAGGGAATGTGTGGCTCAAAATATTAGACCCAGACAAGATACAAGTCAAGAGAAATGGCAACCAAAAATATTCTCAAACGTGCTTCTGGGTAGTAGAGTCATTTTCACAATGTTGATTCTTCCAATCCAAGAACATGGTATATCTCTCTATCTATTTGTATCATCTTCAATTTCTTTCATCAGTGTCTTATAATTTTCTGCATATAGGTCTTTTGTCTCCTTAGGTAGGTTTATTCCTAGATATTTTATTCTTTTTGTTGCAATGGTAAATGGGAGTGTTTTCTTAATTTCACTTTCAGACTTTTCATCATTAGTGTATAAGGATGCCAGAGATTGCAGTGCATTGATTTTGTATCCTGCTACTTTACCAAATTCACTGATTAGCTCTAGTAGTTTTCTGGTAGCATGTTTAAGATTCTCTATGTATAGTATCATGTCATCTGCAAACAGTGACAGCTTTACTTCTTTTCCAATTTGGATTCCTCTTATTTCTTTTTCTTCTCTGATTGCTGAGGCTAAAACTTCCAAAACTATGTTGAATAAGAGTGGTGAGAGTGGGCAACCTTGTCTTGTTCCTGATCTTAGTGGAAATGGTTTCAGTTTTTCACCATTGAGGATGATGCTGGCTGTGGGTTTGTCATATATGGCCTTTATTATGTTGAGGAAAGTTCCCTCTATGCCTACTTTCTGCAGGGTTTTTATCATAAATAGGTGTTGAATTTTGTCGAAAACTTTCTCTGCATCTATTTAAATGATCATATGGTTTTTCTCCTTCAGTTTGTTAATATGGTGTATCACGTTGATTGATTTGCATATATTGAAGAAGCCTTGCATTCCTGGAATAAACCCCACTTGATCATGGTGTATGATCCTTTCAATGTGCTGTTGGATTCTGTTTGCTAGTATTTTGTTGAGGATTTTTGCATCTATGTTCATTAGTGATATTGGTCTGTAGTTTTCTTTCTTTGTAGTATCTTTGTCTGGTTTTGGTATCAGGGTGATGGTGGCCTCGTAGAATGAGTTTGGGAGTGTTCCTCCTTCTGCTATATTTTGGAAGAGTTTGAGAAGGATAGGTGTTAGCTCTTCTCTAAGGAATGTAAATTGATACAGGCACTATGGGGAACAGTATGGAGGTTCCTTAAAAAACTAAAAATAGAACTACCATACAACCCAGCAATCCCACTACTGGGCATATACCCTGAGAAAACCATAATTCAAAAAGAGTCATGTAACAAAATATTCATTGCAACTCTATTTACAATAGCCAGGACATGAAAGCATCCTAAGTGTCCATCAACAGATGAATGGATAAAGAAGATGTGGCACATATATACAGTGGAATATTACTCTGCCATAAAAAGAAATGAAATTGAGTTATTTATAGTCAGGTGGATGGACTTAGAGTCTGTCATACAGAGTGAAGTAAGTCAGAAAGAGAAAAACAAATACCATATACTAACACATATATATGGAATCTAAGAAAAAAAAAAAAGGTCATGAAGAACCTAGGGGTAAGATGGGAATAAAGACACAGACCTACTCAAGCATGGACTTGAGGATATGGGGAGGGGGAAGGGTAAGCTGTGACACAGTGAGAGAGTGGCATGGACATATATACACTACCAAACGTAAAACGGATAGCTAGTGGGAAGTAACCGCATAGCACAGGGAGATCAGCTAGGTGGTTTGTGACCACCTAGAGTGGTGAGATAGGGAGGGTGTGAGGGAGGGAGGTGCAAGAGGGAAGAGATATGGGAACATATTTATATGTATAACTGATTCACTTTGTTATAAAGCAGAAACTAACACACCATTGTAAAGCAATTATACTCCAATAAATATGTTTAAAAAAAAAAGTACTTCTGGATCTCTTATACAATGAAAAACAAAATCAGAACTCCCATATTCTCCATACACATATGATGAACACTTCATATGAAAACTACTCAAAACTCAAGAGTTAAAATAAACCCCTCAGAATGGAGAAACTACTGCAAAATAATTGTAACAGGAAACATTTGAATAAAACCAATATTTTTTTCCAGCAGTAATTACAGTTAAAACGTAAGGTAAGTGTAAGCTTAATAACAAAAACATAATAGACAATTTCAATAGACATTAAATCTTATAATATATAACTATTAAAAATTAAGAAGTGGAGATGCAAGTTGGGAGCAAGCATAAAGTGCTAATATCTTCATTTCTCACAACAGAGATTGGTACTGATGAAGGTTAAAACATGCTAAAAATGGCAACTAAAATGCAATATTTTTCAGAATTTCTTAGAATTAGAGGGCTCTACTATGAAACAGTATCTTTGGGCACAAAGAAATATTTTGTTGAAGTTCAAAAATCCTTTTATTTCTTAGGAAATTCTTCTTTATTAAACTCAAACAAATGAAACAATTATTTTGTTTAAAATAGTAGTAATGTTTAACGTCATTTTTTAAAGTTTTTCTCTTTATTTATTTGTCTACCTGACCACTCAACCATCCAACCTTACAGCAATAGCTCATAGAGTTGCTGACTAAGGATAATGCCTGTCATGGAGAAAGATGGAATTAGAAGAAATATTTTACTTTTTTTCTCTGTAATTTTGTCGGATTTTTTATAATAAATATATATATCATCTTTTATTCAATGATATGGTTATTCTCCTGAAAAAAAGACAAGTAAAAATAAAATAAAATTAAATTAAATTAAAAAGAGCCATTCAAGAGATCCTAAATATCAAAGTCCCTTTCTCTCTATATCCCAAGATGGCTTAATTGGCCATTGTCTACTTTAACTTTAGGACAGAGCTCATTTTAATGCCGTTCTCCACCTGGGTATCATATTTTGAATTTAAGCAATTTACTTTTTAATTTATCAATTAATACTTTCAAAATTTTTATCTTAGTAAGATGTAAGGATCAAAACCATGTAATAAAAAGCAGCAGTCTCTTACTTCACTTCTCCTCACCTCTAGTTTGGGTGCCTAGAGCAGTTCCTCTTAACCTTTATCATTCAGATTTCCCTTCTTATTTCCCCTCACTCTTACTTTGCAGTTTTAGAAATGTCTATTGGTTTACTTTAATAATAGATGAGAAACTAGTTTATAGATACTACTTTCTAATTTTCCTAATTTACCAACAACTTGTATAATTTTTATCATCATTATTAGTTTCTCCACTGGTTATATCTTTACCCTCAAAAAACATAATTTAGAGTTTATTTCCACTTCATTTCCCAGAAGTTTAACCATACATTTAATTTTTAATTTCAGGTTTTATATTTTCTAGTTCCAAAATATCCATTTTATTTCCTTTTGTAAATTCAATTTCTCTGTTCAAATTCTACATCTCTTTGTCCATTATTCATATATCCTTCTAACATATTTGTGATACCTATTCAGTGTTCCTGTCTACTAATTCCAACATCTGAATCTATTTCTATGACTACTTTTTCTATTGATTAGTATTTACTTTATCTTGTATATCTCTTAATTATTTATTGTACTCCAGACATAATATTTAAAAGAGCATTATAAACTGAGTAAAATGTTTCCCAGGTGGGAATTTAGCAACTTGGTAACTGGTGTAGGAAAATGATCACTTCAATCTAAACAGTAGTTGAGCTAGTCTGGGACTAGGTTGCAACTTTAGTTAGTTTCAATTTACCTCTAATTTCAAGTATGTTCTGGGTGAGATATTTCCCTCCATATGTTGCAATCTCTTTCCTCTTGCAAGATCTAAGGACTGTGAGGCTACAGAGAGCTCTTTTTGCTTTCTAGCCAAAACTCTTGTCTTCCATGCTGCTACTGCCAAACATTCAACAAAAGTCCTGTGGGGGAAGAAAATCAGCAAGCAGAGAGAATTAGTTTTGTGTTTAGGGGTCCTATAGATCTAACATGTCAGCCAACAATGTTATTAAATCTCTTGTTTCTTCTTACCCCAGAAAGGTGCTTCTGCCTTTGTCAGGCCTTATTTTTAACTTGCCTATACCCAGCCTCACAGACCATCCAGAGAGGAAAGTGGCAGATGATTCCTGATAATTAGAAATGTCTTGTCCTCGGGATACAGTGCTCTCTAAAAGTGATAAAAAGGAGATAATTTTTAGTTTTTCTAGTATCTCAATTTATTATTTTCCAGGCGATTTTCCTTGACTTAATTTCTTTTTTTTCCAACTCAAATATGCTTTCTTGTTTGTGTTTGGTATTTCTTCCTTTTCCAATAAGGCAGCTTTCATTTTATTAAGGCAGTATTTTCCAAATCCCTCTAGGAACACTAATTAGAATATCTTCTATTCTTCAAAATGTGTCTTTTCCCATGGGAAGGATTTTTCTCTCTCTTTTTTAAAAGCATCTGAGTCTTTATCCTTTGCATTGAGAATTTTCCCTGAACAAGAGATGCTTGTTCTCCATTTAATTAAGAGACTACAGCAAATCTGACTATGAACACTGTGTAGGGCTTGACAGACTTTAATATGAGTGGGCAAAGAGCTGGCAGTTGAGTTTTCAGATCCCTAAATGACAGAATATGCATCACTTAATTCTGGGGTACTATCTCTTCCACTAACTACCTTAGTTCCACCCAACCCCCCACCCCTCAAGATGGTTTAGTTTATTTGAAGAGAATTGTTTGACTTTTTTCTATCATTTTTCTTTTCTCCAAGTGGGCTAAATCCCTTTATGCCAGGCAATCTGTGTTCAGACATAGGACAGAGGTAGAGAGGTCAACTGTTCCTTCTACAAACATTTAATAATACATCATTCTTACTTTTTGTAGACATAGTATTTCCAACTTCCAAGCCCTACTGAATTCCTGCAGAGAAAATCTGTTTCATCCTTGGTTGCAAATTTTCTAAAGTAAACTTGACTTTATTCTTCTCATTTCTGCCTCATTGGTTACTAGTCCCCAATATGTTTTTATGTTGTTGTTTGTGTGTGTGTGTGTTTCCAGAAGGAATATTTCTATAGAGCAACTAAAATGATGCATACTTCCCTCACCCACATTTTTGGTGGAGTTTATGCCTTTATGTGTCCATTTTGTTTTATCTGAAGTCATGTCAGTACAGAGAAAGAAGAGAAACAGATATTCACTCTGCCATCTTGAAAGAGATTTCTTGCTTTTTTATAAATTCCTCTTTATTAAATAATAAAATTAGATTGTAATGATATAGTTTCATCTTGGCTGTAATCAAATACCACTCTTCTTGGAAGAGTGAGAAGAAAGGGTCACTCAGAGACTATTTTAACTAAAGAAGAACTTATATTATATAAAAATAATTCCATAGACTTGTTATAGCTTTGGGAAACAAAATGAAATTTGCTCTAATGGTGTCTTCTCTTTCCATTTCTTTTAAAATATTTTAATGTACTAGACATGAAAAATCTTAAATGTATCTCAGGAAAAGTTTTAAAGAAACACTTAGATGGAGCCACAATTGTTACTGTAAGTCAAGTTCATACTTCCATATATTCCTACCACTAAAATTAAAATGGTATCAAAAAGCTAGAGACCATTAGACAGAGGATGGTAAATTATCCAATGACAAGCCGATTCTGCTGAGATGAAAGCATGGAAGAGAAAAACAAATTAATAAATGGAATTTTCTAATTCCCATTTGATAGTGAATTTTTACTATGTGATTACCACTCAAAGTCTTTTCAGTTTTATGTGAGAATATGACATCTCACTGGCCTTAAAAAAACAAGGGATATGCATTATCTCAAAAACCAAGAAGTCCATGAGTAGGAAGTTTTCATGCTTGGTGAACCCTACAGGTCATTAATGTCTTTAAGAACCCAAATTTTTCCAATCTTTCTCAGCATATGAGCTTATCTATACTTTTGGGGGCAAGTTCCTGTTATCATATGAAGATAGGACAATGGCAAGGGGAAGACGAACTATTTGTTATGTAACAAATTTAGTCTTCTAATTGAGCTTTCCAATGTTCATGAATAAGAGAAATGGAAAGGACACGTGGCAGAGTATGAGTGAAAAGATGATAAGACACAAGCAACCTTGTTATCATATGCATATGGGAATGTACAATACTAACAGGGAGAAGGGAACATTTTTGTGTGTGTGTGTGTACACAACACCCACCAGGGCATTGAAGGTTGCAGAGAGGTCTCTGCCACCTTTTGTCTTTCAAAGATGCTTAAGACATCAGCAGTGGCAGCCTCCAGGGGTAAGGGTAGGGTTACCAAGGCCAGCGGAAGATACTACATAGCAAATAAAGCTAATGTGTAAGCACCAGAGCAAGAAGTGAAGGATCTTCGTATTATCACCATATCAGAGGCATTGAAGGTGGACAAAACTAGAGTTGTTCCAGAAAAGGAAGGGAAGAAAATGGCATATGTCACAGCAAAAGCTGGTGGCTCAATTTTGAGTAGATGTTAAGTATCATCTCAAGATTCCTTTGTGGGAGCTGAAGTCTGAATTAAAAATGAAACTGAGGTCACACCCTGGGTGAAGATTTTTCTCTTCTCCCTTTTGTGAACTACTTTCAATAAACTTTTACATTGACCATGCAGCATAATGAATGTTTATCTAATCTGGTTTTCACTTCATTTGTTGCATTATTACATAGTTTGTGGTTTCATTTTTAAGTAGGAAGTTTTAAGTAATGAGGGGCTAAGTAGTTGGAGATGAGAACATGAACAGCCCCAACTCATAGATAAAACATAAAGTAGATAGACCTAAAAAATAAGAGAGGAATGAATTTACAGCTTATAGTGATCTATCTTCTATGCAAATGGCCTTCATGAAAAAGGTGGGTCCTCAGTAGCCATGCCTATGCTATTTGGTCCTGTACTCCTTGACCTGAAAGGACAGGTAGTTGACCAAAGATGAGCAATTCAGATCCTCTCTGTGGCATATTTGAAACATGAAGGCAGAGACATGGAATCTGAAAGTCACTGGAATTGAGTCATGCTAGTGGCAGTGCCCAGTGACTAAGCATCTGCTTAGGGTACCAGCAAAGGAGAGGTAGTGGAAAATGGAAAAAAAGAAATTGTGATATTACACATCAAAGCCAATCAAAACATTAAATATTTAAAATCTTTGTATTTTCAAAAATCAAGGTAGTAACCAAAAAAAAAAAAAAGAACTTTGTTGAGCTTTAAACTCTTATACTGATAAAACTCTATTAACTATTTTTCATAGCCACGTTGATCCCTCCCTTTCCTGATGTGAGGTTGTCCTCTTTTTCCTTTGATTCTCTGACTTCAACTATATCTTTCCAAAAATCCAATTTTTTTGAGGGTTCTAGAGTGCAGTTATTTAGACTATAAAATTGAAAGTAAGGAAACATAAATATCTTATACTTGTTCAATGTCCTACAGTTTATAAAATGCTTTCATCCACTATTTTATTCTTTGAGGAATCCTAGGAGATACAGATATTATTGACTTTGTTGTACAGATAAATAAATGGATACTTAAAATACCAATAATCATGTGCCTAATAACTTCAGAGCCCATGCTAGAAAACCAGTTCCACATTCTCTTTGTCAGGTCAAACCAGCTAGCTTGGAAAACTAATTGAAAGTAAGGAGTATTGACATATAAGGGGAAGAAAGATATATATCCTGGAGACTAATTCAAGTGAAGTTAAAACTCTAGTATTTTAATTAAATTAATGAGTCCATTTATGTTGTTTGCAACCAAAAGAATTTCTGATAATAAAATTAAGTAAAATAATACCAAATATATTTAATAAACAGTAAAGTTGCATGTAAAATTTATTACCATGTATATCAACTACAGATATTATCCAAAATGATGTCAGTATAATACTTTAGTAATGCTAAATATCGCATAAATTGTGGTATTGGAACCCACAAGCCCAGTTGGTGTTTGCTTCTGTCTCAGGAGAAGGTTTTCATAGAGTGATAAAAAATACTCTGGAAAGGTACATATTTATATTTCTGGGAATACTCTCTAGAGGTACATAGATGATTGGTGATAAGAATGGGCCTTTGTGCTCTCCAATTAATATAACCCAAAAGCTATGGATTGTTTTGTGATTCCAAATGACAAACATCATATAATGTGTAGAATATTTCCTGATTTTTAGTCATTTTATTTTGACAAATGCACTACTATTTTAAATCATGTTTAAATCACAAATTATTCAGTTTTTCTCCATTCTCTCTCAGTATTCCACCACAACCAAAAATCCATAAGCAAAAGTTGACTATTTTAACTAGATGATAAGAGTGAAGTAGGCAACTGTAGGTGAAAATAGAAAGTATATAGAATCAGTATTGATCATATCTGTTCCATAGAAGGAACTATAAACAGCCCTTCCAAAAGGTAAAACCTAATCTATGTTGAGCTATTTGCCTTCCTCTGAAACTGGGATGTCTCATTTAATCTTCAGTGGCCCCATTTTCAAGATGTGAATATCATAGGATTTTTTAATATCATCCAAACCATAACATGATGGAAATACGCCACAAATAATTCTAAATAATTTTTGCCTTTCTCTTTCTTCCTAGGAAACATCTTCCTGCTGCTAATAATGCAAACTGTTCCTGATTTAAAGCTTCAAATACTTTACGTAATACCAATAACTTCAGGGTCAGTAGTGCCTGCAGAGCACAGCCTTGTTAATCAGTCAAAATGATTTCATGTGTTTTCTTAGAAACATCAGAATGGGCAGAGGATTTATAGGTGGTATCATTTTATGTGCCACTGCATTGTACAGTATTGTCATCATGTGTTAAAACCAACGAGGGTCTTCATTGATTTTAATCACAGTCATAACCGTCTCATTCTCCCTGCCTCTCCCCACCACACACACAATAATAAAAGAAATCTAAAGGCATTTTATATGGTGACTTAAAATACTTTTAGTCATTATCAGTTTTTCAATTCTTTCATAGCCAACCACGATAAAAATGCCACTTCTCACAGATCATATGTCTTTCTCACTGAAATTCCAACTAGAAACACTTATGGCTATTGAAATGAGAACATTTTAAAGGTGTTGGGGGTTCTTATAAATAACCACCACTGAAGAGACTTATTTACCTCATTTTCCCCAGAGCATCTTGTTTGTGTAATTTTATTCAAGAAAGAGCTTACGTTTTACATGGTGATTCATTCACATATCAGAAATGCAATAAGAATCTCATAGCCAAGAATATAGACTTACAGCAAAGGAGCAAAGGAAGGCTAAGCTTAAATTGAAACATGTCAGAGTAGATCAGAGGACCCTCCATCACCCTTCCAGGGAGCCAGATTCACTTCTTCAATAGGGTTGCTTTAGGAAAGGAGAAGTTTAGGCCCCCATCTACAGCTGTCTCTGTGTGAAAAAAAAAGACATTAATTCACTTATTTAGCCAATCAATCATTTGTTCTTTCACTCTTTCAACATTTAGCCAACAAGCATACATGGAATCCCATCTACCTGCCAGGCACGGTGCTATAGGAAGATGCCAGAGGTTTCCATTTTAAGGTTTTCAAAGTCTAATGAGAAGGATAAATACTAATAATAGCAACATTAGTAGTGTCTGCAAACTGGTAGCCCAGAAGAAGAGAGCTAGTAGTCAGCTCTGCTGGTAAGGAGTGGGTGGTGACCAGATCTGGTTTCACAGAAAAGTCTTCCCAGGGACGTTTTCTTATTCACTGCAGTACGCTCAGCACCTAGCCTAGTGGTGAGTACATAACAGGCAGTTGTAGTAGACACAAATATGGCAGCTTTCTGTCTCACAGACATTCCCCTAGTAGCTATGTCGTACATTTCTCCTACCTTGACCACCACCATCTATTTCTTCCTTAGCTGAATGATCCAAAATGTATAAACATTTTACCTGTACTGGATCAAGCATAGGTACCCTGTCTACTCATTGGCTCAGGAAGAAGCATATGACCCAAGCTGGAAAAACTAGGATCCTTCCCTGTTACTCATTTATTCTTTTTTTAACTTTAGTTGGTCCCTCACAGTCCATACCTGTACCTAGCATGGGGATAAACATTTAATGGGTTCTCAACATATATTTGTTGAAAAAAATGATTGCATGGTTGTGAAGTTGTTAGGTTATAAATCTGGAACTTCCAGTAATTAGGTTCTGTGACTCGTGAAGCCCATTCTAGGAAAAGGATGTTGAGAGGCAGAGGAAAAGTGTGAAGAAGGAGAGAGAGTCCAAAATCATCTATAAACCCATTCCTGCCATCCCTAATACCCACTCAACTTCTTGTCTTTCCCACGAACATGTATCAATAAACTACTTCAAGTTATTGGCACCTGGGAGAGTCCTAACATATTATTCAATAGGTACTTGTTGAAAGATTGACTGGCTGATGATTGAATAAATGAATTAATTAATGAACAGATGAAGCATATCTCTGCAGAGGGTACAACAAGCAGATGTGCCACAACATGTCATGCTGGATATGGTATTTTAGCCCATAGCACATTTTTATCTTCTTACATGTATTACAAAGGTCGTAAAGTGACAAACAACATTTCCCAGACTCCCTTGAAGATGGAATTCTGTTTGTGAATGATATACAGTCAATGAATGATATACAGGTGTGGGAGGCTTGAAAGGATAATGTGTGACTGGACATATTGTTGCTTCTACTGGTCTTGGTAATTAAAGTGGAAAGAAACACATGCTCTGAATTCTGAGTCTGGTCAAGCTTCTTGGGTGTGACAGGCAGATGTGTGGGGCAATGCATGGCTAATAGCAGCTTCCTTATTCTGACAGTCTGAAGCAGCACACTCTTAAAATTCTATAGTCTGCTAGGGTCTCCCTGAATTCCTCTCCTTTATTCCTTCTTGGTGTTGCAGACAATGAGTTCCTTTCTGTTAAAACATCTAAAAAGTACACTGAATCCTGACTTATGAGCACAATATCTACAGGGAATTCTAAAAGGTTAAATAAGGTTGTAATACAGTGGTTCTCCAACGTGGGGCATAGGGAACTTTGTCCCCCAGGGAACATCTTGGCTATGTCTGGAGACATTTTTTTTGGTCATAAGTCAGGAGGGTGGTGCTACTAGCATCTGGCATCTAATGGGTAGAGGCCAAGGATGCTGCTGAATATCCTACAATGCACAAGACATGAGGCCACACACAAAATTATCCAGCACCAAGTATCAATATAGTAATGCTGAGAAATCCTGGACTAAATTCAATTTCAACAGGTTGCAGCTAGAGGAGTAGGCTCTTCATTATTGAACAAGACCAGATCGTAAAGAGTCACATATGGTGTTCAAAAGTATGAACAGATCTCTCTCTCTGACACCTCCCTACTGGTCTTCTACCAAGTTTAGAAGGTTTAAGGCTCTAAATTCTGGATTTTAATGTGTAAAACTGAAAAGATTGCATAATCATGAATTTTGACTATAGAGACTAGTTCCTAAGAATGTTCTGGCCTTAGTAAAAATTGCTTACAGTTATACTATAATCATTTCATTGTCTACAAATGCCTCCAGTCTGGAAGACCTATAGAGAGAGGTCATGCATGCTATCATTTTGGGAGCTGTTTGGAATTGTTATTAAACAATCTATGAAAGGACATTAATTTTAACTCATCACATGGTTACAATGATCTGCAAAATTAAATGGTTTAAAGCACAAAAAAACAAGAAGAGGACAGCATAAAATTCCTCCTCTATATTTACTCCAGCCCCACTATTTTTTAGTGAACACAAATGAACAAATCTTGAAGGAATTTGAGACTGTCCTGATTGTTTACCATGAAAACCATTCAAGGGTTAAAAGTTGGCTCCTCTTTGGTTATCTATAAACTCTGATCCTATTAAGTGGAATACAGAATGATGCCAGCACAATGAGAGACAGGACAGCTGGGACCAAGAGATTTAAGAAGCTACAAATAAAAACTAAAATAAAAAAAAAGCATGTCAAAAGTGAACTTTTAAATATTCATTTTGACTGACGGAGTTTGCAGTGCTTTCTGTGCAGTGCAGATGGCTCCGGGACTCAGGGCAAACAAAGCAACAATATCTGAATAGACACAGCTACTCAGCCATAATAGCCAAGGCCCAAAACTCCAGGGCTTTGAGATGATTCAGCTAGGTCCCTTTACCTGCCAAATTCCATGGGATCTATGGAGCCTCCATCAGAAACATGAGGGTGAAAGGATTGTAGGAAACATGGGTTGTTTCTACTTCAATATCCACCTGGCATTTATCATTGGGGAATGACCTTTTAAACTCCAATTACAGATTCATTTATGATGAAAACATGTTTATGAAGGAAAGGAGGGACCTACAAAATTTCTGAGACAGTTTGATCCAAAAATTTAAATTAACAAAACTAAGCAGATGGAAAATTGTGCCCATTGTATCAAGCAAAATTGTTAACTGATTACAAGGAATGGTCTGAGATGTTTAACTCTATGAAGCAACCTGTTTCTTTGTTAGAGACAGGGGTATGACCTCATCACACAGAACTTATTCTCTGCATAATAACTTGGAGAAAAGAAAGAGGCAAACCACATCACTTACTGCCTATCTTACTATCAAGGGAGAGCTAATACTCATACAGGATAATAAAAAACAGTATTGAACTGCATCTTTGAACAATCAAAAATAACACAAAAAATGGAGTCCAAATAAAAGGCTAACAGCTTTTTCTGTAACAGGAGATAATTTTGCCATTTACAATGTATCAGAATGATAGACCAGACTTTTTATTCCACAGACATTTTACTGAGTGCCTACCATGTGCCATGCACTGTTTAGGTGCCCCAGAAACATGCACAAGTCAGTAAGAGAATGCCTTTGTTCCAAGTTTAGTAGCTAAGATAAAATAAGAAACAATATAATAAAAGTCTGTATATGGCAGTTATAAAAGAGTTTCAAACAAAATTTCAGAGACTATATCAGCATGAGTTGGAAGATGTCAGGGAGGGTTTGATGGAGAGGGTAATAATGAAAGGTATCTTGAAGAACTGGAAAAAATTGAACTAACAGAAAGAGAAGAGAACCTTTTGTAAAAATAAGTCAGCAGTAACAAGAGAATAGAAACCAAGACACAGCTGGACATGTGCACAGATCAGTATGTAGTCTGGTTTAGCTGGAACTAATAAAACATGTAGGGAACTCATAAAAAAATAGGTCTAGAAGGGTTAAATCAGAGACACATGGACTTCTAGGGCTATAGCAGACTTTAGGGACCCTGGAGTTTAACTCATTTATCCTACAGTTGAGCTAACAAAGCCTCAGAAAAGATGAAATTTACTTATGCCAGGTGATGCTGCAAGGTGATGATCCTAGTAGCCACGGATAAATGAATTTGTACCTGCTAAATGTCCACTCCCGTTGTTTTTGCTATGGCATCTTGCAGGATAATCTGGGTGTTTTTAATCACCAAGACAAGAAGGTTGTACTAATTACTTTATTTTGGTAAATCTTAAAGGAACACTAAAGTTATTTTGAGAATGAAAATGACATCATTGAGAATGAATCTTGGGAAACAGAGAAACGAGAGCAAAAGAAGCATTTTGTAGAGATGTGAAGGACAGATTTAAAAAACAAATTAAAAAAAAAAACAAGCTTAACCTCCCCAATGTCTACTTAGATTACACATAGACATAAAAATCATCCTTCATATATTCTTTAACATAGCTTTGGCCAGTCTTTAACATAGCTTTGAGAATGTGCACTGGCAAACCTGTTGCAGAAATCGAAGATATTTAGATAATACATGTGTAACCCAATTGGTTATGAAGTTTTTTGCTTAAATACAGCTTGGTTTTAGTAATTTCTGATTCAGTCATAAGCATACGAAAACCTCAGGTAAACAAATCACTCAAGAGAATTATGGGAGAATTCTAGCATTTATTAAAATAGTCATATTTCATAAACTGTAGGTTTGGTGAATAGAAAATAATACTTTTATTATAGTTTAAAAGAATCTTCACTGTGAATTCATAACATTCTCCAAAGCTTAATAGCACACATGGTACGTATGTACAGATACACAAAATATGTGCAATTTGTCTCTAATTTAAAAAGCAGTGAAAGAAATGTATTACCTAATTTAGAACTGGAACAGTTAAATAAAATAATTTCAGTCTAATCAAAATCATGCTTAAATATAATTTAGTATCTATTTTGATTTTAATCTCAAAAATTAATTGCCTAATTTCTCTGGTCTTACACAAAAGCAGATGAATTAATGTTTCATGTGAGGCCTTTCCCCTTAGAAACACCTGAAAAAGCTCTCTTCACTCACGTACCAGGTTCAGTTACTAATATTCATGTCTTGCTTCTCTTTTGAAGATGTAATATCTAAGGAAATATATTAATAAGCACTAATTTTAGGTATAACTGAAATGACATTAAAAGGCTTGAGAAACTTTTAGACCATGATTTCGCTAAGGAATCTTGAGACTAGAATAAATGTATTCATCATTTTAATAATAGATGCCATTTACTAAGTGCTTACTATAGTAAGTGTTTTGCATGAATTATCTCAATTAGTCCTTAAAGCAATTATGTGAAGTAGATAGTTATTGCCTCCTTCAAAAGACTAAGTTGGGGGACTTCCGGGAAGATGGCCGAAGAGTAAGACGCGGAGATCACCTTCCTCCCCACAGATACACCAGAAATACAGCTACACGTGGAACAACTCCTACAGAACACCTACTGAACGCTGGCAGAAGACCTCAGACCCCCCAAAAGGCAAGAAACTCCCCACGTACCTGAGTAGGGCAAAAGAAAAAAGAAAAAACAGAGACAAAAGGATAGGGACGGGACCTGCATCAGTGGGAGGGAGCCGTGAAGGAGGAAAGGTTTCCACACACTAGGAAGCCCCTTCGCGGGCGGAGACTGCGGGTGGCGGAGGGGGAAAGCTGCCGAGTTGCGGAGGGCAAAGTGGAGAGATTCCCGCACAGAGGATCCGTGCCGACTGGCACTCATCAGCCCGAGAGGCTTGTCTGCTCACCCGCCGGGGCGGGCGGGGCTGGAAGCTGAGGCCCGGGCTTCGGTCAGAGCACAGGGAGAGGACTGGGGCTGGCGGCATGAACACAGCCTGAAGGGGCTAATGCGCCACAGCTAGCAGGGAGGGAGTCCGGGAAAAAGTCTGGAGCTGCCGAAGAGGCAAGAGACTTTTTCTTCCCTCTTTGTTTCCTGGTGCGTGAGGAGAGGGGATTAAGAGCACTGCTTAAAGGAGCTTCAGAGACGGGCGTGAGCCGCGGCTGAAAGCGTGGACCCCAGAGACGGGCGTGGGACGCTGGGGCTGCTGCTGCCGCCGCCAAGAGGCCTGTGTGCGAGCGCAGGTCACTGTCCACGCCCCCCTTCGGGGGAGCCTGTGCAGCCCGTCACTGCCAGAGTCCCGGGATCCAGGGACGGCTTCCCCGGGAGAGCACACAGCACCCTCGGGCTGGTGCAACGGCACGCAGGCCCCTGCCGCCGCAGGCTCACCCCGCACTCCATGCCCCTCCCTCCCCCGCGGCCTGAGTGAGCCAGAGTCCCTGAAGCGGCTGCTCCTTTAACCCTGTCCTGTCTGAGCGAAGAACAGACGCCCTGCTGCGACCTACACGCAGAGGCGGGGCCAAATCCAAAGCTGAGACCCGGGAGCTGTGAGAACAAAGAAGACAAAGGGAAATCTCTCCCAGCAGCCTCAGAAGCAGCAGATTAAAGCTCCACAATCAACTTGATGTACCCTGCATCTGTGGAATACATGAATAGACAACGAATCATCCCAAATTGAGGAGCCGTGTGGATGAAAGGTTCTTGGCGCTACAGCCAGGAGTCAGTGCTGTGCCTCTGAGGTGGGAGAGCCAACTTCAGGACACTGGTCCACAAGAGACCTCCCAGCTCCACATAATACCAAACTTCCCTAATATGGGAAAGGAAATAGTTAATCAAGTCCAGGAGGCACAGAGAGTCCCATACAGGATGAATCTAAGGAGAAATACACCAAGACACATATTGATCAAACTGTCAAAAATTAAACACAAAGAAATCATATTAAAAGCAGCAAGGGAAAAACAACAAATAATACACAAGGGAATCCCCATCAGGATAACAGCTGATCTTTCAGCAGAAACTCTGCAAGCCAGAAGGGACTGGCAGGACATATTTAAAGTGATGAAGGAGAAAAACGTGCAACCAAGATTACTCTACCCAGCAAGGATTTCATTCAGATTTGATGGAGAAATTAAAATGTTTACAGACAAGCAGAAGCTGAGAGAGTTCAGCACCACCAAACCAGCTTTACAACAAATGCTAAAGGAACTTCTCTAGGCAAGAAACACAACAGAAGGAAAAGACCTACAATAACGAACCCAAAACAATTAAGAAAATGGGAATAGGAACATATATATCGATAATTACCTTAAATGTAAATGGACTAAATGCTCCCACGAAAAGACACAGATTGGCTGAATGGATACAAAAACAAGACCCATATATATGCTGTCTACAAGAGACCCACTTCAGACCTAAAGACACATACAGACTGAAAGTAAGGGGATGGAAAAAGATATTCCATGCAAATGGAAATCAAAAGAAAGCTGGAGTAGCAATTCTTATATCAGACAAAATAGACTTTAAAATAAAGACTATTAGAAGAGACAAAGAAGGAAACTACATAATGATAAAGGGATTGATCCAAGAAGAAGATATAACAATTGTAAATATCTTTGCACCCAACATAGGACCACCTCAATACATAAGGCAAATACTAACAGCCATAAAAGGGGAAATCGACAGTAACACATTCACAGTAGGGGTCTTTAACACCCCAGTTTCACCAATGGATAGATCATCCAAAATGAAAATAAATAAGGAAACACAAGCTTTAAATGATACATTAAAAAAGATGGACTTAATTGATAATTATAGGACATTCCATCCAAAAACAACAGAATACACATTTTTCTCAAGTTCTCATGAAACATTCTCCAGGATAGATCATATCTTGGGTCACAAATCAAGCCTTGGTAAATTTAAGAAAATTGAAATTGTATCAAGTATCTCTTCCAACCACAATGCTATGAGACTAGACATCAGTTACAGGAAAAGATCTGTAAAAAACAAAAACACATGGAGGCTAAACAATACACTACTTAATAACGAAGTGATCACTGAAGAAATCAAAGAGGAAATCAAAAAATACCTGGAAACAAATGACAATGGAGACATGATGACCCAAAACCTATGGGATGCAGCAAAAGCAGTTCGAAGAGGGAAGATTATAGCAATACAATCCCACCTTAAGAAACAGGAAACATTTCGAATAAACAACCTAATCTTGCACCTAAAGCAATTAGAGAAAGAAGAACAAAGACACCCCAAAGTTAGTAGAAGGAAAGAAATCAGATCAGAAATAAATGAAAAAGAAATGAAGGAAACGATAGCAAAGATCAATAAAACTAAAATGTGGTTCTTTGACAAGATAAACAAAATTGATAAACCATTAGCCAGACTCATCATGAAAAAATGGGAGAAGACTCAAATCAATAGAATTAGAAATGAAAAAGGAGAAGTAACAACTGACCCTGCAGAAATACAAAAGATCATGAGAGATTACTACAAGCAACTCTATGCCAATAAAATGGACAACCTGGAAGAAATGGACAAATTCTTAGAAATGCACAACCTGCCAAGACTGAATCAGGAGAAATAGAATATATGAACAGACCAATCACAAGCACTGAAATTAAAACTGTGATAAAATATCTTCCAACAAACAAAAGCCCAGGACCAGATGGCTTCACAGGTGAATTCTATCAAACATTTACAGAAGAGCTAACACCTATCCTTCTCAAACTCTTCCAAAATATAGCAGAGGGAGGAACACTCCCAAACTCATTCTACGAGGCCACAGTCACCTTGATACCAAAACCAGACAAGGATGTCACAAAGAAAGAAAACTACAGGCCAATATCACTGATGAATATAGATGCAAAAATCCTCAACAAAATACTAGCAAACAGAATCCAAGAGCACGTTAAATGATCCTACACCATGATCACGTGGGGTTTATTCCAGGAATGCAAGGATTCTTCAATATACGCAAATCAATCAACGTGATACACCATATTAAGAAATTGAAGGAGAAATACCATATGATCATCTCAATAGATGCAGAGAAAGCTTTCAACAAAATTCAACACTGATTTATGATAAAAACCCTGCAGAAAGTAGGCATAGAGGGAACATTCCTCAACATAATAAAGGTCATATATGAAAACCCACAGCCAACATCGTCCTCAATGGTGAAAAACTGAAACCATTTCCACTAAGATCAGCAAAAAGACAAGGTTGCCCACTCTCACCACTCTTATTCAACATAGTTTTGGAAGTTTTAGCCACAGCAATCAGAGAAGAAAAGGAAATAAAAGGAATCCAAATCAGAAAAGAAGAAGTAAAGCTGTCACTGTTTGCAGATGACATGATTCTATACATAGAGAATCCTAAAGATGCTACCAGAAAACTACTAGAGCTAACCAATGAATTTGGTAAAGTAGCAGGATACAAAATTAATGCACAGAAATCTCTGGCATTCCTATATACTAATGACGAAAAATCTGAAAGTGAAATCAAGAAAACACTCCCATTTACCATTGCAACAAAAAGAATAAAATATCTAGGAATAAACCTACCTAAGGAGACAAAAGACCTGTATGCAGAAAATTATAAGACACTGATGAAAGAAATTAAGGATGATACAGATAGATGGAGAGATATACCATGTTCTTGGATTGGAAGAATCAACATTGTGAAAATGACTCTACTACCCAAAGCAATCTACAGATTCAATGCAATCCCTATCAAACTACCACTGGCATTTTTCACAGAACTAGAACAAGAAAATTCACAATTTGTATGGAAACACAAAAGACCCCTAATAGCCAAAGCAATCTTGAGAACGAAAAATGGAGCTGGAGGAATCAGGCTCCCTGACTTCAGACTATACTACAAAGCTACAGTAATCAAGACAGTATGGTACTGGCACAAAAACAGAAAGATAGATCAATGGAACAGGATAGAAAGCCCAGGGATAAACCCACGCACATATGGTCACCTTATCTTTGATAAAGGAGGCAGGAATGTACAGTGGAGAAAGGACAGCCTCTTCAATAAGTGGTGCTGGGGAAACTGGACAGGGACATGTAAAAGTATGAGATTAGATCACTCCCTAACACCATACACAAAAATAAGCTCAAAATGGATTAAAGACCTAAATATAAGGCCAGAAACTATCAAACTCTTAGAGGAAAACAGGCAGAACACTCTATGACATAAATCACAGCAAGGTCCTTTTTGACCCACCTCCTAGAGATATGGAAATAAAGACAAAAATAAACACATGGGACCTAATGAAACTTAAAAGCTTTTGCACAGCAAAGGAAAGCATAGACAAGACCAAAAAACAGCCCTCAGAATGGGAGAAAATATTTGCAAATGAAGCAACTGACAAAGGATTAATCTCCTAAAATTTACAAGCAGGTCATGCAGCTCAACAACAAAAAAACAAACAACCCAATCCAAAAATGGGCAGAAGACCTAAATAGACATTTCTCCACAGAAGATATACGGACTGCCAACAAACACATGAAAGAATGCTCAACATCTTTAATCATTAGAGAAATGCAAATCAAAACTACAATGAGATATCATCTCACACCAGTCAGAATGGCCATCATCAAAAAATCTAGAAACAATAAATGCTGGAGAGGGTGTGGATAAAAGGGAACACTCTTGCACTGCTGGTGGGAATGTGAATTGGTACAGCCACTATGGAGAAATGTATGGAGGTTCCTTAAAAAACTACAAATAGAACTACCATATGACCCAGCAATCCCACTACTGGGCACATACCCTGAGAAAACCATAATTCAAAAAGAGTCATGTACCAAAATGTTCACTGCAGCTCTATTTACAATAGCCCGGAGATGGAAACAACCTAAGTGTCCATCATCAGATGAATGGATAAAGAAGATGTGGCACATATATACAATGGAATATTACTCAGCCATAAAAAGAAATGAAATTGAGCTATTTGTAATGAAGTGGGTAGACCTAGAGTCTGTCATACAGAGTGAAGTAAGTCAGAAAGACAAAGACAAATACCGTATGCTAACACATATATATGGAATTTAAGAAGAAGAAAAATGTAATGAACAACCTAGGGGTAAGACAGGAATAAAGACACAGACCTACTAGAGAATGGACTTGAGGATATGGAGAGGGGGAAGGGTAAGCTGTGTCAAAGCGAAAGAGAGGCATGGACATATATACACTACCAAACGTAAGGTAGATAGCTAGTGGGAAGCAGCCGCATAGCACAGGGAGATCAGCTCGGTGCTTTGTGACTGCCTGGAGGCGTGGGATAGGGAGGGTGGGAGGGAGACGAAAGAAGGAGGGGATATGGGAACAGATGTATATGTATAACTGATTCATTTTGTTATAAGGCAGAAACGAACACACCATTGTTAAGCAATTATACTCCCATAAAGATGTAAAAAAAAAAAAAAAAAAAAAAAAAAACTAAGTTGCCCAGAGTCACTCATATTGTAATTAGGTTTCATCTGGCTTCAAGCTCATTCTCCATTCAAACCGTAGCCACACTGACTCCCATCAAAATGTTAATGGTCAGGGATAATTCAGTTGCAAGGAAAAGAAACACACTCAAGACAGCTTGGGTAGAAGAGATTTAATGGGGAAGATGAGGAAACTTTGTGGAAAGACCTGATGGTAAGAAAGATCATGGAATGTTCAAAGAATGAAAGAGGCATAGTATGGCTGAAAAAGAGAGGTGGAAGGAACACGGGAGAAACCTCGAGAGTGGACAGCAGCCACATCAAGGAAGGCCTTGTCAGTCATGCATTCAGAACATGCATTTGGTGGAGAGTTAGGCACATAGCATAGTGATTAAATCATAGACTCTGAAAACAGCCAGATCTAGATTCAAAACCCAGCGTCCCTCTAAACTGGCTGTGTAATCTTGTATAGTTACCCAATTGTATAAGCAATACTTCCTTCGGTAAACTGGACACAGAGCAGCTTTCTTAAAAGTTGTGTGATGATTAAATAAGATAATGCATATAAAGCACTTATCACAAGGTACATATAATAGAGGCTTATGTTACTGATTATTATTATGTAGCCTTTTCATTATACTTCATCTGGTGTCAGACCTTCCATGATATATGCAAAAACGTTTTTCACAAGCATATCTCTCAATAGACTCTCAAGAAGAAACTTCCACTAAAAGGAAACTTTTATCACCACCATCAAACATTTCTTCTACATGAACTTCCCTATGTCATTATTCATGCTAGTTTCCATTTTCATTCAACAATGATTACTGAACATGCACTGTTTTAGACACTATGCTAGGCATTATGGATGTACGGATAATTAAAAAATGTTTTCTAACCTGGAGGAGGTTGCATGATAAAGGGGTAGAAGAAATGAAATGGCTGCTACATGTTGTCATTTTGTATTGGGAAAGAAAAAGCAAGGCTTTCAATGGGTATTTATCACATTCCCAGCAAGGTATTACATGCTTCTGTGCATTGTTATCAGATCTTAGTCCTTATCAGAACTTTATGAGTACATTTTTCCCCCTAATAATAGAGAAGGAAAACAAGCTCAAATAACTTGCTCAAGTTCATGCATTTTCTAAGATGGTAATTCACCATTTAAACTCTTACTCTAAACCCAAGCTCTTCCCACCTGCAGGGCTTTTTTACCAAGTCTCCAAACTGTACTAGTTTCACTTTATTAAAATAAGGACCAGAAAGTTATCTTTGGGTTTAGCAACAAGGAATTCATTGGTGACCTTGATGAGAATAGTTTAGTAAGTTGAAAGAAAATGCTAACAAAGGAGAGAATGGATACAGTAGTTGGAAGGGTATAAAGTTGGGGAAGATATTGTTTTAGTCCTTACTTTATTAGATCTCTCTATAGCAATGGACACTCATCTCTTCCTTTTCACAAGCATTTTTTTTTTTCTTTGAACACTATGCCCCAGACTCTGAGGGTTCCTCTTTTGCTGCTTACCCTTTAAATGCTAGAGTTCTGGGGTACTTTGAATTCATGCTCCAGTAAGATGACTTAGCCTGAGCCCTATGTGAGATCTTATTTAATCTTCCCAGCAATGTTTTGAGACACTTGTCATTGACCCTATTTTACTGTTGGGTGAAAAAAAAAAAAAACCCTGAAGCTCAGAGGAGGTAATTTACCTAACCAAAGTCATACAGGTAATAAGTAATGGGTATAGGATTAGGACAAAGGTCAATCTGACAGCAAAGCTCATAACATACTTTCTACCCAACTATATTTTCAGGAGCCCTTAGGACATGAGATTAGACATGCGTCATCTACTTGAGATTCTCAGGACTCAGGCTGGTCCCCAGCCTCTATATTTACCTCTCCAAGTCATGGAAGGTTAGTTCTCAACTGGCACATTCTAAATATAAGGGGCTGGGCGTGGGGTCAGAACTTTTTGAATTTCTGCTCAAGCTAACCCTGAAAATAGCCAAAATTTATAGAGATTAAGAGCCAGATTAAATAGCCAGCAGTTTATGCCCACATAAAAGCTCAGACCCGGCTTCCAGACAACTGCACATCCTTAACTCTTGAAAGGAGAATGAAACAAAAGACACCAATCTGCTCCTGCTCGACTGTTGAATCTAAAAGTCATTTATAAATCTGCCACATGTTGCAAATCTGACAGTAAGCTGTTCAGAGTTACTTTTAAAGATGAAAAAAATTACCAGTTCATCAAAATGTTTGAGCAGCCTTGCCCAGTCTCCTCAGTGATAATAGATGATCTAAAATCCAAACTATTATCTCCCTGGGCAATCATGTGCACCCATGGTGTTAACAGTAATATCTCCTCCACCTCTGGCATGCTTCCCAAGGATATTACTGAAAAATCTTTTTAATATATTTTATTTAACCTAATGTATTTAAACACACATATTACTTTTGATTTGCAAAGGCATGAGGTGTTAAGTGAAATAGTACATGGAATATAAGTGGGTTTCTACAATAGGCTATTTTAGAAGCTTTAATTTTTCTTGCCTTTCTTGGTTTCCACTGTAATGATTAGAATAAAACAGGGACACTTTTCAGTGATAGAATTAAGACCTCTCTTCAGAGTAAATCCTTCTTTACTTTGCCTCCTTTCAAGTACATGAGAAGAGCTGCTAGGTGAGTTTATTTAATCACTTGGCATACGTCATGTTAACTCAAGGAAAAAGCAAAGTGCCTGAAAAGCCAGGATAAACTGTGCATAACTCTTTTTCCCCCTCACAAAGTCTGGTTCCAAAAAAACCCATCTTTACTGCCTGAGGCTAATATGTAAGTTAGTGAGAGATTAAGGTCTGGTTTTTATAGCATTTTATGTAGTATTTGACAATCCATAGGGACCTTGCCTATTAGTCCTTCACAGATATAAAATGTAATTTTAAATTTCACTTCATCATGGTAATAGGCTATATACACTTCCTTTTTAAAGCCTGCAGACCATCCTTTCACCTTAGGGAGCCTCCAACACCCTGACTTAATCACTTCTTGGTGACTCATTGCAACCTGTCCACTCTTGTGAAAATATATAAATCCTAATTATTTTTAAAGGTCTTTTCTAGGATGAGGTTGATTTCTTGTACACACTCAGGCTAAGCATACACAGAAAAAATAGATAGGAAGAGATTCTTTTTCTCTGAAGGATTGGATTATTTTATATATTCTCTCCTCTGCCCCTTCTCCCCATTTGCAGTAAAGCCTCTGATAGAGAGACCCTTGATGCCAGAAGGTAGCCAATCAGCCAAATCCCTAATAGGGAAAATAAATAGTAATAATTGCTTATAGCGTGATGCTAATGTACATACAATGTGGCTACTAGGGCACAAACCCTCCTAAGCAGTAGGTAATTTGGTCAGTCAGTTGCTAGATAGATGAAACTATTTTTATTCACATTTTGTAGATGAGGATAGAGAAACTCAGAGAAACTCAAGGCTAATTCTTGGCAAGAGTTGACATTGGGTCTTCCAGTATTTAGTTAACGTATCTCTCCAATATATCTCACTGCCATTTAAATTGTTAAATAATCTTCATACCTCCTAGACAGGTCATATCTTGCCCCTATTGGAGTTACTTCTCATTTAATCAAATAATTCAGTTAACCGGGACATGATCATTGCTATTTAACAGTTCATACTAAGGCATTTGTTACTTCTTCTCACGTGAAACTCTTTGCTGACTACTGCATGTTCCTTCTCATGGAGGAGCTTAACACCTAGAAGAGACATCCCCTTTTCAACTCTCATTGTTCCCAGCTAATGGCCTAGGCTTGTGATGATCTTAGGTTAGATTCCTCCCAGGAGTCTGTGGATTCCACAGCCGCATTCTGGAGCTCAGATAAGCCATTTTAGAGATGGACCACATTATGCAATCTTGAAACTAAGGTTTACTAGTCCAGCATGTGCTCCATCATAATATCATGATTTCCTGGACCACCTACTATAAATATCATAATATCAATTTACAGATTGCAAAATTAGAATCTCACCCCATCTAGCCAACCTAACTTTCCAAATGTTAATACCTCAAAATCCATCTTGAGTTATATTCCAAAGTTTCTATAACACAATTCTAATATACACCTAAGAGGCTGGTGGAAGGAATTCTCTCTATTTTTTCTAATTTGCTTTTTTAAATGTGAATGCATTGTAACTTGCAGCTGAATACTTCCATAAAGATAATTACATATGGCAAGACAGAAAAACTTTTTGAAAAAAAATTCCCTTGAATATGTGCCTGAATTCATTTACAACTGTTGCTGCTTTAAACACTTCAGGCAGAATAAGTGGATGGCACTAAACAGCTTAGCTGCAATTATTATGGAATGTCTGAGGTATAATTTCCCCTGCGGTTTTGTTAGGCGTACAAAATTCATAATTCTGATTTGTGGCAGGTACTTATTACCCATCACAGGTGGGGATATGCAAATATTATTCTAGTAGAGGTGAACAGCCTTTATTTCAGTATTCAGCTATTAACGAGATTTGTGAGTCTGGTACTCTGGGGCCATTTAATTAATTAGATGGTACAGATAAAATATAAATTGTTTTGTAGGCTACACAATCCATGTCCTAGGAGGTGTAAAACTGAGGCTAAATGAACTTAGTGCAGATTGATTTGTTGTTTTTTATATAGCTCCCAGTAAATGTAAATCCTGCTCATTATTTTACTGTATTAATTCCACTCATAATCCTCATATTCTCTGAGTTTCATTAAAATAGATGCTGTGTACTTGACTGTTTTGTTAAGGGACTTTATCACTTAATCTCCATGTCCTTGGTAGTAAGCATGTCCTGTATATACAGAAAGAATGTATCTACCGTAAACTTTTTGAAAATTTTTCATGTTCTTGAGTAAGAATTTTTTATTAATTTATACTATTATGTATGAGGAAATAACATCTGCTAAAATAAATCCTGGGAAATTGCATGATATTTAATAAGAGTTTTATTGGGATTGTCAAAAAGTAATGCAACCTACACAACTACCTGCACATAAGGAGAATAATTTCCCAGGCATCTGATACCTCAAGGAAGTGAGAAGTTTACAGTTATATGGACAATGACACATGAGTTTAACTGCCACGTTGCTTTTGTATATTTGGCATTGGATGCCTAGCAGTCTACGTTAAGGATGTGGGATCTTTTCTTGACATAGAGGGAAAAGTCATTGTGAATGATTGTGCTGTCTGTCATGGGTGTGTCATCATAGAGTGGTGTTGTTTGTGCTGGATATTTGCCATTTTGGGTTTATATCTTTGGTGATAACTCAATTAAAAGTCTTTAATCCTATTGTTGATTACCCTTAATTTGGCAATTAAGAACAAAAATGCACATATTTTGTTTCATTCAGAAGATACTTGATTGAAGTTATTAAACAGCATAGCAGTTCCCATCTTCTAATAATAGATTTGGACATGTTTACTCCAATTTTACTTTGAAACTAGAAACTAGAAAGTAATTATGCAGATAAATGACTGAATATTTTTTCTGAGTTAAAGTTGGACTTATCTTAAATTTCAGTTTGGGGTTAAATACTAATTTCTTTCTTCTAACCTTCAAGACTTCATCTAAAGTTGAAATTTGGGCTAACCATAATAGTTTCTCTCTTCTTTGAGTACTATTTTCTATCTTCTGCCAGCCTCCCTGCACTCCCCAACTCTTTTCATTTCTTAATGAAAAGCAAGCATATTTCTCAAAAGAAACATTCTTTTAACACCTTGAATAAATAAAAGGAGGGGTACATAAGAAAATGTAAGAACTGGAGAACAATTTCCCAACGGGATTTAATAACCACATTTAAAATAATTGCAAAAGCAGAAGCCCACACATCATGTTGACAACCTTGAATGCAAAGCAAAATACTTAAATGTGCAGATCTGAGAGCTTTGCATTCCAGGTTGCCTTTCAGAAAATGTAGTTTCAAGAAACTTCTGTTAATCTCCATAAAAAACCAGGAAGTCATAATTTTTATTAATTTGAGAAGAGATTTATAAGGTGTTACAACCATGTATTCTACATCTCCAAGGGAAAAAAAAAATTAAATGAAGAGTGATAATTATTCAGATTCAAAACATGTTATAGAGGCCAAGACAAAATTCAACAATTAGAAAAATATTATTAGCAGAAAAATAACAAGGGAATTATATACTGAAAAGATTGGTCAAGACAATGCTACTGAAATATTTAAGTGGTTTACACAGATAATAATGAGATGCACTATTAACGGTGTATTTCCTGTGAAATTAAATTCTTTTGAATTTGCAAACTTCAATAGTTAAAGTGGCTATAAATAGTAGAACCTAGGTTACTGTTGTAGAAACAAGTTGAGATCTATTATTAACCCTAATTTGATAAATATATATTTTTTATAAATAGAGAAAATAATGATGGAACAAATGTACACAATATAAAATGTTAAGATTAGTTTTTGCTTTTTTCTTTTATATTATACTCATGAAAATATTTCAGACATATACATAATATTCTGTATTATGCAGGTTTCTCCAAGTTTCAGGCCTTTGGTAGCACAACTACTCAATACCTCTGCAGTTGGTGTATTTGGAGAAAATGGAAGAATCACCTCCCTTCTGATTCTTTGGAGAACATTGAAGAGGTCACATGAAAGGCACTGGATGTGTGGATAGGAGATAATGAGATGTGCTCTTATTGCAGAACTTTTGGGTGGAGATCAGGACCTGACCTTACCTTTCTGAGCTCAAAAAGGAGTTGAACTGAGTGGCAAATAAGTGGCTCTATGCATATGTCAAAAGAGTAAACTTTAATGGAGGAAAACTAAGAAAAAGAAAGCATCAATCAGGATGTTAAAGGGAAACTTTGTAAACTTTGTTACAAATGTATGACATATCTTTACTGAAGGAGATAGGGAAAAAGGAAGCTGACCTACATAACTTTGGAAAACGATGTTTTAGCTTTAAAGCTAAACTTAAAAAAAAAATGGTAAAGAGACTTTAAGGCTAAAGACAAAAAGGAACTGGACATAAACACTGTACTTTAGTTGGTAATTTTTTTTTCTCATGGGAGTTCAAGTTGGCAATTCTGAAAAGGCTTTATGTGTGTATTGAATTTGGATAAATAAGTGAAGCTTGATAGTGGGTGCTAGGTTTCTCACTGTTGGAGAAAGATGTTACAGATAAGCAAGAGGGGAAGGCTAGAATAAACTCCATGGTACTGGATCAGAGTTGGAGACATCAGTGTGAACTCATGTCTAGCTTAATACTGATACAGATAGTAGATATATATACAACCATAGAAATATGTATATACATAAATAAGTATCTATACTTGTGTTACTTAGCTCTGTTTGTTGAGAGGTCCTAGAAGCAATGATACCCCACTATCAATGAGCACACAGAGCACCCAGATCTTGGTTTCTAAATACCATTTTAATCAAAGTAACAGTGGGTTCAGAGAGAAATAATTGATTCTAGATTTGGGGCAGGAAAATACAAGATGAGTCTCAAATATGTAGCAGTGACAGAAGGTAAGAAAGTGAGCAAAAAAAACAATCATGTAAAAGGGACAAAGAAGTCAACTGAAAGAACTCTCAATGGCAAAAGCTGGAACAATTTAAACTACAAAATAAATAATATAAAGTAAATATTCATGAGTCCATACTGATATAAATAAATGAAGACTAATCTTCCTTTCATGACTATTATGAATAATTATGCTTAATTATCCCAAATAATCTTCGTCAACAGGTGGAACATAATCCCCCATTACTGCTCTTTCCCCTTGAGAGTGGGATAGGTTTCCAAAGGTTAGTGCATGGATAAGGAAAAATGGTACTAAAAAAAAGCCTGGTCAACATTACCTTAACCAAGTGTTGACCTTTAAACAGTGGTGTTGTGGGCACCTCCAGTACCAGTGGATATGTGTGATGAGAAGAACACTTCACCACTTTGGTATTCTTCCAACAACCCATAACCCATGTCTAATCATGAGGAAAAACAGCAGATAAAACCAAAACTGAGGTAAAGGAAATACATATGGTTTTTGTCTCTAGTTTCTGGCACAGAGGTCCTAAAACCCTTGGAATTTCCTAAGTGTTAGGAATATCTTCTGTCATTCATTAGGGGTCCTTTTTGAGTGCACCTGAGTTTATGCTAATGAGACAAATTAGGGTGGGGCTCCTCAATAACCTGGGGTGGGCTTGTCCCAAGAAAGACCAAACATTTAGAGGGTTGGGACTTTCAGTCCCACTTCCCTGACCTCTGAGAAAAGGACAGAGGCTGGAGGTTAAATTAATCACCAAAGGCAATGATTTAATCACGCACATCTATGTAATGAAGCCTCCATAAAACCCTAAAAGGACGGGGTTCAAGAGCTTCCACATTGGTGAACAAGTGCAAATGCAGAAAGTGCAACTTGTGCAAAGAGCATGGAAGCTCTGTGCCCTTTCCACACACTTTTCCCTAGGCATCTCTTCCATTTGGCTGTTCCTGAGTTATATCCTTTTTCAATAAGCTGGTAATTGTGAAAGGAAAATCAAAATGGAGTCAATATTGTTAAGAGAGGTCTCTAAAATGGATCTGGGAGGCCATTAAGGAAGTGTGTCTTATACACATCTCAGTCTGGATGGAACCTGACCATTTGACCTGATGAAATCATCCAAAACATCTGCCAGAAACTCATGACAGCCTATCTACTTATGGAACACTTACCTTAATACAAATCATGATTTGTTATGGATAATTTTTTTAATTTAATTTTATTTTTTGTTGAAGTACAGTTGATTTACAGTGTCATGCCAATCTCTGCTGTACAGCAAAGTGACTCATTTATACACATAGAGACATTCTTTTTTTTAATATATTCTTTTCCATTATGGTTTATCACAGGATATTGAATATAGTTCCCTGTGCTATACAGTAGGACTTTGTTGTTTATCCATCTTATATATAATAGTTTGCATCTGCTAATCCCACACTCCCAGTCTTTTCCTCTCCCACACCCTCCCCCTTGGCAATCATAAGTCTGTTCTCTATAAGACAAATACTTTTTGACTCGTATCAGAGCCAATCACAATTCTTGCCAGCCAACTTTTAACAATCTCATGGCTTTTTGTCTTTATAAACTCCTGACTCTTTCTCTTCCCCAGTATAGTATTTTGGGGTTACTGGACTCTGTGTCTCCTGAATTGCAATTCTTAAGACCCTGAATAAACTTTTTTATTATTTGCAGTCTCCTACATCCTTTTCTGGCTGACATAATGTAGTAAGTAAATATTTCTCTGAGTTCTGTGAGCCACTCTAACAAATTAATGGAACTGAAGGAGAGGGGTCATGGGAACCTCCAGCCTATGGTTCATGGGTCAAAAGCACAGGTGACCACTTGGACTTCAATTGGCATCTGAAGTGGGTGAGGGGGTGAGTCTTGTTGGATTGAGCCCATAATCTGTGGGATCTGATGCTTTCTCCAGATAGATATTATCAAAATTGAATGACTTGCTCAGTGTGTTGATGGAAAAAACACACATTGGAATACCTGACTCATACCTCTCAAAACTGTCAGAGTCATGAAAAACTGAGGAAAGACAATAAACTGTCACAGACAGACACTAGGGAGACAAGATAACTAAATACAATGTGGTACAGTTTGAGCAAGAAAACAAATGAGGTAGTATTATATGGTCATTAGATTGGGTCCTGAAAGAGAAGAAACAGCATTCACACACCTCCTAAGAAAAAGTTTGCATATATTATATAATATTTTAGATTCACAACCAGTTATTTGTAATGTTATATACACTTTTAGGATTTTTGCCGGTTTTTGAAAAATATCTTTCAAGTTCTTTCCTATATGAGCTGTAAAATTTTAGGACATATTTAAGTGTTCTTGGGCAGTGACTAATCTTAAATACTCTTGCAAACATTTGAAAATTGAATTGAAAAGCATTAGAAGCATTCTTAGAAGTCATTTTTACTCCGGAACAGTTAGTAATTGAATTATACGAGGAGGTGACTACAAACTTCATAAATATATACAGACTCCAGAGATCCATACTAAGTGTTTCTTCAATTTTCCTGTTGTCAGATCCCCCCAAAATGCCCACAGGGATATGAATGCCCCACTATGCATGGGCAACTGTGTTAAGGGTGGGGGTCAGGGAGTGGATAGTCAGTAAGGAAAGAGACTGATTGTAGTTAAAGTTTCGTACTTTGCAAATTTTGTGAAAATATATGACAATACAAAGGTAATGTTAAGGTCTTTCCAAGCCCTAACATCTGACTCTACTAAGATAAGAAGATTTAAATTTGGACTTAAGAGTAATAAGGAAATTCTCTAAGCCATAAGCCTATGCAGCATGTTTCAACCAGATAGCCAACCACTGGAGTATCAATATTGTCCCAGCTAATAATCAAATGGTAATCCATGTCTCAGTTATCTCCTTGTATATATTGATTTATTGTATACCTTTCCCTCTGGAACAAAGAGGGAAAGGATGGGATGGAGGAGGGAAGAAAAGGAAGTTTAGGAAGCTCTGGGCAGACTACCTGGTCATAATAAAATCTAATACTTATTTTTAAAACACTTATGCAGTATATCTCTGTTCTAGGTACAATTCTCAGTGCTTTATAAGTGTGAATTCATGTAATCTTCATGACAACCCAATGGGTAAGTACAATTATCATCCCTTTTCTCAGATGAGGAAATTGAGGTACAGAGGATAAATTTGCCCCCTTCACAAAGTAAGTAAGGCAGAACAAGAATCTGAAGATTGTAAATCCCACCCCCATCCTGTGACTTTTTTAGAAAGATGGAAGAAAAAAGGGGGAATATGAATGAAACAGAGTAGCAGTTGTAAAGTTATGAGCAGTGAAGGGAACCTGGTGCCAAGATATTGTTTATTAGCCAATAAATTCCCAGGAGAAGTTGATCACCTTTGGATGGGTCATGCATTTCAGTTTGTTGTCTTCACAACCCTTTGATGCATTGACCTGTCACTTAACATATTTAGATTGCTTGTCTGGCCTCTGAAGAAAATGAAATAAAAGGTTGGAATGAGAGAGCAATGGAAATAAGAAAAGAAATGAGAGTCCAAAAAATGAGAAAAGAAGGAAATATGAAAAAGCACATAGGCGAAAATTGGATGATAGGGAAGCAGGCCTGAACTAGATGGCCAGCCACGTATATCCACTAATAAAATATTACAGTAAAAAAGAATGAGAGCACATCTTCATAGTGCTTTATTTTAAAAAGAATCAAAAGAGTGGAGAAGGAACCAAAGATGGACTCTGTCCTCCCCTGCTCTTGCTCAGTTTAGAATAGCTCTATAGATACTATAGACACATTTCCAGCAATAGAAATAATTCCCTCCAACATTTATCCAATCCTCTCTGGGACTCTTATTCAGACTTTAGACCAATTGAGTCCTTTTGTGTTTTGGACCAATGTACAGTCATCTGGAAAGGATTCTCTGAGCCACAATTCATTGGTCTGAAATCAAATCTTCTTCCAAATGAAGTAGAAGATAGCCCAGGCTTTCATCTGCTAGAGCACATCTTTTTGTAAGTGACAAGCAGCCCTACCTTTAAGACCCATCAGAACTGGAGTAAGTGAAGGAAGGGAAATAAAAATAAGTTAGAAAGAAAATTAAACATTCCTAGCACTTTAGGTTACACATCCACATCGAAACATGAAGAAATCCTGGTCTTGGACATACACATATTTGGCATGAGAGCTTGGATTTCTTCTTTTACTGATGTTTGCCCAGTCTTTCAAAATGACAAATATGAGAAAGCCTTGGTAAATTAGTTTATTTTGGAGATTTGTTAAGAGCCTGTTCACTGATGGAACAGTACATGGAAAAAATCTAAAATCATAAAAAGTCACACCAAAAATAAACAACTCTCAGCCCTGACACCCTTAGCAAAGCTACTAAAGAAAAGGCAAGTGTTTTCACCATTCTCTGAGGCTAGGTAAAGCAGGAATCGGCAGCAAGAATAAGGGGATGTGCATCATGCATGCAAGTGACCCTTCCTTAGGCTTATTAGTAGACCTGAGTAAAAGGCTCTTTGGAAAAGCCACCTGTGAAAGTTCAAATCCTAGCTAACTCAAGCCTTTTCTGCCTTCTAAAGTTCAACACAGACAATCTCCCAATTTCTTCAATGTCTTCTGCAAAATTAGAATAACAGAATATTGTAAGGTGTTGTGCTGGGTCACTACGAAAATAACTAGTTTTTTTTCTTTTTTTTGCGGTATGTGGGCCTCCCACTGTCGTGGCCTCTCCCGCTGCGGAGCACAGGCTCCGGACGCGCAGGCCCAGTGGCCATGGCTCACGGGCTTAGCCGCTCCGCGGCATGTGGGCTCCTCCTGGACCGGGGCATGAACCCGCATCCACTGCATCGGCAGGCGGACTCTCAACCACTGCGCCACCAGGGAAGCCCCAATAACTAGTTTTTAATAGAGAAAATAGTTGTCACACTCTTGCCCCAGAAGGCTAACTTGAAAATAAACATCAACCACGCTGGTTGCAAAGAATATTTTATCTCACTGAATTCTTCACTGAAATCAGGGTTGTTTTCTACCCCTGGATTCTTGCATTAAAAAAAAAGGAAGTTAGATTTTGTATGAACAGAGTATTTACATAGATCTCAAATACCTTCAAATTTCACTCCTTCTATTAGCATGATGATGATCTTCCCAAACAATTCACTTAAAAAAATAATTTTTAGAGAAGTTTTTGGTTTTTGGCAAAATGGAGTAGAAAATACAGAGAGTTTCTAAATATCCATTACCCCCACACACTCATAGCCTCCCTCACTATCAATATCTGGAACCAGAGTAGTACATTTGTTATAATCAACAAACATGCATTGATACATCATTATCACCCAGAGTCCATACTTTACATTAGGGTTCACTCTTGGTGATGTACATTATATGGGTTTTGATAAATGTATAATGACACGCATCCACGATTATAGTATCATACAGAATAGTTTCACTGTCCTAAAAATTTCCTGTGCTCTTTCTTTTCTACCTCCAACCCCTGGCAACAACTGATTATTTTAGTGTCTCCATAGTTTTGCCTCTCTAGGATGTCATACAGTAAAAATGATATAGTGTGTTGTCTTCTCAGATTGTTTTTTTCACTTACTGATAGGCATTTAAGATTTTTCTGTATTTTCATAATTTGTTAACTCATTTATTTTTACTTTTGAATAATATTCTATTGTCTGGATGTGCCATAGTTTAGTTATCCATCACCAACTGAAGGAAATCTTGGTTGCTTCTAGGTTTGGATTTATGAATAAAGATGCTCTAGACATCTGTGTATAGGTTTTTGCATGGACATAAGTTTTAAACTCCTATGGCTAAATACCAAGCAGTATGATTGTTGGATTGTATGGTGAGAGTATGTTTAATTTGGTAAGAAACCACCAAACTGCCTTCCAAAGTGGCTGTACCATTTTGCCTTTCCTCCAGCAATGAATGAGAATTCCTATTGTTCTACATCTTTGCCAACGTTTGTTGTGGTTAGTGTTCTGGATTTTGGCCATTCTAATGGGTGTATAGTGTTATCTCATTGTTGTTTCAATTTACATTTTCCTGTTGACATAATATGTGGAGCTCTGTTATAAACTTATTTGTCATCTGTATATATTTTTCAGTGAGGTGTCTATTCAGGTTATTAGATAATTTTTTAGTCTGGTTGTTTGTTTTCTTATTGTTGAGTTTGTTTTTTTTTAGTTTCTGCTTTATAACAAAGTGAATCAGTCATACATATACATCTGTTCCCACATCCCTTCCCTCATGCATCTCCCTCCCTCCCACCCTCCCCATCCCACCCCTCCAGGCAGTCACAAACAACCGAGCTGATCTCCCTGTGCTCTGCAGCTGCTTCCCACTATCTATCTACCTTACGTTTGGTAGTGTATATATGTCCATGCCTCTCTTTCGCTTTGTCACAGCTTACCCTTCCCCCTCCCCATATCCTCAACTCCATTCTCAAGTAGGTGTGTGTCTTTATTCCTGTTTTAACCCTAGGTTCTTCATGACATTTTTTTTTAAATTCCATATATATGTGTTAGCATACGGAATTTGTCTTTCTCTTTCTGACTTACTTCACTCTGTATGACAGACTCTAGGTCTATCCACTTCATTACAAATAGCTCAGTTTCGTTTCTTTTTATGGCTGAGTAATATTCCATTGTATATATGTGCCACATCTTCTTTATCCATTCATCCGATGATGGACACTTAGGTTGTTTCCATCTCCAGGCTATTGTGAATAGAGCTGCAATGAACATTTTGGTACATGTCTCTTTTTGAATTATGGTTTTCTCAGCCTATATGCCAAGTAGTGGGACTGCTGGGTCATATGGTAGTTCTATTTGTAGTTTTTTAAGGAACCTCCAGACAACAGTAGTGGTTGTACCAATTCACATTCCCACCAGCAATGCAAGAGTGTGCCCTTTTCTCCACACCCTCTCCAGCATTTATTGTTTCTAGATTTTGTGATGATGGCCATTCTGACTGGTGTGAGATGATATCTCATTGTAGTTTTGATTTGCATTTCTCTAATGATTAATGATGTTGAGCATTCTTTCATGTGTTTGTTGGCAGTCTGTATATCTTCTTTGGAGAAATGCCTATTTAAGTCTTCTGCCCATTTTTGGATTGGGTTGTTTGTTTTTTTGTTATTGAGCTGCATGAACTGTTTATAAATTTTGGAGATTAATCCTTTGTCAGTTGCTTCATTTGCAAATATTTTCTCCCATTCTGAGGGTTGTCTTTTGGTCTTGTTTATGGTTTCCTTTGCTGTGCAAAAGCTTTGAAGTTTCATTAGGTCCCATTTGTTTATCTTTGTTTTTAGTTCCATTTCTCTAGGAGGTGGGTCAAAAAGGATCTTGCTGTGATTTATGTCATAGAGTGTTCTACCTATGTTTTCCTCTAAGAGTTTGATAGTTTCTGGCCTTATATTTAGGTATTTAATCCATTTTGAGCTTATTTTTGTGTATGGTGTTAGGGAATGATCTAATCTCATACTTTTACATGTCCCTGTCCAGTTTCCCCAGCACCACTTATTGAAGAGACTGTCCTTTCTCCACTGTACATTCCTGCCTGCTTTATCAAAGATAAGTTGACCATATGTGCGTGGGTTTATCTCTGGGCTTTCTATCCTGTTCCATTGATCTATCTTTCTGTTTTTGTGCCAGTACCACACTCTCTTGATTACTGTAGCTTTGTAGTATAGTCTGAAGTCAGGGAGCCTGATTCCTCCAGCTCCATTTTTCGTTCTCAAGATTGCTTTGGCTATTCGGGGTCTTTTGTTTTTCCAAACAAATTGTGAAATTTTTTGTTCTAGTTCTGTGAAAAATGCCAGTGGTAGTTTGATAGGGATTGCATTGAATCTGTAGATTGCTTTGGGTAGTAGAGTCGTTTTCACAATATTGATTCTTCCAATCCAGGAGCATGGTATATCTCTCCATCTATTTGTATCATCTTTAATTTCTTTCATCAGTGTCTTATAATTTTCTGCATACAGGTATTTTGTCTCCTTAGGTAGGTTTATTCCTAGATATTTTATTCTTTTTGTTGCAATGGTAAATGGGAGTGTTTTCTTGATTTCATTTTCAGATTTTTCATCATTTGTGTACAGGAATGCCAGAGATTTCTGTGCATTAATTTTGTATCCTGCTACTTTACCAAATTCATTGATTAGCTCTAGTAGTTTTCTGGTGGCATCTTTAGGATTCTCTATGTATAGAATCATGTCATCTGCAAACAGTGACAGCTTTACTTCTTCTTTTCTGATTTGGATTCCTTTTATTTCCTTTTAATCTCTGATTGCTGAGGCTAAAACTTCCAAAACTAAGTTGAATAAGAGTGGTGAGAGTGGGCAACCTTGTCTTGTTCCTGATCTTAGTGGAAATGGTTTCAGTTTTTCAACATTGAGGACAATGTTGGCTGTGGGTTTGTCATATATGGCCTTTATTATGTTGAGGAAAGTTCCCTCTATGCCTACTTTCTGCAGGGTATTTATCATAAATGGGTGTTGAATTTTGTCGAAAGCTTTCTCTGCATCTATTGAGATGATCATATGGTTTTTCTCCTTCAATTTGTTAATATGGTGTATCACATTGATTGATTTGCGTATATTGAAGAATGCTTGCATTCCTGGAATAAACCCCACTTGATCATGGTATATGATCCTTTTAATGTGCTGTTGGATTCTGTTTGCTAGTATTTTGTTGAGGATTTTTGCATCTATGTTCATCAGTGATATTGGCCTGTAGGTTTCTTTCTTTGTGATATCCTTGCCTGGTTTTGGTATCAAGGTGATGGTGGCCTCGTAGAATGAGTTTGGGAGTGCTCCTCCCTCTGCTATATTTTGGAAGAGTTTGAGAAGGATAGGTGTTAGCTCTTCTCTAAATGTTTGATAGAATTCGCCTGTGAAGACATCTCGTCCTGGGCTTTTGTTTTTTGGAAGATTTTTAATCACAGTTTCAATTTCAGTGCTTGTGATTGGTCTATTCATATTTTCTATTTCTTCCTGATTCAGTCTTGGCAGGTTGTGCATTTCTAAGAATTTGTCCATTTCTTCCAGGTTATCCATTTTATTGGCATAGAGTTTCTTGTAGTAATAATCTCTCATGATCTTTTGTATTTCTGCAGTGTCAGTTGTTACTTCTCCTTTTTCATTTCTAATTCTATTGATTTGAGTCTTCTCCCTTTTTTCTTGATGAGTCTGGCTAATGGTCTGTCAAGTTTGTTTATCTTCTCAAAAACCAGCCTTTAGTTTTATTGATCTTTGCTATCGTTTCCTTCATTTCTTTTTCATTTATTTGTGATCTGACCTTTATGATTTCTTTCCTTCTGCTAACTTTGGGGGTTTTTTGTTCTTATTTCTCTAATTGCTTTAGGTGCAGGGTCAGGTTGTTTACTCGAGATGTATCCTGTTTCTTAAGGTGGGATTGTATTGCTATAAACCTCTCCTTAGAACTGCTTTTGCTGTGTCGCATAGGTTTTGGGTCATTGTGTCTCCATTGTCATTTGTTTCTAGGTATTTTTTTATTTCCTCTTTGATTTCTTCAGTGATCACTTCGTTATTGAGTAGTGTATTGTTTAGCCTCCATGTGTTTGTATTTTTTACAGATCTTTTCCTGTAATTGATGTCTAGTCTCATAGCATTGTGGTCGGAAAAGATACTTGATACAATTTCAATTTTCTTAAATTTACCAAGGCTTGACTTGTGACGCAAGATATGATCTATCCTGGAGAATGTTTCATGAGAACTTGAGAAAAATGTGTATTCTGTTGTTTTTGGATGGAATGTCCTATAAATATCAATTAAGTCCATCTTGTTTAATGTATCATTTAAAGCTTGTGTTTCCTTATTTATTTTCATTTTGGATGATCTGTCCATTGGTGAAAGTGGGGTGTTAAAGTCCCGTACTATGATTGTGTTACTGTCAATTTCTCCTTTTATGGCTGTTAGTATTTGCCTTATGTATTGAGGTGGTCCTATGTTGGGTGCATAAATATTTACAATTGTTATATCTTCTTCTTGGATTGATCCCTTTATCATTATGTAGTTTCCTTCTTTGTCTCTTCTAATAGTCTTTATTTTAAAGTCTATTTTGTCTGATATAAGAATTGCTACTCCAGCTTTCTTTTGATTTCCATTTGCATGGAATATCTTTTTCCATCCCCTTACTTTCAGTCTGTATGTGTCTTTAGGTCTGAAGTGGGTCTCTTGTAGACAGCATATATATGGGTCTTGTTTTTGTATCCATTCAGCCAATCTGTGTCTTTTGGTGGCAGCATTTAGTCCATTTACATTTAAGGTAATTATCGATATATATGTTCCTATTCCCATTTTCTTAATTGCTTTGGGTTCGTTATTGTAGGTATATTCCTTCTGTTGTGTTTCTTGCCTAGAGAAGTTCCTTTAGCATTTGTTGTAAAGCTGGTTTGGTGGTGCTAAACTCTCTCAGCTTTTGCTTGTCTGTAAACCTTTTAATTTCTCCATCAAATCTGAATGAGATCCTTGCTGGGTAGAGTAATCTTGGTTGCAGGTTTTTCTCCTTCATCACTTTAATTATGTCCTGCCACTCCCTTCTGGCTTATAGAGTTTCTGCTGAGAGATCAGCTGTTAACCTGATGGGGATTCCCTTGTGTGTTATTTGTTGTTTTTCCCTTGCTGCTTTTAATATGATTTCTTTGTGTTTAATTTTTGACAGTTTGATTAATATGTGTCTTGGCGTATTTCTCCTTGGATTTATTCTGTATGGGACTCTCTGTGCCTCCTGGACTTGATTAACTATTTCCTTTCCCATATTAGGGAAGTTTTCAACTATAATCTCTTCAAATATTTTCTCAGTCCCTTTCTTTTTCTCTTCTTCTTCTGGAACCCCTATAATTCGAATGTTGGTGCATTTAATGGTGTCCTAGAGGTCTCTGAGACTGTCCTCTGTTCTTTTCATTCTTTTTTCTTTATTTTGCTCTGCATCAGTTATTTCCACTATTTTAGCTTCCACCTCACTTATCCGTTCTTCTGCCTCAGTTATTCTGCTATTGATCCCATCTAGAGTATTTTTCATTTCATTTATTGTGTTTTTAATTGATGCTTGATTCATCTTTAGCTCCTCTATGTCCTTGTTAAGTGCTTCTTCCATTTTGTCTATTGTATTTCCAAGATTTTGGATCTTGGAAATAGAATCTTGGATCATGTTTACTATCATTATTCTGAATCCTTTTTCAGGTAGACTGCCTATTACCTCTTCATTTGTTAGGTCTGGTAGGTTTTTATCTTGCTCCTTCACCTGCTGTGTGTTTTCCTGTCTTCTCATTTTGCTTATCCTCCTGTGTTTGGGGTCTCCTTTTTGCAGACTGCAGATTCGTAGTTCCCGTTGTTTTTGGTGTCTGTCCCCAGTGGCTAAGGTTGGTTCAGTAGGTTGTGTAGGCTTCCTGGTGGAGGGGACTAGTGCCTGTGTTCTGGTGGTTTAGGCTCGATCTTGTCTTTCTGGTGGACAGGTCCATGTCTGGTGGTGTGTTTTGGGGTGTCTGTGGCCTTATTATGTTTTTAGGCAGCCTCTCTGCTAATGGGTGGGGTTGTGTTCCTGTCTTGCTAGTTGCTTGGCATAGGGTGACCAGCACTGTAGCTTGCTGGTCGTTGAGTGAAGCTGGGTGCTGGTGTTGAGATGGAGATATCTGGAAGATTTTCCCCACTTGATATTATGTGGAGCTGGGAGGTCTCTTGTGGACCCATGTCCTGAAGTTGGCTCTCCCACTTCAGAGGCACAGCACTGACTCCTGGTTGGAGCACCAAGAGCCTTTCATCTACCCGGCTCAGAATAAAAGGGAGAAAAAGTAGAAAGAAATAATTAGTAGAAGAAAGAAAGAGAGAGAGAAAGAAAGGAAGAACAAAAGAAAGGAAGGAAGGAAGAAAGAAAGGAGGGAGTGAGGAAGGATGGAAAGAAAGAAAGAAAGGAGGGAGGGAGAGAGGAAGGAAAGAAAAAGAAAGAGTGAAAGGAAGAAGGGAGGGAGGAAGAGAGGAAGGAAAGAAAGAGAGAAAGAAAGAAAGGAGGGGCCGAGGGAGGGAGGGAGGAAGGGAAGGTAGGAAAAAAAGAAAGAGCAGGTAAAGTAAAATAGAATAAAGTATAAAATATAGTAGCATTATTAAAATTAAAAAGTAATTATTGAAAGAAAAAACGGACAGATTGAACCCTGGGACATATGGTGGAAGCAAAGCTATACAGAGAAAATCTCAAACAGAAGCATACACATACACATTCACAAAAAGAGAGCAGGGGGAAAAATCGAAAATCTTGCTCTCAAAGTCCACCTCCTTAATTTGGGATAATTCGTTGTAAAAAGAGGAAAAGGGGGAAAAGTCTGAAATCTTGCTCTCAAAGTCCACCTCCTTAATTTGGGATAATTCATTGTAAAAAGAGGAAAGGGGGAAAAAGTCTGAAATCTTGTCCTCAAAGTCCACCTCCTCAATTTGGGATGATTCGCTGTCCATTCATGCACTGCACAGACGCAGGGCACATCAAGTGGACCGTGGAGCTTTAATCCGCTGCCTCCGAGGCTGCACAGAGAGATTTCCCTGTCTCTTCTCTGCTCTCACAGCTCCTGGGTCTCAGCCTTGGACCTGGCCCCGCCCCTGCGTGTAGGTCGCCTGAGGGCGTCCGTTCTTCGCTCAGACAGGAGGGGTTTAAAGGAGCCGCTGATTCGGGGGCTCTGGCTCACTCAGGCCGAGGGGAGGGAGGGGCACGCAGTGCGGGGCGGGCCTGCGGCGGCAGAGGCCGACGTGACCTTGCACCAGCCCGAGGCGCTCCGTGTGCTTTGCCGGGGAAGCCGTCCCTGGGTCCCAGGACCCCAGCAGTGGCGGGCTGCACAGGCTCCCCGGAAGGCGGGGTGGGCAGTGACCTGCGCTCGCACACAGGCCTTGTGGCGGCGGCAGCAGCAGCCCCAGCGTCCCACGCCCGTCTCCGGGGTCCGCGCCTTTAGCCGCGGCTCACGCCCGTCTCTGGAGCTTCTTTAAGCAGCGCTCTTAATGCCCTCTCCTCGCGCACCAGGAAACAAAAGGGAAGAAAAAGTCTCTTGCCTCTTCGGCAGCTCCAGACCCTTTCCCCGGACTCCCTCCGGGCTAGCCGTGGCGCACTAACCCCTTCAGGCTCTCTTCCTGACGCCAGCCCCAGTCCTCTCCCTGCGCTCTGACGGAAACCCGATACCCGAGCCTCAGCTCCCAACCCCGCCCGCCCCGGCGGCGAGCAGACAAGCCTCTCGGGCTGGTGTGTGCCTGAGGGCACCGATCCTCTGTGCCAAAATCTCTCTGCTTTGCCCTCCACACCCCTGTTGCTGTGCTCTCCTCGGCTACTCCGAAGCTTTCCCCCTCCGCCACCTGCAGTCTCCGCTCGCAAAGGGGCTTCTAGTGTGTGGAAACCTTTCCTCCTTCACGGCTCCCTCCCACTGGTGCAGGTCCCGTCCCTATCCTTTTGTCTCTGTTTATTCTTTTTTCTTTTGTCCTACCCAGGTATGTGGCGAGTTTCTTGCCTTTTGGGGGGTCTGAGGTCTTCTGTCAGCATTCAGTCGGTGTTCTGTAGGAGTTGTTCCACGTGTAGATGAATTTCTGATGTATCTGTGGGGAGGAAGGTGATCTCCGCGTCTTACTCTTCCGCCATCTTCCTCCGCTCCCCTGTTGTTGAGTTTTAAGAACTCTTTGTATATTTTAGATAACAGTCCTTTATCAGATGTTGCGTTTGCAAATATTTTCTCCCAGTCTGTGGACTGTCCTCTCATATTCTTAACAGTATCTTTCACAGAACAGGCATTTTTTAATTTTAATGAAGTCCAGAGTATTAATTAATTTTTTAACGGATCCTGCCTTCACTGTTGTATTTAAAAAGTCATCACCAAACCCAAAGACATCTAGATTTTCTCCTATGTTAAATTCTAAGAGTTTTATAGTCTTGCATTTTACATTTAGTTCTATGATCCACTTTTGAGTTAATTTTTGTGAAAGGTCTAAATCTGTATCTAGATTTAATTTTTTTAAATAAATTTATTTATTTTTGGCTGTGTTGGGTCTTCATTACTGTGTGCAGGCTTTCTCTAGTTGCGGCGAGCGGGGGTTACACTTCGTTGCGGTGCATGGGCACCTCATTGCGGTGGCTTCTCTTGTTGTGGAGCACAGGCTCTAGGCGCATGTGCTTCAGTAGTTATGGCACACAGGCTCAGTAGTTGTGGCTCGCGGGCTCTAGAGTGCAGGCTCAGTAGTTGTGGCACACGGGCTTAGCTGCTTCGCGGCATGTGGGATCTTCCTGGACCTCGAACCCATGTCTCCTGCATTGGTAGGCAGATTCTTAACCACTGCACCACCAGGGAAGTCCCTAGATTCAATTTTTTGCATGTGGTTATCCAGTTGTTCCAGCACAGTTTGGTGAAAAGACTATTTCTTGTCCATTTTACTGTCTTTACTTCTTTGTCAAACATCAGTTGACTATATTTATGCGGGTCTATTTCTGATTCTCTATTTTATTCCACTGATCTGTTTGTCTGTTCTTTCACCAATAACACACTGTCTTGATTACTGTTGCTTTATAGTATGTCTTGAAGTCGAGTAGTGTCAATTTTCTGATTTTATTTTTCTCCTTCAATATTGTGTCAGTAATTCTGGATCTTTTGTCTCTCCATATAAACTTTAAAATTACTTTGTTGATATCCACAAAATAACTTATTGGCTTTTTGTTTGTTTGTTTGTTTTGTCTTGTTTTTTGTTTGTTTTTTTTGCGGTACGCGGGCCTCTCACTGCTGTGGCCTCTCCCATTGCGGAGCACAGGCTCCGGACGCACAGGCTCAGTGGCCACAGCTCACGGGCCCAGCCACTCCACGGCATGTGGGATCCTCCTGGACCGGGCCACGAACTCGTGTCCCCTGCATCAGCAGGCAGACTCTCAACCACTGTGCCACCAGGGAAGCCCCTTATTGGTTTTTTGAATGGGATTGTATCTATAAAGCAATTTGGGAAGAACTGAAATCTTGATAATATTGATTCTTCCTATTCATGAACATGGAATATCTCTCCATTTATTTAGTTTTTCATTGATTTCTTTGAACAACTTTGTGGGTTTTTCTTATATAAAACTTATATACATATTTTGTTTGACTTATACCTCAGTATTTCATTTTAGGGGGTGCTAATGTAAATTATATTGTGTTTTCAATTGCAAGTTCAAATTGTTCATTGCTGGTATATAGGAAAGTGATTGACCTTTGTATGTTAACCATGTATTCTGCATCCTTGCCATAATCATTTATTAGTTTGAAGAGATTTTTTTGTCAATTCTTTAGATTTTCAACATAGAATCATGTCATCAGCAAGCAGACAGTCCTATGTCTTCCATCCCAGTCTGCATACCTTTATTTCCTGTTCTTGTTTTATTGTATTAGATAGGACATCCAGTACAACGTTAAAAGGAATGGTGAAGTGGAACAACATTGCCTTGTTCCTAATCTTAGTGGGAAAGCTTCTAGCTTCTCATAATTAACTGTGATGTTAGCTATAGGGCTTTTATAGATGTCACTTATCAAGTTGAGGAAGTTGCCCTCTATTCCTAGTGCACTAAGAGTTTTTATCATGAATGGACATTGGATTTTCTCAAATGATTTTTCTGCATCTATTAATATGATCATGTGATTTTTTTCTTCTTTAGCCTGTTGATGTGATGGATTACTTTATTTTTTTTTAACGTGAAACAAATTTGCATACCTAGGATGAATTTCAATTGGTTGTGGCATAGAATTCTTTTCATACATTGTTGGATTTGTTTTGCTAATATTTTGTTGAGAACGTTTGCATCTACTTTTATGAGAGATATTGGTCTACAGTTTTATTTTCTTGTAATATCTTTGACTGGTTTTGGTATTAGAGCAATGTTGACCTCATAGCATGAGTTATGAAGTATTCCATCTGCTTCTATCTTCTAAAAGAATTGTTAAAAATCAATATAATTTCTTCCTTAAATATTTGGTAGAATTCATCAGTGAATCCATTTGGGCCTGGTGATTTGTTTTGGAAGATTGTTAATTATAGATTCAATTTCATTAATAGATAGAGCCCTACTCAGGTTTTTTTTTTCTTCTTGTGTGAGCTTTGCAGATTGTGTCTTTCCAGAAATTGGTCCATTTCCTCCAAACTATCAAATCTGTGGGCTTAAGTTTGCTCACAGTATTCTTTATTATCCTTTTAATGTCTATGGGGTTTGTAATGATGTCCCCTCTTTCACTTCTGATATTAGAAATTTCTGTCTTCTCTCTTTCTTTTTTTCCTTAGAAATCCTGGTTAAAAACTTACCAGTCATTAATTTTTTCAAATAATCAACTTTTGGTTTTGTTGATTTTCTCTATTGATTTCCTGTTTTCAGTTTCATTGACTTCTACTCTAATTTTAATTATTTATTTTTTTCTACTTACTTTAGATTACATTTGCCTTCTTTTTGTAGTTTCCTGAAATAAAAACTTGATTATTGACTTTTAGTTTTTTCTTCTCTAACATATTCATTCAATCTATAAATTTACCTCTAAGCGCTGCTTTTTTGCATGTCTGAAATTTTGATAAGTTGTATTTTAATTTTAATTTGGTTCAAAATATTTTTAAATTCTCTTGAGATTTCTTCTTTGACCCCGGTGTGATTTAGAAATGTGCTGTTTAATCTCTGAGTATTTGGTGATTTTCTAGCTATCTTTCTTTTATTAATTTCTGGTTTAATTCCATTGTGGTATGAGAGCAGACAGGTTGCTTTATTTTTCAATGTGCTATACCTTACCTTTCCATTCTTTTTTTTTTTTTTTTTTTTTTTTTTTTTTGCGGTATGCGGGCCTCTCACTGTTGTGGCTTCTCCCATTGTGGAGCACAGGCTCCAGACACACAGGCTCAGCAGCCATGGCTCACGGGCCCAGCCGCTCCGTGGCATATGGGATCTTCCCAGACTGGGGCACAAACCCGTGTCCCCTGCATCAGCAGGCAGACTCTCAACCACTGCGCCACCAGGGAAGCCTTACCTTTCCATTCTTGAACACCTGAAATATTCTTTTTATCATTTCACCTCTATTTTCAGTCTTGTGTCATATTCTAGAGGAAGTAAATCTTGGTTCCAGGTCCTCCCATTCAATCACTCCTCTGTTGTCCCATTTTATTCCTCACATTTTTTTGAGTGGCTGGTAAAATAAAAAATGATTAAAAAAGAAAAAGAAAAAAAAAACTCAAGAAGATGAAGCATAAAGCATACATATGTACAAGGATCTTAATACGTCTAAAAGTTGTTGCAGACTCTTTAGCTATAGTACTGACAACACTGATGTGGAGGGCCATACATTAGTATTGCCCATAGTCACTTATTTTCTCCAGACTAAAGTGAATAAGCAACTGAAACAGCACATATTTCTTCAACCACACTTATTGTACCATTATCACAAAGGCCTACATCATTCTGAAAATATCTTAACACTTTTATTTGGAGGAGTGAGCTAGAAAAGTAAAAGACTAGGATGCTTTTATGTACCTAGTCCTCATGAATGGAAGTTCTGTTCCTACATTCTGGTAGGTTTTTGCCTAAACCAGATGTAGTCACCCAAGTGGTCATATTACTCTTTGAACAGAGCTAAATGCAAGGGTACCCAGCTCTTGTTCCTGTTAGACCCAGTCTGATGAGTTAGCCCCTTCTAGAGGAATTATATCTAAGAAAGGAAATGTCAATTTTTTAGACTAGTACATTTCTGTGAAAAACTATATATCTTACACAAATAGTATACTCTCACCAATAACTGGCTCATCATTACCTGGATTTCAACAAACTGTGCCTCAAATCATGTGTCCTGAAATGTAACAAATCCATATGGGAAAAGAAAAAAAACTGCTCTAAGATAATTAGCATTTCAAATGAATCCAGCCTATGGAATTCACCCACTTCAAAGAACTCTGACTTAGCCACTTAACAATTAATACACTTCTATATATGTGCAAAATTTGGCTAAGTAAATTGAGATCACTTCTCACAGATTAGAAGGGCATAGGGCACTCAACTATTCCAAGTATCTTTGGGAAACTGGACTCAAATTTTACAACATAGGAGATATTCAGGTCAGATATAAGAAAGTTCTCTTGTCAAAAGCCTACTCTTAGGGAAGAGTGAATACAGACCTCATCTTTCAAACTTTATCTTATTTTTTATGGGAGAGTTTCTTACCCCTTTACAAAATGAAATTGACTGTTTTCTCAGGGTCTTCCTTTTTCTAATATTTCCTGGAAATTTTGCAGTTTCCCTAATACTTCATAAATGAATCAATGAACAATCCTCTTTTTTCTTCCTTTTCTTCCTAGTAGGGCCTACAAATGTCTACCCATTTGTATAATACTGAATTTACAGTAAACTCTATTCTGCACTTATTTCTCTGGGTGCTGGTTTCCTGGCAAGGGTGTTCCTGAAGTCCTGACTGAATATAAATTGCATTGTACGTATATAATGTATATAATGTGTACAACAGAGAAAAATAATTTTTGTCTAATAAAGACTCCTTTTTATTTTTCTTAAAATTTACAAACCTTCTTCATGCTATTTATTCAGCATACTCTCATTGTAAAGGCACATCCTCAATGTTTTAAACTGAAATTATTTTTAGGATTTCCACTCACAACCCATTGTTTTCTCTTTTCCTTGTGGACCTTTGTGTGCTTCTTCCCTGTGGTGATCCCCACATGTCAGGCTGCAGTGCACTGACCTTCTTTTAGTGTGATCTCCCGAGATCATCTCATCCACACTCATGGTTTTAACCACACCCCATATGTCGATGACACCCCATATATACAGGTTTGACCTTTCCATAAGTTTCAATCTCGTATCCAATGGCCTGCTGAACAGATAAATCACCTCAAAATCATAGGGAAATTATAAGAATTATTTATTCTCCGAAGGATACATACCAGGTTGTAACGTTGGTTACCTCAGGGAGATATGAGTGAAGGGAGACAGAGAGATTAGTTTTGTTTTTCTATATCATTTTCTATTTTACTTCACATTTTATAAAAAGCATGTTTGTATTTTCAACATTACCAAACAGAGATGAAGAAGAAGGAGGAAGGGAAGTGTTTTTAGTCACTCCAGAATGCTATTACAGAATACTGTAGACTGAGTGGCTTAAACAACAGAAATTTATTTTTCACAGTTCTGGAGGCTGGGAAGTCTAAGGTCAAGGTGCTGGCAGATGCAGCATCTGGTGAAGACCCTTTTCCTGGTTCATAGATGGCCATGTTCCTGTTGTGTTCTCTGCTTCTTGTGTTCTCTCAGGTGGAAAAAGAAGGGAGCTCTATGGGGTCTCTTTTCTAAGGGCACAAATCTCATTTATGAGGGTTCCACTCTCATGACCTAATCACCCCTCAAGGGTCTAACCTCCAAATACCATCACATTGGAGATTAGGGTTTCAAGTTATGAATTTGGGGAGGAATAAACATTTAGTTCATTGAGAAAAGAAATATTCTCTAAACCTGGTCTCCCTGCTTCCAATTTTGACATCCTCAAATCTATGCTTCATACAAGTGATTTTTCTACAAAGCAAATCTGTCAATTCCACTCTTGTCCTTAAAACTTACTTTCTTTTGACTAAAGGATAAAAATCTAGGACGTTTAATGTGGCATATTCCTCCTTCTTTTATCCAACACTTTCCTACCTGTCCGGTTTTATCTGACACTTCCTGTTTTGCCTTGGTTTTGTTACTGTAGCATCATCAGTTTACTGCAGTTCCTACCCACACCATGCTATGTCTCACCCCCATACATTTGCTTGTATTTTCTCCCATCTAAAAACTAATTAATTCTCCTTTAGACCCAGCTCAGGTGTTTTTTCTTTAAGAAGTCTTCCCTGCCTCTAATTCCTAATACCCTTCTTGGGGTAGGTGCAACTTCTCTGTGCTCCCATGATAGTGGTTGTCAAAGTGTGATTCATAGATTTGGGGGGTTTCCCAAACCTTTTTAGGGGGTTTATGAATTCAAAACTATTTTTATAATATTGCTAAGATGACACGTGCCTTGTTGACTGTGTTGACATTTGAACAAATGGTAAAAGCAATTGTGGGTTTAACTGACAGCTCCTTAGCACAAACTAAGACAGGCACATGAAACAGTACTAGAAGTTATTGTATATTCCACAGCCACACATTTGGAAAGGAAAAAAAAATCCATTTAAGAATTTTCTCTATAAAGCAACAAAAAATTAATTTTATTTAATCTTGACCCATAACTATGTGTCTTTTTAATATTTTGTTTAATGAAGTGAAAAGCACACATAAAACATTTTTGCTGCAAGCTCAGTTAATTGTTTTTTAAATGGAATACTATTTTTACTTGAAAGAAAACTGAAAATTATGTTTATTTAGACCTGGTTATTTGGCAGACATTTTTCCTAAAAACTGAATGGAGTTTGTCTGTTCAAGAAAAACAGCTAAAGTATTTGTAGTTATAATAAAATTTGCCCTTTTGGGGGAAGATTCAGATTCCACTTTAGTACTAACCTTTAAGGAACTGCTTGTTGAGTTTTGGTGTAGTATAAAAGAATTATCTTAAAAGGCTATTAAGATTCTCTCCCCATTCTAAATATATACCAGTTTGAGACCATATATTCTTCAAAAACTGCAACCAAAATAGCACATTGCAAGAGATAAAGTACAAAAGCAGATGAAAATCCATGTACCTCCTCCTAAACTAGACATTAAGTAGATTTGCAAAAATTTAATACGATACCGTTATTCTCTCTAGAATTTGTGTTTTGGAACATATAGCCATATTTTATAAAAATATGTTATGTTAACATGTAAAGCATTTATTGTTTTTTAAATAATTAATAAATATTTTTAAATGTCTAACTTTTAATGTTTAGTAAATATTGATAGATTTAACACATAGAAATGAAATCTGTCCAAGGTCTCAGTGATTTTAAAAGTATAACAGTGTTTTGAGATCAAAATTTTGAGAACTGTTTCCCTAATGCATGCCTCAGTCTTATAGACTACCTCACCTTATAAATAAATGTTGATGTGTCTCCACAATCCTGCACTTAAATCCTTGAAGACTAGGCTGGTTTTTATTCAGCTTTGTATTTAATTCTTCAGTTTCCAAGGAGCTTTTATAGGGAAAAGGAATACACACTTCCCTTTGTAATTTAATGTTCAATGTGTTAAACTTCCATCTAAAATATATAACTATGAAAGTTAATTTTCTTAAACATGTAAACATAAGGAATGATTGTGACTAATTTCTCTCAAATAACTTATATGGCAATAACACATTTACAAACACCTTAAACAACAGATAAAATAATTGAAATAATTACAAAATTTGTTATGAAACTTAAATTCATTCACATTTAAATTATAGTCTAAGAGAATCAACTCCATAGAGTTACTTTAATTAGTCCTGATTTCTTCACCATTTGGTAAACCTTCATAGGTTATTTTAATACTTCTTTGGATGTTTTCCCGTGGTTTCAGAAAGCATTGCCTTCATTCTTTCCGGAAATTTTACTGAACTTTACAGATTCCCCTTCCCCTCAGAACAGCAGGTTTTGCAGGACCTAGGTTATCAATCAGTTCCTAAGGATCTTCTCTGACCCTACAATTCAAAGGAATTAAACTCTAGTGATATATTATTTGGCTAAGTCCCTTTAATAATTTGGTTGTTAAACATTTGGACTTCTCTCTCTCCCTTCCCCTCTCCCTCTCTGTTATATATTTTCATTTATGTAAGTTGTTGTCTTTCCAATAAATTAAATTTCAAATAGCCTGCAATACTTAACTCATTGAAATGCCTTTGTAGTACAGTAACCCGTTCTGACATCATGAATTTCTCGTTAGTATTTCATTCTAACTCAAAAGGCTATCTAGAGTTTTCATCTCCTAGGAGATAAGGGACTGAGGCTGAAATATTATCTCTCCTCTTTAGTTCTTTGGCTAACTTATCATTTTTAAATGCTGTGGAAACTTCTTTCCACTTTGCTTTTCTCTGTAGCCTCATGTTAAGAATAATTAGAGCTGCTTTCTCTCTGGTTGTTATGAGTGACCATCAGTGTTCATCAAAACTGTCTGTTCTGGTATACAGCTATATTTTCCAGGATGACTTGAATTACATACAGAGAAACTTTATAAATAATGACATAATTTAAAAAAACTCAGAACAATACATCACCAACTTCTTATTAACATCCTTAAAAACTATACACTTCTTATTGGTTTTCACCCTTCATTATTGCTACAGTCACATTTGAAACACTGTCTTCACTTGAGTTCCAGGATAACACTTTCATGATTCTTCCTGACCACCTTAATCTCCTCTACTAGTTTCTTCCTCCTTTCTGCCTCATCACATGTCCCGAGGTGCATGTTCACACACACACACACACACACACAAAACTAACAAATTTGTATCATCAGCTCAGTCCTCCCAGGCCTCTGGCCTTTTGTTTCCACTGCCTATTCTGCATCTCCTGAATGCCTCAAACTGCATATGTTCAGCACCGTGTAGGGAGGAACCCTACACCTGCTTCTCTGACATTCCTTCCCAACCCCATAAATGCCAGCTCCATTCTTCCTGTTCTTCAAACCACAATTATGACATTACCCTTGACACTTTTCTCACATACCCCACATCAAATCCTTTAGAAAATCTCGTTAGTGTTGACTTGGAAATGTATTGGGATCTGACCACCTTTCGAGTCAACATGATCTCTCTCCCAGATGACTACATAGCCTCCCAGGTGGTACCTAACTTCTGCTCTTGTCCCACCTGCAGTCCATTGCCCACACAGCTGCAAGTGGTTGCCCATTTCACTCAGAGAAGATGTAAACTCTCTCCACTGGCCTACAAGGCTCTACACAAGTGTACTTTCTGGACATCTGACCTCATCTCCAACATTCTTTCCTCTGCCTAGACCATAACCTCCTGGTTCACTGCCTCTTTTCTGCAACTTCTCCTCTCTGGAATTTCTTAGCCTCTTTCTCTATTTCTCTCTCTAGTACTCATCACCATTGACATACAATATTTTGCTTATTTATTTGTTTATCCTAGTTGCTTGTCTTTCTCTCTCCACTAGAATGCAAGCTCTAGTGACTGTCCCATAGTAGGCATTCAATAATACAGGTTGGATAAATACAATAAATAAATACCAGGACTGGATTTAAATATATGACATTTAAATTTGAATATCAGTGAGACTTCCTGGCCTTTCACAAATTCAATTTGTTCAAATTAACTGTGGTATTACTATAATTTTTATTATGTAATCAAACTATTTCAACATGACCATCTGGAGTTCCTTTCAACTTTGCTTTTGTCCTGTATAACATTGCTTCTGTTACCCTTGAAAACATTCTCAAAGAATGGCAAAAACAAAATATCCAGGTGCATTATAATTTTTTCCTGATCTGAGGCATGGAAGTAGTTCCTCTCCAAGCAGTCCTGGTGTTTTGTGCTGGAGAATGGTATTAGAGACCAAAATCTTGATCCTAGGGGTGCCCTTAAAAATAGTCAATGATAAATTCTAGTACTACTGCTACTTCTGCTATTGGGAAACTTTAGTAGTGTTAAACTTTTTTTTAAAAAGTCATTTTAAGGTCAGTGCATCACACTGATGTTTCTAATTTAACTGATTATATTGCTTACTCTACTTTTCTTCGTATGTGATTTATTTCATTGTCCACTAAGACTTTTTCTTATTTTGACCATTTTAGTATCTCTAGAATCTAGTCCAGTGAAAAACAGTAAATGTTCAGTAAATGTTTGATAAGTTAATTAATGTTTTGAATGTGTCATTGTGACCAAGTGTACACTCACATGCTCTGTTCCTGACCTAAGCTTCTTAGGCTAGTTTGGGAGGACAGATCAGAAAGCAAATTCGGAAGACCAAGTATGCCCTAACATTTCTTTTTGTCTACAATGCTACCTTATTTTCTTTCCCCCCCACAGTATTGATGGGGCCTCTAACAGAACAGATTCTATGTATTGCATATTATCCACTTGTATTAAAATTTTATTCAATATCAAGTTTTTCTCCAAGGAATTCAAAGTGCTTTACACAGATTAGGAATGGTGGCAAGTCACTTGTAAATAAATAATAATGCTTTGAAATAACATAGTGCTCATCATCATTGGAGCCCAAAGCACTTCAGATGATTAATCTTATTTATCCTCACTGTGTTCCTGAGAGAAAAGCAGATATTATTTCCACTTCGCAGATAAAAACCATCACAAATTGGTCATGAAGTATGTCAGAGGCAATGCTAGACAAAGAGTGAAAGAACAGTGCCTGGGGGGAAGATTTTCTTCTCTTTGACCAACATGCTGTCAGTAAGACCATCCTTTTCTGCATAAAGAGTTTAGTGGAATTGTCCTTCCAAAGAACAAGAAAAGTAGCCTTACCAATGACATAGTCATCCAGTTATCATTTACCTAGTGTAGTAACAATAGTGTAATACCCCTCTGAGTAAGGTCTCTGCACTGGAGACTGTACAGGTCTTGCAGATTCTTGGTACAAAGACCTAGGAAAGTGTTAAGCTAACTTGCAGGTGATAGTGACCAGCAATTTCATCTATAGTTAATTCCCAACTTTTCTACTCTTTTTCTCCATTATTTTTTTTCTCCATTATGCTTCTAAGTATTTGTAAGCATTTCATCCTGGTTTTTACCAAGTGCCACATAACCCTTTCGAAAAATGAAAAATTCAGACAATGCTTAAAATATGTATGCATGATGGAAAATATTTTATTTTTATATTTCATTTACTTAGACTTCTTTTCAAGACTCTGACTAGACCTTCCCACCTGCAAACCCGAGATGGTTAAAGTCAGCATAGCAGTTCTGCAGAAGTGGGGGGCCTCAGAGGGCAGCCACAAGGGAGCCCTGTCCCAACCTACAGGTGAAGGGATTTTGATCCTTGTTATTAGGGGGCCTCTAAGAGTATCACTGACTTTGCTAGTTACCCCTGGAATTGAAATATAGTACAATGGGAAACATTTATTCAACACCTACTTGAGGTGCTTACTTTGTTCTTTAACGCTGAATAGGCTTCTTTCTGTCTCCTAATTAACTACCACTAGGAGAGTGATAGAATTATTCTGTGAGAAATAAATGGTTTAATGATGAGGCATGAGGCCCAACTGTTCCCAGAATGTCTTCTTCAGAGAATTCCAAATGGGGTGTGTGTGTGCGTGCATGTGTGTGTCCATGAACTCCCTAGGAAGTGTGTATTAGTCAGAGTTTTTCAGAGAAATAGAACCAATAGGATGTTAATAGATAGACAGATAGATAGAGGAATAGATACACACACAGATCTACCTATCTATCTATCCATCTATCTATCTATCAATGTATTAATACTTTAAGGAATTGGCTCATACAGTCGTGGCACATGGCAGGTCCAAAATCCACTGGCTGGAAATTCCTGCAGGAGTCAATGTTGCAGTTTTGAATCTGAAGGTAGTCTGGAGGTAAAATTTCTTACTCTTCAGAGGACCTCAGTCTTTCCTCTTAAGGCTTCCAATTAATTGGATGAGGTCCACCACATTATAGAGAGTAATCTGCTTTACTCATAGTCTCCTGATTTAAATATGAATCACTTCTAAAAAATACCTTCACAGCAACTTGTAAGCTACATATTTGATGAAACAGGTGGCACCATAGCCTAGCCAAATTAGCAAATACAATTAACCATTACATTTGGTATATTTAAGAAAGTTCATGAAACTACTGAAAAATGTCAGGTTTAGGGTTCATGGCCTTTCTTTGAGAGGTAAGAGTCCAGAGTTTTCATTAGATTGTCAAGGGGTTTCTTTTTTTCCCCAAACATGTTAAGAAATGTTGTATTAAAAGCAGTTTACAAAATGTAAAGGAACATTGCAATAAAGTGCCATTTATTGAAAGCCTACTATGTGCCAGATATTTTAATACCTGATGTGTGTATCTAATTAATCCTCACAGCAGCACTGCTTATTGAATGTCAACAACTAACAAGTGACAATGAGAGCTAAACCTAATACCAAGGTCCTATTCATAATACCCACATTACCTCGCTTTTTGCTGCTAGCCAAGATACAATTGCCTGTTATTGAGAGCCAGCTCCATTTCCTTCCTATTTTATTTCGCTTTGACATTTACAAAATAAGTGTTTTACGTTTTCTAACTAAGCCTAATGCCAAAGTTTCACTTTCAAAAGCTGAAATTACCATAGGTACTCCCACTAGTGTCAACAAATATTTTATCAAATGATCCTTGAATTGAAGCAAGGGTGACAGGTCAAAGTGCACTGGGTTGAAATATTGTGTCATCACCAATAACCCTTATGCTGCTAGCATCCCTGCTGAGACAACTGCACCATCACTGGCTGCTGATGCAGCTTCGAAACTGCACCATGCAACAGGTATTTGCCTTTGGACGATGTAAACCTAATGAGGTGGTGCAATCGTGCGGGTGGAAGTACTCTAATTTGTGTTTTCCCAGAAAAGACTGTCACTGATGGAAGCCTCAAGGGAAGAAGGTGTAGGATGGATAGTGCCTTTTTCCCCACAGGAAATCCAGAATTCTCCTAATACATGATGTTGAACAAAAATTCTACTTGAGGCTTCCCTGGTGGCACAGTGGCTGGGGGTCCGCCTGCGGATGCAGGGGACATGGGTTTGTGCCTCAGTCTTGGAAGATCCCTTAAGAAAAAAAAAATTCTACTTGATTGACATTTTGTCTGTGCTCACCTATCTTCCTTAAAGTTATCGCCACACACTAGAATGATTGGCCTCATCCATCAAATGGGCAAGGCACTACCTATGGAGATGGTTTGAAAGCAGAAGGAAGACTACCGATAGATGAATAGCTGCATCCGTTAATGGCTAAAGTTCCAAAACATAATGATATATATCTCTGTGTTTAGACAGTTAATTTTATACATACAAAATGCAAACATTCCTAGAAAGAATACTCAGACACATTAAACGAAATAGTTTTTCATCTAATTTCCTCTGTGAGAGTGAAGACGTAGGAAAATGAGTTTGAATATTAGAGAAGGGGAGGGGAGCCCAAGAAACAAAGTGATTTGTAGGAGGAGAAACATCACAGAAATGGGAGAGAAAGTTAAAATCAGATTTCCTAACTTAAACCAGAATCACTAGTAAACATGTCAACTTTGGTGACTAAATTTAGGACATTTTTTGATTAGCAAACACAGCGAAGTGTTGGGGAGGAAAAAGGGTTCCTCTACCCTTCTAGGTTCTCTGGCTGCTCTAATAATCAAATTGACATGAGACAAATTGACAGGAGAAAAACAAATTTAATTATGTACTTACAAGGGTCCCACAAAGACAATGAGACCCAAGGACAAGTAGGGCAGTTGAGACTGGCAGCTACAAACTGGCACTTGCCATCTACCTCTACAAGGATTAAATTATGAGCTACTGCAGCTGCTGACCTTCAACACCCCCTGAAAGGAGTTCAGGGTAGAGATCAGGAAAGAGGCCCTCTGTGCTCTGGGGAAAACTGGCAGAACAGGTCTTCAGATAGATATTTTCAGGAGAAAATTTTATGAGCTCAATTCTTGCATCTCTTCATATCTAGAAAAGCACTAAAATCCTTCATGGTGACATCTGCTCCTCGTGTCTAGCAGTAACTTTCACGAGACTAGCAGCAACTTTCTGCAAAAAATATGTGCTTGACTACATGTACTCCCCCTTCTCCAAAATCACATATATACTGACATTCCCCCCTACCTCTTTTAAGCAGTTTCTCAGAGATAACTGAAATGCTGCCTCCCAGGCTATAGTCCTCATTTTTGCCTCAAATAAAACTTAACTCTCAACTCTCACATTGTGCTTTTTTTTTTTCAGTCAATAAGACTTATGTGCTATTCTGAACTAAGGAATGGGATAGGGGCCTGGGGCTTCAAATGGGAGGAGGGTGATTCATTGGACAATAAGAAGAGCAGGTGTTTAGTAATGAGATGTTTGTTCTGTCATCCAGATAGTTCATTCAGGCAAAAAGTTCTCTCTCTTTCTGGGCTGGACCCCTTCTCTAAATTATTTTAGTAATTAAGGGAGGAGTAAAAGTTTTTCCTAAGTCAGCTGGGTCTCGATTGCTCTCAGCTCAAAATAGTCCATATGCCAAAGTCGCACGTTTTGGGGAGGCTCATTCTGAACCCCTTCAGAAGTTCATCCTATTGCTACTTAATGCCTTGCATAATATTGATATTACACAGGCATCTTTCTTTGAGACTCTTCTATAAGATTTGGCTAGTGGAGTACTTAGTTCCATTTCCTTATTTAGGCGAATTTCCCTTTGGCTTTAAAACATATTTTAATTGGATACCATCTAGTTATTGTTCATATTTTACATTACTAATCTGTCTTTAAGGATTCTTATTAGTGGCCATTTTTGCCTTTTGCTGGAAGGTTATTTATTCTATTTGTTTATTCTAAGTTATTGCATTTGCAGTTGGCGGTGATGGTGGTTCATGTTATACAAAATTTTGTTGTCAAAGAGAGCCTTTCCTACAAAATGAATTTGTAATAAAATGCTTGGTAATTCCGTACCAAATTGACTCTGACTTGACCAGCTTACACACCCAAAAGCCAGTGGATGAGATGCAAGCCATCTTTATCCTAATTTCATGAGAGCTATGAAAAGAAAAATGTGCTTTTAAACAAAAGAAATAAAATATTAGAATCAGCCTTAGTTCTCACTTTTCCTAGAAAAATTTATTTCTAGGGGCAAAAAAAGACTTTCTGAAACTTGGAAGCCTCAATAGAGTTTGGTGTTACCAAGCTGAATAGACAAATAGAAATCCTATAAAGAAAGAACCACTCAAGACAGTATAACACATCAGTACAAAGTGTCAGTACTAGAGCAGAACTAAATTTGCATTTAAAATGCATGTGTTTTTCTGGATAACACAAAAGAAAAGGTAAAAGTAAGCACTCTGCATTTTTTGTACCATCACGCTTTTCTCCTATTCTTTATTTGCTATTCTGTCTTCCCTCATTCCTGGTAGCTCAACTTCCCCTACTTTACACACCTAAAGTCTCGTTGTGAAATCAAACCACCACAGGAAAAGATCTGATTATACCAATTAATATTTTAATGAGAAATTAATTTACTATATGGCCACCATCTTAAGTTTTACCTCTAAGTTGCATAACAGAAAAAATTTACCAGCAGCTGAAGAAACTCATCCCATCATGACAGTGTGTACAAAAAAAAATCTGTCTTACATTCTACGCTAGCAAAAAACATAACCTGTAATTTCCCACCTCTGTGCCATTCTTCATGTTCATCCCTTTACCTGGAATGACTTTGCCCTTATTCATCCTTCAAAGTCTGAGTCAAACTTACATCTCCTATGAAGCTTTCCTGGCTGCAAATATTCTCTCTCTGGATTCCCTTTGCAACTTACTTATCCTTGCTTATAATCCATCACTTTCTAGTTTGTCTTGAAATTAATTATGCCTATGTCTTATAACCCTCTAATAAACTAAATTTCTTGATGAGATTATCATGTATAATTTAAAAACTCTTGCAGTGCCAGCAGAGTACAAAGCACACAGTAGGGGTTTAACAAATGCTTGCTGAATAAATGAATTAAAATGAATATAAATTTCATTATACAAGTTAAGTGACGGAGTATAGTTTCAAGGAGTATTAACTGATTCTTTGTGGCAGTATTTTTTTGACCAAATGTGAAAATATGTGTTTCAATCTCTAACAAATTATTTCTAGAAACCAGAGACAAGACTTTACTGATTTTAATTTAAAATAAAACTCAATCTTGATATACTGTCAACATATATAGCAGTGAAGTTAGATTCAAATTATATAATTTTTGTAGTTTCTGGATTTCCATTCCTCAAGAAATATGATGTTATGTTAAACTAGGTATGATAAAAGGTTGTGAATAACATGAAGAAAATTATAATTCAGCATATAATTAATGAAAGTAAAGAAGAATAAGAGAAGTTCAGATAGAAACTATTAAACTTGTCTATGAACCAGCAGAACAATCTGCGCCTGTTACCAAAAGTAAATCACACATTTTCTGAGCCATCAGTGTTTTTGTATCTAGAGCCCAGCATTAGGGAACTGCTGAGATATAAGAAAAGTGGTAGGACATAAACCCCTCTCATGATTTAAAATATGTCAAAAGATGTAGTTACCTTCAAAAGAAATAAAGCCTACCATCACCAACATTTGCTGAAACCAGCTTATAATTGCTTGTAGGGTCTGGGGGGTTGCTAAAGGTTGCAGCTATCTCCCCAGCTACTGTTTTCCACTATTCATTTTAAAGAGGCTTGTACCCCTTCATGCCTCGGGATCTCCAAACTAGTTCCTGTTTCATTCCCAGCTGATAGAAACCTTGATTCTGCTCCTCAGTTTGTCTTCTGCCTGTCAGAAGGAAACTTCCTCCAGTTTGCTATGGATCTTCCTATGTGGCCTTCATTTTCGGGCTTTTTCTTCATCATACATGGTTGCAAGTTTGCCCCAAGAAAAGCCACGGGTGAGGCTGAGTTTTGATTCAGCCCAAGTCTAATTTCTCCCCGACAGAAGATGTCTAGATAATGCTTCCCAGCAGAGAAAGGCACAGATGTCATCTGGTTAATGGCAGAACCTGCTCTACTCAACTCCCATTGCATCACTTATGCTAACCTGCTACAGTCCCTCTCTGGAAGAGGCCCCTGCCTCAACTAAGGGGGATGTGCAGTTTGGTCAGAGAGATGAAGCAATCACCTCCTTTTCTTCTGATGAAGTATTTAAGATGACCTTGGTATAATCGGCAAATAAATTATTAACTCTTCTAATGGCCAAAATTGTCCAGACAAGCTTAAGTAGCAATAAATGTTATAAATTATTACAGGTCAGAAAGGGCTCCTGAGTGATTCCAGTCGGTAGCAGCCCATGGAAAATCCTATAAAACTCTGCTTCCTTCTGTCCAGGCAAGGCAGATTGGTTCACATAAAGTTGAGTTATCAAATCCTCCATTCACTCATCTGCTCTCAGAAGCATACAAGTCATAAACTATTACATATATTCTGAAGAAAAATGGATGGTGGGCACTCTCCATTACAAGGTTAAAAAATTTGGTGCTTTGTTTTCTTCATACACAAATGGCCAGCCGACATTCATTTGGTTTTCATTTTCAGAATAAAACAGTAATTTCTGGTGTGACCTAAATGCACCACAAAATACAGCATTCATGCCACACATACATTCTTAGAGGAAAATATTTTATTCTTTTCAATAAGGAAGACCACATTAAAAGACCTATGGCTTCACAAGATATTATTTAGCTATTGTGTCTTTACATCTAAGACAGTTTCACATTGTTTCCTTTTTGGTTTAAGTGTTCACTTTTTGTCAACAACCTTTGCTAATATACCTGGGAGAGGAAAAATGGAGAATCAAAACCACTTTGGCCTCTACACATGATCCTTCTGAATTTCCTTTTATGAATCACTTCAATTTCTTTTAGCAAAAGCAAATTTGCTAACTATCAGGTATTCTACAAGCCAGAGCATCATGCAAAACACAGCTCCTGATGGTTCAATTACTTGATCATTGATACTAGTGAACACATAAGGTGTTCCACTCTCATGAGATGAAAAGTTGTTATTAAGGAATAATACATGAAGTTCAAGGTAGCTTAGGACCCACCAGAGAGTATAATGAATACTTCCCAAGGCCTGAGAAGCAGCTTCTTTACTCTGACTAAATCAAATGCCATCACAGAAATGACTCTTAGAAAACTGGTGAGCTTTCAAAGACTCTCTCTTTAAAGGTAGAGGAATCTCCAGTTCCTGGGAAGTAGTGACAGAGGAATAGGCAGAGAAGTGCATGGCTGTCACAATCAGCACTTGCCTCAACAATTTCTGGATTGTTAATACCTTCTGCTATGTTGGCTTGAAATTTGTATTTTCCATCATGCACCAAAAAATATTGACCAGAGAGTGTGGGCTGCTACAGTGGGCAGCAGTACTATGGAATACTACACATTGAGGAAAGAGACACTTGAGTCTCTCTCAATCAATAATCAGAGAGGAGGCATTGCCAGATGTTAGTTTTAAACAAAGTTTTCTTCTTCAATGAAGGGGGATGAATAAAAATGTAAAGAGGGTTAGGGGGAGGCAAGAACCTATTTTTACTCATTTTCTTTGTTTTCTCTACACGGCAAAAAAATGCCTTCTTAAAAATCATATTCTTTGACTGTTTAATAAAATCCATCCTAGAGTCATGCAGATGCATCATTACCTCACCCCTCTGTACCTGTCAACCTCAACTCCTGACCCTTTTTCCTCCTCACTTCTTTTCACCCCCTCAAGATCTAGCAATGCCCCATCTCTATCCTTCATTGCCATACTTTTTAATGTTCCCATGCCTTTGAAGATGCTGCTGTTGCTCTCTTAGGGAATGCTTGCCTACCATGTTCTAACCCAAAAAACTCCTTCTACTCCTTTAGGATCCAGTGCAAATGCCCCTTTCCCCTTCCTGAGCTCTGGAAAGTCTTAGGCACCTCTTTTGGATCTCCAGAGCACTGTGTACATTCTTCTTTCACAGCAGCCATTCCATTAAATTGGAATTATAAGTTTAAAAATCTCTCTCTTCTGTTGATGCAGGAATTCCTCAAGGGTAGGATCCTACATTCATAAAGCGTAATAAAATTCCTCACACATGGAAGGTGCTCAATTCATGTACCAATATGAACTAACGAATGACAGTGGCTGACTCCAGTGTCTTCTACTCTGACCACTGTTTGTGTGAAAGTTCTGTGCATCAAATTCTCCAAGCTATACCAGCATCAAGAAATATCATGGGTGAAAATAATCTAAGATTTATCAAAGATGAATCATGCAGAAATATACAGTTACTGAAGCCAGGTTATTTCCCTGTCCTTGAAATATTCCTGTTAAATCCTCCAAGTTTTTCCTTTCTCCAAAAATGCATTTGCATTATCAATGTGATTGTAACTTATTTTGCTTTTTTGTTCTTTTCTACAATTAATCAGTACAAGTTAACTGCTACCATTTTTCCTCAATGCAAAAACAAAGCAAAAAATGTGTGTGATGATTACCAAATGCTTGATTAGTTCTGTCTTTGTAGACATAGGCTATACCTAGGAAGAATCTGGGCAATTGAAATTGTGCTCGTAAGGATGGCCTGGCCTGACCTTTCATTTCCTTGACATCTTCTCTAATATCCCAATTCTCCATCCTAACTCAACCACCTTTTCAATCATGGTGTAGGTGTACGTATTAGTGATGCCCAGTGTAGGGTTTGACCATGAGATTTTTCATCACCAATCAGTGCACCTATTCCATGATTTAAATTCTAGCAATTCTAACCACACTCCAACTACCACCTCCTGTGTTTCCAGCTTTACCTCTTTCATATATGTACTCCCGCATTCATTGCTTTCACTGGAACTGCCATCAGTACACCCTACTTTTTCACTGTCTCTTACCACCTTTTCAACTACCAGTATTTGCTTCTCTCCTTCATACTCATCTACAAAAATCCAAAACTTAGTTAAATGAAGCTCTTTTCCAACTCTGAGAATATGCTAGGGTTAGCTGAATATTAGTGGGAACCCCCCCCCCAGAATTATATTGTCTATTCTCATTTAAAATTCATGACCATCAACCTCAAGTGAGTTTTTAGCACTACCTGGCAATCCCACTAAGTTATAGTTTTTTCACTCTCCTTCTAAGTAAGCAGCAACTCCATTTTCTAGTTACTCAGGACCAAACCTCACTGTCATCTTTGATTATCTTTTCTCGCACAGCCTATATTCAATCCATCAGCAAATTTTATCACTTCTACTTTTCATATATATCCAGCATCCAACCAATTCTCACCACATCTATTGCTACCACTCTCATCTGGCTTGAACCACCATCATCTCTTGCCTGTATTATTCCAGTAGTCTAACAGGATTCCTTTTCTCTACCCTTGACCTCTCTACAAACTATTCTTAAAATATCCAGAGAGTGAGCCTCTTAAACTGAGTGAGATCCAGAAGCAGATTCATTGTGAAACTAATGAAGCTTTAGCTTCAAGGTCCCTCCCCTGCCACAGGTCCCTTCCAAGACCCTGAGAGGAGTCCAAGTTTAAGCAATGTGGTCACTTGGTCATAAGTTTTTATGACATTTCCAAAAATAAGATTACTAAGTACTTTTTTTAAAAAGTGGGTCCTCAAATATATATAATCTGAGATTGAGTCCCTGCAAAAACTGAATCAAGTCATATTCGTTTTGTCAGGTCAACTCCCTCTTCTGCTCAGAAACCTCTAATGGCTGTCCATCTCACTCAGAGTAGAAAAGTCATAACAAAGGCTAAAAAAGCCTCCATACCTCTCCGACTCATTTCCTTTCACTGAATCCAGCTCCCCAGGCCTCCGCATCATTTCTGGAATCTCCTAGTGAATGTATACATCAGAGCCTTTCCACGCGTTGTTCCCTCTGCCTGGAAGGCTCCTCCCTGAGCAAGCCTCATGGATATTTCCCTTTCTCCTCAAAGTCTCTCTGCTCAGATGTCACATTTGTTAAAAGAGAGAACTTCACTCATCAAACTATATTTTACTCCTCTTCCCCACCCATCCGTTACACTCTCTCTTTCTGTTAACTCGTAAAATCTTTCCTTACAGCACTTACCACTTTCTGTTTGGTTAGTTTTTCCCCAACCAGAACATTTGTTATGTGTTCTCATTATTAGAACATGAGCTCCGTGAGGTAAGAAAATATACTTGCACATATCTCTGTATCCCCAGTGCTTAGAACAACATTTGGAAGACAACTGGAGATCAAATATTTGTTGAAAGATTCTTAAATAAAAGTTGGAAGACTGTTGGAAAACTGATCTTCGGAGTTATTCCTTAAACAGATACATATCAAGTGCTCAGCCACTAAGGAGAAAATAGTGAACAAAACAGGCAGTGTCCCTCCCTGTGGTACAAGCATTCTTAAAGATGGTGAACTATGAATGACCAGGTATACCTAAGGCCTTAAGTGCTTGTGGATTATTCTGATAATGAAATAACGAATTTTCCCAATTTGATACTCTTCATTTCCACCAAAACCCTGGTAAGATTCTTTTTTTTTTTTCTCCTTTTTTTTTTTTTTTTTTTTTTTGCGGTACGCGGGCCTCTCACTGTTGTGGCCTCTCCCGTTGTGGAGCACAGGCTCCGGACGCACAGGCTCAGCGGCCATGGCTCACGGGCCCAGCCACTCCTCAGCATGTGGGATCTTCCCGGACCGGGGCACGAGCTCATGTCCCCTGCATCGGCAGGCGGACTCTCAACCACTGCGCCACAAGGGAAGCCCAGGATTCTTTATTTGTACTAAATTTTGATATTTAAGGGAGAAGATTTTTATACTTATATTAGCCAAGCTTTAAGAGTGTAAGCATATTTAAAATAATCACACTTTGTTTCTCAATTACTAAAATGAGAAGAATCTTTGTACCCCTCTACAGAACACATCTTAAGAAGCATGTAATTTATTGATTATTTAATGGGAAATTATTTTTTTTCAAAACAGACTTGTAGAAAAGTATGTGTGTTATCTTGTATTTTGTGGCAAATATAATGTTATTATGAACTTTTTAATAGAGTTTAGTTTGCTTCTATGTTTTCTATATCAAACATGCAAATTCACTAGCTTGACTTCTAAGTCTACTGTCTTCACCATTACACTTCATTGTAGTCGTATGCAAATATAAGTGAGTTAGTCTATAAATAGAAATGAAACACATATAAATATTAGTGCAAACACTAATCAAAAGAAACAAGGAGTAGCTATATTAATGCCAGAGAAAGTAAACTTCAGAACCAGGGACAAAGAAGAACATTTTATAAGGTTAAATAGATTAACTCATCAAGAAGACATTAATGTCTTAAATGAGTATGCACCTAATAGCAGAGCTTAAAAATATAGAAAATAGAGACTAATAAAACTAAAAGACAAATCCACAGTTACAATTATCTTGGTAATGAACTTGGGAAGCGCTGTCAACCAACATGATCTATTGATATTTATGCCACCCAACTATAGTAGAATATACATTCCTTCAAGTGTGCATGGAATATTCACCAATATAGAACACATTCTGAATCAATGAAAATAAATCTTACTAAAAATAAAAGGAGTAAAATAATACAAACTCTGTCCTCATAACAAAAACATTTAGAAATTAAACAACACTCTTTCAAGTAACCCAAGATTCAAAGAAACAAATCACAAGGAAACTTGAAAAATATTTTTAACTGAATGAAAATGAAAACAATGTAATGAAAATTTTAGGATGCGAATGAAATAATGAGTAGAGGAAAATATTAAAATATTAAAATTCTTATATGAGAAAGGAAGAAAGTTCTCAAACAGTGATATAAGTTTCCACCTTATGAAAGAAGCAAACAGAAAATTAACCCAAAGTGAGCAGAAAGAGAAAATAATAAATCTAAGAGCAGACCTCCAAGAAACTGAATGCAGAAAAAGCATTGAGAATAATCTATACAATTGAAAGACAGTTCTTCAACAAGATACATAAAATTCATAAACCACTAGTTAGAATGATTGTGAGGAAAAAAAAGAGAAGAGACAAATTACCAGTAACAGGAGTAAATGGGAGGGGGGAGAATCACTCTAGAAATTACAAACATTGAAACTTAATGAGGAAGTATTATAAATATTTTATTTCAATAAATTTGATAACTTGGATGAAATAGACCAATTTCTTGAATGACAAATTACCAAAGCCGACTCAAAAAGAAATTGATAACCTAAATAACCCATATCTATTAATTAACTTAAATTAAAATTAAAGTTTTAATAATTAAAAACTTTCTAAATACACACACACACACACACATATTCAAACTCAAACTCCAGGTCAAGAGGGATTTACTGGCAAATTCTATTAAACACTTAAGTATAGATCAATATCTCTTTTAATATTCTTAACATAGATGTAAAAATCATAAACAAAATATTAACAATTTAAATCTAGTAATATGTAAAATGAAAAATATATCATGAACAAATAAGTTTGGTTCATGTATGTAATTTGTATAATTTATGTCATTCAAGAAATTGATATATTTCATTTAAATTATCAAATTTACTGAAATAAGATGTTTATAAATTTCCTCATTAAGCTTTCAGTGTTTGTAAGTTCTATACTGATGCCCTTTCCCTCTTTTCACCATGGTTGGTAATGGGTGTTAACAAGACTTATTTTAATGATCATTTTGCAATATATACAAATATCAGATCAATATGTTTGTTGTACACCTGAAGCTAATGTAATGTTGAATGTCAATTGTATCTCAATTTTAAAAAATCAATGTAATTCACCACACAGACTAAAGCATAAAAAACATATGATCATTTAAATAAATTCACAAAAGCAATTGATAATTTTAGCATATATTCATAAATTTAAAAAAAAAAGTCCTCAACAAACCTGAAGGAGAATTCTCAATCTCATGAAGGACATCTGTGCAAAATGTACATCTCACATTATACTTCTTGTAAAAGATTGAGAACATGGTAAAAATGTCTGTTCTTACCACTTCCATTAAAAATTGTACTGGAATCAAAGCCATGCAAAGAGCCAAGAAAAATAAATATAAAGCATACATATTTACAAAAGGAGTAAAACTGTTTCTATTTGCAGCTAACTGCTTGTCTATATAGAAAATCACAGGGAGAAGCTATTAGAACTATAAAGGGAGTTAAGTAAGCTCACAGGACACAGGGCCATATGCAAAAGTTAATTGTATTTGGTCTATATATAGACCAAAAAAAAAAAATTGAACCATAAAAATCTTTAAAGATTTAAGAAGCAGCAAAAGCCAAGAACTACTTAGGGATTGACTTAAAATACATTCAAGACCTGTACAATGAAAACTAAAAAATAATGCTTAGAGAAATTAAAGACAGTATAAAGGAGCAGAGAAATTGATGGATTAATTAGTGGATCAGAAGACATTGTTAAGATGGCAATTTTTCCTAAATCATCTATAGATTCAATGCAGTCCCAATCAAAATCGTATCACAATCATGATATTTTATAGAAATTGATGAGTGAATTCTAAAATGTATTACTTGGTAAAGGACTAGACCAGCCAAAACAATTTTGAGAAGGAAAAATAAACTTGGAAGACTGATTTTATTTTATTTTTAAAAATTTATTTATTTTATTTATTTATTTTTTGCTGCATTGGGTCTTTGTTGCCATGCACGGGCTTTCTCTAGTTGTGGTGAGGGGGGGTTACTCTTCATAGCAGTGCACAGGCTTCTCATTGTGAAGGCTTCTCTTGTTGTTGCAGAGCACGGGCTCTAGGCGCACGGAGCTTCAGTAGTTGTGGCCCATGGGCTCAGTAGTTGTGGCGCACGGGCTTAGTTGCTCCACAGCATGTGGGATCTTCCCGGACCAGGGATCGTGTCCCTTGCATTGGCAGGCAGATTCTTAACCACTGCACCACCAGGGAAGTCCTGATTTTAGTACTTATAAAGCTAAAGTAATCAAGACAGTTTAATATTGACATAAAGGTAGACAATGGCACAGTAATGAAAGTAATAAACTCATACATAAAATGCCAATTGATTTTTTCTTAACTTAGATCACAAGATAATCCAATAAGTAATGGACATCATTGCCACAAGTAGTACTGGAACAACTGGGCATCTACACACCAAAGAAGAAGATGGAGGAGAAGAAAGGGGTAGAGGAAGAAGAGGAAGGAGAGGGAGGGAGGAGAATGCACCTCCACTAAACAAAACAGAACAAAACAAAACACAAAGGAATTTTTTACCTTTACCTCATAGCATACACAAAATTAAATCAAAATAGAATATTGACACAGATGTAAAAAGTAAAACAATAAAACCTCTACAAGGGAATTTGGGATAAAATACTTGTAATCTTAAGGAAGCCAAACACTCCCTAGATAAACACAAAAAGCTAAAAGCATTCAGAAATATTATGAAATGTATTCCATCAAAATTAAAAATTTCTGCTCTTTGAATGCCAGTGTTAAACAAAATGAAATAGCAAGCCATAGACAGGGAAAAATATTCATAATACATAGATATGAAAAAGGACTTAGGCTTGTATCCAGAATATTCAGAGAATTCTTACAATTCAATAAGAGGAGCAACAACCTAATGAAAAATGGATAAAATATTTGAACAAATAATTCACAAAAGGAGATCTACAAAGAGCCAGTAAGTACACCGTAAGATCCTCAACAACATCTGTCTTCAGAGAAATGCAAATTTAAACTACATCCATTGGAATGGCTGCATTAAAAAGATGGATAAAACCAAGTGTTAATGAGGATGTGGGACAATTGAAACTTTCATATATTGCTGGTGGCTGTTAATTGTACTACTATTTAGGAAAACAGTTTGACATTTTCTTATAAAGTTAAATGTGTGCTTACCCTATAAACTAGCCATTCCTCCCTAAGTTATTTACCCAAGAGAAATGAAAACATGTTCATGCAAAGACTTCTGCATGAAGGTTCATAGAAGCTTTTTTCACAATACATGTAATATTAACACTGGAAACAACTCTGTATCCATCAATCGGTAAACGGATAAACAAGTTGTGGTACATCTACACAATGGGAAGCTACTTAGCATTGAAAGGAAGGAATTACTAATAAACAGAAAAACATGTATGAATCTCAAAACATTATGCTGAGCAGAAGAATCTAGACACAAAAAATATACACTGTATCATTCTATTTATAAGAAACTTTAGGAAAGACAAACTGAAATTGTTACATGGAAAGCAGGTCACTGGGTACCTGGGTGGGTGGTAGGGAGAAGGGACTGAATGCATGGGTAGAGGCATAAGTGAATTTTGGGAGGTGATGATAATGTTGTTTCTTTAATCATGATTGTGGTGGTAAATACATGAGAATGTATATATGTCAAAACTCATCAAACTGTACAATTACAATGGGTACAATTTATTTTTTTAAAATTATACTTCAATAAATTGATTAAAAGGAAATGGAATGTGAACAGGCTAAGTGGGCATCTTCCTTGGTTACCAGAAGCAATTTCTCCTTCTGCAGAATGGATAAGAATGCATATGTGGTTTATTAATTTTCTGCTTAATGCTACTGACATGTTCCTCTTTGACTGCTTGGAAAATAGCCAACTTCCCAATACTCTCCTCTTCCCAATACTCTAGAACTAATGCAAAATGACAATTTTATTCTACAATTTATAATTTTCCACATTTAAAAAATATATACTAACCTCCCCAAGTCCAAGTCATCTAGATCTCTGAATTTTCATCACACAAAAAAGTAAAGGTAAATATTTGAATACAACAAAACACATGTGATGGTGCTTTAAAATAAAGGATGATGTAAATGCAAAGTGTAGGGTCAGATTCACAGAAAAAGCTCAGGAAATTCTCCCTTAATTGAAATCAGTGGTTTGCATAAGAAGCATGTTTGGATCAGTCACAAAACTAAATTAAACTTAGTCCCTGGAAAGCAATTAATATTTGGTACAAAGTCCAACACTCCACCTTTGGAAAGAAGTGAAGAGGGATTTGGCAGCAGGAGAAAACAAGCGGCAGGAAAAATTTGGGGTGGTCAACATGTGATATATGATGTTTCAGAAAATATAGGATCTGGAAATTAAGTAGTTAGAAGTGATGACAAGTAAAATTATAGAAAAGCTGGTTGAAATGATTTCACTGTATTTTTAGGTCTAGTGAGATGAGGAATACTCTTTGAGTCATGTTATTTTAAAATTCAAAACAATATTTGGGGATGTCTGATCCAATTCCCTATCTCAGATGATAAAATGAAGAAAGAAACATGTTAAACAACTTGCTTTGGGTTTCTCTAATGAGTAGAAGAATCTAGAACAAAAACCAGGCTTTCTGAGGCTGAGTTCAATGATTTTTCTATATTGCAATGTTGCCTCTTAAACATATCCTTGAAAGAAAGTCATAAAGGTTACTATCTAACCTAAAAGAAAGGCATAAATAGCTATTTCAAAAGTCATGTATTTGGCGATGGTAACACGAATTTCAGGGTGAGAGTTTTTCATTGGCAATAAAGGAATTCTATTTTATTATTATAAAGTGAGAAATCAGTAAAGAAATTTCTCCATTCAACCTAATATTTTAAAACAGTATGAATCCACCTCAAATGCTAGAAAACAACACTTTATGTCACAATATGATATATAGAAATACAACTTGAAGCATCAAAAATTAATACTTTATACCTGAGCTGTATTCCCCTAAAAGCAGGTAATGTGAACTATTTAAGGGTAATTTCGGTCTGAGAAAAATTCCTCAGCATCATTTGCCTTTGGGAATGCAGAAAGCTTACTTTACCTTAGAGGTTTGTTTTCTGTCTTACAGTATAATACTCTTTTTTGTCAATCTGTTTTTACAATTGCACAATTTAAGAATGTAGCATCAAAACTAACTGCTGGAAGAATGCTCTTCTTAGTGTTTAAAAATTATTGTTTTTTTCCAATCAATACATCCTAAAAATTAATAAGAGCAAAATAAAAAGGAGGAGCACAATTAATACTCAAATGGAACAAATTTGGAGCACGTCATATGGAATAAAAGAATTCATGTGATTTTTCTGTTATTTTAAACCAGTGTACCAGGCAAATTTTATGCCACTTTCTTTTCTTTTTAAATATAATAGTACCATAACCACTGTCTAGAGGGGTCATTGACAAGTGCTCCTCTGTTGTGTCTTATTCGGAGAAGACAAGGAAATTTACAATAGATTGAAAAAGGTTTTGTTGAAACACAGCGAAAAAAGATTAATATTTGAATCTTTCTCAGTGCCAGTTCTTATCTGAGAAGGAAAAAAAGTTAGTTTAAGGTAAGAGGACACTAAGGAGGAAACAGGAGAAAAGTTTGTGCAAGAAGTAAATAGGAAGGAGATTTAAAGGGTTGAGGGCAAAACTCAAGCACGTGTTTATAAGAAGATCTAAGATCTCAAACAGCAGGACACAAAACAGAAAGGAGAGTTTGGATTCTTCAGAGGAGTATTCGGTATATAATGTTTGGCTTTTTAAAAAACAATTTCCCCACTTTTGCCTGTTTGAATTTTTTGAGAATCACAGTTTCCTTTCCAAATATTAATTAAGCACTGAACTTTAGTGGCTGTTTCTAAATGGTAATACTTTGGCTCTGCTTTTATATTTTTTTCCTCAAAATAAATGAAAATACTTAAATGAGACAAAAACTTAAAGTATTTATTTATTTAAAAATTTTTATGAACACTCTATTTCCTTCCCATATAATTTGATAGGGCCTGAGTCACTGAGAGAACATTCACGAAACAAGTAAATGACTCACCGGACATTTGCCAAAGCGAATGGGGTGTGCAGGGTCAGGCCCAAAAGAATCCATAACAAGATTTTAAAAATTGACCTTAATTACTGAAAGGGCTATCCAGTCATGGAAAGTTTGCGGACATTTCAAACTGAGTATTATTCTCACGTGAGGTCTCAGCATAGTTAGAGTAGGTGTTCAACATTTGGGGAGAAAAGAAGCCAGATACAATGACTACTGTATATATTTATTAGTCAGACTATGTTCTTTAGCCAAGTTAGGACCCTTGTGCGTTATGTGGATATTTGAACAACCTTTTTTCCTAGCTACTGGTGCAAGATAGCATCAGAACTATTGGTATGTTTGTAATATGATTTTCTCTTTTGCATAAAGCTGTGTCAACAAATAAGAACAACAATAGCTACAAAGCCCTTTTTATTTATCAGTTACTTCTCTGGGGGTGATAGAAGAAGGAGAAAACTTCCTAATTCAGGACCTTCAGGAAACTCAGGCAAGACCTACACATGGAAATCACTGACTCCAAATGCCATGTTCCTCCCACAGGATAATTTCAGTACCACATAGAGCATTTGGCATGACTGGAATGTTTTCTTTGTGTGAGGAAAACAAAAACAGAAGCCAAAGAAAATAACAAATCTAATATCTCATTGGTGGCACTAAAGTGATACAACAGTCCTATCCTAGGGTTTAAATTTTACCTTAAATGAGTCTAATTCTCTTCCTCTTTGGGTGTGGAGCAAACCCTTCTGGAAGGAAAAACACCTAATTGAATTGGATAGGTTCTTCAAGGGAGAATTTAAAGCATTTAAATAAGTAAAGAATTTAGGGAGAAAAACAAGTTTCAGAGAAACAAGACAATTGTCGAAGACAAATGGTAAATTTACTCACAGGGTTAGAGGCTGGAGGAACAGAGAAGTGTCACACAATATCTTTAGAAAAGGGGTTCAAGACCAAGGCCAAGACCAAGGCACCAGTATTGAGGGTCCACTTGAGCCATATGGAGCAACAGCATATGTAATGGCTCAAAGTGGTCATGATAGAGTAGACATTTCTTGCTAATACTAGTTCTGTGTCCTGATTTTCAAATGAGACTCAAGGACATTAAAGCTGTATGTATACAAGATATCTGAGGAAAAGTTGAAATAATTAAGTCAGATGGATATTAGCCTGTTAGATAATTCATTAAAAAATATTGTTGGAGTCATTTAAATGAAGTCATGGGTCTAAAAGAAACTATGCAAGAACATGCTCATGGAAAACTCTTATGGACAATAAAATAGACATTACCAAATGTTATTTGTTTATGGATATGTTTATAGTTTAGATTTTATCCACATAACATTATGAGACTGTACAAGAAAGACTTTATAAGGAGGATCTTTCAATGTATTGTGGCAAAGATGGCAGTAATAAATTCAAATATAGATGGATTGTGCTAAATAAATCCCAATCTGTTATGATATAAAGTAAATTAATCAGAGTGTTAACTTAGAATGTTGGCTGGAAAAAGATAAAAAACACGTAGCAGAAAGCATTTTGTATTTAAAGGTGGTTGCTAAATTAAACATGTAATAATTCAAAGGACAGCATTTTACATGAAACTAATTTTGGAATTATATTCCCACATGAAATTTTAAAACCAAGCACCAGAAACTATAAGAATATTATCAGAGACATATCTGATCACTCTGAAGTTGAATATGCCCCATAGAAATGAAAGGACAAAATAATCAAAGGAGAACAAATTTTCTTAGAACATAGATAACATGGTATGAAAGATTATTTTTCCAAAAGTTGAAAGAAACAGAAACACAGAGATAAATCTGTGAGATGATAAACGAAAGCACTCTGAAACTCAGAGCTGCTTTCTCACTCATTTTCATATAAATTCAGGTGAAAAACTACCAGTGCATTAAGACATCAATTACGAACACAGCATATATGATAAATGTATTAATTGCCAAATACCTTGCATCATGTACTTATCAAAACTTGGAAAGCATTCATGAATAAAATACCATTTCCAGTTTAGAATATTCAATACAAGTATTTGATTTCAGCTTTCAGCTCCTTTATATATCTCTTTTTTCAGCTAACTTAAGCAACACGTATTTTCTTTCTTTGAATTTGAGAGTTAAGCATGATACAAGGGGATAAAAACCAATGAATTCTAACTCAGCATTTACCCCCAATAACGTGTGACTTTGGGAAGGTCATATCAGTTCATGAACTTTAGTTTCTTCTTCCATAATTCAAGGGGGTGGAGGGGAATAGAAAATTTCTAAACTCTAGGAAATCCATGATTTTTGTGTCACCAACTACTTGGTTATACTGTATACCATTTTGAATTATTCAGTAGTCTTCTCAGCTGGATTTTAAGTGCCCTAGATATACTTTCCGTTACCTAGCACAGTGCTGGGTGTTAACTATATGTTCTAAAAAATACTTCTTAATGGAATGACTATTCACTGAAAAAATATTGGAGGCCAAGAAAAGGCTTGTTCACTCCCTTGGATGTTCTCTAGAATTGCCCTTTATCAGCAGTGTGAAACTGGATGGTTGAAGAGTTTGTTTGAAAAGAAAGCCTTCATTATCAGTTTAAAATACGCCATCTTCCAATTGTTAACGTTCCATTATCTATAACCTAGAAGGCTTGTTCATGCATAATTCTTTTACACATCTGAAAGTAAAATGAGTTAATGTGTGACCTACCTACAGAAATAGCAGAAAGGCATTTTAAGACAGCCTGGGAAAGGTGGAGAACTTCCAAACCACCTTCTTATTTAGCTAGCATTTGTATAAATTTATGTCTTTTCTTGTCAATTCTAATGATAAATATATATATTAGGAGAAAAAGTATACTCCACAAGTAGCTTCTTTCTTGGCCCTGATAAAATGATTACATAATCTAAAATTAGTTTTTCGTAAGGTTCTTCATTGAGGATGAGCTGTGATGTTGTGATCGTGATATAGACACTGAAAGCATCAGCTAAGTAGCATATCAGTGAACTTCAAATGTTGTAACAATAGTTACAAGGAAAATATGTTAACAGTACTAAGAAGTTTAACAGGGTTATCAGAAACATATGCTATTTTTTAAAGTTTTCCTGAATGCAACAGGGGCTCTGTGGATTCATTAAGGAAAGAAAAATGATGAAGGGAAAATGTGAGTGAGAAGTAACCCTTTATCTTGTGAGCCTTTTCCCTCGCATCCTGTCTGCCTCAACTGTATCACACTTGGATGTATTGAAACTATCTACAGAAGTCACATTTATTTTTGAAGTTTAGTAAACAAGGTTACATCTCTTGAAAAAAATTGCAATAGACTGCACTAATGTTAAAAAGTCAAATAGCAGATTCACCTATTGACACAGATTGTTTTGGTAAGACAACACATAAGAGAAGTATGGATTGTAAATACAGTTGTTTTGCTGTCAAATTGGAAATGTCTTTAAAGTCATAAGAGAATATGAATGATAAAGGAATGAGTACCTTTCATATGTTATAAAGTCATACGTTTGCATTAAGTGTTTTCAAGGGGCAAGGGACAGTTTTCATTTGAGAAAAATAAGATGCATGTTTTTCTTTGCAGCACACTCTCTCTTCTCAGAAGAATGCATGCTCCTCCTTTTCTGCAAGGTGTCGTGTAGATCCAGGTGGTTTCCAGATTTGGAGCTCTCTTACTCCTATATTCGTATTCTTTTCCAATACTTCCCTATTGTTTTCCCTCTGCTTCCAAAGTGCGCATTACCAGTCTTAAGAAAACCTGTACCTAACTCCTAACTCTGAAAACCTTCTTAGTCATTTATTTCCTGTCATAAGATCTTGAAGGAATTATTAACTTTTATACAACTCATGCCCACACTGGCTTCTTTCTTCCCCAGGCTACTGAAGTTGCATTCATACCTTTCATGTGCTCATACTTTGTCTCCCCATCTTGCATGTCAGCTTTTCGTAGGAAGAAACTGTATCAGGCAGTTTTTTGGTTTCCTTACCACTGATGGGGCTCAGAGCAGGCTGCCCTAAAACGTGCCACTCTAGCATTCAAATTATTTTGAGCTGAAAACAGCCAAGGCCCAAAAAACTCAAGAGGAACCTTTGACCTTCCTCCTTATTGCCTAAAAGACTTTAAGACAGGATGCCTGTCCCAGGAAGGAGCTATCATCACAGATTACCATAGTAAAGTATTAGGTGTGGTAGGTAGGGAGGGACCAAGCAAAGTCCTCTCAGTGTCCCATTGTCTTCGGAAGGCCCAGCAAACATTTATTTACCAAACACTAACTCTTTTTATCTTCTTGTGAATTACCTCACTTCCCCTTGAAGCCTCAGACACTCACCTCCTTCTCCTTAGTCCAGAATATATACATCAGTACCTCACCTTGCCTTGCTGTCTTTGGAATTCTTCATACTTACACATGGATTCCCTGAGTGCAAGTAGTAAATTTGATTTTCTCCTGTTAATCTGCCTTGTGTAATTTTAACTGCCAGACAAAAGAACTGAGAGGGGGAAATTTCCCCTCCCCCTCACCACTGCACACCGAAAAATAAAAGAAGAAATGAATGAATTAAATTGTTAGTGGCCTTTAAATGTCCAATTGCATCCTCCTAACTATTCAGATAAGCAAATTGCCCTTCATTACCATGAACTCCTCTCTGACCTGGGAAATCTCCCCCCTTGGAGACTCCCAATTTGCCCTTTCTTGGGTAGAAAAAGAGTCACTATCTTTTCTTCTTTACATATTTACTGTTGAGTCCTAGGAGTCCAAGCCAGGAAATTACAAACTAACAAGTGTTGGCTAGAGAGTTTCTAATATCATGGGAAAACAGGCTGGCACCAGGAGAGAAACTCAGACTTCCTAGGCTTCCATCAAGCTGTTTATTAAGTGTCTAGTACATGCCGGCTAGTTCTGAGAGGGCTAGAGAAGATATATTTGGATATGGACCTTGATCTGAAGGAGCTCACATAGTCATAATGCAAACAAAGATATGAGAAGTAATTTTAAAATGATTTTAAGGTAGAATGTCCAGATCCTCTTCTAAAAATGGGAAAATTGTTAGCTGCCCTACCTAATCTACGATATTGCTCTGAAAATCAGAAAGCTGTGAAAACATAAAATTATAAACTACACATTTGCAAATAATTTCTGTCATCATGTGACATTTTTATAAAATTTACTGAATTCCTATACCTTCAAATAGATATAGACTTTTATAAATGCCATCACAGAAATTAAAGAACAAGGACTTCAAGACATAAATTTCAAAAATGACCAAATCAGAGTATACATAATTTGTTTGATGCTTTTTACTAAAAACTCTAGAAAATATTTTCAGTTAACTTAAAACATACTTTTAAACCACACAGACTCTCAAAAGAGTTTAATCTTGTTTCTTACTCAATAGAGAGTAGAGGCGCAGCCTTAAGTCATAGCAACTAAAGAGATGGGGATCTAAATGTTTTCAGAGACTTGACTATTTTTGAATTACATCGTAGTGGCCAATCATTTCAAGTCTATTTACACAATGATGTAATGGTATCAAGTAAATGCAATGTATCAAGTAAATGTAATGTAATGTATGCATCAAGTAAATGCAATAATATTGTCCCTAATGGATTTTTAAAAAGTAGACTCCAGTTTCTAAAGTTCAGAGCCATGTAGTTGGCATGTTAAATAATTTTTCTTCTTTAAGACAGGTTTTAAAGAGTCCTCACTATCCCCAATTCATCATCAACCTCTTCCAAACTCCAAACCTAGTAAATAGCAATCGTTACACTATTTTTAAATGAAGTTAAAATGGTCAGAGTGTTATGTGATAAGCTTGCGTAGGTATTAGTTTTTGACTTGGAGTTGAACATTTTAGTATAACTCTAGTTTGCTCCCTGGAGACAGGGCTTCTTTCATGGCTACGAAGTTCGGTGTGGATACAGTATTGTAAACTGAATCAAGACACAGCTTTTCTTAGACCAGCATTCCTGGGAAAAGAAACAAGGAAAGTCCTTCCTTTTTGCCAAGAGATATACAACCTGCTGATGAGAAAATATGCCACAGTGCTCTCTGAAGGCTCACACCCTGTTCACCCCAATGCTGATTTTCACACTTTCAAGAGCAACACAAGCAGAAATTCCAGAACTATTGCCTTTAATATCATTTTCTTAGAGTGTCGGTGTCTTTACGTTTTTTCACCAGATTTTTAACACAAAATAGTGAAGCATTTTTATATCTATTATTTTGGCATTATTATATTTAATTCGTCTACTAGATCACTGCTATTTGAAAGTCTTATAAGTTTCTCACCCGCATTATTTTGGAGACTTCCTAACTTGTTATCCCAGCTCAAGTCTCTCTTTTATTCTCTGCAAACTACACAGCACTGCCAGATTAATCATCTGCTAATCACACTTCAGTGGACAAAATCTTTCAATAATTTCCCTTCACAGACTGAAAATATACCAAATCTTTGATGTTCTATCATCTGGCATCAATTATATCTCCCACTATCTTCTACCTCCTTATCCATTTAGATCAATTTCTGAAACAGGAATTTCATATCCTTGTTCATATTGTTTCCTTCACCTAAATCCCTTTCCATCTCCCCCACCAAATGACTGGTTTAAATTCTACAGATCCTTCTAATGTCGTCTTTTCCACAAAGATTTCCTTGCCACTAATTCCTTAAGCTTTAAATTATTCTCTCCTCTTAACCTTCTAGCACTTTATTTGTACCTCTCTTTATAACACATTTTATGTTCAACTTCAGTTAAGACTGTAGGTGTGCACAAGTGCCTCATTTACCAACTGAAATACCTTGGGAAGAGGGACCATGTCCTGCTTATCTTGATGCGCTTTACTGTGTCTAACAGAAGTTCCTGCCACATGGTCCATTTCCTGTCCAATAAATAAATGAATGTAGGTTTTATCCATTAGATGCTAGAGTGTGAGCTTCCTAGGAGCAGGAGAAACATGCCCAATAGATAGATAGATAGATAGATAGTTAGAGAGATAGATAGAGAGATAGATAGAGAGATCATCTTTTTAACCAGCTACCTAACAGTGTGCCTGAAACAAAATCATGCTTCATAAATGTTTCCTGACTCAAAAAACAAAAACTTGCAAGCTTACCCAGTGACCTTTTTAAGGAATTACTAAAAATAGTATGTTCGACATACAGAAATTCAGATCTTAGCCCTTATTATGTTACTTAAGTAGGAGGAAAATCATCTACAAAAGAAAAAGCCTCCACAACAACTTCTTTCATTTTCTTCATACTGAAAACCTGTGATCTTTCTTTTGAAGTTTCAAGGAAATGTCAAGGGTATTTTGCATTTATCCCTTTTCAAGATAGCTTGGATGCACACACTTTTTATAAGCTTCTTAACTTACTCATAAACGTGTTGGCAGGAAATACAATGACCACTAGCACAGAAGGGAAGGGTAAACAAAATGGAAAAGAAGGTAGAGTTTTGAAAATTAAGGGTTTCTTACAAGCTGTTGAGGATGCTTAGTTCACCCAAAATGATCAAGTCTATCGCCACTCTGCTACCAAGTCCCACACCAACTCTATTTTTATTACTTGCTACTGTATTTTCCTAGGCAGCTGTATTTATGCTTAGCAAAATATCAATTCTTTCATTTTTATTGAAAAATTATGTACAACAAATTGTAACTATAACCTAATCTACAAGGTTTAATGTAGGTAGCTTTGATTTACTGGCCCATTCATAATCTGCTGATGATTAGCCTCCCTGGAAACAATCCACTCACTTGTCTAAGTGGTATCAAGGTGTTTGTTTTTAATCTGTCCAAAATCTTCCTATAGACAAATGCATTATTGTGGAATTATATTTTAATTTATCTTCATGCAGTGCTTTTGATGGGCATTTGCATTAACACAATATGATTATGCTTCTTTACACTAGTATCTATTAAAATTAGAAATTACCTGCACATACAGTCTCAGATGGTGGTCAAAAATTGTACAAAGAAGTAAGAATAGAACTCCTTAATATCACACAGCCCTGCTGCTCATCAGAGAGGCTTTTCTGTTCTAATGCTTTTGTCATGTATATGAAAGTCATTATGTAGTTTAGAAAACAGAAGATGAAGTGAAAGAGGAAGATCGGGGACCTAGGATGCATTAATATTCCACCAGCATCAAAGATATTTCCCTCGAGGGGCTCCTACAGGCCACACTGTTATTACAGTGCCTATCCATTATCTTGTGCTGTTCTTGGTATTAAGACAATAATGGAGAGAATAGGATTATGTGCAGATAATAGGAAATGTGAAGGCAATTCAGCAAGATAGGAAATGAATGGAGACATGATTCTTTCATCGAAGCCAGGGATGGTTTAGCATAGGGTAAAAGAGAAGATAAATGAAGCAAAATGGAATCTTTACAGGTTAGCAGGGGTAAAAATGAGTGTTTTCATATAATCCTGTGAGTTTAACCTTCTTGATAGAAAAATGCCATGGCATCTTTCTTGAATTCCAAGTATATGTGCCTGAGGAGACGATCTGTTTTTGTTCTAAAAATTCACTTGTTGGAAAAGATGTCCAGTGCTTACACGGTCAGAAAGTGGCCTTAAGGAGTGGCATAACTTTTTAATTCACTCCCATCACTGAGAAATTCGGGCTGCTATTTAAGATTCTCCTGTGGAAATGAGAAGCCCTGCAACTCTCTCCACCCATCCTTTACCAAACAATGCCCAGTAACTAAGGGCGCAGTAAACTGAGAGCCAGACAGGAGAGTTTCACCAGGAAAAATGCTTAATCTCGTTTCTCGGGGGCCCCATTTCTTTTGACACTAACCCTCCCTGTCTGTACACAGACAGAGAGCACACAGAGGCAATCACCCAGACAGACTTTAAAAACAGGAAAGTAAAGCCCTGGCTTTTTGCAAAGATCACCTATATTGGATGCCCAAGGCTAATGTGACTCAGAGGTTGGCATTTCATGATGACGGCCAGGAAACAAGAGCGGCAGACTGTGTCATTTGCAGACAGGGCACTGGCATAAATAAACGTTTCTCTTTATATATTAAAAAAAAGAACATTTAATTAAATAAAGGCACACTCAGCTACAGACAATATGACAGGGCCAGAGAGAGTGCTTTCTGTGCTCACATATGCTGCTTACTCTTCAAACATTGCATTTGATCCTGACTTAAATTGGATAGAAATTTAACCAAACTGAGATCAACAACATAATAACATCCTCTAACTCAAAGAGTTACCAAGGGGAATTGAAGAGAAAATATTAGAGGAAATCAGCATGTAGATACACTGTATCTATAAGCTTGTCTAAGAATGTGAAAACTGTGGATATCCAGACTGCATATGAAATGTAGATTAATATATCCTGCATGGAATTGCTCTGCAGCTATTACAACTTAGTTCAAAATACATTTTTTCTAAACAGGGTTGAGGACTATTTTTTTTGAGGGGATATATATATATATCCCCTCAAAAGACACACGACTAAAGAAACATCCAGTGAGAATAGCAGGAGGGGAAAAAATATATATATATACATATATATATATATATACATATATACATATATACATGTATATATATATGTGTGTGTGTGTGTGTGTGCATATATATATATATATCTTTATCCAAAGCATGGACCCACTATCTATATAGAAAACAGAAAGTATATATAAAGAGCAAAACGTAATCAGGATCTTAAACAGCTTTTGCACCTTTTCTTCCCCCTCCCCCAGCCCTTTCTGGGCTCTTCGGTGCGCCTTCCTGGTTCTCTGGTTTTAAAAATGGCTCCATACTGCTCTCTGCTGCTGGTTTAAAATTTTCTACTTGGAAATCTTAAGAGCTTGCTGCTCTGGCTGTATGTCAGGTCCTGATTGGAGCTTATAACTAATAACACTGTCTCCTAGTTTAAAACAAGGCGGGCTGATATTTTGCAGATTTGGACTGCTGAATCCAGCTTCCTGGCTACATTTCTTTTCCTTCAAATTATCTGGACTCTTTGACCTTAAGAAGATCTCATTCTAGCCACAAGAATCATTTAAATTTAAAAGATTGTCCTGTTAAGAAAATTATGTGTTATCAAAAAATCCCACTGTAGATTCATATCTCTAAGAAAGTGAGGTGGAAAGGAGAGGACATTTTGGAGATGGATGTGGATACTAATTAATATTACTCCTTAATATCCACACCACATTGAACTCAATTTCAAACAAGGAAATTAATAAAATAATACATGTGTGATAGGGCACAGCACAATGCATGCACTCAATAAATGTAAATGAGATCTGAATCAAATCCAAGCAATTGAAATATCAGATAAAGAATTGTAATCTGGGGAAAATATTAACTTCAGGAAAAATTTATTTCAAACATTAGGTAAGGTATTCAGAGTGCATTTTACTCTCCTTTGAAAACGTAAGAATGGGAAAAGCGTGATTTGTTTATTTATCTTAATACACAATACCAGAAAGTTAGGATTTTACCAAAAATCATATTATTTTATAGAGGCTAATAAATCCAAGCATAAAAATGTTTACTGGGGGCTTGTTCAATGATAATATATTCCCCCCTCAGAAATAAAAATGATTATGAAAGATAGTTAACAGCTATAATTGGATATTGTAGTGTGTGTCAACATGACCACATGACAATTCAAGAGCATATGGTCAATTGTGTGACATTGCTTGACCGACAGGAAGTTGCTATAATCCATATCATTATTTGGACCTGCATCTAAAGTACACAACCTTATTACCCTGCTCAACAGAAGCATAAAGGAAGGAAATGAAAAGAATGATAGGAACTAATACATAAAACTGGTGGGTATCTTTTACCAGGGCTTTTTGTCTTTGAAATTTATTGTAATCTAGAGAGTTTCTGCTGTGTGAACTCCTCACAGAATCAGGGTGGACTCTCACCCAAAATTTGATGTGAATATCGAGACTGATAACGCCACACACACATCAAGAAGACATGAAAAGGTTTATTAACACATAATGAGGCTTTCTGGAGAAAGCAAGGTAGCCCCCAAGCAGTTCTACAAATGGCTTGAAGAAGCAGGGGAAAATCCATGTGCTAGAATGTTCAGCCTGGCTGCACCTCTTAAACATCATAAAAACCCTGGAGCTTTTTGGTGTTCTGGAGGTGCAGACAGGCCAAGGGTTCCAGAACATGGTTTGAACTTCCCACAGATGCCAAAGGAAGGTACACCTGCACTTTCTCATCAGCTTGCCCAGAGGAGGGGTGGAAAGGGGAAAAAAGGAAGAGCTAGGCTTAAAAGCTGTCAGCAACCAAACATAAAAGAAAAAAAAAGGAATCAGACACTTTACTACAAAGGCCTTCAATTTATATTAGCTGCAGTTCTAGTAGTTATTCAGATGGTGGTGAAAAGCCCTTTAAATACCATCTAAGATACCTCTCTGAACCCAACTGATAATCTCTAAATTTAGATCATCTCTAAAAGGTAATAAAATCAGTTCACTCCACTCCTAGATATGGAAGGCTTCAGATTCTAATTTTTGAAATGAAGAAACAGAGAGACGCAAAGAGAGCAGAGTTTGTTTTATGAACACCTCTGTCCCAGTGATTCCTTAAATAAGTGTGTATTGGAGTGTCTGGCTGGTTCAGATGAAGCTGATGAATAATATACTGGCCCTGTCCTCAACGAGTTTTCTGTCAACGGGTGGAAAGTACATCCACAAATAAATAATATCAATATTGGCAGCATCAGGAGTAGATACGAAGGACAGAAGGAGCAGACAGAGTTATTAACTGTGTCCTGAGGGCTGAAGAAATAATAAGAGAAATTTTCAGAAGCAAGATGAATGGAAGATTACCAGGCAAATAAGAAAACAAAAGGGATTTGAGGCAAAGAAAAACGCCATGGTCAAGCAATGAAGGTATAAAATGCCTTGGCATTTTCAGGCAACCAACCATAGACAGTGCAATATCACTGATGCATAAAATATAAGAAATGTGGTGACCAAAGATGAGACCTAAGAAACAGGCAAATGCCAGAGTGTGGGGGAAACGGCCTGTCATGGGAAAATACTTGGACTTTATCCAATAGTTCAACAGCTTTCAACCTCTTTGATCTCACAGTCCCGGCAGTACAAAAAAATTTGATTATTAATCCGCAGTGTAGATCCATGAACTTCCTAAATTATTTACAGGTATTAATGCCTTTCACAGATATTAAGGTACAGTAAACATCTAGGACAAGTCCAGCATTAATGATATTTCTAAGTTAATTCAACTCAGTGTGGCTATCACCAAGACAAACAGTACCAAATTCCATTCAGTCAAAAATAATCACTTGAAAACAGGAAATAATGAACGGAACTGAAAGTCTAAAACAGAAGACCTGGCAAACCATTAAAATGATAATTCCAGAAACCTGAAAATCCTAGAAACAACCTGAATATTTTTAAAGGTTTATTAACACTTGGTAATAATATTTTTCATTTCCCTTATGACTTGTATGATGGTTAATTGTATGTATCAACTTGACTAAGCCATGGGATGCCCAGATTAAACATTACTTCTGGGTGTGTCTGTGAAGATGACTCAGTAGGTTGCCCTCCCCAGTGTGAGTGGGCATTACACAATCCATTGAGGGTCTGTATAGTACAAAAATGGAGGCAAGGAGGATTTATTCCCTTTCTGCCTCACTGCTTGAGCTGGGACACTGGTCTTCTCCTACCCTTGGACTGGGATTTACATCATTAGCTCCCCTGGTTCTCAGGCATTTGGACTCAGACTGGATTTACACCATTAGGTTCCCTGGGTCTCCAGATTGAAGATGGCCGATCACGGGGCTTCTCAGCCTCCATAACTGTGTGGGCCAATTCCTCACAATAAATCTCCTTTTATATGTGCTATTGATTCTCTTTCTCTGAAGAACTGTAATACAAACCTATACAAGCAACCTACCTTCCCTGGCAGAGAGAGAAGAAAATCTGCCTTCTGACTATAGGCAGGTACAGGTCTTGTAAGTCTTAGGGTTTATACAATTTAGGGAACACTTTAAATGAATAAAGAATTTTTAAAAGTTACTTTTGCAAATATTACAGTATATGATCATGTAACTCTTTGCTAGGACCACACTCTCTTTGCAAATGGTCCTGTATGTGAAGGGGATACAATTTAGGATTTAGCAGACTGTGAATAATTTTATCTTTGGTGTTGCCTGTATCCTGAACTCTCTGGAATGGTGGCCACATGCTCCCTGTTTGGTCATTCCATTTAAATTCATGAGGAAGTTGAGTTCCTTGAAGTTCTAGGTCAACGTTATAGTGAAAAATTTCCTGTCACCAAAAGACTGAAATAAAACACTTAAAAAAAAAAAACTGACTAGCAAAAAATATCTGGGTTGTTTACTTTTAAGACTACTTTACTAACATTACCCAAGGATTAAAAATGAAAGTATTGGGTTGGTGTCAGCAACAGGTATAACAAGACCAACGTGAATTTCATAAAGATACTGCAGCATTGCACAATACAGTTGGGATCTAAGGTTATATTGGAAAACCACTTAGAAGCAGTTTGCAAGTAATGAATTACTTCTTTGCAAGTAATGAATATTTTGGGTCCATAATATATATTATTAAATTTGCAAATATTTGCTGCCAGCTCTATGCACTGGTTCCATGCAATATGTTCAATAACATTTGAGGCTAAACCCACAGCAGGAGACTTTGGCACATGGTCCACTCCATCTAAAGTAATCCTAGAGTTTAGAAAGGAATGAACAACATGTTATAAATTGCCACTTAAAGCATGCAAAAAAACCCAAAACAAAACAAACAAACAAAAAAAAAACAAAGCATGCAACATTTAAGCATGCATACATCAAGCTTTGTATAAATATACTTCTTTAATTTCTGTTTTGCTCCATACCTCTACTGGATGTGTGATGGTACAAAGAAGCTTCTGCATGACTGTGCTTTATGCTTAAATAAATGATAAATGACATGTCTATGGTATTACATTTTTGCTACCAAAGTCACCAATAATTGTTATTTTACCAAATGTCAATATTATCGATTGCTGTTTTATTCCCCCCTGGTATGTGGTATCAGTTACCAAGAAGCATAGCCAAACACAAGCACATATTTTGTGAAAGATTGTTTTTACACTGAATCCAGATATACTATCCAGTCAATTATTGTAAAAATTATTCATACCTTCTAGGTTGAAAGCCAGAGACAACAACCAGGAAATATTGTTACACCTAAGTATGAATTATCCTAGAGCAAATTCGAAACATAATTTATTCTGTATCACAATTACTTATGTGCACTCTTAAGCGCTAATAAGATTCTTGTGCTTTACTGGACAATTGTCTTCCTCTGGGACTTACTGAAGCAAAGGAGAATGAGATATATCATGTTTCCCCTTTTAACCAAGGACCACTACGAAAAAGAAACAACTATGAGTGCATGTTGATGCTCATTGAGTAAACACTATGCTTATTCACTAATGAAAATGATGTCACCAATCAATAGAAATCCTGCTTTATGGAAAACTAGTTTTCTATTGATCAAACCTTTTGGTGCTATTTTGACTTAACAAAGAGTTCCAATGACTTTATTTCTACATAGAAATAAAGACTCATAAATGTTAGTTTCATGTCACCCCCACCCACAAAACCTTAAAGATCTCTCATTCCACATTACAACATTGCCAATAGGTTTTCTTCTTCCCTGTTGCTTGTTACTTTAATTATCCTAGGTTTTTTCTCCTCCTTTTTAACAATTATACTTCATCTCTTAATTTTCCTATTCTTCACATAGAGGATTTTCTCTTTCTGTGACTCATTTAATTTTCATTACTTCCATCTTATTTTGTGCATGTATTCTAACTGATTTCAATCCCCACCCCGACACTGTAGTGATATCTAACCACCTAAAAAAGCATTTTTAATCTTCCACCAAGTCAACTTTTCTTCGAAAGTATCAATGATTGACAGCCAGGACTGCTCAGGGTGGTAGTGAGTCAGCAGAACCATCACAAGATGAATAAGCTATGGGAATGTCAAATGTGGAAGAAAGAGGAAGCTGAAATAATGGACTAAACTAAATAACAAAGAAAAGTAATTGATTAAAAGCTGAGTTTTCTGAATTCTACATAGACATAACAAGTTTCAAAGAAATAAACATTCTGTTTAAAATCATTCACTTAAAACATGGCTCTATATTAAGTGACCAGTTGTTAGTTCAACCCTATGCCACCTTAAATGTGCAGGTTTATACTTTTTAAAATTGTTTGCACACGCAATGTGTATTAGTCTCGTTTTACGACAATCTAACATACATTTGAGCAGACCATTCAAAAGAAAGATAGAATTAAGTGAAAAGGATCTTTTTGAAAACCTTTGTTCATTCAGGTGATGGAACAATGAGTTGTGAATGTCACATTGTTCATAACCAGTTGAATACGACAAAGCACTTGTAGGGACTAAATGGCAAGATTTTCCTGTTTAACCTATGTCCCCAATCTAGACATAGGGTTATATGGAAGACTACTGTTCTCTTTAACGAAATCATATAGAAAGTTCTTATATAGAAATGTTATAGAAGAAGTAGTTAAGAAATTTTGATATGGGCCTTAATCTTCTATCTCTACTAAAGACATCAGAGAAAGCTTTAAAAATACATCAGTCACTTTATATTTTATATTAGATCCTAAAATTGGATCCTGAAATTCAATGGAGACAGCTTTCATCTAGTAAAAAAGTATAACTTAGGCACAGTTTTTAAATATTTTAAACACAAAATCTAATGTAATATTACAAAATGCTCCATCAGTTAAATTTTATTCTCCCTATATTATAGATGAGGAAACCAAGGCTTAGCAAGGCTAATTTACGTATTTGAACCAAAATTAATAGTAAATAATTGAACTAAAATAGAAAGTAAAATTTCAATGGCATATTCAGTTACTATCTACTAGATTGAACATATTGTCTAGTTTAAAGCCAATTTAAACTTTCTTATCTTGAAATTTAATCTTGGAGTCTGTGTCAGATTGGATTACTCCTGAGATATTGGTCCTGTCAAATTTGTGTGGCCAAATCATGCAGTAGGAACACTCCGGACCCACCATCCAGGTGATGTGACTATGTTCTGGCCGTCCATGACCAATCACAACAAATAAATTTTTCAGCATTGTTCAAGTGGACTCAGGTTTAATCTATCTATTAATCATAACAGGAGCTATACCGGTGAAACATAAATTTTGTTTTACTATCATATAAACTTTTACCTGTACGCTGTTCAGCAGGGAGCTCACTTTAGATTCCAATCTCTGTGGGAAATGCAGACAAAGTCCAGAAAAAACCAACTAAGCACAAGTTAAGGGCTACATAAATGGATTCTGCTATGCAAGGACAGGTGAGTGTCCAAAGGGTTTGGGTGACCAGGTAAGCAATAGGTGGGTTTGGGGGGAGATCAATTAATTGCAGAAAAAGCCCTGACACCACATATTGCTTGGACTCCTGATACTTATATCTACCTAGAGTTTGCCATTCATCAAAAAAGTTAGGCATTTTGCATCTGCAGCAACATAGATGAACCTAGAGATTATCATACTAGGAGAAGTAAGTCAGAAAATGAAAGACAAATATCATATGATATCACTTATATGTGGAATCTAAAATACAACACAAATGAGCTTATTTACAAAACAGAGACTAGGAGACACAGAAAACAAACTTATGGTTACCAAAGGGGAAAGGGGAGGGGGGGAGGGATAAATTAGGAGTTTGGGACTAACAGATATAAACTACTATATAAAATAGATAAACAAGAAGGTTCTACTGTATCGTATAGGTAACTATATTCAATATCCTGTAATAAACCATAATGGAAAAGAATACAAAAAAGAATATGTATATATATATATATATATATATATATATATATATATATATATATGTATAACTGAATCACTTTCCTATACACCAGAAACTAATACAACATTGTAAGTCAACTGTACTTCAATTAAAAATTTAGGCATTTTAACATATAAAACTAACTTAGAAATTAAAAAAATAGGGGCTCCCCTAGTGGTGCAGTTGTTAAGAATCTGCCTGCCAATGCAGGGGACACGGGTTCGAGCCCTGGTCCAGGAAGATCCTACATGCCGCGGAACAACTAAGCCCGTGCACCGTAACTACTGAACCTGCGCTCTAGAGCCCGCGAGCCACAACTACTGAAGCCCGTGCACCTAGAGACTGTGCCCCACAACAGAAGCCACCGCAATGAGAAGCCTGCGCACCGCAATGAAGAGTAGCCCCTGGTCACTGCAACTAGAGAAAGCCTGCGTGCAGCAATGAACGGCCAACACAGCCAAAAATAAATAAATTATTATTATTTTTTTGTTTTGTTTTTGCGGTACGCGGGCCTCTCACTGTTGTGGCCTCTCCCGTTGAGGAGCACAGGCTCCGGACGTGCAGGCTCAGTGGCCATGGCTCACGGGCCCAGCTGCTCCACAGCATGTGGGATCTTCCCCGACCGGGGCACGAACCCGTGTCCCCTGCATCGGCAGGCGGACTCTCAACCACTGCGCCACCAGGGAAGCCCTTAAGTTAAATTTAAAAAAAAAGAAATTAAAAAATAAAACTGAACAATAGTTTTTTAATGAACAAAAAGATAAGTTAATTCACAAAAGGAAAAATATAAGAATTATTTATGAATTAAGAAAAATATTGCTTCACTAGCCATTAAAGAAATGCAGATCGAATGACCAATTCTCAATGTTGGTCATACATTTCAAATTTAAATAAGCATGACTTTCTGTAAACAACTGGACACCTGTAGCAGCAATTTCTCTTGCTATTAGCTTAAGAAAATAAGTGAACAAATAGGCAAATGTGTATGTATACATCTGTTTAGCATTACTTGTAAAAGAAATATCTAAATGTCCAACAGTTTAGTATTAGTTGAATACATTTTAGAGCATCTACATAGTTGATTATCATGTATCCATTAAAAATGATCATGAAAACAATTTACATGAATATGAATAGAAAGATGGCCTAATGTACTATTAAGTAGAACACATTTTTCAAAAATATGTGTAGTATGATCCATTAAAAAAAAAAAGTCTATGTGATATGTATTTTACAGAAAGAACCTGGAATGATTTATCCAAATATTTCAGTGATTATCTCTGAAGAGTAAGATTATTCATGATATATCCTTTCTTCTACCTGGATCATCTAAATTTCTACAACAAATATCAGCAGGATTTATAACAAAAACATTTTTTATTGAACATTTAAAACAGATTCAATTATAAAGTTATATGTATGCAACAGGTTTAGGAGTAAGTAACTAGGATTAAACAATAATTCAATAAAAGAGCTAATTGTAAAGTGTTTTAAGTTAGAATTTTTGTGTTCTAGTTCAACTTTTCAAAAGAAGAAACTTTTCCTGTAAGCAGAAGACATAAACAAAGGTCTAACATTAATTTTCACAGTCACTGAAAGAAAAGGTGAAATATACATAATCCATATCCTAAAATTCAATGAGATTCACATGCCTGAGATACACAAATTCAACTAGCTTTTGTGGAATGCCTGCTCTTTGTTGTGCACACTTCTTTTGTGAATATATTTAAAGCCCTACCACATAAAAGGTAGAATTATTATCCCTAATTTCTTTCTTTTTTTTTTTTATTTATTTATTTATTTATTTTTTATTAGTTTCTGCTTTATAACAAAGTGAATCAGTCATACATATACATCTGTTCCCACATCCCCTCCCTCATGCATCTCCCTCCCTCCCACCCTCCCCATCCCACCCCTCCAGGCGGTCACAAAGCACCGAGCTGATCTCCCTGTGCTCTGCGGCTGCTTCCCACTATCTATCTACCTTACGTTTGGTAGTGTATATATGTCCATGCCTCTCTTTCCCTTTGTCACAGCTTACCCTTCCCCTTCCCCATATCCTCAAGTCCATTCTCAAGTAGGTCTGTGTCTTTATTCCCGTTTTACCCCTAGGTTCTTCATGACATTTTTTTTTTTTAATTCCATATATATGTGTTAGCATACGGTATTTGTCTTTCTCTTTCTGACTTACTTCACTCTGTATGACAGACTCTAGGTCTATCCACCTCATTACAAATAGCTCAGTTTCGTTTCTTTTTATGGCTGAGTAATATTCCATTGTATATATGTGCCACATCTTCTTTATCCATTCATCCGATGATGGACACTTAGGTTGTTTCCAGCTCCGGGCTATTGTGAATAGAGCTGCAATGAACATTTTGGTACAAGTCTCTTTTTGAATTATGGTTTTCTCAGGGTATATGCCTAGTAGTGGGATTGCTGGGTCATATGGTAGTTCTATTTTTAGTTTTTTAAGGAACCTCCATACTGTTCTCCATAGTGGCTGTACCAATTCACATTCCCACCAGCAGTGCAAGAGTGTTCCCTTTTCTCCACACCCTCTCCAGCATTTATTGTTTCTAGATTTCTTGATGATGGCCATTCTGACTGGTGTGAGATGATATCTCATTGTAGTTTTGATTTGCATTTCTCTAATGATTAATGATGTTGAGCATTCTTTCATGTGTTTGTTGGCAGTCTGTATATCTTCTTTGGAGAAATGCCTATTTAAGTCTTCTGCCCATTTTTGGATTGGGTTGTTTGTTTTTTTGCTATTGAGCTGCATGAGCTGTTTATAAATTTTGGAGATTAATCCTTTGTCAGTTGCTACATTTGCAAATATTTTCTCCCATTCTGAGGGTTGTCTTTTGGTCTTGTTTATGGTTTCCTTTGCTGTGCAAAAGCTTTGAAGTTTCATTAGGTCCCATTTGTTTATCTTTGTTTTTATTTCCATTTCTCTAGGAGGTGGGTCCAAAAGGATCTTGCTGTGATTTATGTCATAGAGTGTTCTACCTATGTTTTCCTCTAAGAGTTTGATAGTTTCTGGCCTTACATTTAGGTCTTTAATCCATTTTGAGCTTATTTTTGTGTATGGTGTTAGGGAATGATCTAATCTCATACTTTTACATGTCCCTGTCCAGTTTTCCCAGCACCACTTATTGAAGAGGCTGTCCTTTCTCCACTGTACATTCCTGCCTCCTTTATCAAAGATAAGTTGGCCATATATGCGTGGGTTTATCTCTGGGCTTTCTATCCTGATCCACTGATCTATCTTTCTGTTTTTATGCCAGTACCACACTGTCTTAATTACTGTAGCTTTGTAGTATAGTCTGAAGTCAGGCAGCCTGATTCCTCCAGCTCCGTTTTTCATTCTCAAGATTGCTTTGGCTATTCGGGGTCTTTTGTTTTTCCAAACAAATTTTGAAATTTTTTGTTCTACTTCTGTGAAAAATGCCAGTGGTAGTTTGATAGGGATTGCATTGAATCTGTAGATTGCTTTGGGTAGTAGAGTCATTTTCACTATATTGATTCTTCCAATCCAGGAGCATGGTATATCTCTCCATCTATTTATATCATCTTTAATTTCTTTCATCAGTGTCTTATAATTTTCTGCATACAGGTCTTTTGTCTCCTTAGGTAGGTTTATTCCTAGATATTTTATTCTTTTTGTTGCAATGGTAAATGGGAGTGTTTTCTTGATTTCATTTTCAGATTTTTCATCATTAGTGTACAGGAATGCCAGAGATTTCTGTGCATTAATTTTGTATCCTGCTACTTTACCAAATTCATTGATTAGCTCTAGTAGTTTTTCGGTAGCATCTTTAGGATTCTCTATGTATAGCATCATGTCATCTGCAAACAGTGACAGCTTTACTTCTTCTTTTCTGATTTGGATTCCTTTTATTTCCTTTTCTTCTCTGATTGCTGTGGCTAAAACTTCCAAAACTATGTTGAATAAGAGTGGTGAGAGTGGGCAGCCTTGTCTTGTTCCTGATCTTAGTGGAAATGGTTTCAGTTTTTCACCATTGAGGACAATGTTGGCTGTGGGTTTGTCATATATGGCCTTTATTATGTTGAGGAAAGTTCCCTCTATGCCTACTTTCTGCAGGGTTTTTATCATAAATGGGTGTTGAATTTTGTCAAAAGCTTTCTCTGCATCTATTGAGATGATCATATGGTTTTTCTCCTTCAACTTGTTAATATGGTGTATCACATTGATTGATTTGCGTATATTGAAGAATCCTTGCATTCCTGGAATAAACCCCACTTGATCATGGTGTATGATCCTTTTAATGTGCTGTTGGATTCTGTTTGCTAGTATTTTGTTGAGGATTTTTGCATCTATGTTCATCAGTGATATTGGCCTGTAGTTTTCTTTCTTTGTGACATCCTTGCCTGGTTTTGGTATCAAGGTGATGGTGGCCTCGTAGAATGAGTTTGGGAGTGTTCCTTCCTCTGATATTGTTTGGAAGAGTTTGAGAAGGATGGGTGTTAGCTCTTCTCTAAATGTTTGATAGAATTCGCCTGTGAAGCCATCTGGTCCTGGGCTTTTGTTTGATGGAAGATTTTTAATCACAGTTTCAATTTCAGTGCTTGTGATTGGTCTATTCATATTTTCTATTTCTTCCTGAGTCAGTCTTGGTAGGTTTTGCATTTCTAAGAATTTGTCCATTTCTTCCAGGTTGTCCATTTTATTGGCATAGAGTTGCTTATAGTAATCTCTCATGATCTTTTGTATTTCTGCAGTGTCAGTTGTTACTTCTCCTTTTTCATTTCTAATTCTACTGATTTGAGTCTTCTCCCTTCTTTTCTTGATGAGTCTGGCTAATGGTTTGTCAATTTTGTTTATCTTCTCAAAGAACCAGCTTTTAGTTTGGTTGATCTTTGCTATCGTTTCCTTCATTTCTTTTTCATTTATTTCTGATCTGATCTTTATGATTTCTTTCCTTCTGCTAACTTTGGGGGTTTTTTGTTCTTCTTTCTCTAATTGCTTTAGGTGCAGGGTCAGGTTGTTTACTCGAAATCTTTCCTGTTTCTTAAGGTGGGATTGTATTGCTATAAACTTCCCCCTTAGAACTGCTTTTGCTGCGTCCCATAGGTTTTGGGTCGTCGTGTCTCCATTGTCATTTGTTTCTAAGTATTTCTTAATTTCCTCTTTGATTTCTTCAGTGATCACTTCGTTATTGAGTAGTGTATTGTTTAGCCTCCATGTGTTTGTATTTTTTACAGATCTTTTCCTGTAATTGATGTCTAGTCTCATAGCATTGTGGTCAGAAAAGATACTTGATACAATTTCAATTTTCTTAAATTTACCAAGGCTTGATTTGTGACCCAAGATATGATCTATCCTGGAGAATGTTCCATGAGCACTTGAGAAAAATGTGTATTCTGTTGTTTTGGGGTGGAATGTCCTATAAATATCAATTAAGTCCATCTTGTTTAATGTATCATTTAAAGCTTGTGTTTCCTTATTTATTTTCATTTTGGATGATCTGTCCATTGGTGAAAGTGGGGTGTTAAAGTCCCCTACTATGATTGTGTTACTGTCGATTTCCCCTTTTATGGCTGTTAGTATTTGCCTTATGTATTGAGGTGCTCCTATGTTGGGTGCATAAATATTTACAATTGTTATATCTTCTTCTTGGATCGATCCCTTTATCGTTATGTAGTGTCCTTCTTTGTCTCTTCTAATAGTCTTTATTTTAAAGTCTATTTTGTCTGATATAAGAATTGCTACTCCAGCTTTCTTTTGATTTCCATTTGCATGGAATATCTTTTTCCATCCCCTTACTTTCAATCTGTATGTGTCTCTAGGTCTGAAGTGGGTCTCTTGTAGACAGCATATATATGGGTCTTGTTTTTGTATCCATTCAGCCACTCTGTGTCTTTTGGTGGGAGCATTTAGTCCATTTACATTTAAGGTAATTATTGATATGTATGTTCCTATTCCCATTTCCTTAATGGCTTTGGGTTCGTTATTGTAGGTATAGTCCTTCTGTTGTGTTTCTTGCCTAGAGAAGTTCCTTTAGCATTTGTTGTAAAGCTGGTTTGGTGGTGCTGAACTCTCTCAGCTTTTGCTTGTCTGTAAAGGTTTTAATTTCTCCATCAAATCTGAATGAGATCCTTGCTGGGTAGAGTAATCTTGGTTGCAGGTTTCTCTCCTTCATCACTTTAATTATGTCCTGCCACTCCCTTCTGGCTTGTAGAGTTTCTGCTGAGAGATCAGCTGTTAACCTGATGGGGATTCCCTTGTGTGTTATTTGTTGTTTTTCCCTTGCTGCTTTTAATATGATTTGTGTTTAATTTTTGACAGTTTGATTAATATGTGTCTTGGCGTATTTCTTCTTGGATTTATTCTGTATGGGACTCTCTGTGCCTCTTGGACTTGATTAACTATTTCCTTTCCCATATTAGGGAAGTTTTCAACTATAATCTCTTCAAATATTTTCTCAGTCCCTTTCTTTTTCTCTTCTTCTTCTGGAACCCCTATAATTCGAATGTTGGTGCGTTTAATGTTGTCCCAGAGGTCTCTGAGACTGTCCTCTGTTCTTTTCATTCTTTTTTCTTTATTTTTCTCTGCATCAGTTATTTCCACTATTTTATCTTCCACCTCACTTATCCGTTCTTCTGCCTCAGTTATTCTGCTATTGATCCCATCTAGAGTATTTTTCATTTCATTTATTGTGTTTTTAATCGATGCTTGATTCATCTTTAGTTCTTCTAGGTCCTTGTTAACTGTTTCTTGCATATTGTCTATTCTATTTCCAAGATTTTGGATCTGGGAAGTAGAATCTTGGATCAGCTTTACTATCATTATTCTGAATTCTTTTTCAGGTAGACTGCCTATTACCTCTTCATTTGTTAGGTCTGGTAGGTTTTTATCTTGCTCCTTCACCTGCTGTGTGTTTTTCTGCTTTCTCATTTTGCTTATGTTACTGTGTTTGGGGTCTCCTTTTTGCAGGCTGCAGATTCGTAGTTCCCGTTGTTTTTGGTGTCTGTCCCCCGTGGCTAAGGTTGTTTCAGTAGGTTGTGTAGGCTTCCTGGTGGGGGGTACTAATGCCTGTGTTCTGGTGGTTGAAGCTCGATCTTGTCTTTCTGGTGGACAGGTCCACGTCTGGTGGTGTGTTTTGGGGTGCCTGTGGCCTTATTATGTTTTTAGGTAGCCTCTCTGCTAATGGATGGGGTTGTGTTCCTGCCTTGCTAGTTGCTTGGCATAGGGTGACCAGCACTGTAGCTTGTTGGTCGTTGACTGAAGCTGGGTGCTGGTGTTGAGATGGAGATCCCTGGGAGATTTTCGCTGCTTGATATTATGTGGAGCTGGGAGGTCTCTTGTGGACCCGTGTCCTGAAGTTGGCTCTCCCACTTCAGAGGCACAGCACTAACTCCTGGCTGCAGCACCAAGAGCCTTTCATCCACCCAGCTCAGAATAACAGTGAGAAAAAGTAGATAGAAATAATTAGTAGAAGAAAGAAAGAGAGATTGAAAGAAAGGAAGAAGGGAAGTAAGGAAGGAAGGAAGGAAGAAAGAAAGAAAGGAGGGAGGGAGGATGGAAAGAAAGGAAAGAAAGGAGGGAGGGAGGGAGGAATGAAAGCAAAAGGAAGAGTGAATGGAAGAAGAGAGGGAGGGAGGGAGGAAGGAAAGAAAGAAAGAAAGACAGGAGGGAGGGAGGGAGGGAGGAAGGAAAGAAAAAGAAAGTGGAAAGAAGAAGGGTGGGAGGGAGGGAGGGATGGAGGAAAGAAAAAGAAAGAAGGAAAGGAGGAGCGGAGGGAGGGAGGGAGGAAGGGAAGGGAGGAAAAAAAGAAAGAGCAGGTAAAGTAAAATAGAATAAAGTATGAAATATAGTAGCGTTATTAAAATTAAAAAGTAATTATTGAAAAAAAACACGGACCGAAAGAACCCTGGGACATATGGTGGAAGCAAAGCTATACAGAGAGAATCTTACACAGAAGATTACACATACACATTCACAAAAAGAGAGCAGGGGGAAAAATCAAAAATCTTGCTCTCCAAGTCCACCTCCTCGATTTGGGATAATTCGTTGTAAAAAGAGGAAAAGGGCGAAAAGTCTGAAATCTTGCTAAGTCCACCTCCTTAATTTGAGATAATTCGTTGTAAAAAGAGAAAAAAAAAAGGGGGGGGGAAGTCTTAAATCTTGTCCTCAAGGTCCACTTCCTCAATTTGGGATGATTCGCTGTCCATTCATGCACTCCACAGACGCAGGGCACATCAAATGGACCGTGGAGCTTTAATCCGCTGCCTCGGAGGCTGCACAAAGAGATTTCCCTGTCTCTGCTCTCACAGCTCCCGGGTCTCAGCCTTGGACCTGGCCCCGCCTCTGCGCGTAGGTCGCCGGAGGGCGTCCGTTCTTCGCTCAGACAGGACGGGTTTAAAGGAGCCGCTGATTCGGGGGCTCTGGCTCACTCAGGCAGAGGGGAGGGAGGGGAATGCCCTCTCCTCGCGCACCAGGCAACAAAAGGGAAAAAAGTCTCTTGCCTCTCCGGTAGCTCCAGACCCTTTCCCCGGACTCCCTCCGGGCTAGCACTAACCCCTTCAGGGTCTCTTCCTGCCGCCAGCCCCAGACCTCTCCCTGCGCTCCGACTGAAAGCCGATACCCGAGCCTCAGCTCCCAGCCCCGCCCGCTCTGGCGGCCGAGCAGACAAGTCTCTCGGGCTGGTGTGTGCCTGAGGGCACCGATCCTCTGTGCCAAAATCTCTCTGCTTTGCCCTCCACACCCCTGTTGCTGTGCTCTCCTCCGCTACTCCGAAGCTTTCCCCCTCCGCCACCTGCAGTCTCCGCCCTCGAAGGGGCTTGTAGTGTGTAGAAACCTTCCCTCCTTCACGGCTCCCTCCCACTGGTGCAGGTCCCGTCCATATCCTATTGTCTCTGTTTATTCTTTTTTTCTTTTGACCTACCCAGGTATGTGGGGAGTTTCTTGCCTTTTGGGGGGTCTGAGGTCTTCTGTCAGCGTTCAGTAGGTGTTCTGTTGGAGTTGTTCCACGTGTAGATGAATTTCTGATGTATCTGTGGGGAGGAAGGTGATCTCCGCGTCTTACTCTTCCGCCATCTTCCTCCGGCTCCTATCCCTAATTTCTGATTGAGAAAAAAAAGAACAAAAAACGGCTGTATCAGAGTAACTATTGAATGTATTATACAGGAGTATCTTGAAGGAGATTGTCCATTACTGCTTCAGCAATTTATCAGAATCATCTCTGAAGATATATTTTTTTCTCTTTTTTGACCTCTCCACGAGGCATGAGGGATCTTAGTTCCCAGACCAGGGATTGAACCCATACCCCCTTCAGTGGAAGTGTGGAGTCTTAGCCACTGAACTCCCAGGAAAGTCCCATCTGAAGATATTTAAAACCACAGGTTCCACAGCCCCACCTGCCTCAGACTTACTGAATCTGAATCACCTAGGCTATCTGAATGATTAGGCTGAGAATCACCAGACAGTATCACTCAGGACGTCCTTTTAAAGACATAGGTAGAAATCTCTCTTTATTCTGGATTTTTCTTTCCTGAGATATTGATATCTTTAAGCAAGTAAGGTCAATAAACCTAGCAAGAGGGGCCTGGACTCTGGGTCCCACCCTTTAGAAGGACATGCCTTTCTCTGCATAAAAAATTAAATTTCTGGGCTTCCCTGGTGGCGCAGTGGTTGAGAGTCCGCCTGCCGATGCAGGAGACACGTATTCGTGCCCCAGTCTGGGAGGATCCCACGTGCTGCGGAGCGGCTGGGCTCATGAGCCATGGCTGCTGAGCCTGTGCTCCGCAACGGGAGAGGCCACAACAGTGAGAGGCCTGCGTACCGCCAAAAAAAAAAAAAAAAAAAAAATTAAATTTCTTAAGGGATATTACAATTTACAGCTCTGGAAAAATGTATGAATTAGTAGTGTATTCACAACTGTTGCATCTGGTGGCTCAGGAATATTTTTTGATAGAAATAATTCAATAAAATATTTCCATTTTGTCATTTTGAAAGTATTTTTGTCAAATTAGAAGGGCGTAATTATTTAAAATGCTGGATTGATTTTACCTTTTAAATATTTGGACATGCGTGGGCTTCCCTGTGTAGTCTTGCCCTGGGATCCACAAATGTTAGAGTTGGGTCTACCCTTAGCATATGCACAATGAAAATCTAATCATTTTTCCAGTTTTCAGCAACTTAAATCTAATTTCGTGATGCCCAATCTTAGTCAGAATAGGGCCATAAACCTACCTTTCTGTGAAATAACTTTCTCTCTTGTCTTGCCTGACTATCCTAACTTGATTTTTCCATTGCTCTTTAAAAAAATGTTTGCACTGATTTATCTATCTATTGATAATCTAATGAGTTATAATCTTATTAAGTTCTATGTATTTTTGTAAGCAACTATAAGTTTTTTTTAGAAATGAAATAGGTTAAAAAGAAAAAGGAGAGGCAGAAAGGATAGAAAAAAAAGGAGAAAGGAAGATTCACCCAAGGTTAGTTATCTATAAAGTAATAGAGGACAAATTTGAATGCAGTTCTGTCTTCAATTTCAATTCATACTCCAACATATCACGTTGTCAGTGTGTTTTTATAAGCTAACATAATTGTCAAAGGATATGCTGCAATTATGATGTGGAAGTTACTTTTCTAGATGAAGTGAAATGGCAATTTTTAATTGTTAGACATTTTATGAAAAAATAAATTTAAAAACCTATGAAGCATTCACATGCTTTAGGATTATCATTATAAACATTAATTATTGTTGTATAATTGTATACAGGTGGTCTTCATCTTTCAAACATTGATTTTTCATAGAGCTATCAAATTCACAACTTCTTCATTCATGGATTAATTCAACAAAATATTTATTGAGCATGTAATTGTACTTAGACTGCAACAATGAACAGTCAAAGGCAGCAATCCCTGTTCTCATTTAGCTTATTTCCTGTTTCCCCAGGGGGATACAGACATTAAGAGACAACATTTTTAAAGTAAGCGTATATAGTATGCTACATGGTGGTTAGTATTAAAAAAAAGAAAAAGTAGATGAAGGTAGGAAGAACTGAGAGTCCTGAGGTAGCCAAGTGGGAATTAGAATTTTAAAAAGAGTGGTTGGGTAGGCCTCACTGAGAAGGTAAGAGCTGAACAAAGCCTTGACAAAAGTTATGTAACTATTCAAGTGGATGTCTGGGAGAAGAGTATTCTAGACAGAAGTAAGGGCTGATGGAAAATGCAGGAATAGAATGGAGCAACATCCCTAATCTATACTTCCTGCATCAAATTGGGTCTTTTATTCACCAGTGATGATTTTTATCTACAGCATGGTGTCACTTTCTGGCTTACACTCTTGGGAGAGTGCTTGCAATGTGACTGCTCATATAGTGTGGCCTTGGTCATGAGTACCACTCTTCTAGAAGCCTCTGGTTAACTGGGCTCCATGAACTTGCCTACCCAGCGCAGCCTCAGTACCAGTGAATTCTACTCTTCTGGTCCAACCACACTGAAGTTTTCATTGTCCAGTTTCTCTGTAGGCAGTGGGGGGCAAGCCAACAACAGAGTTGGGCATGTATGAGGAGGCTTATGGCTCACTCTGAAAGGATTTTAAAAGTCTACTTATTCATATTTTCCAGATAAGTAAGGCTCTTGGGAGAGAGTTTTAAATATGGCAGCTGTCCTCCAATTTTTCTGATATAATTTCCCTGGATTTTTCATGTCCAGTGAGAGAACTACCGGAAAGCCATGATCATAGTCTCAGAAACCTTTGAAGGTTTTTACTTATCTGTCTGGTTTCTTGGAACCAAAGGAGCCATTTTATAATTGCAGCTTGGTACATTATGCTATGTCTCTCTGGGAACAGAACACTGCCTTACAATATGAAAGTCTATTTTGCCACTCTGAGTCATCAATATTTGAACAGATGTTCAGAAATACATTCATGAATTGAGAGAATGTCTGTAATTTTTATTCTTATGAGAATGTTTTCTTGTTTGTTCCTATGTTAATAAAATTGCTGCCACCTACACTCTTCTCCCTTTTCTTTACCCCTTTCTTACTTGCTGTTTATGATAATGGAAAGGGTTTGAGATGGGAAGTCAGTAGACCTACCTGTGGTTTATTTTGTTTTAAATTCAATTTTCAATCTCAGACAAACCACTCACCTTCTGAAGGGCATCAGAATATGCCACCCCAAAATACCCAACGTTGGCATACAGATTATTTAAGCTGAAGACATCTGAACTTCAACAGAACAAAAAAGAAAAAAGAAAAAAAAGAAGAAAAGTGAGAAAGAAAGAATGGAAGGAAGGAAGGAAAGAAGGAAGGAAGGGAGGGAGGGAGGGAGGGAAGGAAGGAGGAAGGAAGAAAGAAAGGAAGAAAGAAAGAAAGCCTCTCAGTTTCCCTTATCTGACTAAGAGCTTCAACTTCTGGAAAGTAAGGCCGCCATAAATTCCTCTTCAGGGCAGACCTACTCCCAAAAGGGAGAACAGAACATGAAAAAAACCTACCTCAAATCCTTTCTCAAGGGAATTTTATGACCCAGAAGGAGATGGAAAGGCCACTCATATTTGTATAGACAAAACAGTATCACAAACTTTCTTATCTCTTGTTTGTTCTCCTGAAAATCCATTTATCTTGCCAAAAAAATTTGGTTTCCCATAAGTGCCTTTCCACTTCCTCCCTTCCCCTTTTAAGATGGTGCGTATGCCCCAAATTTTAACCGCCCCTCTGACTTTCTCATCACTGAGTTCTTCCATGTGTGAGTTGCATATGTAAATAAAGTGTTTTTCTTCTGTTAATCTGTCTTTTGTCAGTTTAACTTGCAGTACCCTAAATAGAACCTAGGAGAGAGAGGACACATTTTCCACTTCCTGCATTTCTCTGAAACTTAGTTCCCTCACAACTATAATGGGAATGTTAATAACCACTCACTAACTTATTTTGAGAACTGCAAGAGATTTACAGGTAGTGATTGAGAATGATTAAGTCCACATGGAAGGGTAGTTAGTTTATTAAAGACATGAGTTTTAGCAAAACGAAATGTGATGCTGAACTTTTTAAGCTCCTTGTAAAAAGAATGAATTTAATCATAAAATAGCATTATTAATTGCCATAAGATTACTATATTGCTCCTGGAAAAATGCCTGGTTTCAGGCATGGTTCTAAAGACCAAAGACACAATGATAATATGTAGCCCAAACTGGGCGTCCATGAGCAAGTACCATTAGAAAAACAAAATACAGGAAAAATTTAGTCCTTCCGAGTTTATTTTCACTGCAGTGTGACTTCTGTGGGAAATCTTGCAGCCTTTCTCCCTAGGATGCAAAACTTTTGTGATTACAAAGAGCATAGTTGAAATTTTAAAATGTTGTATATTTACCTTGTGATAAAAAATTCTATTGTTTAGAAAATGTCTTTCTCTCCCATCCTTCAGCTTATTGCTACCTCTGGAAATAGAAATCATATAATAGTAGAGTCTCTTGTGAAGAATCTTTGAATTTTAATATCAGTGTTGAAAATTATAAAAAAAGAAGTCACTAATAAATAGGCTTACTCTCCCCCACTCACTTTGCATTCCTCTTTGATTTATTTTAAAATGATTCTTCTTTGGTTTACACCAGAGGAGAAGGTTTTTTAGGGTGGGACCTCACTTCATCTGTCTAGGAAGGCCTGCAAAATCTCATTGGTACTTCACGTGTCAAAGCTAAGCATGTGCAAATCTCTACTCACGATAAAAGGAGAAAATATCCACAAAGATACAGGGCTCCATCTGGTGTAAACTACTGATTGTGAGAAAGATAATAAACCTATTGTTGAAGTTACGAGACTTGTTGTTTTTATCTTTCTTTCAAATACAGCTTCTGTAGTGAGAATGGTGGAAAAAAAGAAGGAAGTAGTCAGGGAAGGGAATAAGAAAAGGGGAATAAGGGTTAAGGGACTTATCAAAGCTAGAAAGATAATCTCACTATACATCTTATAGGAACTCCTCTTTTTGAGTCCAAGTGAGCTGATGAAACTCTAAGCTTTCTGGGTTGAGGGAGGAGGGAAGAGGCAGAGAGAAACTACTCTTTCGCCTTGGGAATGACAGAACCTGAGGCTTTCAGGTGAAAAACTAAGGAGTGAATCAAGTGAAATGCATGATTACATCCTCTAACGCTTTGATTTGAGGGCAATTTTTATTAAATCACAAACGAGATTATTGCCCATCCCCAAGCAAAGAGTAGGAAAGTGGAGTGCTTGTCCCCCAAGGAAAGCAAAACCAATACAGTATCTCTCTTTTTGGTGGATACTGACTACTGCTGTCTATTTTCTAAAAATGGTATCAGTAGTTTAAAACTCCCTAGTGTTGGGTGAACAGTCTTTCATTTAAAAATAAAAAATATGTATATAAAAAATGTATAACAGTTTAGACTTGGATGTAGCTACATGCCCATTTGGGTAAAGGTAGTTTATTTCTTTTGGATTCAGAGCCCTCTCATACTCTATCATATAGGGATGCATTTGTATTTGTTATATACACATATGTGCGTAGACATTCAAATACAAATATGAAAAATCCAGTTGAAAGGATAAAGAAACAAATGATTATTTGGAGGATATGAGCGTTAAAGCAGTGTTTCACAGCGTATTATCCAGGGACAAGCTACTTGAGAATTACCTGGAGATGTCTATTAAAATGCAAATTTTTAGGTGGCTGCAGACCCAATAAATCAGAATTTCTACCATAGGTCCTAGTTCGTGCCTAGGTGGGGCCTGAGGGGCATTTTCAGCAAGTAAACCAGGTTACTCTTGCGTACATTAAAGTACGGGAACCACTGTTCTAAATGTGTCTTGGGATCTAATTGTAGCTCTAGGTGATGTGTGCAAATCAGTACACGTTTACTGACCACAGTTATTAACTCTTACAGGTGACAAATATTACATATTCTGACATAGAATTCAGGCAGGCACAGGAAAAGAAGAATGTGTACATCTCAGAAAAGAACTCCTATCCTCAGTGTAGGTGTTGTTGTTATTGTCTGTGTATAATCCTACCATTTCATTTTCAGTTATCATTGCTCAGAGGAAATGAAGTGTTGTGGTATGGATTCAGCTACAATGTACTGATCTGAAAATATCTGGGCAAAGAAATCATATAAAATAGTTCCCCAAACAGACAAACAAAAAATAGTTCCCCAGAGTCAAAATATCTGAGCTCTCCTGCTGAATGTATTGCTAAATCTTGCATTTATTAAGTACCTCCTGCATGCAAAGCTTGTTCAAGAAGATCTTGTGATTTTTACCCCCATAGGCGCAAGTCATAGTATTTTCTTTTGGTAAATGCATCCACAATCTGATTCTGGCACTGGGAGAAGTAAAAGAAAAACTCTGACCTTGGGTTGGCAGAGGAGGAAGCTGAAACTGCCTGAAATATAATCAGGGATTATCTACAGGTTTTCTAAAGTTTCCATTTTATGGGTGATGATAAATAATGAGATATATATTTATTAATCCAGGTGCAGATTAATGACTGTGTTCATTACTTCAAAGTATTTTAAACAATAAGATTTAGACATTTTAAAAGAGGCATGACTGAAAAACACTCTTTCAGCAGAAAAGAAATGGTGTGGTGATTATTTGGCAACATGTTACATATACTCACATAATATATGGATAGTATAATCGAACGTCCAGGACCAAATGTCTAATTATATGCCACTGTTAGATCAATAAATTTACTCAATTTTACTTCAGGCACAAAGAGAACAGGCAAATACTTGAAACTTCTGTGAGTTATGAAGGAGAAAACTGATACTTCTGGAGGTCCAAAAATGGTAAATGATTGTAATGAGTAAAATTGGGAAGTGCGGTGAGAGGCAACAAGGGAATGAGCCATAGCGATCAGAACAGTGATGAATCATTTCATTATGCAGTATTTGAATTTATGCTATCTCTTAATTATTCCTGTCATTCCAGCTATTGTTCTCCTACATTCCAGGAAAACAGAAACTAATGGCCAGATTCCTTAAAGAGAAGTGGATCCTGTCCCCTTGATCCTTAGTGCCGTCTGCATCCTCAGGAAAGCAGATGTCTGATAAGGCAGCTATTCTGAGCACATGGCCCAGGAAAGGAAGACTCCTCTCCGCACTTGAGACTTTCTCCTGAAAACTCTCGAAACAACTCCCTTTTGCCCTTTCACCTGCCACAATTTTATGAGTTCAGGTTTCTGCACTAAAACTGACTTAGAGAATCAGATGAGCTAGTAGAATCACTGGGTTTAAATTCATCACTGGGACTGGACCAAAAATTGAAAGGAAATTTCTATTTTTTTTGCCATCCATTCAGTATTGCAGAGAAAGAGGAAAGTGAAAACTTCTCTGCAGTTCAGCTTATCTCTAGGAATATCTAGAGATAAGGATATTTTTAAATTACACAGAACCCAGTTTCCTTTTAACCAATGCCTGCTGAACATAGACACCAGACTGTGAGAAGGAAATGATATGATCACATGAGAATTCTGAAGGGAGATGCCATATTTCAACCTTCTCTGTATTACTTACTAACAATCAGAGATTTATGTTCAAGTACATTCCATTGATATCAGGTCTGAATAGAATCCTCAATAGAAATGTTTTTCTCTCAGGCTAGACTAATAAAAAATGAGACAAATTGGATGCCATCTTATGGAAAAATCTACTAGGTGCCTGTCTTGTTCCCAATGCACACATTTATTTCAAAGAAAACCTAAAAGGAACTGACTCAAAAGTCCACATACACATGAAAAGATTTTGTGTGACCAGTCAGGGTACATTGTATTTCACAAAAACTTGGGTTCATCTTGAATATCATTTGTCATTCCCTCTGGAATCTGAAGTTCAAGAGCACTGAGTTAATTTAAGAACTAGCAATTCTGGTATGTGGCAATTGGGAAAACTGTGCATGCATGCACACAGGTGCACACACACATACACATATGCACATCCACTCAAACATGTTAGATGCCAAATGAATTTAGATATGGTTAATGAGATCCTTGATTTATTCCTATTTGACTCATCAGTTTATTTTATACCAAAATTCCTATTCTGATTTATCACTATTATTTCTATCTCTTCAATACTCATTGCTCTTTTCTTCCCACAGAATTCTTTCCAAATGACCATTGATCTTGCTTTAGCTCCTATGACATTTTTATCCAGAGGCTTGGATGAATTAGCTATAATTATTCCTCTGACCCAGGAACATTTCAGAAAATTTGAGTACAGAGCAAAATGTCCACATAGGGAGTTAATTATAACTTGTTGAGTAAGATTACAGCCATAGAATGCACACCCAGTATATTTGCTTTTCTAAACTTCTGGCATTGGTTAATGAGAGCTTCTAGACAGACATGTAGTTCTAATACCACCATCAAAATTTCTAGCTCCAAGGAGTTTCCTGATATTGAACTGCTTTTGTTTTAGCCCCTTTCTATTCCACCAGTTGGAAATTGTCAGGCTAACCAGATAGGAGAGTGAAATAAAGTCCGCAATTCTTTTTTTGTAATTCCTGAATCCCCCAAAGCTCGACAAACTAAGATTTTTACATGAGTCTGGCTCAAATTTTGGCATTAAAGCCTGACCTTAATTGAGAGGAGACTATTCATAGTTTTTGTTTATAACAATTAGCATGAGTATTCATAAGTTTCTCCACAGAGATATTAATGCATTTGGTAATGGATGTTACTTCAGAACCTGCTAGGGATATCACATACCATAACACATGTTATAGTATATAATATAATATAATATAATATAATATAATATAATATAATATAATATAATATAATGTAATGTAATGTAATGTAATGTAATATAATATAATATAGTATAGTATAGTATAGTATAATTAATATAAAAATAGACAGTTCCTAGGCTTTTCTGATTCCACATGTTTTAAGTAAGGGATTGTGAAATTGTGCCTACTTTAAACAGATTTTCCACATAAAGAAATTGGACAGCTTTCTATAAGGTGCAATACTTCCCCCAGTGAACATAAACAACATAGAGTTAAAGACAAAACAATCACAACAGAGCCACTGATTCATCCATGTCTCATAGCCCATCTCTCTGATGAGGTGTATATCAAAGCTTTCCTGATTTTAAGCTGAGACGGCTGGCCACGATGTGGTAGGGGAGGGAGAGTTCTGTTCTCTCTGAACAGTACAGCCTCCTTGATCATCATGCCTGGCAGAGGTGCGACAGAGGGTTTCAACAAGGGGGATGGTGCAGGATGCAATCAAGATGACCGAATTCTAAATGTCCACCCTCACTGGAAGGGAGCAGTCAGAAGCAAGTCCATGGAGGGGTTTCGGAAACTTTTGACAAAGTTCTTTTCTGAGCTGCCTTTTGAATTTCCAACCAATATTACCATGCTGAGAATTACTACCTACTGCTGAACCACATTTTTCAAGCAGAAACTTACAGAAAATTTTGCAGGAAACAAAAAGAGAACCTGAGATTCATCCCATATTCCTTCCTCTTCTTCACCAATATCTAGTTAATCTTTTCCCATACATGCCCTGTTCTGCCCTGCTCTGGTCCTCACCTTTTTATTCTTCAGCTATTCTCTGCACTGTTGACAAGTTTCCTTTCATTTAGCAAAAGTGGGATCATTTGCCTAGAACCCCTCACCCATGTCTACATGTCTGTATTACCAACAGATGTTTCAGCAAGTCACACAAGCCCTTCAGCACTAAAGCTTCACATGCTTCTCCAGCCCTTTGCTTTTGCCTTACTCCTGAAAGCAGTCCTCCAGGAATCCTAAACTCCAGATCCCCTGGCCCACTTGCCATTCCAGGAGGACCCCATGCTCTCTCCCATTGGGGGTCCTATGCTTTCTTCTGTTTGGAATATCCTGACCCTACTTCTCCACTTGGCAAATCTCTACTCACCCTTCAAGACTCAGCTCCCAGAACTCCAAGGCCTTTGTAGAAGAACCTGGCACAGTGAACAAGCCATTCTTCTATGCTCCTACAACATCTTCTACATAAGATCACTTATCCCATAACATTTCACTTACCATGTCAGTCTTCCGTAGTCTCTGAACTCCTTGAGGATAAAACAGAAATCTCTTCCTCTTTACATTCTCACTGTCTGCTACAGTGCTTAGTTCAAGATGTGAGATCATTAAATACTTCTTGATAAAACAATCATTCATAAATATCACACTCGAAAAAAAATAGTATGAACAAGCTCTTCCACCAAGAATCTTCTAAGAAACATTTACTGTACCTATGAAAGGCACAAACTTACCTAGAAGACTGATAACTGACCTTCCATGTTTTGGTCTTAAGTATTAATTTACTAATCTATAATTGCTAAATGAAAAATATGCCAACACCACAGTTTAACAGAAAATAGTTTTCATGAAGCATCGTGGGTATGTGAACTAAGGAAATTGATAATTACACTACTCTCTCCTTCCTACACCCCACCATCCACTTCTAAATCCTAACTAGGTAAGTTTGTTCTTAGAAATGCCAATCCCTTTGAGACTAACCTAAAGAGAACTTCATTTTAGAACATATATCACCATAAGCTAAAAGTATCTTAATAATACTTCATCATTCCTGATCCACCTTATGAGCTTTTATTGCCTTTGATTATTCAAATTCCATTACATTTTATTTTAACTGGAAATACTTGTATCTATGCATGTATACTGTGTGCATTATACTAGAATGTCTGGGACTGCCTATATAATCAGGCTAAGGCTTCTCCTCGGGGAAATCCAGTAAAATTATCTTCCATTACATTTCTAAAATACTACTCATTAAAAGCAGAAATAAACTTTTATACTCATGGCTAACAATGCAGAAAAGAGTCTGAACCCTCCAGCTTATCTCAATTTCAGAGAGGAGGAGGTATTTTCCAGATGAGTTGCTGTTTGATTTGATTTTCACTCACAATTACTATCAAGATCTTTTCCCCCCAGCTTGTTTTGTGGTACTATTACACTTTGTCCTTATACCCCTTTTTCTGAATCAATGTGTTTTCCAAAAACATGACCCAGTTACTGCTCATTTGAAGTTCAGAAGAATTTGCAATTTTTTTTCTGATAAATTTTCACTATTTATAGTCATGGAAGCCAAAATAGAGAAAGAAAGGAGGAAAGAAAGAAACCCCCCTTCTCCCCAGCACTCTGTGTCCTTCTTTCCCGCTGCTGAATTCATTGTTTTGATTCCTTCATGTGCTGGCAAACTCTCAAGCATGCCATATGAGAATTTTAAAAATGAAGTTCTCATTTAGGAGTCACATAGTGGTGATATACGCACAGAGCTTCAATTTAAACCATTATTGCATACCATCTTTTTCCTTTTATAATAATCCATTAAATGCTTTCAGTATGGAGAAGGAATAGCAACCTGTAGATCCAAATGGAACCCAGATGACTTATAAAATACATCCTGCCTTCCTGCCTGAGTTGTTAGAGCTCCCATCTCTAATGGATGGCATTGTTATTTTACCATCCAGCCAACCACACACATCAATTATACATTCTCCAATGTCATGAATCACTTTTCGAAGGCAACCTGTCCTTTGGTTGTTATATATATCATTTTTCCTTAACCTCTGAACAAAACCTTGTGTGTGTGTGTGTGTGTGTGTGTGTGTAAAACATGATGTCCTTATTTTAAATATAATGACTGATAATTGGAAAATACCTTGGGGGAACATTTAATGTTCATTCTGCCAAGCATAGAATGCACTACTATTTGTTCAGTAATTTTCTGTGACAACAATAGCAACATTCAAGAGTATAATGTGTGGTAGGATATTTTCTTCCAGAAAAATGACATTTGCATTGCTTTGTATATGTGAGTTAAGGCTTAATTTCCCATTTATACATATACACATACATATGTACTTATCTATCCACTTGCTTACATACATTTAAATTTACATTGTGAGGCAAGTTATGCAGTCTTATAAACAGCACATGATTAAAGACAAAACAATTATGAAAGAGTCAGTCTTTAAAAAAAAATTTTTTTTTTCAGTCTTCAGTTTTAAAATTATTTCTCCAAATGGTTTATATCTCCAAATGGATGGAATATTATAGTAAAACATTTAACCTTCATTTGCAGTATAATTACCCAAAGATTCCAAATCATCTCATTACTCTAAGTCAATAGGTTATTATAATAACCACAAAAAATGAAGCTTATAGAAAGCATGGGACTATCTGAAACCCTCAGGAAGAGTAACACCTAATAAGAGCAGCTGGTTATCAATGCTATTCCTTAAAAAGATTTGGAAAGGAAATTGTTCATTATCTTTTGTTAAAGGCTCATATTACTTTCAACTAAGATTTCTTGTTGTTTTGATGTTGAGTGTTTTGTATTGTGTTGTTTGGATTGGTTTTTCATTTTTGCCTTAAGAGCATCCTAGTAAGTTTAAAACATTTTATTTTTCCAGTCTCAAAGAGAATCAAGGATATTTGTTTGCCATCTTACAATGCATAGCACAACTAATAATAATACTATAATACCAAACTCTTACTATTATACAAGATGTAATAAGTTCTTTACAACTATTATCTCATTTAAACATCCTAAAAATCCTAGATATTAGCACTCCATTTGACAGATGAAAGACAAGGCTCATGAGGCTTGGTTCCTTTACAGCTATAAAGACTAAACCCCAAGGCTTTTACACTTTTCCGCCTGGTTATATCAAATAACAGTCTTTCAGTGTAGAACAGCTAACAATCACTTAAAATAAGTTATAAAGTTTATATTTATATACTCTGTCTCTAGTAGAAATTGGGAGAAATTCTAGAACATTAGGCATTGTCTCACTGTCAATGAAACAGTTATCAAGTGCTTTTTCGACCTTTTCTCTTCTCTCAGTTCTTGCCTCTGGGACTTCATATATTTTCTTCATAAGCCCAACTGTTTCTCCAAAATTCCAATGCCACATTTCTAACCATCTGTTATACCTCTCTACGTGAATGTCCAACCAACTCTTTATGCCCCCCAAATCCCAATTTTTCTAGACTTCCTTGCTTCCATAAAAGGCATTCCTTCCGTACATTCAGTATCTCACAGTCCTGCTCTTTCCTTCCTTCTCCTTATGCACTACTATCTGTAATCATTCATTTGGTTGTCAAACATCCATTTGGTTGTCAAGCTCAACTTGGAAATGCCTTTTATAGGTAGCCTGGCCCTCCTTTTCATTTCTGCAACCACAACTCTGGTACAGTATCTCCTTTATTTTTCATGCAGAACTCTGTATTAACTCCTACTTGGTCTTCCAGCTTCCACCATATTTTAAATATCTCTCCTAATTCCAGTATATCATACATCCTGTAGCTAAAATAATCTTCCTAAAATCCACTCTCTTCATATCATTTCTGGAAAATCTTTTGTGGTCCTATGCTACCTACCAAAGTACATACTAAGTTATTTGTCCCAGGTTTCAAGGTCCTGAAATGTGACATTTTCTGGTCTTACCTCCACCACTTTTCCACATATTGTCTTAGTCAGCTCAGGCTGCTTTAACAAAATACCATAGACTGGGTAGCTTAAAAGATATTTATTGGGCTTCCCTGGTGGTGCAGTGGCTAAGAATCTGCTTTCCAATGCAGGGGACACGGGTTCGAGCCCTGGCCCAGGCAGATCCCACATGCCGCGGAACAACTAAGCCCATGCGCCACAACTACTAAAGCCCGTCCGCCGTGTTCCACAATAAAAGAAGCCACTGCAGAGAGAAGCCCGCGCACCACAATGAAGACCCAAAGCAGCCAAAAATAAAAATAAATAAAGTAAATTTTTTAAAAAAGGTATTTATTTATTACTGTTTTGGAGACTGGGAAATCCAACATCAAGGTGCTGACAAATTCGGTTCCCCAGTAAGAGTTTCTTCCTTGCTTGCAGAAGACCACCTTCCTGCTGTGTCCTCACATAGTGGTGAGACAGCTCTCTAGTGTTTTTTACTTTTCTTATGAGGACATAAATCCCAACATGGGGCCCCTCCCTCATGACCTCATCTAAGCCTAATTACTTCCCAAAGGTCCCATCTTCAAATACCATCACACTGGGGTTTAGGGCTTCAACTTACAAATTTAGGGGAAGGGGGAGAAAAACATCCTTTTTTTTTTTTTTTGCATATAACATTTATGCTGCACTTATATATTTTATCACATTAGGAATGTTCTCCCTCCTCCTCTTCCAATCAAGATTACCCATTCTTCAAAGCTCAATAAAGCTTCCTCCTCTGTAAAGACTTTTTAGATCTTTCCTAAGCAGTTTTAATATCTCTTTCTTTTGAACATTGTATTTTTCTTAATGGACTCAACTTTACTTGTAGTATAACCAGTCATGTACTTGTTTAAGTCACCCTGCTAGATTATCAGTGCTTTATGGAGAGGAAATGTATTTTAATCATATTTGTATCCCATGCAGCATTTTGCAAAATGTTTAGTATCAAAAGAGAACTCAAGAATGTTTATGAAATTGGATCATAAAAATTGTTAAATCTGGACAGGGACTTGGAAAAAAAACATAAGATTATTTCTGGTAAAAAAGAATTAGCATAACACAACATTGGAACTCAACTGTACTTCAATAAAAGATAAATTTAAAAAAAAGAATTATCAGCAAAATATAATATGACATCCCAGTTATTTAAGTATCAAAAATCAAGCAAAATGAATACTATTTTAAAAAACAAAGTGGGGAGGAATAAAGAACTAAATTTTTGTATTGTTAGCCCAGTGTTGGGAGTTACTAGGACATAGAGAATTTCTTATTCTCATTGTGTGGCAAGCAGGAGAGAAGCAGATTTGAAGTTATGTTGGAAAGGGCTTGGGAGGAGCCGTGTATGGAATTCCTTTTACTTGGAATTCTTTTTCTCCTTTTCTTTATCTAATTCTCCTCAATCCCCCAAATGATGTAGATGTTACTTTCTCCTCCCCTCCTCCCCAGGTCTGTGTTGAACATCTAAGAACACATTATCCTGATTGATTTGAATGTTTCCCTGTAAGACGTGGATTTCTTGAGAGTAGGAATTTTATAAATCTTTACATATTCAACTGACCCAGTGCCTGGCACAGACTAGATGCTTAGTAAATATGTGTTAATTTATCAATTACACTGTTTCCACTATCTGAAGACTTGTGATCCAGGATCAGTCACCTATCTTTGAACCTCTCCACATCTGCAAAATGGAGATCAAGACTGAAATGAGGCTAAGGTTGTGAGGAGGCTCAATATAATGCAGATAACATATATGGTACTGTTATTACATATACACTATGGACTATTATTAACATGTATAAAACGTCAATTTTTAAATGAATTATGACACTTTGATTTCATTTCTACCCAGGATGCTTTTGAAACACTTCTCCCTACAAATTATTCAGCATTCAGAATTATCATTAGGAAGTAAATGCAATACTGTCACATATTTCTTGGTACATGCTTATTTCATAAACATAACATTTTTATTATACATCATTTCACCACCCCATTATCATAGTTAATTAAAAACTGACACATGAACTTACACTTCTATCATGAATGCTTAACTGTCAAAAAATTATGCTCTCTCTGCAAACTACAAGGCATTAGACAACAGGAAACACAGGACCGTGATCCTGAGAGAAAATAAACAAAGTGAGCCCCATAATTGCACTGGTTTACTGCCTGGAGGTAGTTTACAGACCACAGCAGAGAGTGAGGTGACCCACACAGAACCTGACGGTCTCAGTGAGCTGAGGATACAGAGATCCGAGTTCATGAACAGAGTCAGTTAGATTGGCATGTGGGAATATGAGTGAGGAGGGAGCTGCACATAGAGATTGCCTTGGAGAACCACATGGAAGTCCCCTTCAACCTTTCGCTGAAGAAAGATCTACACATTAGGTGGAAACACCCACAAGACTGAGAAAAGAAACTCCAGAAGGCAGTACGCCAAAATACACCTAGAGTTCACACAAAGCTGGAAATAGTTTGTAGTCCCATCAACCAGAAGAGAGAGTCCTCAGCACCGTATGGATTTTAAAATATTGTTTGAAAGTATCAAAATGATCCCAAATAATTTAACTACGAGGTATTTTACTGAAGAGAAATAAAGACACGCATCCACACAAAAATTCATACTTGAATGGTCACAGCAGCTTTATGCAATATAACAAAGCAACACAATGTCCATCAACTGGTAAGTAGATGAAATAATTGTGGTAGATCCATACAATGAAATACTATGCCAAAAAAAAAAGAAAGAAAGATAAGAAAGGAACTACGGATACACACACAAAAAGCATGGATGAATCTCAAAAACATCATGTGAAAGATAAGAAGCTAGAACTAAAGACTACATTCTATATGATTTTATATGTATAAAATTCTAAAAAAGGCAAAGTACAGTGAAAGAATGTAGATCAGTGTTGGAAAATGGCAAAGAATGAGGAAAGAGTTCTTTCTGCATAGAGAACTTTAGGGGATGATATAACTGTTCTGTCTTTCTTGTGCTGGTGATCATTTTAGTATGTATGTGTTTCAAAATTCATCAAATTGTGCACCTAAATTGGTGAAATTTATTGTATATTAATTGTATTCCAATAGTTGATTTTTTAAAAACTGACCATATGTGTGAAAAAACATTCTTTAGGCTCTTATTTATGTATCTTTATTCCTCCAAAGAACTCATTTTCAAGCTTTATAGTTAGGCCCCAGTGCCCAATATGTGTTCTGTAGCCATCTTTAGTTTCAAAGGAGACTAGGAAAGTGAATAGGAAAAGTGGAATCCTTTTCCACTCTCTATGGTAGAAAGGGGAAAGGCCAACAAGAACTGGGAATGGCTACCGAGTTATTCAGTCAACAGGGTCTGCACTGTCTCACTCTAAATTTTAAATATAAAAAAGAATAATTCTTAATTTACTGGGGGTATCAAGATTTCTCAGGACAAGCTAATTAGAATAGTCAAAGCATGTTGCATTCTAGTTAACTGTATTTCCTAATTAACTAAAAAAGTGTTTTCTTTACAGTTTTATCAAAAATCTTTTTAGACACTTAAGAGTCTTCTTTCCTCATTAAGTACAAGATAAGGAATGTATTTAAATTTTGTTTTTATTAATACCGAATCTTCCAGTGCTCAAAGTCATCACTTTGAAAATAAGGTTTCGTTTTTTTGTTTGTTTTTTATTGGGGTATAGTTGCTTTACAAGGTTGTGTTAGTTTCTGCTGTACAACGAAGTAAATCAGCTATATGTATACACATATCCCCTCCCTCTTGCACCTCCCTCCCACACCCACATCCCACCCATCTAGGTCACCACAGAGCACTGAGCTGAGCTCCTTGTGCTATATAGCAGGTTCTCATGAGCTATCTGTTTTACATACGATAGTGTATATACGTCATTCCCAATCTCCCAATTCATCCCACCCCTCCTGCCCCACCTCCCATGTCCACACATACATTCTCTACATCTGTGCCTCTATTGTCCTTCAAATAGTTTCGTCTGTACCATTTTTCTATATTCCACATATATCCGTTAATATACAATATTTGTTTTTCTCTTTCTGACTTACTTCACTCTGTATGACAGACTCTAGGTCCATCCACGTTTCTACAAATGACCCACTTTCATTCCTTTTTATGGCTGAGTAATATTCTATTGTATATATGTACCACATCTTCTTTATCCATTAATCTGTCATTGGACATTTAGGTTGCTTCCATGTCCTGGCTATTGTAAATATTGCTACAATGAACATTGGGGTGCAAGCGTCTTTTTGAGTTATGGTTTTCTCTGGGTATATGCTCAGTAGTGAGATTGCTGGGTCATATGGTAGTTATATTTTTAGTTTTTTAAGGAACCTCCATACTGTTCTCCATAGTGGCTGTATCAATGGAACAGGAAAGAAAGCCTAGAGATAACCCCACTCACTTATGGTCACCTAATCTATGACAAAGGAGGCAAGAATATACAATGGAGAAAAGACAGTCTCTTCAATAAGTGGTGCTGGTAAAACTGGACAGCTACACATAAAAGAATGAAATTAGAACACTCCCTTATACCTTACACAAAAATAAGCTCAAAATTGGTTAAAGACCTAAATGGACAACCTGACACCATAAATCTCTTAGAGGAAAACATAGGAAGAACACTTTTTGACATAAATCACAGCAAGATCTTTTTTGACCCACCTCCTAGAGTAATGAAAATAAAAACGAAAATAAACAAATGGGACCTAATTAAACTTAAAAGTGTTTGTACAGCAAAGAAAACCATAAACAAGAGGAAAAGAAAACCCTCAGAATGGGAGAAAATATTTGCAAACAAAGCAACTGACAAGGGATTAATCTCCAAAATATACAAATAGCTTATGCAGCTCAATATCGAAAAAACAACCCAATCAAATAATGGATGGAAGACCTAAATAGACATTTCTCCAAAGAAGACATACAGATGGCCAAGAGGCACATGAAAAGCTGCTCAACCTCACTAATTATTAGAGAAATGCAGATCAAAACTACAATGAGGTATCGCTTCACGCGGGTCAGAATGGCCATCCTCAAAAAATCTACAAACAATAAATGCTGGAGAGGGTGTGGAGAAAAGGCAACCCTCTTGCACAGTTGGTGGGAACGAACATAAGGTTTAGTTTGCAGATGCTGGTAGAGATGGATGTAGTGAAATGTTTCTCAGTTGGTTTCCTTAGAATGCAGGTCCTGCAAAATCTCTTCCCCCTAAATAAGTGTTTCATAGTTAATTATGTTTGGATAATGTTGCCTATTATAGCCACCTCTTGTAATGCCATAAAGCATATTATTAAAATTTCTGAAGTAGCCTAACAAAAGGAACAACCACAAAAACTCATTGATTCTGTTTAAATTAACTTACCTGAGTAGAGAAGTTATTGTTCTTGTAATTCATTTACAAAAACTTCCTAAGAACAGGAATCCCAATGGGGCAGGCTGATGCTGCTGTGGAAAGACCACAAGCTATGGAGCTAGACACACTGGGTTTGAATCCTGACTTGATGCCTTAAAAATTACCACAAATAAGTTTTAATCTGTTTGATTCTCAATATTCTCATCTATAGATTGCTCTGATAAGAATTAGAAGTATTGTCTATAAAGTAACTAACACACTGCTTAGTGGAGAGTAGATTCCCCAGAATTCTAATTTATCATCAATTTTTCACCATCATCATCATCATGTGGCTTTCTTTCCAGAAACTCTAGAATTTGAATTTGCTTGTTTATTTAATTTTTCCCTAAATTGTTGATAAATTTCTGCTAAAAAAATATGCACTCTTTCTGCTCTAAAAGGGGGTGGGGTTGTCTGATGAATTGATATATCAGTTTTAGTTATTTTCTAGTTAGTCAAAGTCTTATTATAGTTTGGACAATAGCATCATATTGCTGTTTCACCAGGGTTATTGGACTCTAACCCAGCTCTCTGATGCATCTTAGGCTGAAATCAAATTCATAATTTTATTTAATTGTCCTTTATTCTTGTGTGGTTAAGGAGATTCTTAGGTATTATTCCCACATTTATCATAAGCACCTATAGCGTTTTCTAGATGGTTGAACTAATTGGAGGGCTGTAATAATGTATTATGGCTCATCTGGTTATACTTTTGAAGATCCTACTCTGTCCATAATTGTGAGTCTTCTTTCACATTTTTCCAGTGGTAATAATAACAATAATAATTGATGACAGAAAAAGTAATAAAACTAGTCTTAATATTTTATACTGTAAAACATTGGTTGTTTAAGTTTGTCAAGACATTTTCTAAATAAATGTTTTCTAAAAAACATTTTCTAAAAAAAGCTCTCTGAACCATTATGTAGTGCCAGGGAGAAGGTCATATAACTTTCCCATAAAACTCCTTTTTTGCATCAGGTAAAATGTTCCACAATAATTGTATTGGCTGTCCATCACAGTACCTCAGGGAAGCATGCTGTTGACAGGGTCATTTTTCCTTCACAGTTGAGGATACTGAAGCATAGACGCATTAGTGGTAACTTGTCCAAATCAACACCATGAACTAGCGAACCAAATCACTGTGTGACAACGACACCACTCAAAGGCAGGCGCCACACAGGAAATGGCATCACGAAGGTTAATTTCAGATTAAACTGGGACAGCATGCACATTGGGTCATCTTGGGAAGATGTGCTAAAATGCACAGAGACAAGGTTAGTCATGGATCATAAACCTTACCTGAGAGTGTTCTCTGGTGTATGTTTAGGCATTCAACTTTATTTTCACAAAATAGTTGTGGCAGGAAGACTCTGTCTTTTATTATCAAAGTGAAGATAGAACTCAATGCTTTTCCTTCTTCCTAATAAGTATCAACAGCTTCATCCACTTTGGACTGCCAGAGTTAAGTCTATTCTGTTCATTAAAAAATGATTTGCAAAATTTGTTTTACTAAAATCATATGAAGTAATAAAGTTATGCCTGCTGGTTCCACACTTAAAAGCTGTTTCCAGTAGCATAGATTCCCAGCATCTGGACTCACTCAGCCAGAGCAATTAATTGCAGAGAGCAAGCAGAGCCTTTCTTAGCAGACCCATCCAGAAAGTACCAATGTGCAAGTAGCCCTACACAGACTCCCTAGAGTCCAAGAATCCCAGAATCCCAGATACATCTCCCTCTTTCTCTTTCTCTCTCTCCCTCCTGACCCCCTCTTTTTCCCTCTCCCTTACCCTCTCCTTCTCTTTAATATCATTTCTAGTTTCAAAAAGGAAAACTAGAGTGCAGCAAGGATAAATTCTTTCACAATTATTCCACATCGAGGAGATGCATATCTGTTTTCCATGTCTCCAAACTTGCAAGATCTAAGAGACTGAGTACAACAAATATTATACAATGATGGGTATTTCTAGGCTCTATATTAATTCCAAAGACACTTATAGTTAAGCATTCTAAAAATGTTAGCATTCATCTTAACAGGCTAATATCAATTCATGATATTTCATTGAGGTAACGGGAATATATACACTGATTTATCAAAAGAAGGTAAGGATGAATGCCAATGAAATTCATTTCATTGCATGATGAATACTAATTTTGTAGGGCATGCCTCTACATTTATACCTTGTAATAATGCTTTGACTCCTACCAGCACAATGTGAATATTTGTGCATAATTTTACATTTTGAATGATTTCTGTCTCAAATTGTCTTTAAGTTAAAATGTATAACTTTAACTAGCAACACCAAATGCTAGTGAGGATTTGAAGCAACCAGACTCTCACACATTGTTGTTGGGGGCATAAAATGGTGCACCTAATTAGGAACATAATTTGGCAGTTAAAGTTAAACATTTATACTTGTCCATCAATTTCACTCCTAGGTGTTTACCCAAGAGAAGTAAAAACATGTCCATATAAAGAATTGTATAAGAATGTTCAAAGCAGTTTTATTTGTAATAGCCAAAAAAATGGAACCAACTTAAGTATTCATCAATTAGAGAAAGAGTAAACTAATTGTGGTATATATATATATATACAACATAATACTTCTCCAGGATACAGAGGAATGGATTATTGATACGGCCAAAAGCAGAGATGAATCTCAAAAACATTAATTTGAGTGAAAGAAGCTGGACATGAACATGCATAGTGTATGACTTTATCTGTATAAAGTTCAAAAACATACCAAAGTAACCTTTGGTGATGGAAAGTCAAATATTGGTGACCTACAGTAGGGAGCAATTTTATTTGGAAAGAGGTACAGAGAACTTCCTATGGTTTTGGAAATGTTCTAGATTTTGTTAGAGGTGTAAGTTATATGGATTAATATATTTGTCTACATTTGTTGAACTATATACTTTTAAGACCTGTGCATTTCACTGTGTATAAATTACACCACAACACCCTCACCTCCCCAATATAGCTTCAACTCTGCTTCTTCATACTCTTATCATTAGGGTTTCCTTGTGGCCTCTCACACCTCACCTGGACCTCTGGAAGTTTTCCCTGGGTTTCCATAAGAGCCTCCTGTGAACTCACCACACAGCACTGTCTATCTGTCTTTTCCATCTAGCTACATTTCCCTTATAACCTAAATTAGCCCTTTCCAGGATTCTGATTTCTTTTTCCCATCATAAATAAATCAATATTAAATTTTTTTTTTCTTTTCAACTTAGGCTTCAGGTTTTGACAGCTGTGACAAGTCTACCTCTAAGAAGAGTTCATTTTAGTATGGTGGTTAGCAGGTTCCCAATCCCCTGCTAAATGTTAAGCAGAGAAGGGTCACTATATACAATGTATTTTATAAAGTAATGTGTGAGAATAAGGGACTTAATTGATGAACTATGATGTTATTATGAAGGTAACAGTAAGACAGGTGGATGTAATTTATCTGTGGCTCTTCCACACCAAAGAATTTGGCATTTGTAGCCCTGGACAATGTCTTCCTGTAACACAAATGGAGGTGGCAGCTAGGAGTCTGCTCTTCACTGTTCTAATACCAAGAATGTCATCTGCAGTCTACTTTGGCACTTTCTAGGTTACTTCAGTGAGGTTGGGGAAGTCCTCAGGGTGAGGACCACACTTCAGTCACTGATATCAATCTTGCCACTGTGGCTGGCACCATGTGGTTTATGAGCAATAATATTTTTTCTGGGATTTTGAGCTTGTCAAAATGAGAACAAAGCAAATAAGGAAAAAATTGCCAGATTCTTTACAAATGCTAAACTGTATGGTGTTTTACAGTATTGTCTGACAGTTACTATATAGTCCCAGGACATAAAGTCAGACCACGGTTTCCAACATGAGCTTTGCTCTCCATAGAAGGATTTCACTGAATCTAGAGATGTGGTGTAGCAAATCCCATCTCACACTTCATAAATTTGGGGCTACTATTACTTTACTGTGCCTTCTTTACATTCCACTTTATTATGACTGTATCCCTATAAATGCAAACACTGTTTCTGTGGATATAATTTCATAAAGCAAAACTATCTTCTATCTTTAGCAGTGAAATTCAAGTGGCAACTATGACAAGCAAAGAGAAATGACTGCAGTTAGCTTCAACCATCCCTGCTCATCTGAAAGCTTATGTCAGTTTCTAAATAAGCTTTTCATTTTTCTATTCAGTCTGCTGATCTTTGTTGATTTACAGCATGAATGAGCATGGCACATTGCAACTTGTATAGTGTATTTTTCCTAAATAATAAAGCATTTATTGCAGACACATCAAGCTAACTAGTGGCTCTAAATTATTGTGGCATTGAAGTGCCATGTTAACAACTCATTTACATCCTTCTGGTGACTCTCCATTACCAAGGTAAGTAATTTAATTCCATCTAGGAACAATGACTTTGCAAAGTGTATTTACTGCAACTGAGAAAAAATATAATTAAATCAAATTAGAAATTATGATTAGATCATTCTAACTAAATACAAATAAAATAAAGTATTTAGTCAGGATAGACTGAATTATTTCTTATACAACTTTTGGTAAAGATGTGCTAAAGTACCTTCAGAAAACTTTATAATATATACTCAGCCAGCTATGCTCAGTACATACTGCTTGTGAATGTCTATGCTTTATAAATTCAGTTTGATGTTCTCTCATTTGTTTTAGTTTTCACTTCTTACTTTGAGTAAGTTACAAAAGGTTGAGTTATAGTATTCCTCACAATCAGGGCTACAACACTTCATAAATTGAGGGGGTACCTCTACCTTATTGCCTATGCAGGACCCTTGCATATATATGCACAAGCCATCATGTTGATGTGAGGCCCCTCTCTTGTTTATTCACTTCCTCCTTCATCCTAGATCCTGATTCTCATTCATCTTCCTGTACCCCACTAAGTACCTATTTTAATGTATTTAGATATATCTTTATGCATGTGTTGTTTTCAGTATAGTATTTTTGCGTGTATGTATGTGTTTTGAGTTTATGTAAATAATATTGTTCTGTTTCTTACTTTATTCTGTCAATACAATTTTTATAAGCATCCATGTATCTCTGATACCATGAGTTTGTGGCTTCTAACTGCGGCTTCCACGTTTACTTAAGTATTCCCCAGTTAGATTGTCTCCAACTCCCTGCTATGCAAGATAATGAATACCCTCATATGTCCTCTTACATGAACTTATAAGAAATTTCTCTGGGTTATACTGCAGAAGTGAGCTTCCTGAGTCCACTCAGAAAGCACGCACACATGCTCAGCAAGGATGAACACTGAGCACTAAGGATGAATCCATGCTCATGAGCATGAATTCATACACAGCAAGGCTATGGAGAGGGGCACAGACCTAAGAATGAAGGTGTACTCATTAAGGCCACACTCAGAGTGAGCAGGGATAAACACACTCTTAAATCAAGATGTCCAAATACACAGTACATACACTCAGTATGTACATACACTCAGTACGGATGACCCCTAATTAAGTTTGTAGATGTACGTAATTTCATAAGCACTGCAGATTGTTGTTTAGAATAGCTGTAATCTTAACAGCAGTATGTGTTGTCTCCTCATAATCCCTACACATGTTGTTGTATTCATAATTTCTTTTTGCTTATCTCATGGCTAAATTATTATTTTATTTTTATTGTATTTATCATACAATAAAATTTCTGTGAATTATAAGTATAAAACATTCGCACATTTTGAATTGCTTTTATGTCGCTTTTTGGTTGAGATTTTAGGAATTCCTTCCATATATATAATATTATATATTATTGTATATATAGAAATACAATATATTATATAATTATATGTGCTATATGCTGTATCATTCTTCATTACACAAACGCAAAAGTTAATTCCATATAGTAAAATCCATTCATTGTTTTGCACCATGATTTTTGCTTTTGGGAATTTTATCAAAGACTTTCCCTATCCATGCTCCAAGTTACAAGATAGTTTTCCTTCTTTTCTTCCAATTGTTTAATAGTTTATCTTTTACACTTAAGTATCTAAAACATCAGAACTGCTCTTTTATATACAATGTAAATCAGTGATCCAGGTTACTTATTTTTTAATAAGTAGTAAGCAGTTTCCAAACACACTTTTCTAAATAATACATACATGTACTTGAGGTGCTATATTTATCATTTTTTCTCATATGTAAATAGATCTCTTCCTGACTTCTGTTTCTTTGATATACTTATTTTTTAGAAAACACCATGCTATTTTTACTAAATAAATTTGAGGTTTGTTTAAATATCTGAATGAGAGACTATCCAATGTTTTTTTTTTAATGGATCTTTATTTTCCCATATAAAGTTAGAAGGAGTTTACTAAGTTCCTAAAAATATTCATCTATAATTTTATTTGAGATTGCCTTGAGTTTAAATGTTAATTTAAAGAAATTTTATATATTATAATAAGTTGCTCCATCCATAAATATGGACTATTTTCCCATTTAGTTAGATCTGTTTTTAAGCCCTTTAATAAAGACATTAATTATCTTGATCAAGGCGGTGTTCATCTTTTGTTAGGTTAATTTATAGATATGTAACAATTTTAGTTACTTTTATAAATTGCACCTTATTTATCCATTGCATTTTTTATTTGATTATTGTTGCTATTGAGCAAGGTCAGCAAGTTTTTTTTTCTGTAAAAGACCAGACAGTAAATAATTTAGGCTTTGAGAGTTAGTAACTATTATAGATATGCAACTCTGCCATAGTAGCAAGAAAGCCCTAGACAGTTTATAAACAAATGACCATGGCTATGTTCCAATAAAATTTATTTACAAAACAGGTGATGGCCAGATTTGGCCAGCAGGCATTTGTTTGTCAGTCCCTTGCTGTAGAAGAACTGTATTAATTTGTTTATGCAGTAAATTTGCTGAACTCTCTATTTGGAATAATCTGATTGTTCATTGTACCTAGAGTTTTTTTAATACTGATAAACATATTATCTGTAAATAATGGAAGTTTATCTCTTTCTTTTCACTTACTAAACTGTTACTTCTTTTTCCCTAATTAGAAAGCTGGCTATGATCTTCATCATTGCATTAAGAAATAGCAGTGATGGTGGGCATTCTTGTCTTGATCCTAGCCTTTTGGGAAATACCTCTAGAGTTTCTTCATTAAATATGATGTTTCATATAGTTTGGATTTTATTAATCTTAACACTAGATAAGGACATTCTCTTCTATTTCTGGTTTAATGATGTTTTATGAGAAACGGATAGATTGTCTAATATTAACCATCATTTCATTTTTATAATAAACTTCACTAGGGCATGATGTAGTTGTTTCTTTATATCAACTTCTTTGAGATAAAAATTACATACCAGAAAGTGCATCCATTTTAAGTGTACAGTGCAATGAGTTCTAACAAATGTATATACCCAAGTAAATTCCACCCCATTTAAGACATGGAGCATTTCCCTCACACACACACATACACAAATACTGAGTTTATATCTTTGTAGTCACTGCATTCCTATTCCTAAATTTAGTAAATAAATAATCTGCCTTTGTCACTATAGATTAGTTTTGCCTTTTTGTATTTTCATATAAATTAGATCATACAGTATGTTCACGTTCGTGTATACTTTCTTTCGATGAACATGTTTTTAATTTCATCTTAGTATGCTTTCACTATATTTTTTTAGTATTTGGAATGTATGAAGATAGCTGTGTTAATTTTTTTGATAACTGTTATTTCTGTCCTGTGTTGGTTTCTAATGATTTGTATTTCTCCATCTTATAAGTCATAGTTTCTTGCTGCTATGCATGACTGATAATATTTTTTGGATGCTGAACATGTATTGGTTAAAAAGATGGTATTTAAGGTAGAACCAAGAAGGTTGATAAGACTTCAAGAGTGGACTTAAGAAGAAGGATGAAATTCCATAGGAAAGTTATAATGAAGTAAATTATGAGGTATAAAACAAAGGATATGTATTGAAATTAAAATGTAGTCCACTTCTTATACAGTAATGTCATAAGCAGTAAAATTTATCATGTTTTACAGAAGAGACAGTTGAGGTAAGGAGATGTTAAGTAACATACCCAAGCTTACTCAGAATATACTAGGCAAGATTTGAACCCAGATTCTCTGACTTGGAAACTTTTATTTCTCAGCTCAGCTACTACTGAGTAATAACCTGAGTTTTTTGCAGTTAACCTTTAAATAAAATTTACTGATTTTGTGAATATTGATATATTATCATAACTTTTCAAATATTCAGAGCTAATATACATAGAAAAAGAAGTGCTTTTATAATTTATAGAAAACAATCTTGAATAATTCTATTGACAATAAAGCCAAGTCAGGGGTTATTAATGTAACCCAAATAATTGTAATCAGAGCTACTTTCCTACCTTAGACATTGACACTTGCTGTTTGTTTCCTTTCTCTAGTACATTCTTCCTCTAGATCAACACTGTCTAACAGAAAATATGTCACATATGTAATTTAAAATTTTATAGCAGTCACATTAAAAAAATAAATAAAGGTGAAAGTAATTATAATAATATATTTTGTATAACTCACTATATACCTATAATAGCATTTCAATGAGTATTTAGTATAAATATTATCAAGATACTTAAATTTTTTTCATGTTAAGTCTTTGAAGTGCAATGTGTATTTTATACTTATAGGACACCTCAGTTGGGACTAGCTATATTGAAAGAACTCAGCCACATGTGGCTACTGATAGTCATATTGGACAGCACAACATAGCTGAGGTCACTTCCTCCACACAATACTTGATACCAGTAAAATAAGTTTCAAAGGAAACCAGGACCAGGCTGAAGGGATCATCAAACTTTCTTAAAGAGCTAGATCATCAATGTCTTAGGTTGGTGGGAAACATGGTTTCTGTCACAACTCTGATATTATGGCTGCAAGGCAGCCAAAAATGATGCACCAGACATGTAATCCCATGATGAGCTCCTTCTCATCATTCAAGCCTCAGTTCCAGGGTTTCCTCTACAGTGAAGCCTTCTTTGATTACATCACCTATACTAGGCCCCACCAGTCATTCTCCAGCCTCTTACCCAGTTTTGTTGATTCATAACACATACCACTGATTTTAATTAATTAATTAATAATTGTTTACTTGCTTAGTATTTATGACCTGCCACTAGATTATAACACTCATGGAGGCAAGGACAACACATCATCTTTAGCATTTTGAACAATTAAAAACTGTCAAATGGGCTTCCCTGGTGGTACATTGGTTGAGAGTCTGCCTACTGATGCAGGGGACACGGGTTCATGCCCTGGTCCGGGAAGATCCCACATGCCGCAGAGCGGCTAGGCTCGTGAGCCATGGCCGCTGAGCCTGCGTGCCTGGAGTCTGTGCTCCGCAACGGGAGAGGCCACAACAGTGAGAGGCCCATGTACCACACACACACACACACACACACACACACACACACATATATATACACATTTGCACACTTGCATATGCAGAAAAGATATATAAAAGTGGCTTTTTAAGGGGCTTCCCTGGTGGCACAGTGGTTAAGAATCCACCTGCCAATGCAGGGGACACAGGTTCGAGCCCTGGTCCGGGAACATACGACACACCACAGAGCAACTAAGCCTGTGAACCACAACTACTGAGCCTGTGCTCTAGAACCCGTGAGCCACTACTACTGAGCCCACGTGCCACAACTACTGAAGCCCACGTGCCTATAGCCCGTGCTCCACAACAAGAGAAGCCACCACAATGAGAAGCCCACACACCGCAACAAAGAGTAGCCTCCGCTTGCCGCAACTAGAGAAAGCCCACGCACAGCAACAAAGACCCAACAAGCCATAAATAAATAAATAAATAAATTTATTTTTAAAATAATAAAATAAAATTTAAAAATTTAAAAAAGTGGCTTTTTAACATAGAACAAAATAATTTTATTCCTATACCTTCCTCCACTAGTCTAAATCCTATCTGGCCTGAATAGCCAATTCTCCAATAAGTCTTCTTGGTCCTCCATTCAAAGGTAATATTCCTCTGAACCTCAGACGACTTGTTTGTGTTAAAAAGTATTAATCCAGTCAACATTTAAAGGAAGAATTTATGTGCTTGGCTAAAACTACTACTATATACTAAACTCCTAGATAGCAAAGTTTTTTTTAAAAATCTTTAAATCCCTGTAGCAATATGTTTTAACTTCTCACATATTAGGAGAACAAATAATAATAGTCGAATAGTGGAGTTCTTATTAAGTGAATGAAAGGAATCAACCAATGATATTTTACTGCATGTGAAAGATTTTCTACCTTACAGGCTATGAAGAACAGACTCAATTGAGAGCATTAAATGAGTTCCAAGCTTATGAACATCATTTACAATATTTGATTGTACCCAAGATTTGAAGAAATCATTGAAGCTTGGGCCTTTATGATCAGCATATTTAGTGTAAATTGCAATTTCTTCATAATATGGAAAGAGCTTCATATCAAGATTCTCCCAGGCCTCTTGTTAATAAAATTAAATACATGTTTAGATTTTTCTAAAAAACGCTGTGCTATCCTAAATTTGATTCTACTACTTAATGGAGACTGTTTCATCTGATTCTTTGAAGCAGTACAAAGAGGGGAGGCAGACAATTTGGGATATCATTTACTCAAATTTACAGCCATTCACCCTGCAAACACAATTAGGTGTACTAGACTACAGTAAAAACCAGTTCCTTCTTATTAAAATTTAGCTGGTAAAATGCACAATGAGGAAGTCCTGACTCTTGTCTCTATTTTGAGCCTCTAGGACATATTCTGAATAAGAAATAAGAGACAGAACTTCTGAAATCTATCTCACCAGCTAAATTAAAATAAGAAGGAGCAGTTTTTTAAGCCAGTCTCTTAGAACAAATGGCCGAAAAATAAAACAACGTTTTAAAATGCTTTTTGGGTTTGAGACTCCTTCTCTTTGAGAAAGTTACATGCACACACACATCACACAAACCAAATTGTGTATATTCTTATTCAAAGGAAGCTCAAGCTATCCTATTGGGCTTGCTTCACCTCTGAAGAGGAGAAATATTGATGTGGGTCAGGGTCAAAGTCAAGGTCAATGTCAAGATAGTAGTAGTTACTTCACACTTGTATAAACTGAAATCCTTGCATGGCAAGGCAGATATCTGAGAGCTGTTGTGAGTCTATTTTAAAGAACATCTTTTGAGTCTGCTCCTTGGTCATCTCCTGGAGCACGTTCTCTTCTGGACTGTCTCTATGAAAAACCTGATGGTTGGTCCTGTAAAGGAGACAAGGAGCTACTCTTATTTTGAGGAACTCCTTGCTCTAGGAAAGGCAGTAGACTAAATGAGATACAAGAGAAAGAAATATTGCCTACTTTCTGGAACTGCCTCTAATCTGGGCTAAAGATCTGTGGTTCACATTTTCCAGGAAACCACCTTGATTTTGAACTCATTGACTTATTAGTAACAGCAATGTTGCTACTCATTGATATTTTTCATACTGTTGGTAAAGTAGTAGATTACTTAATAGTCTGAATAAGCATACATTTAGGGCATTACCCAATGCAGAGGCACCAAAAAATAGATTTTTCTTTTTTTACAGGAATACGATATTTCCTAGAAAGAAACCAATAGTCACTGTGAAAAAAAATGGGAACCTTGTTAAATTCCTTAGACTTAATTCAGAACTATTATTTGGAAGCAATAATCACCTAAGGAAATAGGTACAATAACCTCTTCAGTGCTTAGGTTTTATCATAAAGTGAGCCCTGATCCCAGGAGCGTTGCTATACACTGAATGTGTCCCTCCCAGATTCATTAGTTGAAACCTTATCCCCAAGATGATGGTATTTGGAGTGGGAAATTTGGGAGATATCTAGATGATGAGGGCAGAGCCCTCATGAATGGGTTAGTGCCCTTATAAAAGAAATCCCAGAGAGAGTACTCAATTCTTCTGCCATGTAAGATTACAGTGAAAAGATAGTCGTCTCTGAACTAAGAAATGAGCATTCACCAGACCGAATCTGCTAGCACCTTGATTTTGGACTTCGCCTGCTACAGAACTGTGAGAAATAAATGTTTGTTGTTCTAAGGCACTCAGTCTATGATATTTTTGTTAAAGCAGCCTGTGCAAACTAAGACAGGTATCTTAGCAGTATTTGGACATCATATCATGATCTGACTTTTCCATAGTTTTTAAAGTTCTATTCAATTTGCTTGTGCAGCTGGGTCAAGTCTACCCTAGAAGCTGGCATATTTTCTCAGTAATCTCTAAACTGAGGGCTTATATTCCCCTGTTTACCTCCCAAATAAATCCTCTGGGTAGTTCAAATGATGCCTTAGAAATTTGATTTTGGTGAATAACCATTCCCCATATTTTGTTGGCATTATAACTAACTTTTAAAAAGTAAATTTGTTCTTTTGGCTCCAGCCTTCATTAGATATCATTGAATGAGTTACTTAAACTCATTATGTCTCAGTTTTGTCATCAGACAAATGGGGATAATACAATACACACTGCACAGGACTGTTATGGGGATCAAAAGAAATAATGCAGAGATCAGCACCTGACTCATAATAAAGGCCTAATAAATGCTCACCATTATAACTTTTATTCTTCAATGTCTTATTGCATTGTCATAGATAGAGCTTAATTAGCCTCTTTGCCAGATAGAAAGTTCAAAAGGCATGAATCTCAGAGATACTGCTTCTGAAAATAATAAAGCCCCAGTGCCAGGAAGAAGGAGAATTAAGGAGACACTTGGAGAAGAACAAGAAGGGTACTTTCCATATTGAGGAAATGCTTCACTCCTGAGAGGTGGTGAGAAGTAAGATCCAAAGAAGAGGACAGGTGACAATGGGGTATTTGTGTGAATGTAGCAGGGCGGGGAGAGATGAGGATAAGAGAAGGGTGGCAAACACAGGAACCAAATGCTTTTGGTGACTTTGTAGGAATCAGTTTTGAATGTCACTAGGTAAGATGGAAGAATCTTAAGAAAATGTCTCAGAAATAAGAAGACATGTTGAGCACAATGGATCAGGGTAGGGCTGGATTTAGAAGAAAGTAAGAAAAGGTAGTAAAAGAACTTGACGTGACCTGAACACCAGCTTGCAGTAGAATGAAAATTTCCCACAAACCAGTGGGACAGCTAGCAAATGCGGGATTAAAAAAAAATAGAAGGATTAAAGAGGATATGTTAGAAATAAACAATAAGGAAATAGGTTGGCAAAACTTGAAAAGAGTAATATATCTGTAATAAAATTCACAATACTAGAGAACCAGTGTTACTACCTTAAGTTAATAGCTCTTAAGAAATTCAAAAGTAAATATCACTTCATAATGCAAAACAAAAACAAAAACAAAACAAAACAAACCACAGGAGCAAGCAGCTACTTTCCCCCAGCCTTAGTAAGAGAATGTTGCCACAAATAAGAACACGTTGGCTGTTACAATAGCTTTCATTAGGAAATGTCGGTTTTGGGGTTCTGCCACCTAAACATAACAAAACAAAAATTTTAAAATAATTCTCTTTACTGCCACTGGGTGAGTTATGAACCAAAGAAATTAACAAAAGCAAATGAAAAAACATGAAAGCAAACAATAATTTAAGGCTTGCTTACCTGTTGCCTTAGGGTGGTGGGTAATGTAATGATGTCAATTAAGGAAGCATTCTTTATTCTCATTCATGACTCACACCCATAAAATTATTAGACTTTTCCTCAACGCTGACTTTCCAATGATTACCTGAAGTCATCATACCATGGCAGCTGCTATCAATTTTTAGTTTAAATTCTGCCTGCCACTTCTCATCACAGAAAGAAAGAACACAAAACAAAACAAAAGACGGGGTCCATTCATCCTACAATTGTTGCAACATAATCAGGTCCCTGGAAACAGAGGGATTTTCCTTCTTTCTCATCTTTTCTCATTTTCCTCTTTCCTACCCAAAGTCCACGTTTGTTCTTTTTAGTTGACCCCTTCATGAAGGGGTGGGGAATCCCATCTCTCACAGCATTCTTGGCTATTAATCCTCAAAGTTCAACCAAAAGAAGACCAAGCAGAAAAGTACATGCTGTAACTCACTGAGGTAAATGTAATATTCTAGGACCTAAGACATACTGGCTGGCAGGTGTTGTATTGATGAATCTCTTTAGAGAGGGTGTTTGAGGGGTTGTAAGCTAAGAAAAACATAGTCTAATTCTTTACAATTATAGTGTATGATTTGGTGAACACAGATTTGTTCAACACGAAGTAGAATCTTTTTAAAGCATAGGGTAATAACTTTGGTGAAATAAAAGAGGAATTACAGTGGTCCTATTCTACAAAGCATATAGAGTGCCTATGACTTGTCCCATATTGTTCTAGACGCTGGAGACATAAATATTCTTAATTTAAAAAATTTTGTTCTCACCCTTAGAAAATTTATGACCTAAGAGAGGACATACACAAATGGATAATTTTATTTAACTTGATAAATGCTATGATAGGAACCCGTACAAGGTGTTATGGATACACTGAAGTGGAGGAAGGTTCAGGGAAGACTCAACCAGTAAGTTAGGCATGAGCTGAGTCTTGAAGAATGAGTAGGAATTAACCAGTAGGAAATGGAATGAAGGGTGAGAAAAGCATTTCCACACAAAAATGTCATAAGCAAAGGCAGAGAGGCATGAAACAGCTTGGTGTGAACAGCCGAGAACTACAAGCAGTTTGCTGTTGCTGAAGCATAAAATGTGAAGAGGAAAGGAGGCCTGAGCAGTAGGTAGAAATGGTTTGGGTCATATCTTCCAGTATAAGAGATAATTAAAGGGTTTTAGGAAAAGGAGTGACATGAAGTTTTGCTTTTCACCAAGATCTCCTTAGGATTCATGTAAAGAAAGGATATTGAGTATGATTGATCGGACTATATTATTATTAACTCTTCATTCATTCCCTATAATAAGATTATATACTCATACATTTTGCTGTGTGAATTGCAATGCCTCCTACTAGAGTCCATAGAGTAATTTTCCCACCCCACTGAGGTTAGGCTTGGGTTTGGCCAAAGGGCCATGGACAGGAATTACAGTGTGTCAATTCCCACCTGAGGCTTTATGAAACTTTGGAAGTTTTCTCCAGCGCTCTTTAGATTTTCTCCTCTGCCTTGAGAAGAACAGGTACCAGTCAGCCATTCTTCCTTAAACCTGAGTTCCAGATAGATGAACCTGATCCAAAGCCTGAAACCAACCTAAGCCCTGTTGAACTGCAGCAGATCTACAGATTAACACGCATGAAAGACATGTTTGTTGCTTAAATCACTGAGATTTAGAGGTTATTTGTTATGCAGCATTAGCATAAGTGAAATCAGATTAGTACAGGGAGAAAAAAACAAAACACAGGAAGATCAATCAAGAGGTTGTGGTTACAGACTAGGAAAAAGACAATCAAGGCTAGAATTTAGCAGTAATAGTAGAGATGAGGAGAAAGAGGATGGAGGTAATGGTAATACATATATTGGAATAAGAGCCTAGGCTTGACGATTGGCTGGTAGGGCAGTGATGAGAAAGAGTTAAAGCTGGCTCTCAAATTTCTGAAATGGATAATTAGATGAATGATAGAGCTATTCATCCAAAAGTGAAATAGAAAACACGTTTATTCGTTCTTTCTAAAATATTTATTGGGAAACAATTTCTTGCCAACCTTAGGTTAGACACTGAATATGTGCTCAGTAGGTCAAAAAGTTTGCTGCCCTCCTGGACTTTACATTCTCCTTGGGGAGATGATAATATAGTAAATAAATGAGTAAGTATGAATGCTTTTAAATACTATGAAGAAAAATTAAAAAGGGATGTAATTTTTAAAGAAGCTAACTGAGTAGAGGGGGCTCCTACATACAGGGTGGTCAGTCAAGGACCCTTTTAGGAAGTGTCTGGGCTGAGGGCTGATGGGTGAGGATGAGCTGCTTAATGGAGGTGCAGTGTTCTCTAGGAAGAAGGAATAATGATGACAAAAAGACCTCAAGGCAGAACAGAGCTTGGTGTTCATTTCTGAAGTTCATTCCTAAAAAGGAAGAACGTTAAGGGGGTGGTGGAAAATATGTATTTTGGTGTGGAAGTCTTTAATTTGTGATCTCCATAAGATATCCAGGAGGAGATATCCATCTTAAAATACCAGGCAGGAGTCCAAAGTCCCTGAAGATAGGCCTTGGTAGTCAAGAGATTAAAAACCTTGACTCATCACACTGTAGGTGGAGATTTTAAACATAAGAGTAACTGAGTTGTCCAGGATAATTTAAAGAGTGAAAAGACTTGTCCTAAGAACAAACCTTAAGGGTCACAAATATTTTTAGGCTTTGTAGAGGTAGGCACATCTAAAAGAGAGACTGAGAAGAAAATCTAAGGACTAAGAGAGGGTGAGGTAACAGAAGTCAAGTATATTTATCAGATTTTATTGTTGATGTTGTTTTCCTGTATAACAATCATAAAATCTTACAACAGAAGTTATTTTTATGCTCATGGGTCTGCAGGTTGGCTGTACCTCAGTTCATCTAAGCAGTGCAAGCTGCACAGGCTGGACTCCAGGCCTTTTGTTGTTTTCTCCACATGTCTTCATTCTGGAGCCCAGACTGAAGTTTCAGCAGTTGCCTCTACAATGTTTTTCTAACAGCAGATCACAGGAACTCAAGGGTAAAACACACATTACCTCTTAAGGTAGAAACATATATTATCTCTTAAGACCTTGACTTAGAAATGGCAAATTTTCACTCCGCCGATATTCCATTGGCCAAAGCAAGTCACATGGTCCAGCCCAATATCGGTGGGCAGGAAATATATTTTGTCCATTCTAGAGAGATGTTCTGCAAAGTCACAAGACAGAAGGCTCAGATATACACTTCTAATTCAAGGAAGGAGGGAAGAATTAGGAGCAATGATCTAATCTACCACATCAAGCAGATAGGCAGTTTTAAGAAGGAGGGAGTGATCAACAGGGGCAGTTATTACCAAGATGTTTAATAACATGAAAACTAAACAGACTCCATCATATTGGTCTAAAAGGATTATTGTTGATGATGTTAGTGGGAGCACATCTTCGAGAGTGGTAAGGACAGAAGCTAAGGAATAAACAGCAGCTTAGGAAACTGAGAGAATAGTAATAAACTACTCTCTTAAGCTTGGATACTAAAAGAAGAGGAAGCAAAATTAGATGATTAGTTTATTGCTATGTGTGTATACTTGTTTTTTGGAATGTGAGAAATGGGAGCATTCTTTTCCATCACAATTATCATCAGTAACCTTTAATGAGGGTTTACTATGTGGCATACACAGTTTTAAGAGCTTTATATGTATTGTTTTCTTTAGTCCTAAAATGAACCAGTAGAAATATTAACTTACCTATTTCACAGATGTGGTGAATGGGACACAAAGATTAAGCATGTTGCCCAAGATCAGGAAGTTAGTAAATGGATATCAAACCTTGCTATTCAGTGTGCTCACAGACCAGCAGCCTTGGTGTCATTTGGAAGTTTATGAGAAATTCAGAATTCAAACCTATGGAAGCTTATTGAAGCAGAATTTGTGTTTGCACCAAGATACTTTGGTAATTTTTCACTCGTTAAAATTTAAGAAATGCTCTTTAAGAGAATATTTTTGGCTTTTTTTAAATCTAAAATCTATTACTGCATTTTCTGGTAACAGCACTTGGTTTTACTAGAAACTTCAGATATTTCTCTTTTTTTTAAAGATTTTTTTTGATGCAGACCATTTTTTAAAGTCTTTATTGAGCTTCTTACATTATTGCTTCTGTTTTATGTTTTTGGTTTTTTGGCTGTGAGGCATGTGGGATCTTAGCTCTTCGACCAGGGATCAAACCCTCACCCGCTGCATTAGAAGGCGAAGTCTTAACCCCTGGACTGCCTGGGAAGTCCCCAGACTTTTCTTTAATTCTTCCTCTTCTTCCAAACAATGTACCTACAATACATTTAAGAACTCATCAAGTAGAGTAGACCTTTATTATTCATGGATTCCATTTGTTGTGAATTCACCTACTACCTAACAGTTACTTGTAACATCCAAGTCAATGCCTGCTTCATGTTCATGGTCATTTGTGAACAACACAGTGTTGCAAAAAATTTGAGTCCTTGACACACTTCCCCAGCTAAAGTTGAGCTAAACAATACTCTGCCCTCTTGTTTCAGTTTTCATAATGTAAATAAGTGTCCTTTTTTCTGGTCTACTCAGTGCCATGTTTTTCAAATTTGTGGGCTTTGTTGGTAATTTTGATGTTTAAAATGGCATCCAACTGTAGTGTTGAAGTGTTGCCTGGTGTCCCTAAGTGGACACAGTTGTAATGTGCCTTTACAGAGAACATACATGTGTTAGATAAGCTTTATCTTAAGTGCTCTTGGCCATGAGTTCAATGTTAATGAGTCAAAAGTATATATCCAGAAAAAGGAGGAGGAAATTTGTCTATCTGTGTGTAATGCAAAATCGCTCCAGAAAATGCTAAGGTAACATGTATCATGACAAAGCTAAGGGAGAAAACCTTGCTGTCCCAAAATATCTCTTTAGCATGCAGATTATTTTGAACTGAAAACAATCAAGGCCCAAAAGACTCAGGAAAATACTTTGACCTTCCCCCCAACTGCCTAAAAAAATTTAGAAACAGAGCCTGTTACTGGGATAGAGCTATCACCAGAGACATCTGGGCCAGGCAGGGTAGGGGAAACTCGGCAGAACCTAAAGATCAGAGTCCATTCTCTGTCCCATTGTCTCTGGATGGCCCAGAAAACATTTGTTTATCAAACATATGCTTTTCCATCTTCATGTGAATTGCCTTCCTCCCCTGTGAAGTCCCAAACCACTACCCCCAACATCCTCTTTTTTCATTAGCTGAATATGGTATTTAAGGTGAAGGTTTTGGCAATTTGGTCAGTCACTCAGTTTTTCTGGGCTTCTCCCATGTATATGTGTTACTAAACTTTTGTTTGATTTTCTCCCATTAATCTGTCTCATGTTAATTTAATCCTTAGGCCAGTCAGAAGAAGCTAGAAGGGTAGAGGAAAATTTCTTCCTCCCTGACAGTGGCTAAACATGTGGACTTGTGACATGACAACCAAAAAAAAAAAAAAAAAAAAAAAAAAAATAGTGGACAGCATCATCATGAGGCTGAAAGCCAAAAAAAACTTATGACCACATGACCCAGAGTGAGAAATACGCTAAATCCTTCATTTTTTCTTTTTAATGCGAGTAAGGAGTATCTTTAACTGTTTCAATATCAATTTTCTTATGACATCATTTTGCTACTGCCATTTCTGGAAAGCAAATGTGAGGAAATGAGTTGATTGCAGATCCAGGAATCTTTATGTCCAAAGCTAACGTTGCAGTTAAGAATCAGGCAGGAAGGAATAGAGCCAAATGGTATAGAATTATGCTGACTGAAGAAAAAAAACAACCTAAAAGTTGCAAGTTATGTTTTATTTGGAGGCCTTATTGAAGACTATAGGCTGGGAAACAGCCTCTCAGATAGCTCAGAGGAAATGCTCCAAAGAGCTAAGGGGGAGAGTCAGGACATATAGACATTTTTGCCTAGGGAAAAAAAAAAATGTAATCTAACATCAAAAGATTACTGCTAATCACAAAAAATAGACACCTCAAGGTAATGATTTTAGCACTTTTCTATATATGGGGAGATGCAACAGTCTGGGCTTATTGAAATTATTCCTTAGATAGGCACCTTAACTATCTACGGTCAGTATCCTATCTTTCTCCATCCTGATTTCTCCTAAGGGTGCAACTTTGGGGGTGGCTGCAGTGGGTGAGGGCTTGATGGTGGGCAACATTTGCTCTTTCCTGAAATGATAAGCAACATTCTTTGTTTACTGAAATGGCAGGCAACATTTTTTGTCTGCAGTGCTCTCTCTTGATCATAAGTTTAACCAAAGTTTGGGAGGCATTTCATGACTATTTGTCCCACAACACTAGGAATTCTCATTCCTAGGTCAGATGACAATTTCATTGATAGGCCACTCAATGTGCAATTTTTTTGTATTAGGCTCTGCTGATAACCTAAAATTCTCTGCATCATCTGTCTTACTAGTCTAAAGTGATCAGGAAATGTTTTCCCTTGTTACTTCTTTCCATATCTAGAGTTGCACTACTATGATTATTTTATAGGCAGTTATATATATGATCAATTGCCTCAAGGCATTTAGCTATAATTAATTTTGTCAGAGGCCTGGCTATACATTGGGTAATGCAAGAGACAAAAATCTTACAGACAGGATATAAGTAATACAGCTAGTAACATTAATAAGGCCATAGTATAGCAGAGACAGACACAAGACATACATAATTTGAAAACAACAAAGAAAGAACAAATGAAAACAATTATTAGTAGAACTAGTTTTAATCTGGTCATGTCAAGAGGGAGTCAGCTAGAGAAGTCAAATTCTGGAGGGATCAAGTAGAGAGAAAAACATAAATGTTTTATCTTCATTTACAAAGTTATACTTTATCGACTTCTGGAAAAAAGATTAAAATCCAGTAATATATCAGAATAAAGTCATAAAATTATGTCATATTTATCAGTTCATTCAGCCTCATGTAATTAATTCCTGTTGATCTGGATAAAGTGATCATATTTTCCATTAGAGTTTTATAATTTCTTACCCAGTTCAGTGGTATGACCTACAAGTCATCAGAAATGTATATTTGTCAAAAAGTCCTTTTTATGAATCTTCTTCAGAGTAAAACAATGACTGTCTATAAATGACAAAAGATTTTAAATGGCGTAAGGACCTGATTACAATGCAATTGACAAGAAATTTGGTTATTTCCATGACATACAACATTTTAAGATAATAACTAGAATTGTGACTGAAAACGTTATACCAGGACATACTGTATTTTTAGGAATTCCATAAAAATTTTGGAATGTCTATATTAATAACATTTACCCATACACTAGAATCTAAGAAGGTTTTATCACCACTTATTTGACAATGTTTATGTATAATTGAACGTACCAAGTAAACATAATTAGCTTAATAGCACTCTTTGGGATGTTTCAGGAACTTTTTGAAGCATCTCAAAGTTAGCTAGAGGTCAAAAGAATTTCATTTGGAATTTGACTTGGGGAAGTTTGTCAAAGATATAAAAAGTTTTAAAACCTTTAAAACTTGGTCAGATAGGATCATAGGTCACTGTGAAACAATACTTGTTCATTTAACCAAAATGACAATAAAAGGTTTTTAAGACAAATACAGAAAGTTGCAACAGATTAAGGAGGTACAAGGAGGTAAAGGAATTTTAAAAGGAGGTAAAAAAATTTTACACTCTGTTATTAAAAGCAGTTCAATATTCTAAGAAAATTTTATTCTTTTAAGATAGGAGAGAAAACCAAATTCTAGCTTTGTACCAGCTAACTTTTAATATTAAAATTTATTTACTCAATTAAATTTTATTTTAATCTTAGCCAGTCCTGACCGTGTACAAAACTCTTTTCTCAGTGTTCCTTTTTCACAAATCTGCTATAGCTTTCTTTTTACTTTTAGATTTTGTCCTATGCTTTTCCTTTCTCTCTCTCTAGGACAAAATCATTTTCTTTTTCCTTAACAAAATGCATTTCCATTCCTTATACCCTTTTTTTTTTAACTGAAAACACACATCCTAAATCCTTGCATATTGAAATGTTCCAATAAGCTTTAATTACATATACTATAATTTTAACCCTTAAAAACTGTAATCTCTAGTGAAAATTCAAGAAGCAAGTAATTGTGAACTGTTAGTCACACCAGCATTTTCTGACTGGGGAACTTATGAACATATTTCATAAGCTCTAGAACCATACATTTTCTCATAGCATATTTTCCTTCCTCAGTGTGGTATAAGACGTGTATCTAATAAACTCAAACTTTTTTAGTTTTTCTCTCATAACAAGGCAAAAGTAGGTAAACTTGGACCTGTTTAGCAATCAATGTTTGAGTATTTTATTTTATTTGAAATGATCTAGATATTTAGTGAATTCCCATCATTTAATTTAATTTAGGAAAACTCTAAAGTTTCAAGTTACCAGAAAATCTGGAGAATCTATTTTAGATAGACATACACAAAAAATAATTATTCCAAAGAGTTCACCTGAAACTCTTCTCCTAAAACTCATTTTATAACTTATGAAAATATTCTCAAAGTTATTTTTTCTTGCTGACAAGCTCTGCAACAGAAATAACATGAACTTACTGAATTTCAGTGAACCTAGGTTCAATAAAGGTACCATATTCAATGTTGATGACTCCAAAACAAGTCTGCACTGATTAAACCAATAAGCCTAAAGTAACTTTAATGCCAGATATTAATTTGATACTGAATATTTCCCAGATCATGTGAACTTGAAATTCATTCTGGCCAGTTACCTTTATATTTAGAAATATTTAATTTATAAGCACTTACTCGTAAGTCAGTTAAATAGAGCTCTTTTATAAATTTAATGTTGTTAATATTATTCAAAGATAGAGAAATGTTATATGTATAATGTACATATAGGCATATGAGCAGACATAACTAGAGATCTTATAGTTTCATTTCAAAACTTAACCATGAATCAAATATTACACTATAAATTTACTAGCTTATAAATAACAGTTGGAATAGTTATATTTACTTGCTCAGATGACTAAGGTGTTTTACTATTTTCAGAAGATACTTTTAAGATTTGTATTTGTCCTTGATAATTTCTTAAGAAGTCTGTGAGTTAGTTGTGGGGTGAGGAATGCTTTCCAGCAGTTTGAGTTTTAAAAGGCCTCTTCCCCTAACACTTTATTTATTTATTTATTTATTTAATTTTATTTTTTGGTTTCAGGCTCTAGTTGATTGAGCTAACTAGGCTCAGACTCAGGTCATTGTGGGCTGTATTTATATTTCTGATTTGCAGAGATTTGCAAAAGACAATTGCTTTTAATTCCTCAAAGAACTGGTCTGCTGCCTAAATGATATTAAAACATTGATTTTCCCAACTATATATATTTTTTAAATTTGCTTTTTATTAGCCTCTGAATATTAGGCCCCAGTTTTTACTTTATATTGTGTGGACTCAGTTAAACCTATTTTTTTTTTGTATGCTTAATTAATATTGCCTGAGGGGCAGATTCATATGCCCTATCTTATAATGCCAGGCAGGGGAAGCATTTCCCAGTGAGACATAATGTCTATCCCACAGTAAAACTGGGCAAAAGAGATGTGATGATCTTATATAAAGCTCATTTAAATATACCAATTTTTATAAACTTTCATCTCAATTCTACAAACTCTGATGCCTTTAACTTTAGTCTCAATTAAGACCCCATCAACAAGCCTAGGTCTTATAAGGAGTCTCAGAAACTTTCTTTTTTATCCCCCAGATATTTTATCATTTTTTTATAAAGACTTTGGTATTCCCAGTGACAGGTTGAGCCAAGGGACTCAGACCTTTTTTAACTTGATTAATTGGCTTAATTGTTGCCCCAAGCAATTATTCATCAGGTATCTGAGTGTAATTTTCTTCCAATCTTTTATATAAATATATGCAAATATATATTTATAGAGAGATTTATATAAATTTATTATATATATATATATACACACACACACATATATATAAACTGGGATAAATAACATGGATGTGTTTGGGGCACTTTAATGTTGGGGACAAATAGGGGGTCCATTTGGCCCACCGAATTTTAGATAGTCTTGTGTCAAAACCTTTGTTTTAATCCCATTAATGTTCATTTTATTTATCCCATTCCTTAATAAGCATCTAAAGATTTTTTTATCCTTTTGGCTGAGTCCGTTTAAAATTTCTACCTTCTTGGGAAGAAGTCTCTAGACTTCCCCTCAGCTTCATCTTATTTCCCTGTTAATCAATCTAATTAGCAATTAATCTTGTGTTTTATTAGCATCTGTGAGGCTCATTGAGGGGAAGCTGAGACCACAAAAAATTCTTCCAAACCTGTTTTTGTGTTTGTTTTTAACTAAGAGAGTTCTTAGGTTAGCCATTATATTTTTTTGTATCTTCCCTTTAACTTTTTTTTTAATATAGGTACCAATTTTTAAAAAAGCAATTTATAATGAGAGAACTCTAAAAATTTACCAGTTTAGAAGTTTCTCCCATTTAAAGGATCAATCATCTGGCTATTGGTGAGTAGTATTTTACTCGAGACCCAAACCAACAGGATGAACAGGTGTCCCCACAAGAGAGTGCAAAGGACGTAGCCTTCAAAGGATCTAGAAAATTTACTCCTAAAAATAGTTTAAGAAAGTAAAGTCCTTCATTGTACAGGCAGATGCAATAGAGGTTAAAAGATGACAGAGTCCTCTTATGGACTGAGACCACTGACAACAAATTCCCCTGAGAGTTGGCACTGCCAGAAAAAGACGGCTCAGAATTCCAGTGTATTCAACTGGCTGCCAAATGTACACCATATGTGTACCTTCCTGATGGCAGAGACCAAGCTTTCAAAACACAGAAGGGAAAAAACAAAAAACAAAAACAAACCTAAGAAGATCAGGTAGATCATTTACATTTCAAAGACACAGGGAGAGAAATTCAAGTTGCCCCTAGAAGGGCTTTTATTCCTTTAAGGTCATAATTCTGTACAGATGTTTTATCAAGCTGGCTTTTTTTAGCTGCACATGCAAAAAAATAATTTTAGAATGTCAAAAGAAACACAATTTGGCCATTTTTAGGATAAGATTTCCTTTAATTCCCAATTAAGTGAGTACTTGTAAGCATAGATTCTGTACCTACATAATAAAATCTTCCCAGTGTCCTTTAACTGAGGGTAACCCAGGTACCTCTTCTTGAAACTAAGTTCAAGAAAAACTTACTCCTCGAACAAGGAGTTTAACATCACCAAATAAAACTTAGAACCATCTGCCAATAAGGGGAGATACAAGACCCAAAAGAGACTCATCCAAATTCGACTGGGCTCTCCTAGGACCTGGGTGGGCACAAGGGGCCTCTACTGGTATCAAGGCTCTAGAACGTCAGAGTTCAGGCAAAGGAGAGAAGTCTGTTCTGGATCCCTTTTGTTGGTCACCAAAACTGTTGACTGAAGAAAAACTCAAACCTAAAAGTTGCAAGGTATGTTTTATTTAGAAGCCTTTACTGAGGACTGCAGCCTGGGAGACAGTCTTTCAGACAGCTCTGAGGAACAGTTCCAAAGAGGTAAGGGAAGAATCAGGATATATAGACATTTTTTGCTGTAAAAAACAATACGTAGTCAAACACCAAAAGATTACTGCTAATCACAAAAACCAGACACCTCAAATTAATGATTTTAGTACTTTTCTATGCATGGGAAGATGTAAGAGTCTGGGCTCATTGAAATTATTCCTGAGGTATGCATCTTAACCATCTATGAGCAGTATCCTTTTTTTCTCCACCCTGAATTTTCCTAAGGCTGCAGGGGCTGATGGCTTGAGGGTGGGCAACATTTGCTGTTTACTGGAATGGCAGGCAATATTTTTTTTTGTCCACAATTAACAAAATGTAAGGGTTGAACTGTGCTTTGGCTTATGAAATCAGCAGCAATGTAGGAAAACTGAGTAATCCACAAAATGGGCTGTAGGCCTTGTCCACCTCTCAATGGTTGAGGAAAAGCAGCCTGGAACACCAGCAGGACTCCCTGAACAATAAGAGGCTACTTTTGCCATGTGGTTTAAACAAGTCGCTCTTAATACAAAATAATGTAGTAAACTAACCAAGAAGTATTGATTTAGTGATGCCTGTTAATGTCATTCTGTTTGTTGGTCATATTCCTGCATTTCCAATTACTCCTCAGGTACTGCAAAAGCTGTACTGTTGGAAAGCTCCATAAGAATACAATACTATCTCCAATTGGTTTTAATAGGTAACTGTGGCACAATTTAAATATTTTGCCTGCACAGATACATTTTTCTCTTTATTACAAATAAATTACTCAGCTCACAAAATTATCTGAACAGTAAGGCACAAATAAGTGAGCATTACTGTTTGCTGGTTGAAGAGATAAGCAGTTAAACATCTAGAGGTGAAGTGGAGGACAATTAACATCCCAGCCCACTCAATTATCATACAGTGCCCACTTCTCGGGGAATTGGAGCTATTACAATCTGCTACTATGAATAAATGAGTATTTTAGCTCTCAGAGGGTAATGCAATAGTCTTGAAAATAATCTTTTTATGAGATTGTGGCTTTATCAGTTATAATTTAGAGTCAGGATAAACACTGATTATGTATCGCATTATAATGACTGCTGGAGGGTGCTTGCATTTGGGTTTTCAATGTTATTAATTTTGCAATTCTACTCTTCTTGTCTGATAGGCTTTGTGAAATCAGTCTTGGCAAAGAGACTCTAGCTCACTTTTAATACTATCTCCCTTAGTGAATTTTAGCAGAAAAAAATTAAGTTTTAGAAAAGGAAATATTATCTAAAGGACTTGTGGCACAATGTTTTTCAATGTAAAAGGATGGCTGGGACAGAATGGTCCCTCTGACACTTCACCGTGATGAAAACACTTAAGAACAGCTTAGGCATAGCTTCAAAGTGAAAGAAAAACAAAAGAGAACACTGTGTCTGTGTGCGTGTGCTCTCTGCTCATGCAATGTAGAGAAGTGTTTTGTTTGTTTGCAGTGTTTAACGAAAATCTTTTTCCTGGGACATTTTGACCCAGTTCTTTGAATCTTTAGCAAGTGAGTTGCTCATATCCTCTGCTAGCTGCCAAGGTTCAGAGGTTTTTTTCCTTCATTTGACCAGCAGACAAAAGCAAAACTAAAGACACGATAGCTTTAGAGAAGACAAACTACAAAAGGAAGACTTAGAGGGCCCCCAATAGGGAACCATATGTGAAATCAAATGGGCCAGCCATTGCATCAGCTGTGAACATATTGTACCAACTGGGAATGAAAATAAAACATTCAACTACCAACTGTTAGGATCTGTAAATAGTCAAACTAATTCCTGTGGGCTCCAAAAATACATGCAAAGGGTACTCAGCAGGACGCCATTGTCGTGTTCACAGGTAAAGTGGCTTATTTGTTTCTCGAAAAACAAGTAGAGTTAGAAAGACTGAATACAAAAAAAAAAATTCTATGTGGTTTAAAAAACTCCAGGGATTTGGGAAACTGTATCCAAAGATTACAAACTCAGGATAATGAAAAAGTAGTGAATTTCAATGCACATATCCCAAGCCTAAAATTCCCTGCAATCAAAAACTGGCAATGAACCCTAGAAAATGTATAGATAAAGCTCAGGAGAATTTAGTTTGCATCTGCTAAGTGTTCACCTACCTTCTAGTTGCCTCCCATTTAACAACGTATGTTAGGAACTGATGGACCAAGTATTCCTGGGTGGACTCGATTCTCTTCAGTATCAGTAGCAATGGCCTTTGAATATTTAGCAGCAGAAATAAACAAAATCCCCCCCAAAATTACATGCCATACATGAAATCTATAACATCGCCTTAACACATTTGTTTAATAATCCTAAAGCATGTGTTTCATCCAAAAAATATGGGAAGAATAATCAAAAGTTTGAGAAGCACACACACGTATATTTGTTTTTACTTAAAGCAAACACTTTATATTTAGATCAATTAAAATAATATATACATGTGTTAGGGATTAGTATAATTACATTAATATTTATCTTTTAATGATAAAGTTGCTCAGGAAGCAAGAAAAATCTTTTGTACGAGTTAAATGCCAGTTACTTATTTTGAGCTCTGAGCACAAAACAGGGAGACTTAGCTCTGCCACTTGCTTGCCGTATGACCTTGAGCAAACCCCTAAATGGCTAAAGTCTCATTTTCCTCATCTGTAAATAACGATGATAACATGCACCCTGCGTGGTCAGAAAGTTTCGGTGGGAAAGATGTTGGATGCCATTTAAACTGTAAAGCGCAACCCAACATGCACCCATTATGCTTGGCATCACCCTGGCAATAGGGACATAGCACTCTTCCTTAAGGACTTCTCAGACTAGTGGAAAAAATGACACATAAATTTATCAGTGTAACATACTGTGGTAAATGAATGAATATACTCATATATAAATGAAGGAGTACACTATGAAATATACTCATAATGTTTAATAGGAACAGAGCCTGATGTGATGGGAGCACTAAAGGAAATCTTGGAAAGAGTGACACCTGACTTGGATCATAAAGAAACTATAAAGCACTATACACATATTAGAGATGTCCTACTAAAATAAATTTTATGAGTGCTGAGGAAAAACAATATATAAATAGATATAAATAACACTATAAATATAAAACAATAATATAAATAATAAAAATATAAATTTGTTTGTAATATTAATTACATAATGTTAATGTAATACATATTTCAATTAAGATGCAGAGATTGCCAGAATGAATGAAAATGTAAAACCCAACTAAATACTGTTGAAAGGAAATGCACTTAGAATATAAAGACGCAGATAGTTGGAAAGGAAAAGGTCAGAAAAAGATATGCCATGTAAGTAGTAATCTTAAAATAGCTGGAATGGCTATATTCAAATCAGATGAAATAGGCTTAAAGATGAAGAATACTATAATATGTTGGAGAGGAAACAATTTTCCTCTACCTTCCTAAGTTCTTCTGGCTGGCCTAAGAATTATATGGACATGAAACAGATTAACAGGAGAAAGATCAGTTTAATTCTGTATGCATGGGAAATCATGAAAATGATGCTCAGAGAATGACCCAAAGCGGGCAGCTTTTATATCTTTTTACATAAAATAAAAACCCCAACAAATTTGTGAGAATTTGAGAGGACAAAGCAGCTTGGGTTTGGGTGCTTAATTAGTCAACAATTTAAGGAAACTTTGTGCTTGGGTAGTAAACTAGTAAAGAAGTAACAAGATGTTTATATAGGCTTCTCAGCCATGAATTCCCTGTCTCTTGTGATAAGGATGTCTCTTGTTAGCGTCATGGTGCAACGAGGGTACTCTTCATTCAGGAGATTTATTTCCTGCATTAACGGAGAAAAAGGGTCAAAGTGTCCTTGTACTGGCTGCAATTCAAGTAGCTTTGATTCAAAATAATCAATATGCTGTTGAGTCATATTTTAGGATAGCCTGCCCTGAGCCCCAGCACATACATAATGATTATTTCAAAATGATGAAAGTGTGAACTTATCAAGAAGACATACAATCATAAGTCAAAATAGATAAATCAAAAATTGACAGCTTTAAAGAGAAAAATATGCAACGTCAATAGGATAATTGAAGATTTTAACTTTCTTCTCTTGGTAATTAATTGTACAACTAAACAAAAATTTAATAAAGGCATAAATGATCTGAAAAACACTATCAACCACCCTGATTTATTTGATATTTATATAACACTGTAACCTAAAACTGGAGGATGCAAATTATTTTCAATTACACATTTTGTGTATGTATTCATGTAATATCGATCATGGTGCCTTATGGAGAAAATAGGTATATTAGATAAACATCATTCAGACATAAGTTACAGTGCTGTTGGCAGAGTTCGATGTTAATGAACCAGCAATATATATTAAATAAAATGTCTTTTTATCAGAAACAAACATAAAAATAGTTTAGGTATTAATTAGCAGGTGAAAATGTGACCAGAGGATTGCAGGAACCAGCACCTTATTTCCCCTAGGAGCAATGGTTCAGTATTCAGTAATTCAGTGTTTGGAGTGACTTTATAGAACACAACTACCACCCATAACAAGAAATGACTGTATATGAAAGAACTATAAGCACATGAAAGTGTGCTCAGAAACATTAGTCATCAGGGAAAAACAAATTAAAACTATAATGAAAAAAATACTATAAACCAAATCAAAATATCAAAAATTAAAAAGCCTGACAACAAAAATGATGGTGAGGTTTTAGAGTAACTACAATTCATACATTTTAGTGGTAATATAAAATGACACAAAAAGTTCTGACAGGTTGTTACAAAACTCAACATACTTCTATATAATAACGCAGAAATTCCACTTCTAGGTATTTACCAAGAGATAAAAAACTTCATGTATATTATGAATGAATGAGATTCATAACATGAATTTCAAAAACATGGGAAGTGAAAGAAAACTTATACAAAAATTTTTAAACTATATTATTTCATTTACATGAAATTCTAAAACAAGTACAAGTAACTTATGATAGGAAAAAAATCAGAAGTGCCCCTGGGTGCAGGGACTGGGGTTAAGTGTGCAGATTGACTGGGAACAGACATTAGGAAACTTTCTGGGGTTAGGGTTATGTTCTTCAGAGGGATTTGGCTTTCACAAGTGTATACATTTTCAAAACTTAGTGACTTTACACTATTTGAAATACACAATTTAGGAGGACCTGTACTGATGTCTGAAATTTTCTGTGAAATATGTCAAAAAAAAGTGGATTTATAGACACATGGACATTTAAATGACTAGATATGTGACAAGCAGATAAAATAAATGTTAATGACAGAATCTAGGTGATGAATACACAGATATTCAGTGTAGAATTCTTTCACATTTGCTGTGTGCTTGAAATTTTTCATAATAAAATGCTGAAAATAAATAAGAAGGATGACTCAAAACATGCCAAAATTCATGTATATGAATGAATATTTATCTCTGAAACAATGACCCTAGGAATCTATGTCCTTAATCCAATTTTATGTCATTTGATGGATTAAGTAAATAAATAAACATGTTTGTGACTCTACTTTTAGTATTGCCTTCAGGAAACAGTTTATAAACCAGAGAAGAAAATCAGCGTTCTTATCTTTTAGTTACACCTAATATTCTAATCCTATATGCTATTATTGAAAAGAATGATCCTACTTTTTCTATAGATTTAACTACAGCTAAATTCTGAGTATTACAAAGGCAAATCCAGGCTCAAAAGATAAAATTGTACTGCCACTAAGAATTTTTTTAAATCGTTAAGTTTTTAAGGCACTCCCCAAAGAAAGTCCCCCAAATGTTCTGAACAATGCAGCAATATTCAAATGACTGTGTAACTCCATCATATAATTACTTTAAAAAGCATGATCCCAATTCCCTCCTTCCTTCTTCAGTCCCTCCCCTATTTTCTCTCTCATTCGGTCTTTACTCAGTAAATATTTGAGCATTAGTTTAGGTGCCAAAGAGAAAATTTTGGTATTACTCCAGGCATTGAAGAACTCACCTGAGTGGAAGAATAAAACTTTGGAAAAAAAGATAAATTACAATTCAACATAGTGTAGACAAAACATTATGTTTACCTATTTAAATTCTGATGTTTGTTAAAAATCTTTCACATTACTTTATATTCATATCTAGTAAATACATCTCAACCTCTCACCTCTAACATCTTTATTCATATTTTTGTCCAACTTATTCATAATTTCTCAAGTATTCTACCTACTGGCCACCATTTTGTGGATAGTTAAGAAGTAACACTCTCCTCATTCTTCTCTTCCTTCTAAATTAATAGACATTTCTTACATCTTCCCCATAATTTTCACTGCAATCACCCCATCCTCAGATAATATTTTTTCTCTCTTATGTCTCACATTGACTTAATAACAAGTCTAAATAATTATTCTCTTCATCATGTGAAAAACAATTTCCATTAAAAATATAATACCAATTAATGCCCATAGATATTATACAAAAGAACAACAAAAATAACCAAATTTCCATGCATTTGGAAATTTGAAAATATTCTATTAAATAATTAATGTGTTAGGGAGAAGATTTTTAGAAAGGAAATTATAAAAACAGACAAAGTTTGGTGACAGCCAGAACTCTACCAATGGCAGGAGGCCATGGCATGAGGAAGGACATCTGAAGCTATGTCTATACAAAAAAATAGAAAAAAGAATGAAAGCAAATATACCTAAATATTAACAAGGAATAATTCTGAGGTGAAGGTATAGGTTATTCCTATTTTTTTCTTTGGGTTGTTTTGTATTTTTCAAATCTCAAAAAGTGAAAGAATGAAAAAGAAGGAATAGAAGGAGGAAGGGAGAATGGACAGAGGAAAAGAGGAAGGAAAGAAAGAAGGGAAGAAGGAAAGAGAGAAGGAAGAAAGGAGAGAGGGAGGATGGGAGAAAAGAAAGATCTAAATACCTTGATCAACACAGTGGAAATGAATATGGATTGAAGGAGCTATTAAATAGGTAGATTCAATAGGATTCAGTAACTGTTTGGATAGAAGTACAAAGAGAGAAATTTTTAACTTGGTTATTGGTCCACGTGTATTTGCCATGAATTTAACCTCTCAGGAAGACAGGAAAAGTAGCCATTTATGAAGGTAAGAGAACAGCCAGGTTAAACATGTTGAGTTTGATGTACCTGTGGGATGACCAGGTGGAGCCTTCCATAAGCCTTTGGAACTAACGTTCTGAAGTTAATGAACAACCACTAGGTTGATGTGATGAATGTGAGAATTAGCAGAAGTAGTGGTAGCTGCAAACCTAACTCCGGATGAGATTTTCCAGGAAGTCTATTTAGAGAAGTGGCTCCTAAATTAAATGTGATGCATACTTATGGAGAAATATAAAGCAACTACAATCATGTAAAACCAAAATAATATGGTGTGATCCAGTATGGCTCTTAAACCATAGTGTTTGGGCTGAACTCTACCTGTTATTAGCTTTTGACCTCAGACATAAGAAATCTATTTTTGCCTCATAGTCTTGTCTATAAATGAAATAATATAATGGTGCCTAATACATAATGTTCTTGGGATTCAATGAGTTAATACATGCAGATCACTTAGAACTTTTCCTGGCATATAGAAGCACTTAACACATGTTAAATATTATGATTAAACTTAAGGATCACAGACCTGTTCAACCTGAAGGAGGACATTTACTTTCTCCTCTGAGAAAACTCATGCACAATTCAAGAGCAATCAAGAGGCTGATAGATTTCCAGGTGTCTACCCATGGAATTCAAGTTAAATGCTCTTTTTATAGAGTAAGGAGAAAACAAAGCCAAGAATGGAACCCCCATGGAAGACCAGTATTATCGAATAGGCAGAAAAATTTAGATGATCCTTCCAGATTATGATTTCCAACCATTTTATCCATATATCTATAGAGTTCATCACCACCTAATATGCTAATTATGCAGCTTAGTTTTTAAGGACCTTATCAGTTTGTCTAAGTCCTTTCTTATTCCCATAGCAGCCATCATAGTCATCTTTCTTGTCTCTCCACTTCTGGTAAGTTAGATAGCTTGCCAGTCCCCTCACACTTGATTCTGAGTTTCCAGGGCCCGTATTTTTTTCTCCAGAGTCCAACTTTTTCTGTTCTTTTAAATCTAAAGCATTCTCCCGAGTCCACCTGTTCCAAGAAACATTTCCTAAGTAACACTGTCCCTTCACTGAGCAGGCGTTTATACCTTCCCAAATTGGATAGATCTATCACCACTTTCTTTTATATTCTCTATTAGTACCTAGTAAAAAGCAATTGTGTCTATTTAAATAGATTTAAATAAACACTTAATAGGTGTCTACTTAGATATATTTTAAAGTATATTTAACAAACAAAGGAGTTATAGAGGAAAAGGAGCACTGATAAAATCATATCCTGGGTCTTTCCTAGTACTAGGAGATGAAACTCAGTCAATATAGAAAGTTTTTCTTTTCCAATTGTCTCAGCAAAAGTCCCTTTCTCCTTTAATCTGTGTCCTGAAGTCATGATACTACACTATCAAAGATCTCATTTATTTCAAGTTTAAGAAAGCCAACTGACCTAGATACTAGGTCCTTCTAAAGGAGCCATATCAGAACTCCCTGACACAAAAGACACTTCCATTTTCCATTTCATATGAAAAGCAAATTACCATAGCAATTGACCTCAAAGAGTGCATAATGAATACAATGGTCAAAATCCAGCATAAGTAACACATGCATTTTTTGCTTCTTTTGAAACAAGCTTTTCTTTAAAAAGGTTACTTTAAAAAATCCAAATGTATGCAATAAAAATACCTGGAATGTAGCATTTTGGAGTTCATCCTTTATATTCTATCTCTGGTCATGGTAGAGCAGATCCTATATCCACAGAAATAGAGAAAATTATCTGAACTAATAGAGGGGAACAGAGGTGGGAATATTCCTAAAAAAAAACCTGTCTGTCTTTAAAATATATACACTTATATATAACTACACTTTTACTATAGGTGTGGAAGGGTTACCTATGGAGTTTACAGTTAACTGGGATGCCTGGAGTGTTAATGTTCGCAGAGGACTTTTAATTAAGCAGAGTAGGTATTTATGTCAACAGGAAATGAAAATCAAGACTTGCCAAGGAAAGTTGAGAGCTTACACATGTTTCCCATTGCAGATTGTTGATTTCTCACCCAAATCAGCAGGATATTTACATACTCTGTGAGATATTTAAGGAAATCACCACAACCAATGAATACACGTCATCCAAAAAGAGCTTATAAGACATTCAGATTTTTCAGTATTTTCAGCTAGTTTTAAAACCAAGTGAAGTTAACCACAGTTAGACTTTTCTTTGTTTTCTTCCAGCGCATCCATAAATCTGCTACAGTTACTAAACTTCTTGTTTTTCAATCCCAGTGTTTGTCCTGGTGCCTTCTTATTATTTCACTTTTTTATCTCTGATTCTTGCGGCCTCCCCTTCCTCCTACAAAATATCACACACAGTAAGGAGAGACAGAGCTTTCTGTTGAGTTTTTCTGTACCCTATTTCTGTAGCTGGCACCTCATCCCTCGCTGCACTAAATCGACACTTGTAGAAGTAGCAGCTTCAGAGTGACTGACAAGAGCCATTGCTTGCCCAAGTGTCAATTTAATGCAGCAGGGGATGGAGTAGCAGCTGCAGCAGGAGAAAGACCTTATTTCATACTTAGAAAACATTTGCAAAAAATGCCAGAGGGAGGGGAAGTGGGGTGAAGAATAGGAAGAATGAGAATAAGAAAGGGAAGAAAGGGGAAGCAGAATATTGGGTGTGGGGAGAGAAAGTAAATAAATTCATAGAAAAATAAAAGTCAAAAGAAGAAAATGTGAAGGGAATTGCAAAGAAGAAAGAATAAAATGTATTTTGTCCTAGGGTTATGTATTTCATTTCTCTACATTTAGAAATACCTTTTACAGGCGGCGCCATATTGGCGTCGGCCGCGCTGTATTGTCATAAATAGAGCCGGATTTCTGGTGTTTTCAGTATTCGGTTGGATGCCTCGGCCGTAGTAAGTGAGAGAGTGAGCGAGCAAGCGAGCTACAAGCGAGCGGAGGAAAGTGGACAGGAGGAGAAGGGAAGAGCAAGAACAGGACTCCAGAGCGAAAGACTCGCCGGTGAGGGAGACGCAGGAAGCGATGAAAGAGATGTCTTCAAACACCATGCTGGACAGCCAGCGTCAACAAAAGCATTATGGAATCACCTCTCCAATTAGCTTGGCATGTCCCAAAGAAATTGATCATATTTACACACAGAAATTAATTGATGCCATGAAACCATTTGGAGTATTTGAAGATGAGGAAGCATTGAACCACAGGCTGGTTGTTCTTGGTAAACTGAACAATTTAGTAAAAGAATGGATTTCTGAGGTCAGTGAGAGTAAGAATCTCCCACCTTCTGTTGTGGCTACTGTTGGTGGAAAAATTTTCACCTTTGGCTCCTATAGGCTTGGAGTACACACCAAAGGAGCTGACATTGATGCACTTTGTGTTGCTCCAAGACATGTGGAGAGATCTGATTTTTTTCAGTCTTTTTTTGAAAAACTGAAACATCAAGATGGCATTAGAAACTTAAGAGCTGTAGAAGATGCCTTTGTGCCTGTCATAAAATTTGAATTTGATGGAATTGAAATTGATCTAGTCTTTGCAAGACTGGCAATACAAACCATATCAGATAATTTAGATCTAAGAGACGACTCTCGACTGAGAAGCCTTGATATAAGGTGTATTCGCAGCCTAAATGGCTGTAGAGTTACTGATGAAATTTTGCATTTAGTGCCAAATAAAGAAACTTTCAGACTCACCCTAAGAGCAGTCAAACTATGGGCAAAACGACGTGGTATTTATTCCAACATGTTGGGATTCCTTGGTGGTGTCTCCTGGGCAATGCTAGTTGCAAGAACTTGCCAATTATATCCAAATGCAGCAGCTTCTACTTTAGTTCATAAGTTCTTCTTAGTTTTTTCCAAGTGGGAATGGCCAAATCCTGTGCTGCTAAAGCAACCGGAAGAAAGCAATTTGAATTTGCCAGTTTGGGATCCTCGGGTAAATCCATCAGATAGGTATCATCTCATGCCCATAATCACCCCTGCCTACCCACAACAGAATTCTACGTATAATGTGTCCACATCAACTCGAACAGTAATGGTAGAAGAATTTAAACAAGGTCTCGCAGTTACAGATGAAATTCTTCAAGGGAAATCAGATTGGTCCAAACTCCTTGAGCCGCCAAATTTTTTCCAAAAGTATAGACACTATATAGTATTGACTGCCAGTGCATCAACAGAAGAAAATCATCTAGAGTGGGTTGGATTAGTAGAATCTAAAATACGTGTACTTGTTGGAAATTTGGAACGGAATGAATTTATTACTCTTGCCCATGTAAATCCCCAATCATTCCCAGGAAATAAGGAACATCATAAGGACAACAATTACGTATCAATGTGGTTCCTTGGAATAATTTTTCGGAGAGTAGAAAATGCAGAAAGTGTTAATATAGACTTGACATATGATATACAGTCATTTACTGATACAGTGTACAGACAGGCAAACAATATAAACATGCTAAAGGAGGGAATGAAAATTGAAGCAACTCATGTTAAGAAAAAACAACTTCATCACTACCTTCCCACAGAGATTCTTCAGAAGAAGAAAAAGCAAAGTCTTTCTGATGTCAGTGAAAGTTCAAGTGGACCTCAATCCAAAAGATCATCTCTGGATAGCAGTTGTTTGGATAGCTCCAGAGACACTGATAATGGAACACCTTTTAATTCCCCAGTGTCTACAAACAAGCCTTCCAAGCCTGGTATTCCTCCTTCAGCAGAGACAGAAAGGAATAATGCTGAGCCTGCTGCTGTAGTTGTGGAAAAGCCACTGACTGTCCCGCCAGCTCAAGGGTTGTCTATTCCCGTCATTGGTGCAAAAGTTGACTCTGCAGTAAAAGCTGTATCACCTCCAGCTGTGTGTACCATTCCTACTGTAGTAGGACGAAATGTCATTCCTAGAATCACAACACCCCACAACCCTGCCCAGGGGCAGCCACATCTAAATGGAAAGTTAAATATAACTAAGAATGTTAACCCCAAAAGATCTCACTCCCCATCCATAGATGGGTCTTCTAAGAGGCTGAAAGACATAGAAAAGTTTATTCGACTTGAATCAACGTTTAAGGAGTCACGTGCTGCTGAAGACAGAAAAAGAAAATCAATGGATGCCATTGGAGGAGAATGTATGCCTCCTCAACATAATAAAGGCCATATATGACAAACCCACAGCCAACATTGTCCTCAATGGTGAAAAACTGAAACCATTTCCACTAAGATCAGGAACAAGACAAGGCTGCCCACTCTCACCATTCTTATTCAACATAGTTTTGGAAGTTTTAGCCACAGCAATCAGAGAAGAAAAGGAAATAAAAGGAATCCAAATTGGAAAAGAAGAAGTAAAGCTGTCATTGTTTGAAGATGACATGATACTATACATAGAGAATCCTAAAGATGCTACCGAAAAGCTACTAGAGCTAATCAATGAATTTGGTAAAGTAGCAGGATACAAAATTAACGTACAGAAATCTCTGGCATTCCTGTACACTAATGATGAAAAATCTGAAAATGAAATCAAGAAAACACTCCCATTTACCATTGCAACAAAAAGAATAAAATATCTAGGAATAAACCTACCTAAGGAGACAAAAGACCTGTATGCAGAAAATTATAAGACACTGATGAAAGAAATTAAAGATGATACAAACAGATGGAGAGATATACCATCCTCCTGGATTGGAAGAATCAATATAGTGAAAATGACTCTACTACCCAAAGCAATCTACAGATTCAATGCAATCCCTATCAAACTACCACTGGCATTTTTCACAGAACTAGAACAAAAAATTTCAAAATTTGTTTGGAAAAACAAAAGACCCCGAATAGCCAAAGCAATCTTGAGAACGAAAAACGGAGCTGGAGGAATCAGGCTGCCTGACTTCAGACTATACTACAAAGCTACAGTAATTAAGACAGTATGGTACTGGCATAAAAACAGAAAGATAGATCAGTGGATCAGGATAGAAAGCCCAGAGATAAACCCACGCACATATGGCCAACTTATCTTTGATAAAGGAGGCAGGAATGTACAGTGGAGAAAGGATAGCCTCTTCAATAAGTGGTGCTGGGAAAACTGGACAGGGACATGTAAAAGTTTGAGACTAGATCATTCCCTAACACCATACACAAAAATAAGCTCAAAATGGATTAAAGACCTAAATGTAAGGCCAGACACTGTCAAACTCTTAGAGGAAAACATAGGTAGAACACTCTATGACATAAATCACAGCAAGATCCTTTTGGACCCACCTCCTAGAGAAATGGAAATAAAAACAAAGATAAACAAATGGGACCTAATGAAACTTCAAAGCTTTTGCACAGCAAAGGAAACCATAAACAAGACCAAAAGACAACCCTCAGAATGGGAGAAAATATTTGCAAATGAAGCAACTGACAAAGGATTAATCTCCAAAATTTATAAACAGCTCATGCAGCTCAATAGCAAAAAAATAAACAACCCAATCCAAAAATGGGCAGAAGACTTAAATAGGCATTTCTCCAAAGAAGATATACAGACTGCCAACAAACACATGAAAGAATGCTCAACATCATTAATCATTAGAGAAATGCAAATCAAAACTACAATGAGATATCATCTCACACCAGTCAGAATGGCCATCATCAAGAAATCTAGAAACAATAAATGCTGGAGAGGGTGTGGAGAAAAGGGAACACTCTTGCACTGCTGGTGGGAATGTGAATTGGTACAGCCACTATGGAGAACAGTATGGAGGTTCCTTAAAAAACTAAAAATAGAACTACCATATGACCCAGCAATCCCACTACTAGGCATATACCCTGAGAAAACCATAATTCAAAAAGAGACATGTACCAAAATGTTCATTGCAGCTCTATTCACAATAGCCCGGAGCTGGAAACAACCTAAGTGTCCATCATCGGATGAATGGATAAAGAAGATGTGGCACATATATACAATGGAATATTACTCAGCCATAAAAAGAAACGAAACTGAGCTATTTGTAATGAGGTGGATAGACCTAGAGTCTGTCATACAGAGTGAAGTAAGTCAGAAAGAGAAAGACAAATACCGTATGCTAACACATATATATGGAATTAAAAAAAAAAAATGTCAGGAAGAACCTAGGGGTAAAACGGGAATAAAGACACAGACCTACTTGAGAATGGACTAGAGGATATGGGGAGGGGGAAGGGTAAGCTGTGACAAAGCGAAAGAGAGGCATGGACATATATACACTACGAAACGTAAGGTAGATAGATAGTGGGAAGCAGCCGCAGAACACAGGGAGATCAGCTCGGTGCTTTGTGACCGCCTGGAGGGGTGGGATGGGGAGGGTGGGAGGGAGGGAGATGCATGAGGGAAGGGATATGGGAACAGATATATATGTATGACTGATTCACTTTGTTATAAAGCAGAAACTAATAAAAATTAAAAAAAAAAAAAGAAATACCTTTTACCTAATAAAATATGTCCTATAAAATATGAAGCTACCATCTGTTTATACCTTCCAAAAGGAAAACAAATAACCAAATAATTAAACCAAAAATTCTCAGCTGAGTTTTTACTACCAAATTTGTCGAGTGCTTGATAAGGACAGATTCAGTACTGTGCCTCAAAAAGAATATGAGAAAAAAAACAAAGAAAATGCTCTGAGGCCAAGGCAGGGGATGCGGGTTCGTGCCCCGGTCCGGGAGGATCCCATATGCCGCGGAGAGGCTGGGCCCATGAGCCGTGGCCGCTGAGCCTGCGCGTCCAGAGCCTGTGCTCTGCAGCGGGAGAGGCCACGGAAGTGAGAGGCCCGCGTACCGCAAAAAAAAAAAAAAAAAAAGAAAAGAAAATGCTCTGAGATTTGTAACTTGTGAACCAATGTGCATTCTCAACACAGAAAAAAGGGGAAAATTAATTGAGTTGAAAAACAAGACAATTCACTATTAAACAAGCTTCATTAAGATAATATCGTCTTCCATTTCCTTTTTGATTTTAATATCCTATGAATATTTCTAGTCATATTCACACACAAGGACATCTCTGGAACAGATATTTCACATAGACATTACACCCTTGGTAGTGGCTACTAATATTTCTAGACTTGAAGACAGATATTTCTAAAAACTCATTGAGAAAGGATTATAAGTTTCTACACACGTGTATATACTCATACTTATGTATATATATGTGGGCATATACATATATAAATCCACAGGTTATTTCTAATCTGGACACTCTGGTTTCTCTGCCATATCATATTTGTAGCCAACCTCTAACCCCCCAAAAAACAGAATAAATATTAGAAAATGCTCTGAATTTTATTCAGTGATCTTAAAGAATTGGTCACAAAACAACTCAAGTAAGTCCAAAATTAATAATTAGGACCATTTGACTGAATCAACCATAATGGTACTTAAAACAGATTGGTTAGCACATACAACTGCTGATGATTCAAATGTAGTTTTTACTAGAGTAGAGGGAATTAATTAGATCAATATTTGTAAAGTGTACTCCACAAAGTTACTATTTCATTGTCAAACCACTTAGAGAAATTCTGTGTACTCTGAAATCCATGTGTTTATGACCAAAACAGAAAGGAAAATATCTACAAATCTTTGCATTAAAAAAGGCAGTAACAGTTGTAAATTAATATGAAACAAGGTCAAATTACCCTCATGTATGAAGAAAGATATTCTTAGATATGGAGAAGATCAGAAACTACTGTGTTTGTCTGGAAAATAAAACTTGTTGAGTACATGTTCCAGCCAATTAAGAGACTAATCAAAGTAAATAAATAAAAATAAATAAAAAATAAAAATTACTATGATAATGGTGGCTGGTCTTGTAGCCATTTAAGTATAGTTAAATCTAAAAACATTTTTTAATATTTTATCAAAGAATGCAAACATCAAAATTAAATTGAGGAAAATACAAAATTAATAAGAATAATAAAATAAATTTAAAATAGACTATATGCATTTTAACAAAAAAGTTAACAGGTCAAAAATGTAAATTAAACATGTAAATAGAAATATGTAAATGGAGAGCAAATACAGGTGGAGAGCACAGGGGGACTGAAAGAAACTGTTTTATTATTGAAAGTGATAATTAGAGAATTATAAACTAAAATACATTTTAAAAAATGAGATAAGAACATAAAATATTAAAAACAAGATAAATCATTAAAGTAAAAACAGGCAGCACACATTGCAGGAGATTTTGAAAAACAGAAAATGTCAAGGAAACATTTTTTAGAAAACTTTAAATAAGGAACAAAAAATAGAGCTAAATAAAAGCAATAAAAATAAGTGAGTTAAACAACTATATAAAAGGAGTCTCCCTGGGGCTTCCCTGGTGGCGCAGTGGTTGAGAGTCCGCCTGCCGATGCAGGGGAAACGGGTTCGTGCCCCGGTCTGGGAAGATCCCACATGCCGTGGAGCGGCTGGGCCCGTGAGCCATGGCCGCTGGGCCTGTGCATCCGGAGCCTGTGCTCCGCAACGGGAGAGGCCACAACAGTGAGAGGCCCACATACCAAAAAAAAAAAAAAAAAAAAAAAGGAGTCTCCCTGTTAAGACAAAATCAAAATCCCATTCTGTCCTGTAAAAGTAACTCATAAAACAGGGATGAAAAGGGTAAATATGGAAAAATATATATCAAACAAACACAAATTAATGAAGGAAACAAAACAAAGAAGGAGGAGGAGGAAATTAAGAGATGGAGAAGAAAAGTCATGCTATGGGTACAATAATAAAAATGAAGAGTCTAAGAATTGGCAAAAAGCATTAAATGGGATTAAGAGGATCAATTCTATCAGAAGCAAGTCCTCACCATTTTATATTACAAGAAGCAATTTGAAACTTTAAAATTTTTTGGCAAAACTGGAGAACAAAAACTATGGGTTGTCAAACCACACTACATTAGTAATCTAAAACTATGTTTAATCATAACTCACTGGGTAAAAACATCCACATCATCACATAATTTACTCTGTTGTTCTTTAGTGGGGTGTCATTTTGAATAGCACTGTGCTTTCTAACACACTCATACAGCAAAGTTTTATCTGTTCCAGCAAACCACAAATCACCTTTTACTCACAGCAAATCGTACCCACAATTTGTATTTGTCTGTAATAGCATAGATATACATTTGTGACAAAAGTTGTGTAAAAGTAAATTTTATGTAGTAAATTTATGTAGTAAATTTAAGTACACTTCTTTATGTAAAATCAAGAGTTAAATAATGCAATAGAAAAAAGAAATTACTTTTGTGGTTGCAAGGAAAAAAGTATCTAAAAATAAACTTAACTGAAAATATATAAAAACTAGCTCTGGAGTTGTTAGATGAAAGGATATGGGTATGTGCTTATGTAAATAGTGCTGCTATGAACATAGGGGTGCATGTATCTTTTTGAATTATAGTTTTGTCCAGGGACATGCCCAGGAGTGGGATTGCTGGAGCATACAGTAATTCTATTTTTAGTTTTCTGAACAACCTAGATGTCCATTGATAGATAAATGGATAAAGAAAATGTGGTACATATATACAATGGAATACTACTCAGTCATAAAAAGGAATGAAATAATGCCATTTGCAGCAACATGGATGCAACTAGAGATTATCATATGAAGTGAAGTAAGTCAGAAAGAGAAAGACAGGGCTTCCCTGGTGGTGCAGTGGTTGGGGGTCCGCCTGCCGATGCAGGGGGCGCAGGTTCGTGCCCCAGTCCGGGAGGATCCCGTGTGCAGCAGAGCAGCTGGACCCATGGGCCATGGCCGCTGGGCCTGCACGTCCGGAGCCTGTGCTCCACAACGGGAGAAGCCACAGCGGTGAGAGGCCCGCGTACCACAAAAAAAAAAAAAAAGAAAGAAAGAGAAAGACAAATACCATATGATATTGCTTATATGTGGAATCTAAAATATGGCACAAATGAACCTATCTACAAAACGGAAACAGACTCACAGACATAGAGAACAGACTTGTGGTTGCCAAGTGGGAGGAGAGTGGGAGAGGGAAGGACTGTGAATTTGGGATTAACAGATGTAAACTATTACATATAGGATAGATAAACAACAAGGTCCTACTGTATAGCACAAGGAACTATGTTCGATATCCTGTGATAAACCATAATGGAAAAGAATATAAAAAAAAGAATGTCTCTATGTGTATAACTGAGTCACTTTTCTGTACAGCAGAGATTGGCACAGCATTGTAAATCAACTATACTTCAATAAAAAAGTAAATAAAATTAAAAACAAGGATATGGGTATGTGAATTTTAAATTTTGATAAGTATTTCCAATGTGCTCTTCAAATAGCTTGAAAGAACTTTCATTCTCTCCTACATTTAGAGTTTGTATGTTTTCCTACTCTATGGCTAACATAAACTTTGGATCTTTGCCAATATAAGTGACAAAACTTATTTCTTAATGTTAGCCTGCATTTTTCTGATTATGAGGAAGTTTGATCATCTTAAAGAGTTTAAGAACCTGCTTTCCTGATCTTTGAAGGCGTTCAAATTATTTGCCCAAATTGTGTTACATTCTTCACCTTATTCTTATTTATTTACAGGTGCTCTATATGTATCAAGGTAAATATTTCTTTTTCTGAAATGAATTACATGTAGTTTTACTTTTTTATTGGCCATTTATCTTTATTTTTTTTCTTTTTCTTTTGCGGTACACGGGCCTCTCACTGTTGTGGCCTCTCCCACTGTGGAGCACAGGCTCCAGACGTGCAGGCTCAGCAGCCATGGCTCACGGGCCCAGCTGCTCCGCAGCATGTGGGATCTTCCCAGACTGGGGCACAAACCCATGTTCCCTGCATAGGCAGGCGGACTCTCAAACACTGTGCCACCAGGGAAGCCCCTGGCCATTTATCTTTTGATTTAGTTTCTGATAATGTTTGAAATCAAGAAATTTTTATGTAGTTGAATATATCAGTCTTTAATGGCATGGCTTCAGGTTGTCATGTACATCTTAGAGGAGCATTCCCAACTCTGAGATTTTTTTTTTTAATTCTCCCATGGTAGTTTCTAAGAATTTAGGTTTTTCTCTATTTTTTTTTTTGTCATTTATATATTTGATACACCTAAAATTTCTTTTTGTGAAATAGGTAAATGGGAACTAAATTTTATTTTTTTCCTAGATGGCTATCCAGTTTGGTCCAGCATCATTTGTTTTAATGATTTCATCTTTTCTTTGTTGATTTGGAATGCCATCATCATTAAATAAAGTATTCCAGTGCAATTTGAACTTTCAAGACTTTTCCTTAGAAGTCTCTAAGGATGTTTTAATTAATATAGCTTTGTAACATATTCGAATATTTCATAATGTTTGTCCCTTATCCTTATTCTTTATTTATCTGGATGTTACAGATTTTCAATTTTTAACTATGAACTTTAGATATACCTAATTTTTTAAAATCCTGCTGTTATTTTTACTGAGATTATGCAAAATTTATAAATTAGCTTAAATAGAATTGACATCATGATGATAATTGTACTTTCTGAAAACATTTTTTGTTCTTTCATGTTATTTATTGCAGTTTCATGGTTTCTTCACATAATTTGTACATTTTAGATTAAATTTATACATAGATAATTTATATTTTCTCATTGCTATTACAAATGGACTTATTTTCCCCATTGTATCTTCTAGATGGTTGTTATTTATACATATGGGGGCTACTAATTACTATTTATTCATTTTGTACCCAGGCACTTATCAAATTCCTTTTTTGCAATATTTTTTGTTGAATCTTTGAGTTTTCCAAGTAAATCCAAATAATTGTCATTTCCTCCCCATTTATAATTTGTATATATCTTATCTATTTCTCTTTTACTTGACAATTTTTAAAATATTTCCCTAATTTAATCCTTTTAGCCATTTTTAGGAAATTTAAAGTATATTTGAACTAGAGTAGACTCATAAGTGTAATATGGACAATATAAACCCAACACAAATTTATAGGCCCAAGTTCTTTCATTATTAAGTAAACAAAAACTTATGAAAAGTAATTTTCTTATTTCTCCTCAGATTGAAAATTCTGGAAAATAAGCACTCTTTTTGTCTTGCTTTATGTTATAAATCAATATTAGCAATTTTAAAATATTTGTTGAAAGTAGTCAAAACTTGATTACCTTCTGAATAACTGTCTCAAGAGAGCTCAAGAAAACTATTAATTGCTGTAAAAGGTACAACCCATAAAATGGGAGAAAATATCTGTAAATCATATATCTCATAAAAGATTGGTATTCAGAATATATAAACAACTCAATGAGAAGAAGACAAATAAGTCAATTTAAAAATGGACAAAAGACATCCAGTTTTCCCAATATCGTTGTTGAAGAGACTGCCCTTTCCTCATATGCATTCTTTGCACCCTTGCTGAAAACCAATTGACCATATATGCGTGGGTTTATTTCTGGGCTCCCTATTCTCTTCCATTGATCTGTCATTAAGAGTATACCATACTGCTTTAATTACTGTAAATTTATAATATATTTTCAAATCAGGAAGTGTATTTCTTCCAGTTTTATTCTTATTTCTCAAGATCACTTTGGCTACTTTTGTTCTTTTTTAGTTCCATATGAATTTTAGGGTTGTTTTTTACTTTATCTGTAAAAAGTACCATTGAGATTTTCGTGGAGATAACACTGAATCTGTAGATCTCTTTAGGTAGTATGGATGTTTTAACAGTATTAAGTCTTCCAATCCATGAACATAGCATATCTTTCCAATTATTTGTGTCTTTTTAATTTCTTTCATCAATGTTTTGCAGTCTTCAGTGTACAGTCTTTCACCTTCTTGTTTAAGTTTATTCAAAGTATTTCATTATTTTTGGTGCTAGTATAAATGAGATTGTTTTCTTAATTTCCTTTTCCAATAGTTTCTTGTTAGTGTATAGAAATGTAACTGATTTTTGTATGTAAATTTTGTATCAAGGTTTTCTACATATAAGATCATGTTATCTACAAACAGATAATTTTACCTTTCTTTTCTAACTTGGATGGATTTGTTTCTTTTTCTTGCCTAATTGCTCTAGCTAGAACTTCCAGTACAATGTTAAATAGAAGTGGTGAGAGTTGGGGAAACTGGGTAGTCATGTGCAAAAGAATGAAATTGGACACTTACCTTACACCATACACAAAAATCAACTCAAAATGGAAAAAAAAAAAAAAAAACCTTTCAACATAAGACCTGAAATTGTAAAATTCCTGGAAGAAAACACATTGGTCTTGTCAATGATTTTGTGGGTATAACACCAAGAAATCATTTTGCCAACAAAAGCAAAAATAGACAGGTGGGACTACATCAACCTGAAAAGCTTCTGCACAGCAAAGGAAACAATCAAAGGAGTGAAAAGGCAACCTATGGAATAGGAGAAAATATCTGCAAACATTTTATCTTATAAGGGGTTAATATCCAAAATATATTAAGAAAAAAACTCCTACAAGCCAATAGTAAGTAAATAAATACATAAATAATTAAATAAATAAATAGATTTTAAAATAGGCAAAGGACCTGAATAGACATTTTTTTAAAAAAGACAAACAAATGGCCACCAGGTATGTGAAAATGTGCTCAACATCACTAATCATCAGAGAAATACAAATCATAACCACAATGAGATATCACTTCACACCTGATAGAATGGCTATTTTTTAATTAATTTATTCAATTATTTATTTTTTGGCTGCTGTTGATCTTCATCACTATGCACAGGTTTTCTCTAGTTGCAGCAAGAGGGCACTACTCTTCATTGCAGTGCGCGGGCTTCTCATTACGGTGCCTTCTCTTGTTGCAGAGCATGGGCTCTAGGCACATGGGCTTCAGTAGTTGTGGCACGTGGGCTCAGTAGTTGTGGCTTGCGGGCTCTAGAACGCAGGCTCAGTAGTTGTGGAGCATGGGCTTAGTTGCTCCACGACATGTGAGATCTTCCCAGACCAGGGCTCGAACCCGTGTCCCCTGCATTGGCAGGTGGATTCTTAACCACTGCGCCACCAGGGAAGTCCTAGAATGGCTATTATTAAACTCCTTCTGGGTATCTATCAACAAGAATTGAAATCAGGATCTTGAAGAAATATCTGTATTCCTCTGTTCATTGCAACATTATTCACAATAACCAAGATATAGAAACAACTTTAATGTCCATCTGCAGGTGAAGGGATAAAGACAGTGTATATACATACAGTGGAATGTTGTTCAGCCTTAAAAAGGAAAGTCTACCATTTATGGCAACATGGATGAACCTGGAGGATGTTATGCTAAGTAGAATAAGCCAGTCTCAGAAGGGCAAATAGTGTATGATTCTACTTATATGAGGTAGCTAAAACAGTCAAACTCAAAGCAGCAGAGGGTAGAATGGTGGTTACCAGGGGCTGCGGACAGGGGGGAATGCAGAGTTGTTGTTCAAGGGGTGTAAAGTTTCTGTTATACAAGATGAATAAGTTCTAGATACCTGCTGTGCAACAAGTGCTAATAGTTAACAACATGGTGTTATGCATTTTAAAATGTGTTAAGAAAATAGATCTCATGTTTAATATTCTTAACACACGCTCACACACACAAACTCACACACAAGGCAGACACAAGGAAATTTTCAAAGGTGATGGATTTTTGTTACCTTGATTGTGGTGATAGAATCACAGTTGTTTGTGTATATCTAAACTCATCAAAGTATATACCTTAACCATGTGCAGCTTTTGTGTAGTATTAATTATAACTCAATAAAGCTGTTTTTTAAAATGGGCAAAGATTTTGAATAGATATTTCTCAAAAAGTACAAATGACCCATAACCTCATGAAAATGCACAACATTACTGGTCATTAAAGAAATACAAATCAAAACAACATGAGATACCACTTTACTCCCACTAGGATAACTAAAATAAAAACACAGATACTGACAAGTGCTGATAAGGATGTAGAGAAATTGAAATCCTCATACATGCTGGTGAGAATGTAAAGCTGTTGCAACTGCTTTGGAAAACATGTCAGCAGTTCCTCAAACATGAAAACCTAGAGTTCCCATATGAACTATCACTTCCTATTCTAGGAAAAATGAAAACATACACTCATGCAAATACTTGCATATGAATGTTCATAGCAGCATTATATATAAAAACCAAAAATTAGAAACAGTACAGGTATTTACCAAGTGATGAATGGAGAAATAAAATGTGATATGTCCATACAATGGAATATAATTCAACCATAAAAAATGAAGCACTGATACAAACATGAACCTTAAAAGCATTATGCTAGATGAAAGAAACTAGTTAAAAGTGACTACATATTGTTTGATTCCATTTATATGAAATATCAAGAATAAGCATATCCACAGAGACAGAAAGTTGATTAGTCATTGCGTAGGGCTTGGGGGATAAGGATATGCAGGAAAATGGGAAAAATGGGGAGTGACTGCTAATGAGTACTGGTTTTCTTTTTTGGGGGGTAAAAATATTTAAACTTAGATAGTGGTGATGATTGCAAAACTGTGAATACACTGAAACTATTGAATTGTACACTTAAATGGGTAAAGTTTATGATACGTGAATTATATTATAAAGATGTTTTTATAAAAAAGGAAGAAAACTATTAAGTAGTTAACAAATGATCTAATGGCTCATTTGTGGAACTTCTACAAGTTCCAAAATAGATATTCAATTAATAGCTGTTGATGTGAAGTTTTTTTTTTTAATTTAGAAAAAAAGCATCAATAAATTCAAATTATAGATGGATTAATTATTTATTAAAAAATCACTTAGTGAACACCTACTCACCCACTTTATGTCAAACACTGAACTTAAGGGGTAAAAGAGAAAAAATGATAAAATGTGGTGCTTCCTGAAAAGTTGGGCAGGGTAGGGAAGATATAAACAAAATACAAGTTAGAAAGTGGCAAATGCCATATGAGAGATTAGTCTCATGGGGTTAATGATCAGCTTGGCCAGAGAGTGATCAGGGAAAGCTTAGAGGAAGAGATTTCTCTTGGGCTGGAATTTATATAAGACCGATGTTTAGATGTGTGCGAACTGAGGGAGTAGGGGTGGAAGCGTACAGAATAAGTTAACTTCTACTGCTTTACTTACATTTTGCAATATTAAAAATAAATTGATCCATGAAAAATGTGGTATGATAAGACTTCCCATTACATGCAATAAATGTGCATTTTGCAAAGCTGCCTCGAAATTCTCCTATCTCTTGTTCTAATTCTAGTAAACTTACTGTAACACATTTTGAATCGGTTATAACTTAGAAAAGAGATAATCCAGATGAAAGGAAATCAATAAACAGGTAAAGTGAAGTGAAATCTAAGATCCAAAGAGAGAAAATACAATTTTTGAGAGGATAATATTCAGACTAGTTACTGTCTTAATATAATATTTCCTCTCAGTAACTCTTTCAACATGATAGCCAGTTTCTCTGGTCTTATAAAAGGCCAGAATCAGGATGGTAATATTTATTCTTAAGGTTTTCCTGACAGTCCAGTGTAATACATTATTTTCTGGACATTGCTTGGCAGGCATTGCTTCACTTCTCAAATCAAAGACTCACATAACGGTCACATATCACGCAGAAGAAACCTCCAAGTTTATTTGGTACAGTTCAAAAGATCGTTCTGTTGAAAAGTCCAATATTTAAATGTAATGCCATCTACACTGCCTTCTTTGAAGGAACTGACATTGTTGCCTCTGAGGCTCTCATGTACCTAGTGGGGCAGAGATGGGGCAACAGTGAGTATGTCCGTTTTAGGGGCACATTCTAGCTAATTGATTTCCTTCATATCAGACAATTCATCACAGATCTACTCTTAGAATTCAGTCTTCTAACTTAAAGTCCAGTGGGTTTTCTATCAGACAGTGCTGACTGTGGTTTGAACATTTATATATAGAAAAATCATAAGGAAAAAATTCTCAGAGCATTGAACGATTTATCCCTGACTACTGTTATATCTAAGCACTTGGGCCCCACTTACCTCCCCTGCTGCCTTTCCTCCTCTCATCTGGGTTTAAGATTTCCCCTTTGAAACTTAAATTCACTATACTCTACTCTGGAAATGAAACTTTGCTCCTTCATGCTCTCTTTTTCTATGTATTAAGAGAACTAATACTTTTCTGAAAAGAGCTGTGCTTACATCAAAGGCAAGCTAAGCCCTTTTCTTTGACAGTGTACCTCACCATCACACCATTATGAGTTTCTGTCTGTAAGAGAGAGAAGGACACACTGTCATGCTAAATTCTCTACATTTTAAATAAAAGCAAACAAAACCCCTGAAGTATCAAAGCCCATTGCTTTGCAAAAAGGTATGGCCACAGACTTATTAAACATCACAGTATTTACATGGAATGCCACAATTATAATATGCATACATTGCTGACTTCAATGTAAGAGGTGAACCTGACCAATAAATGCCTGAAAAATTAAAATATCCTTAGTAAGACATGATCCTAGAATGAGGAACCAGGAAAGCCTATAACTGTTTTATTCTTTCCCTTTATCTATGATGAATATTATTTGTAATTTATTATATATACATATAAATTTTTTCCTACTTATGTATTTTGACCCAAAAGTCATTCAATTTTAATAGGTTATTTTGTATGATTTCTATTTATTAGCATTATGGAAAATACATCATGTCTTTTGTTCTCTTATATGTTCTCTTTTGTTATTGTTTAATTTGCTTTTCTAGGTTTTCTTGCTCTTTTGTTTGTGCTTAATTCTTTGGACTTGGATATTTTTTCTTTGTTAAATAAATCAACAATGTTTTGAGTTTGTTTTTAATTTTAATGAAATGTCATTTATAATTTTAGATTGTACATCTACCTCTTTACTCCTTAACAGGACAATAGTTACTGACTATCCTGTAATAAATATGAGGAAATAACCATATTTATAGTACCTACTTCCTCACCATACTTTGGTCTGTTCCTTGACTTCTATTTCCACATCTTCAGATTTTGTGTCAATTATTGTTGTGATTTGATGTAAATTTGCATTTAAATAATTCACCAGTTATCCCATCACTCATTCCTGATTCTTTAGATTTTAATTCATTGTTGAGTTGTTTAGAATTACATTTCTAAGTAGAATTTTCAGAAACATTACATGAGCAAAGCAATGCTTATGTCCCTATATTCTGAGAATGCTGTTACCAAGCCAAACTTAGATCAGCTAGCCCAATTCACAACGAAACCAATCTCCTGACATGGGGTTGTGGGGAAGGAAAGTACAGCATTTATTGCAGGACGCCAAGCAAAGAAAACGTGCAACTCATGCTCAAAAGACCAGAACTCCCCGGTGGCCTCAGGGAAGGGTTTTTAAAGACAGTGTGAGGGAGAGGATCACAGAATCATGATCAACTCTTGTGCAATTCTCTGATTGGTTGGTGATGAGTCAACAGGGTGACGTTTCAGGAATTTAAATCATTAGTCTTCTGGCTCCAACCAGTCTGGGGTCTACATGCTGGTTGTCAGCATTTTCTATCTGATGGGGTCCTGGTTTCTGTAGAAACAACTCAAGAATATGCACCAGATTGCTATCTGTATCCTTCAGGGAGGGACCAAGTTTCCTGTGACTGCTTAATAGCTGCCTTATTGTTTAAATTACTATTATTTTTCATGCTTGACTGCCTTTCCTTTGGCTCTGCATTCCCCCATTTCTCTAATTATTAACTTCTTCAGCCTGTTCTTTGAATCTCAGGGGAGGCCTAGGAGACCAAAGTCTTTTCTACAAACAAGAAGCAGAGACAAAGGGGGAGTCTATCACCAGGAAGGCCCTATAGGGTCCAACATGCCTTCATGTTGACTTTATATTTAACTGCAGTCTGGACTCTGGTGGGGAATAGGAGTCTTGAGTCCGTTTCTCCTCAAAACTCTGTAGATAGTTTCATAGCTCTGTGTCATCTAAAACTGCTAAGGGTTTCCAGACTAGGTTGATTCCTTCTTATATCTTTTTTTTTTTTTTTTTTTTTTGCAGTACATGGGCCTCTTACTGTTGTGGCCTCTCCCGTTGCGGAGCACAGGCTCCGGACGTTCAGGGTCAGTGGCCATGGCTCACGGGCCTAGCCAATCCGCGACATTTGGGATCCTCCCAGACCAGGGCATGAACCCGTGTCCCCTGTACTGGCAGGCGGACTCTCAACCACTGCGCCACCAGGGAAGCCCCCTTCTTATGTCTTGATCCTTATATATTCTTTAATTTTCTTTGACTATTAAGAAATAAAACACATAACTCCATCATACTTCTTAGAATACAGAGCTCTTAAGATCTAAAGATCCAGTGTTCTTTTAGTTCAAAAAAAGTTTTCTTCAATAGTTTGTTCTTTCCTTTAGAAATTTATATAAACAACTTATCTGTATATTAGATGTCTATTTCTCTCCATCTAAATCTATGCTGTTCTGTCAATACATTATCTCATAGTCTTTTATTTTTTATTTTATGTGTACTCAAGCCCTTTTCCCATGTCAGCTTTTAATTTTTCCATAGTGACCCATAGAAAGGCAGGATAATATAGGGAAAGGCACTACAGCAAAGCAGTTGTGGTGGTCATTAGGTTTATTTACAAATATTCTGGTTTTTCTCTTACTTCCATGAATATGGTAAGATTGTATTTCTCCACCCCACTCCTCAATGTTTGGCCAAAAAATCTGAGACTGGGTGGCATGTATCACTTGTTGGCAAGATCATTTCATTACTGCTGCAGGACCCCAAACGTTTCTTAACCCTTGTATTGATGACCATGGAAGCATGAATCCAGATGGAGCCTCCCTCAGACCAAGTCCCTGAATGACTCTGATGACTTGGGTCTCCCTGCTGACCTGCTCTGCACAGGTAGCGTAAGAGACATTGTGTGTTTGAAGCCACTGATATTTTTCAGGCTGTTTGCTAGTACAGCATAACTTAGCCTAACCTTATTGATATATTAGTTAATGTATGGGTTCTGGAATAAAGGTGACTGGGTTCATATCCCAGCTTTAGGACTTCCTACTTATGTGACTTTTGGCAAGTTGCTTAATCAGGTTTTTTATTAGTAAAATTGAGATAATAATAGTAGCTAACTCATAGAGTTATTGGAAGAATAAAATCAGATAAAATATGTAAATTACTCACCTGGCACATAGCAAGGCTATTTACATCTTTGTGATCACTCTCCCCTTTGCTGATATTTTTTCTCCTAATTTTTTCCTTAGTTTTGCAAATTCCCTTTCAATTATACTCTGTTCACATAGTATGTCATTTTTGTCTGTTGTTTCATAGAATGCATATTAAGCATAGAAAGGAGTTCCTTAAAAGTTCTTCTATTTCCTGGTATGTCATTTCCTAAAATGTACTTTTCCTCTAAATTTTCCATGCTGCATTCTTTTTTATCATCAATTATTTTCAGAATTTTGCATATGTTTTTATTCTTATTTATTTATTTATTTCTGAGTGGGCACAGATCTTCCTGGTCTACTATTTGCTTCAATCAAGGGTAAATGGAATTCATATCCTTTGCATCCCTGTGAACCAGGATTTTCAATGGTCAAATACTGCTGGTTCATATTACTTGTGTAGTTATTTAGCTGTCTGAGGGGAATTATGAACTGGCTAGGGAAGAAACAGCTGTAGTAGTTTGACTCCCAACACCTTTCCTCTAAATGTATTTTATCACTTTTCCCTCAGCTTTTTATGCTGCTGGAAAAAGAAAGAAAGAGTGGTCTTGTGGGTGAACCAGTCACTTTGCTAAGAACCATGGTTTGAAGAGTCTGCATATTCTCTTCAATTAGTTGACATTTGGTATCAGCTGTAAAGCTAACTCCCATGAAACTATGTTCCATTTCTCCTTCTTTTTAGTATTTTTTCCAGATCTTTTCTTTCTTGGATAGTTGGAAATATGTATCAAAAATGAAATTGTATTAAGAGAATAAGAATACAAGCCACATTCTGAGGGGAAATATTTGCAAAACACATATCTGACGATCTGATAAAGACTAGTAACCAAAATATCCAAAGAACTCTTAAAACTCAACAATAAAAAAAATTGTAAAGTGGGCAATGATCTGAACAGACACCCCAATGAAGAAGATATACAGAGGGCAAATAAGCACAGAAAATTATGCTCAACATCGTATGTCATTAAGGAATTACAAATAAAAACAACAATGATCTATCACTACACACATTTTAGAATGGATAAAACCCAAAGCATCAACAACACCAAATGCTGCCAAGGATGTGGAGCAAAAGGAATTCTCATTTATTGCTGGTGGAAATGCAAAATGGCACAGCCACTTTGGAAGGCAGTCTGTCAGTGTCTTACAAAATTAAACATATTCTTGCCATGTGATTCAGCAATCATCTTCCTTGGTATTTACCCACATGAATTAAATCTTATGTTCACACAGAAACCTGCACATAAATGTTTATAGTAGTTTACTTGATAATTGCCAATACTTGGAAGTGCCAAGATGTCCTTCAATAGGTGGACTGATAAACACGTTTTGGTATACCCATACATTAGAAATAATATTCAGTGAGAAAAAGAAATGAGCTATCAAGCCATAATAAGACATGGAGAAACCCTAAATACATATTGTTAAGTGAAATGCACCAATCTGTAGAGCCATAATACTGTATGAATCCAACTCTATGACAACCAGGAGAAAGAAAAACTATGGTGACAATAAAATACCAGTGGTTGCCAAGGGATTGAAGAGAGGGAGTGAGGAATGAATAGGTGGAGCATGGGGGATTTCAAGACAGTGAGACTCTTCTATATGATACTGTAATGGTGGTTACATGTTGGTGTATATTGTCAAAACCCATAGAATGTACAATACAGAGAGTGAACACTAATGTAAATTTTAGACATTAGAATGACAGAAATTCTGTTCTACTTAGCAAGGCCTAACCTCAAGAGGATCTATTTTACCAAAACTTAAGCTATTGGGGTTTTATCAGAGCCTACCTAGCCTGGAGGAAGGGAAAGGCCCAACTCCAGCTCTCTCCAGCCATCCTGTACCACCTAAGGGAGTGGGGGAAGAAACCAGAGGACTATTTGTGAAATTCACGGCCCAGGGTCAGAGGCTCACTAAAAGACTGAAACCTGATCATAAGACTAGAATATTCCTCCCCACCTGCCAACATTTTACCATTACATTACTAAAGGCCTATTGACCACATTTCCTTTTATCCAATAGAGCATTTCTACCTTTCAACAAAAAAATTACAGAACATACTAAAAGGCCCAAAAACAAAGTGTGAAGAGACTGAGAAAGTATGGCAGTGGCCCTGAGATCTCAGAGTTACCTTAAGGTCATTTTTGCCTCTTCTTGAATAGCACATGTTAACAACTGCGTATCTCTGTGGCCTGGTCCTGTAGGATCGAAGAATTCCAACAAGCTTTTCTTTATTTCATCCTTCAGTTCAAACTGGCAGTGTTTATATTCATAAAACCTCATACATAATCTCTTCATCAAGTGATAGTCCATCCACAAGTTTCTTGTCCTCTTCCAAATATGCTTTATCACTTCTTGCAATATGAACAAGATGAAAATTTTCCAATTATCTGCCACTTTATAACAAGAACTGTCTTTCTCCCAATTTCCAATAACATATTCCTCATTTCCCAACAGGCCCCAAGTCTTAACTCACTCTAGCATCAGCTCTAAAGTCAAAATCGAAGACCTCATTAAAATGACCTTTAACATCCATATTCTCAGCAATATTCTGTTCATGATTATTTACGTATTTTCTTACAAGGTGGAAGCTTTTTCTTCATCTCTCCTTGTTTCTTTCAGAGTCCTCACCAGAATCACTTTTTATTTTAAAGCAATGTTTTTATTTTTATTTTTGCTCATTTTTTTGAATTTTATTTTACTTGTTTTTTTATACAGCAGCAGGTTTTTATTAGTTATCTATTTTATACATATTAGTTTATACATGTCAATCCCAATCTCCCAATTCATCACACCACCACCACCACCACCTCCAATACTTTACCCCCTTGGTGTCCATACATTTTATTCTCTACATATGTGTCTCTATTTCTGCCTTGCAAACGGGTTCATCTGTATCATTTTCCTAGTTTCCACATATATGCGTCAATATACGATATTTGTTTTTCTCTTTCTGACTTACTTCACTCTGTATGACAATCTCTAGATCCATCCATGTCTCTACAAATGACCCAATTTCGTTCCTTTTTAGGGCTGAGTAATATTCCATTGTATATATGTACCACACCTTCTTTATCCATACGTCTGTCGATAGGCATTTAAGTTGCTTCCATGACCTGGCTATTGTAAATAGTGCTGCAATGAACATTGGGGTACATATGTCTTTTTGAATCATGGCTTTCTCTGGGTATATGCCCAGTAGTGGGATTGCTGGGTCATATGGTAATTCTATTTTTATTTTTTAGGAAACCTCCTTACTGTTCTCCATAGTGGCTGTATCAATTTACATTCCCACCAACAGTGAAAGAGGGTTCCCTTTTCTCAACACCCTCTCCAGCATTTGTTGTTTGTAGATTTTCTGATGATGCACATTCTAACTGCTGTGAGGTGATACCCCATTGTAGTTTTGATTTGCATTTCTCTAATAGTTAGTGACGTTGAGCAGCTTTTCATGTGTTTCTTGGCCATCTGTATGTCTTCTTTGGAGAAATGTCTATTTAGGTCTTCTGCCCATTTTTTGAATGGATTGTTTGTTTTTTTTGATATTGAGCTGCATGAGCTATTTATATATTTTGGAGATTAAATCTTTTGTCCGTTGATTCATTTGCAAACATTTTCTCCCATTCTGAGGGTTGTCTTTTCATCTTGTTTGTAGTTTCCTTTGCTTTGCAAAAGCTTTTAAGTTTCATTAGGTCCCATTTGTTTACTTTTGTTTTTTCTTCCATTATTCTAGGAGGTGGATCAAAAAAGATCTCGCTGTGATTTATGTCAAAGAGAGTTCTTCCTATGTTTTCCTCTAAGAGTTTTATAGTGTCCAGTCTTACATTTAGATTTCTAACCCATTTGGATTTTATTTTTGTTTATGGTGTTAAGGAATGTTCTAATTTTAGTCTTTTACATGTAGCTGTCCAGTTTTCCCAGCACCACTTATTGAAGAGAAAGTATTTTCTCCATTGTATATCCTTGCCTCCTTTGTCATATATTAGTTGACCACAGGTGCATGGGTTTATCTCTGAGCTTTCTATCCTGTTCCATTGACCTATATTTCTGTTTTTGTGCCAGTACCATATTGTCTTGATTACTGTAGCTTTGTAGTATAGTCTGAAGTCAGAGATTCTGATTCTTCCAGCTCCATTTTTTCCCTTCAAGAATGCTTTGGCTATTCGGGAACTTTTGTGTCTCCATATAAATTTTAAGATTTTTTGTTTTAGCTCTCTAAAAAATGCCACTGGTAATTTGACAGGGATTGCATTGAATCTGTAGATTGCTTTGAATGGTATAGTCATTTTCACAATATTGATTCTGCCAATCCAAGAATATGGTATATCTCTCCATCTGTTTCTGTCATCTTTGATTTCTTTCATCAGTGTCTTATAGTTTTCTGAGTACAGGTCTTTTACCTCCTTAGGTAGGTTTATTCATGGGTATTTTATCTTTTTTGTTGCAATGGTAAATGGGATTGTGTCCTTAATTACTCTTTCTGATCTTTTGTTGTTAGTGTAGAGGAATGCAAGAGATTTCTGTGCATTAATTTTGTATCCTGCAACCTTACCAAATTTATTGATCAGCTCTAGTAGTTTTCTGGTGGCATCTTTAGGATTATCTATGTACAGTATCATGCCATCTGCAAACAGTGACAGTTTTACTTCTTCTTTTCCATTTTGTATGCCTTTTAGTTCTTTTTCTTCTCTGATTGCCGTGGCTAAGACTTCCAAAACTATGTTGAATAATAGTGGTGAGAGTGGACATCCTTGTCTTGTTCCTGATCTTAAAGGAAATGCTTTCAGTTTTTCACCATTGAGAATGATGTTTGCTGTGGGTTTGTCACATATGGCCTTTATTATGTTGAGGTAGATTCCCTCTGTGCCCACTTTCTGGAGAGTTTTTATCATAAATGGGTGTTGAATTTTGTCAAAAGCTTTTCCTGAATCTATTGAGATGATCATATAATTTTTTATTCCTTAATTTGTTAATATGGTGTATCACATTGATTGATTTGCATATATTGAAGAATCCTTGCATCCCTGAGATAAATCCCACTTGATCATGTTGTATGATCCTTTTAATGTGTTGTTGGATTCTGTTTCCTAGTATTTTGTTGAGGATTTTTGCATCTATATTCAACAGTGATATTGGTCTGTAATTTTCTTTTTTTGTAGTATCTTTGTCTGGTTTTGGTATCAGGGTATTGGTGGCCTCATAGAATGAGTTTGGGAGTGTTCCTTCCTCTGCAATTTTTTGGAAGAGTTTGAGAAGGATGGGTGTTAGCTCTTCTCTAAATGTTTGATAGAATTCACCTGTGAAGCTGTCTGGTCCTGGACTTTTGTTTGTTGGAAGATTTTTAATCACAGTTTCAACTTCATTCCTTTGATTGGCGTTCATATTTTCTCTTTCTTCCTGGTTCAGTCTTGGTAGGTTATCCCTTTCTAAGAATTTGTCCATTTCTTCCAGGTTGTCCATTTTATTGCTATGGATCTGCTTGTAGTAGTCTCTTAGGATGCTCTGTATTTCTGTTGTGTCTGTTATAACTTCTCCTTTTTCATTTCTAATTTTATTGATTTGAGTCCTCTCCCTCTTTTTCTTGATGAGTCTGGCTAAAGGTTTATCAATCTTGTTTATCTTCTTAAGGAACCAGCTTTTAGTTTTATTGATCTTTGCTATTGTTTTCTTTGTTTCTGTTTCATTTATATCTGCTCTGATCTTTATGATTCCTTTCCTTCTACTAACTTTGGGTTTTGTTTGTTCTTCTTTCTCTAGTTTCCTTAGGTGTAAGGTTAGATTGTTTATTTGAGGTTTTTCTTGTTTCTTGAAGTAGGCTTGTATATCTATAAACTTCCCTCTTAGAACTGTTTTTGCTGCATCCCATAGGTTTTGGATCATCGTGTTTTCATTGTAATTTGTCTCTAGGTATTTTCTGATTTCCTCTTTGATTTCTTCAATGATCTCTTGGTTATTTAGTAACGTATTGTTTAGCCTCCATGTGTTTCTGTTTTTTAAGTTTTTTCCCTGTAATTGATTTCTAATCTCAGCGTTGTGGTCAGTAAAGATGCTTGATATGATTTCAATTTTCTTAAATTTACCGAAGCTTGACTTGTGACCCAGGATGTGATCTATCCTGGAGAAGAAAGTGTAATCTGCTGTTTTTGGGTGGAATGACCTATAAGTATCAATTAAATCTATCTGGTCTATTGTGTCATTTAAGGCTTGTGCTTCTTTATTAATTTTCTATCTGGATGATCTGTCCATTGGTGTAAGTGAGGTGTTAAAGTCCCCCACTATCATTGTGTTACTGTCGATTTCCTCTTTTATTGCTGTTAACAGTTGACTTATGTATTGAGGTGTTCTTATTTTGGGTGCATATATATTTATAATTGTTATGTCTTCTTCTCAGATTGATCCCTTCATCATTATGTAGTGTCCTTTCTTGTCTCTTGCAACATTCTTTATTTTAAATTCTATTTTATCTGATATAAGTATTGCTACTCCAGCTTTCTTTTGATTTCCATTTGCATGGAATATCTTTTTCCATCCCTTCACTCTCAGTCTGTATGTGTCCCTAGGTCTGAAGTGGGTCTCTTGTAGACACCATATATATAGGTCTTGTTTTAGTATCCATGCAGTGAGCCTGTGTATTTTGGTTGGTGCAATTAATCCATTCATATTTAAGGTAATTATTGATATGTATGTTCCTATTACCATTTTCTTAATTGCTATGGGTTTGTTTTTGTAGGTCCTTTTCTTCTCTTGTGTTTCCCACTTAGAGAAGTTCCTTTAGCATTTGTTGTAGAGCTGGTTTGGTGGTGTTGAATTCTCTTAGCTTTTGCTTGTCTGTAAAGCTTTTGATTTCTCAGTTGAATCTGAATGAGATCCTTGCCCAGTAGAGTAATCTTGGTTGTAGTTCTTCCCTTTCATCACTTTAAATATATCATGCCCCTGGATTCTGGCTTATATAGTTTCTGCTGAGAAATCAGCTGTTACCCTTATGGGAGTTCCCTTGTATGTTATTTGTCATTTTTCCCTTGTTGCTTTCAATCATTTTTCTTTGTCTTTAATATTTGTCAGTTTGATTACTATGTGTCTTATTGTGTTTCTCCTTGGGTTTATCCTGCCTGAGACTCTGTGCTTCCTGGACTTGGGTGGCTATTTCCTTTCCCATGTTAGGGAATTTTTTGATTCTAATCTCTTCACATATTTTCTCACGTCCTTTCTCTCTCTCTTCTTCTTCTGGGACCCCTATAATGCGAATGTTGGTGCATTTAATGTTGTCCCAGAGGTCTCTTAGGCTATCTTCATTTCTTTTCATTCTTTTTTCTTTTTCTGTTCTGCAGCAGTGAATTCCACCATTCTGTCTTCCAGGTCACTTATCCATTCTTCTGCCTCAGTTATTCTGCTATTGATTCCTTCTAGTGTATTTTTCATTTCAGGTATTGTATTGTTCATCTCTGTTTGTTTGTTCTTTAATTCTTCTCAGTGTTTTTTCTTTAATTCTTCTAGGTCTTTGTTTAACATTTCTTTCATCTTCTCAATCTTTGCCTCCATTCTTTTTCTGAGGTCCTGGATCCTCTTCACTATCATTATTCTGAATTCTTTTTCTGGAAGGTTGCCTATCTCCACTTCATTTAGTCGTTTTTCTGGGGTTTTATCTTGTTCCTTCATCTGGTACAAAGTCCTCTGCATGTTCAATTTGTGTGTCTTTCTGTGAATTTGGTTTTCCTTCCACAGGCTGCAGAATTGTAGCTCTTCTTGCTTCTGCTGTCTGCCCTCTGGTGGATGAGGCTCTCTAAGAGGCTTGTGCAAGCTTCCAGATGGGAGGGACTGGTGGCAGGTAGAGCTGGGTTTTGCTCTGGCAGACAGAGCTCAGTAAAACTTTAATCCTCTTGTCTACTGATCAGTGGCACTTGGTTCCCTTCCTATTGGTTGTTTGGCCTGAGGTGACCCAACACTGGAGCCTACCCCGCTCTTTGGTGGGGCTAATGGCAGACTCTGGGATGGCTCATTCCAAGGAGTACTTCCCAGAACTTCTGCTGCCAGTGTCTTGTCCCCACGGTGAACCACAGCCACCCCCCCGCCTCTGCAGGAGACACTCCAGCACTAGCAGGTAGGTCTGGTTCAGTCTCCTATGGGGTCACTTCTCCTTCCCCTGGGTCCCGATGTGCACACTACTTTGTGTGTGCCCTCCAAGACTGGTGTTTCTGACTCCCCCAGTCCTGTTGAAGTCCTGCAATCAAATCCTGCTAGCCTTCAAAGTCTGATTCTCTAGGAATTCTTCCTCCCATTGCCAGACCCCCAGGTTGGGAAGCCTGATGTGGGGCTCAGAAACTTCACTCCAGTGGGTGGACTTCTGTGGTATAAGTGTTCTCCCATTTGTAAACCACCCACCCAGCAGTTATGGGATTTGATTTGATTGTGATTGCACCCCTCTTACCATCTCATTGGGGCTTCTCCTTTGTCTTTGGATGTGGGGTATCTTTTTTGGTGAGTTCCAGTGTCTTCCTGTTGATCATTGCTCAGCAGTTAGTTCCAGAATCACTTTTAATATCCATAGCACACACCTAAAATCTCTTCCAGCCTCTACCCATTACCCAATTCCAAAGCCACTTCCACATGTTTAGATATTTGTTATTACAGTACCTTACTCCACAGTATCAAAATCTGATAAATCAGGGTTCACCAGAGAAATATAACTAATAATATATATGGTATGTATGTACAATATATATATGTATATAGAAAAAGAGATAGAGAAAAAGAGAAAGGTATATGTAGAGAGATTTATTATTATAACAAATTGGCTTACATGATTATCGATACCAAGAAGTACAGATCCAGGAGAGCTGATGGTATAGGTACAGTCTGAATCCAAAGGTCTAAGAAGCAGGAGAGCCAACATGTAAGTTGTGGTCTGAGTTCAAAGGCCCAAGAACCAGGAGAGCCAATGGTGTAAGTTCCAGGATATCCCCCAATTCTGAGGCAGGAGGAGAGTGATGTCCCAGCTCGAAGAGAGTCAGGCAGAAAGAGAAAATTCTTTCTTGCCCTTTTATTCTATTCATGCCTTCAACTGAATGGATGAGGCCCACACACGCTGGGAAAGACATTTTGGTTTATTCAGTCTACTGATTCAAATCTTAATCTCATCCAAAACCATCCCAGAAATAATGCTTAATCAAATATCTGGGTACCTCATGGCCCAGTCAAATTGAACCGTAGTATTAAACATCTTAAGTCCACCCCTTGTCATATTGACATCCATATGCATCTCCTTAAACCACACTTAATTTCCAAATAAAGACATTAATGTCATAATTCTGCCTAACATGATGCAACTATCCTGAATAGAACTGAAAACATGCTAAGCCCTTCCCCAGAAGAGGAGGTAAAGTCCTTGAATGATGTTTACTCTTCTCCTTGATATCCCATAATGTAAGTACTAAGATATCAAACTAACAATACTTAAATACCATTATATAAAATCAATACATTTTATGATATATAATAAGAAAATGAGGAGGAAGAAAACAAAGACGTTTGTTCATGTACATAAATGTTTATGTATATAATATATATTATATATAAACATATTTCATAACAAAATAAAGAGGAGATAATCATGAAAATTACAGTCTTCATTTCTTTAAATGGTCACGTATTAATAGCAAGTATTTCTGACTGTTTTCTTCCTTTATTTGTTCTGAATTCCCTTTGCCTTCAGCAATCACCTCAACTGGTTATGGCTCTTCACCTAGTGGAGTGATCCAAACCTTCATTTCTGAAGCATCTGGGCTATTAGTAGTCCTGCCTAAATCATGTTGTTGTAGTTCTTTTATTGACCTTAATTACCAGCGTTGTAATACTAAAACATGCCCTAAGGGAGCTCCTGTATTCCAGACATACTCTGTGGAGTAGCAGTCCAATTTCCCCTTGGTAGTCAGGATCAATCACCCTAGCTAGTATATAACTCCTTTCTTTGCCTGTTGATTTGGAGGCAAGAGGAGTCCAAAGTAATTGGACAACAGTCTTAACTTCCAGTTCAATGGAATCATTGTTGTGTCTCCTGGTGGAAGCATTCCTCTTTTTGGAACTAAAACTTCTAGGCCAGAAGAGCATAAGATAATGGGAACAGGAAGCAAAAAATTTCTAATGGGTCACTATGGGTAATAGTGAGTGGTACCACTCCCATTTCCACCCCTTGATTTCTAGACCTGTGAATCTTGGCTATGGGAGATTCAGAACCATATATTAGATGCTGATTCAGAGCATATACAGACTTCTGGACAACCTTGCCCAGCCCTGCAAGGTACTGCTACCTATCTGGCACTGTAACTGAGTCTTCAAAAGGTCATTCCACCATTCAATCAAGCCAGTTGTTTCAGGACGGTGGGGGACATGGTAAAACCACTGAATTCCCTAAGTATGGACACACTGCTATACTTCTTTTGCTATAAAGTGAGTTCCTTGTTCATAAACAATGCTGTATGGAATACTATATTGGTGGATAAGGCATTCTGTAAGTTGATGGATGGTAGTTTTGGCTGAAGCATTGTGTTCTGGGAAGATGACTCTGTATCCAGAGTAAGTATCTATTCCAGCAAGAACAAAACACTGTTCTTTCCATGAGGGAAATGGTCCAATGTAATCAGTCTAACACCAGGTAGCTGGCTAATCATCCCTGGGAATGGTGTCATATTAGGGTCTCAGGGTTGGTTTCTGCTTCTGGCAGATGGGGCCCTCAGCAATGACTGTAGCCAGATCATCATTGGGGTGTGGGAGTCCATGTCACTGAGCCCATGCAGAACCTCCAACCCTGCCATCATTGCCACTTTGTTCATGAGCCCATTGGTCAAGACAGGGACGACTGAGGAAAGAGATTGACTACTATCCACTGAACCAATCATCCTATCCACTTGATAATGAAAATCTACCTCTGTTGAGGTCACCCTTTGCAGAGAATTCACATGGAATGAAAATATATTCATTTTTTGTTCATTTATAAAGGTCTATCCATATAGTTCTTCCCCAAATTTCCTTGTTATCAATTTTCCTATTCTTTCCTAATAAATGCCCACACTTTAACAGCAGACAACTTGCGAGGCTGGGTGTTCAACTTGTGTTGTAATTCAGTCAATTGCAGAATAAGATCCACATTTGATTTTCAGCAGTCTCAGCCTATATCTTCAGCTACAGGAGACAAAGATGCCCTTCAAGGCACGCATAGAAGCTTTCAGGTCATTCATGCAGAGCTTGACCTGGAAATTCAAATCCAGGAACTTATCCTTTACTTTCATCCCTTTGCCCAGCAATATTAGGAGGAACCAGCCAATGTCATTATATTTGTTAGATTTCCAAAAATGTTTGAAAGTATCATATAGTCACCCAGCTCCATGCTTCTTATAGTGGTTGATTAGGAGTTTCCAATGGAAATATTTTACATCTCTATTACCAGATCACACCATGGACTATCAGTGCTGTCTTTATTACTATAAATAGAATCATTAAGGTTTTTAGATCTAATTATATTAGAGAGCCAATTTCCGAAACCCCAGAACTAATTTCCTTAAAACTCTCTTCCCCAAGAACCATTCTTGGTGCCAAAATTTGTATAGTCAGCTTGGGCTGCTATAACAAAATATCATAAACTGAGCCCCATAAACAATGGAATTTATTTTTTACAGTTCTAGAGGCCGGGAAGTCCGAGATCAGGCATGGGCATGGTTGTTTCCTGGTGAGAACCTTCTTCCAAGCTTGCAGACAGTCTCTTTCTCACTGTGTCCTCAGAAGATGGAGAGAAGAATGTTTAGAAAGCTCTCTGCTCTCTTTTCTCATAAATACACTACCCCCATCATGAGGGCCCCACTTTCATAACCTCATCTAAATAAAACTAAATATGTCCCAAAGGCCCCATCTTCACATAGAAGCACATTGGGGATTAGGGCTTCAACATATTAATTTGGGAAGACACAACTCAGTTCACAGTATCAATATTCAGAATGAAAAGTGGTCATCATTATCTCCTTTGAAATATCAGCCATACATATATATAAGTTTTTAGACATTTAAATCCACAACCAAATGTTATCTTCGTAATGAGACACTTCACAAATAGAAGATAATTTTCTAGGGTTTTCTGAAAAAGGAAGGGGGGGTCATCACTATAGAAACTATAAACATTAAAAGAATAATAAAGAAATACTATGAATAAATTTGTGTCAATGTATCAGGAAATTTAGATAAAGTCCACAAATTTTTTGAATGACACAAATTACCAAATCTGGTTCATGAAAAATAGAAAACCTGGGTATTATTTGACTTTGCCATTAAAAACCTTCACATTGAGAAAAACCTAGGCCCAATGACCTCACCAATGAATTCTATCAATCATTTAATACTATACAATCTCTTTTGAATATAGAAAAAGAGGGAACAGTTACCTATTTATTTTATTAGGTCAGTGTATCAGGTATCTATTGCTGCATAACAAATTTCCCAAAAATTTAATGTATGGAAAAAAACGCTGATTATTTCACAGTTTCTCTGGGTTAGGAATTCAAGAGAGGCTTAGCTGAGTGGTTCTGTCTTACAGGGTCTCTTATAAGACTGCAAGAAAGATGTTGGTCAGGTCAGCAGGCATTTCAGGGCTCAACCAGGAGAGGATTTTTTGACAAAGATGCTATAGTAATTCCATGAGGAAAAGAAAGGCTTTTTAACATATGGTGCTGGAGCAAGTGTATATCCACATGAAAAAAATAAATTTTACCTCATACTATTCACAAAAAGTAACTCAAAATGGAGCATTGACTTAAATGAAGAAAATTATAATACTTCTAAAAGAAAATATAGGAGAAATGATTTGCAATCATAGTGAATGAATAATTTTTTCATTGGATATTTTAAAAGTACAAACTGTAAAAGAAAAAAATATAATGGAATCATCAAATTTAAAACTTCTGCCCTTTGAAAGACCCCATAAGGAAATGAAAAGGCAAGGATTATGCAAGGAGAAAATATCTGCAATACGTATGTATGACAATGATCTTGGCTCTAAGTATTTATTTCTTACAATTTAACAATTTGAATACAACCTTCTAAAATGAACAGGAGATTTGAACAGATACTGTACAAAATAAGATATATGAAAAGCCAATAAAAACACCAAAGGGTGATTAACATCATTCATCATTAGGTAAATGCAAATTAAAACTTCAATTATGTACAATTACATGCAAAAGAATGACTAAAATTTAAATCACTGACCATACCATTGTTAGTAAGGATGTGGAACTGGAATTCTCAGATATTTTTGATAGAAGTGTAAATAGTACAACAACTTGTATTTTGCAAAACAGTTTGGCAGGTTCACATGGCATCGAATATACACGTATCTTATGAGGCAGCAACTCTCCCATGTATATACGGAAGATAAAGTGTATGTCCACACAAAGACTTGTATAATAATGTTCACGGGTGGTATTGGGGAAGCAGCCATTCCCCACCAGTTGCCTTTCTTGGGGATTGCCCAAATCAGTGCCCTGGGCCTGGAATCTTCCTCTGTATAGAAGCCACCTGCCAGGTGTTGCTCGGCCCCAGATTCTCCTTCCTTATTAGTAGAAAGCTTTCCCTTATTCTGAGTATGCAGTGAACTTCCTTGTGCTGTTTAAGCACGTGCATCATATGGCACCTGGCCAGCCACACAGTATATCTGTCCCCTGAGGAAGGAAACCATGTCTTTGACTGCATCCAGCTGTCAGAAGGACCCGCTGGTCATGGGAGACCACCGCACATTACAGTTACTGATCATGCTGCTTCTCTTCTCCTTTCTGTGAATAAACTTTGTTCCAACTAGTGCCTAGGGTGAAAGTCCTCCGTGGTGACTCCAAAAAAGTCATGCATTGGGTCAGGTCTGTGGGGTCCTACTTCTGGTGGCTGGCAGGGGTTACACCTCTGCTGTTCTCCATGCAATGGGAATCCTCACTTGCTATTGGTAGCTGGATCTTGCTATTGGAAGGGAGGTTTATTCATATTAGCCCAAAACAGAAACAACCCAGCTTTCCATCAGTAGGTGAGAAGAAAAATAAATTATAATCTATCTATAAAATGGAATCTTACCATAAAAGTAATAAACTACTAATACATCCCCAAATATGAATGAGTCTCAAAAGCATTATGCCAAACCAAAACGAGCCAGGCACTGAAGAGTACATAGTATGTGATTTCACTTATACAAAATACTAGGAAAGGTAAATCTAATATACAGTGAGAGAAAGCAGATCAGTGGTTGCCTGGGTTTGAGCTGGGAGTAGGGTGGAGAATGACTAGGCAGGGGCACAAAGCAATCTTTTGGGAAGATGGAAATCATTTATCCTGATTGTGGTGATGATTAATTGGGTATGGGCATTTGTTGAACTGTATACTTCAAATATGTCCTTTTTATTTATTATCAATTATACCTCAATGAAGTTGACTTCAAAAATTAAATGTAAATTGACTAAGTGCTCCAATGAAAAAGTAAAGATTATCAGATTAAATTTTTAAAATTCATTATATGCTATTTAAAAACAACATTTCTGAAACCAGAAGATTCAGAAACACTTAAAGGACTAATCAGAATAACACATAACAGACAAACATTAACAAAATAAAGCTGTTGTAAAGAATGATTTAAATACTGTCTTAGAAAGATGTCCATGATAGGTTAAGTGGGGAAAAAAGTGGCCCAGGGTATACCATATACACGTATGTGTATTAGTCAGGGACCCCGCGAGAAAGAACACACTGGTAAGGACTAAGTGATGAGCAAGGGTGAGGGACTAGGAAGGGGCAGGGGTAAGGGAGCCAACAAGGGCTGTTAACGCACCAGGGACAACAGCAGGAAGCCACTGCCATCCCTCTTTGTGAAAGGGAAAAACCCAGAGACAGCCTCAGCCAACTTGGCAGCAGTGGAGGAAGGGACTGTGGCTGCGAGAAGGGGAACAAAGGGCATAAACACTCCTCTCTTCTTCTGATATTCTTCCAGTGCCTCTCACAAGCCAAACCCTAGAAAAGCAATTAGTGTAATCAGTAGAGATCAGCCTCTCAGGCCACTGAGCATAAAACTAAAGGATGTGTGAGCAGCACAGGGACAAGTGTAATATCATCAGCCCAGACACCACTCTGTCAAAGCACAAACACACAGAAGTAACAAAGTAAAGCAGAACAAAGCGAAACACCAGAAATCCCTCTCACGCATGCTCTCCCCATCTCATCTCTTTATCTAACTTAATATGTTTTTATGAACCCGAAGAAATGACTTGAAAAACCACAAGATAATTAATGTTGACTTAAACAAGAAACATTAGAATTTAAGAGAGGTTGGGAGGGATGTATCTTAACTTTTATATACTTATATCATTTCATTTGTTTCAATGTGTATATATCAGTTGGATTTTATGAATATACACTGAAATAAAGTGGCATTATACAAATTACCAACATATAAACATGCCTGTAAAATTACACTTCACAAGAACTGTAAACATTGATGGTAATGACTTGCTTCTTTCTATTAGTTCTCAAAATTTTTTCCAAAATATTTTCAGGTGGGAATGTAAATTGATACAGGCACTATGGAGAACAGTATGGAGGTTCCTTAAAAAACTAAAAATAGAACTACCATATGACCCAGCAATCCCACTACTGGGCATATACCCAGAGAAAACCATCATTCAAAAAGAGTCATGTACCAAAATGTTCATTGCAGCTCTATTTACAATAGCCAGGACATGGAAGCAACCTAAGTGTCCATCAACAGATGAATGGATAAAGAAGATGTGGCACATATATACAATGGAATATTACTCAGCCATAAAAAGAAACGAAATTGAGTTATTTGTAATGAGGTGGATGGACCTACAGTCTGTCATACAGAGTGAAGTAAGTCAGAAAGAGAAAAACAAATACCGTATGCTAACACATATATATGGAATCTAAGGGGGAAAAAAAGTCATGAAGAACCTAGGGGTAAGATGGGAATAAAGACACAGACCTACTAGAGAATGGACTTGAGGATATGGGGAGGGGGAAGGGTAAGCTGTGAGAAAGTGAGAGAGTGACATGGACATATATACACTACCAAACGTAAAATAGATAGCAAGAGGGAAGCAGCCGCATAACACAGGAAGATCAGCTCGGTGGTTTGTGACCACCTAGAGGGGTGGGACAGGGAGGGTGGGAGGGAAACTCAAGAGGGAAGAGATACGGGAACATATGTATATGTATAACTGATTCACTTTGTTATAAAGCAGAAACTAACACACCATTGTGAAGCAATTATACTCCAATAAAGATGTTAAAATATATATATATTTTTTCAAAGATATCTTAACTTTTATATACTTATTTCATTTGTTTCAACATGTATATATCAGTTGGATTTTATGAATATACACTGAAATAAGGTAGCATTATACAATTTACCAACATATAAACATGCCTGTAAAATTACATTTCACAAGACCTGTAAACATTGATGGTAATTACCTGTCTCGTTTCTTTCTATTCGTTCTCAAAATTTTATCAGAATATTTTCATCTTAGTTTTCTTCTTTTCATCAGAATTAAATTGACAATTAAACTGCTTCAAACAGAACAAAAAGGCTGTAGACTAACAAATCACGTCATGACTGAACTTGAAGTGATAATCCATGACCGCTGAAACCATCTGTGTGGGGTTGATGTGCCCGTATTCTCAAGAATCATGAAACTTTGACTGAAACTTTCAAAGTTGCTAAATTTAAAATTCATAGGTATAGAAGTACATGAGTGAGTATGTGTGTGTTTGTAGGCATGTGTACATGTACATGTGTGTATGTGTCTAATATATGTATGTTTTTATATAAAATGGAGTATTTTTATATAAAAATGCAATGGGAAATCCTTCCTCAATTAGACCCTGATTCCACTCTCTGGACATTCTTGTCCATGATTCTCCACCGTTCCTGGATCTAACTTCTTCTGTGTCCATCATTATCATTATTCTTCCTTGTCTGGCATTCTCCTTGGTTACATCTGAAGTGAATGGTGGGGAGCATGCCCTCTCTGGGCACAGAATAGCTTGAACAACCTGCTTTCTGCTGGAGAGAACTTGGGAACCAGCAGGTTGTTTTAGTCTGAGCTTGTGGGGTTTTGGGTTTTTGTTTTTGGCCACACAATTCAACCAAAACTTAGTAGGTTTCTATTCATTCATTTGTTCATTCAAAATATAATGAACATCCATAAACCTAACATCCAATCCCTAGATTTAAAACATTATCCACTAATGTGTTTTCATGCATACTCCTGCCTTGCTCAAAGGCAGATAACCACTGTCCCAAATTCTGTGTTTTTCACTTTCTTGCCTAAACACGCACATACATGCACACATATACACGGTTGAACAATGATTTTTTTAATTAAAATTATTTTTCATTTTACAAAAGGTCTTTATGCTGAATGTCACCTTCTGGGGCCCACTTCTCATCCTCAAGCACAATCTAACCATGTTGCCTCAGGTATCCATAGTTATTTGTTTCCTACACTATATAACATTTCATAGTGTAAATATAACAATTTTCCCTCTTTTCCAGTCTATTGTAGGTTCCAATTTTCTGCTATTATTAACAATATTGCTGTGCACATTTCTGTATATATTTCCTGGTACAAATGTGCAAGAGTTTCTCTCATATATGTACCTAGGAACAGAATTGCTGGGTCTTAGGCTATGTTCAACTTTACAGGGCAAAAAAACAAACTGCCTTCCAATTTACACTCCTACCAGCCATGTTTAAGATATTCTTCCAGCTCTCATCATCATCCTCATCAAAACTATAAAATAGTTTTATAAGACTTCTTAAAATTTGCCAAACAAACAAACATAAAATGGTATTTAATTTTGGTGACATTCTATTATTTATTTACTATTTGATAATTTATTATCTACTTTCTTCTATTAGAATATAATCTTCATAAAGCCTGACACCCCCCAAAAAAAAACTTTGTAGATTTCTGATCTATTTGCTTTTAGTCAATTTCAAGTGTCAGGAAGCAAAAGCAAGATTTGTACTTAGACATAATTCTGAAAATCAATGGATTTATTTTCTTCTAGCCTCCCTGCCCCTCTCTTTTAGTATAATGATGAATACCTTTAGGCTATTTGAAACTAGAGGTGGAAAGATCACACTCTATCTGATCTCTTTTGTAGGACTGAATCTCTTTGTTCTCTGAGAAGTTTTCCTGAGACTTTCATGCTCAAAGTGTTTTTCAAACTTATCTTTTACTGTCTGAAGTCTAGGAATGATTCACCTTTTCCTAGTTTTGGAACCTCCAAATGTATCGTTTCTCTATTCCCTCTTATTTCTGCTTATAAACCAGTTAATTCTTCCTTGAGTTGATCTATTTTAATACTTAGCCAAAGGCAGTCAATAGTGGCTAATATAAAGTCACTATCTCCCATCACTTCTTCTAAAGCAGTGGTTCTCAACTTGTGGTAATTTATCCCCTCAGGGGGAAGTGTTACAATGTTTCAAAACATTTTTGATTGGCAAGATTAGGAAGATGCAATAGCATCTAGGGAGTAGAGACCAGGGATGCTGCTAAGCATCCTACAATTCACAGGACAGCTTCCCACAAGAAACAATTACTTGGTCTAAAACGTGAATTGTACTTCTGTTGAGAAATCCTAATCTAGAGATACAGGCTCAGGAAATACGTTGCCCATCTTCTGACTTATAGTAGGCAATAGTATTATGAGGTGTTTTGCCATTGCACAACATGAGTCGCCATCTTTCCAAATTTTCCAACTATGTTTTTGCTACCTAGTGCTAAGTTAAATCTTAACACTTAAGTCATAAATCTTAGGGCTTTTGTTACATTAATACCTCACTTTGAGGTAACAATTTCTATGTCCAGGTTGGTCTAAGGGCTGCAAGAAAAATTATAAAATTTCAGTGACTTATCACAATAACAAAGGGTATAATGGGTCTGCTTGTGTATAGTTAGCTTTCTTCCAAGGCATAACTCAAAAACTGATGCTTCTTATCTTTCCCAGTATTTCAGAGTCTTCTACTAGGAAGAGGGAAAAGTGAAGAAGACCATAGGAAGACTTTTAGACCTAAAATGGCATATATGATTTCCATTTACTTTCTTTGACTGGCCATGCGATCAATCCTAGTTTTGTTTCTGATGTTCATAGAAGTGTCTCTTGTTTTAAGCTCTTTGACGTCTTAAAAAGAAATTACAGTAGATTGTCCTTATTTCAAAAGTACCAGGCTTTCAGGAAAAAAATGTCCAATAATCAAAAAAGAAAATAAAATTACCTACACTTCAATGATTATTGCTAAACTTTGCATGTAACTATTCCTATATTTCCATTTTTATAACTCTTCAGCATATTCTTTTCATCAGATATGTTAACACCTTCATTCACTAGCCCGTGAATTAGGTGACTCTGCTTACCTCTCCTCTGACTTATTTGTAGGTTTTAAAGGTGAGTATTTAGAGGATTTACTTATTCTCATAATTGCTGAGTATTACTAGTCATCAATTGTCTCTCTGTGTAGTCTTTATCTCAGCAAAATTATATTTTTTCCTTATTGATGTGAGTGAGGAGGGTGCAAGGATTTATGAATCCCCAGGTCTAGAAAGAAGCCAGACTAGAGCTGTCATGAAAGGACTTTGCCCAATTCACCAGACAATGCAACTCACATCTGTGGATGGAAACATGTAGAGGTTTCTAATGGTAGGGTCTGCAAAAATCCTACAAAACACCCCATGAGAGAAAGAACAACTGTTGGACATTTGCCGCTAAGAAGGCATCAGATGAGGAAGGGAGGCAGTAACAGCATCAACAGCTTAAACAGCCACATCCTCCTTCTCATTAACTTACTCACTTATTCAGTAGGTTTGATTTGAGCGCCACATGTGCCAGGCACCATTCTAAAATCCGGGGGTACATGAGTGAGCAAAACAGCTATAGTTGCTCTCTTGGAGCTTATGTGGTAATGGAAGAAAAGCAGACAATAAACATAACAAGTAAATTAAATAAGACGTTAAAAGATGGATTTTAAAATCAACAATGATCTTAACTGGAACATATAGTCAGTTTTCACTGGATGAAAACATGGAAGCGGAGAATATTCTTTCCAGAGAAGTGGCTCTGAAAAGAAGGGAGATACAAGCCATGAGGTTAATGACAGGTCTTTACCTTTCTTTAAAGTGAGAGATACTGTTCTGTGTTTATATGCTAAAGGGAAAGAGCTTGAATATACAAAACAGAATAGGTCATTTAGTAGAGTCAGTGTCCAGAAGAAGTGAGAGAGATTAGAATTCTTATTAGAAGGTTAAATGGTCCCTCACCAGGGGTTTAATATGAAAGGAAGATTTTTATACTAGTCACTTTCCAAGTCCCTCTCTCTCTCTCTCTCTCTCTCTCTCTCTCTCTCTCACACACACACACACACACACACATGCACACACACAGAGTCACTTGGACCTTCTGTCTACACAGACTATGATATTATGTTGCCACGTCTTCTAATAACATTTGAAGGACTGTCGACCTTTTTGAACTCGTTCTTCTTCTAACAATGCAATAGAATAAAACTTTGTAACAGACAAAGCTTCCAGCTTTGTACTCCCTTTGATTACTGTGGTTTGTAGAAAGGCATATGTAATTCAGAGAGTCTCAAAAAGAGTCTCTAGATAGATAGGTAGATAGGTAGATGATAGATAGATAGATAGATAGATGATAGGTAGATTAGATAGATAGATAGATAGGTGATAGATGATAGATTAGATAGATAGATGATAGATAAGATAGATAGATAGATAGATAGATAGATAGATAGATAGACAGATAGATCTGCAAGCATATTCTCTTGCATGACATCACAGGAAAAATATTTTCTGAATTAAATGTGAGGATTTCAGGATGTCTTCATTTCCTAAGTGATTCTCAGAAATTTAGAAGTCCAGTTCCCTCTTGTCTTTTTGAATCTTACTGTGACTGACTGAAAAATGACAGTAAGTAATAATAAGAATTTAAACATTCTATCAAAATATCTTTTTGAATCTTGAGCATATGGTATATCTGGTCCTGTTTTTAAAAATGTAGACCACTCACTGCTAAGCCTCTGTAGATGTTCACGCTGCCTCATTTTCTTTTCTTTGCAAATGGCACTCATTATGTGTAAGGAAAATAGCAAAGGTTATCCTGCTCTGCAAATAAGGTAACTCATCTAATTCTAATAACCATGGTCTAATCTTGGCTCTTCCAATAATACTAAAATAATTGAAAAGCACACCATGAACAAGTCTAAAACACCAATGTGACACAAAACTAATTAATCACTATCAATTTAATATGTGCCCTATCCATTCAACCAGCTCAGCTCCTCTTGACTTTATGGATGATATTCACTCAGTTCACTGTGCACATCAATCCCCCAGAAAATGGAGTTCCGTCTCTCCTCCTCCTACAAAAGTAGTTTAATACCGTGAACTCTTTCTATCATAATTCTACAGGTCAATTCTATCATCTTTCAGAGACTACCTCTTCCTCAAAGGAGTACATGAACTGGAGCTGTGAATTTGCATTGCAGTGTCTTGAAAGTATTTCTGGGCTACGTTTCCTTTCTAAAATTGTTCATCTCCTTTCAAGATCACAGTGGAGACCTCTCCACTGGCATTTCTATTTCTCTAGAAACACCACAAAGGTCAATGATAATTTTTCCCTTTATTTGTGTGTTGTAGGTGGAATTATGTACAAAATGTAGTTAACCTATTTGTAATAAGGAACATGTCCATCATCCTCGAGGCTAATCCTCAATTTTATTCAATACACAGTCAAGCACATTAATTATCTTTTATTTATACCTTGAACTTAAACACTACAGACTCATTTTAGCTTTTAAGTAAATAAAGCCCACTGTATGGTCTTAGGCAAGTTGCTTAAATGTTCAAAGCAGCTATTTCTTCATCTGTTATAAGTGGGAAACAATATCATTTATCCCATGTTGTACAGTGCCTGAAGTGTTGGATAAATGTTATCTCTTACTCTTACTATTATTACTCAGTTGCTGTCTGGCCTGAAATATGTTACCAAGCATAGAGGATCTGCTCTGTGGGAGGAAACAATAAGGATAATCTAGACCAGATGCTCCAGGGTCACTGTCTCTGCAGTAATGGGATACGGGCTGTGTAAGAGGCTGACGATGGTAGGAGAGTAAGAATTTTAAAGTACAAGGACAAAGCTCCTTATTAAGGGATCACCTAGGTCACGAAATATCCTAAGTCTTGTCAGCATAGAAAGCACAGGTTTGGGGGTCATTCCCTCTTTAGACATGCGCCCTACCTTTGGGAAAGGATGGACCCTTCATGACATTTGTACATTTATATAATATCGAGCTTATTTTCCCAGCCAGATCTTTCCTCATAAAGATTTGGAAATGTACATTTGCCTTGAAAGTAACATTTCTAGGGATTCCTCCCTTAAGAGGTCCGGAACTCTGCCAACTTCCCTTGGAGTCAGTGTATGTTAGTTGGGCAAGTTCCCATTGAAATTTTATCTTAGGCAGGATAGCAAGTTTTCTTTTTCTCCCACAGTGTTTAAAATATATAGTTATTAAGAATACAAGGTTAGGGGCTTCCCTGGTGGTGCAGTGGTTGAGAGTCCACCTGTCGGTGCAGGGGACACGGGTTCGTGCCCCGGTCCGGGAGGATCCCACATACCACGGAGCGGCTGGGCCCGTGAGCCATGGCTGCTGAGCCTGCACGTCCAGAGCCTGTATTCCACAACGGGAGAGGCCACAACAATGAGAGGCCCGCGTATTGAAAAAAAAAAAAAGAATACAAGGTTAAAATATGAGGCCATTCTTATATCATTGTTTTCAAACACGTGCTAAAGATAGTGCCATGTCATTCTGGATATGCCAGAGCAATCACTATTTTTCAGCCATCATGACCAAAGCTAGTGGGAAGATTGTGCTCAGTTAGGTTAATCTTCAAACATGCTCACCCTGTGGGTGAATTTATTTCCCAGCCTCCTTGATTCTGCACTTGGCTGTGGGGTTTACTTTGGCCAGTGTGATGTTGGGAGGCATAATAGGAGCAGAGGCTTGAAGAGGGCTTTTGTGGGTCGCTTGCTCTGTCACCTCCAGGCTTTGCCCTTTAAGAACATGCCTGGGATTGCCTGCTGGTCCTAGCAGGAGGATGAGAGACTGCTGGAGCACAGCAAATTTCCTCAGATAGTCCAGACCAGTCAGCTGTCCACAGATGCTGAAGAATAAGTGATTATTGTCTTAGTCCACTGAGCTTTTGTAGTTTGTTATGCAGCATTTTTTGGCATACAACAGTAATTGACTGAATAGTCACAGCATGTCGCATTGCACCATGTAGCACAACTTATGTTGGTTTCTATTCTTAATTTATGGAATATTTAATTAAGCTCAACCCAGACGCCAAAGAACCATCATAGGAAACTCTGACATCATAGGAAAAATAGTACATAAAAGAGGGACGTAGGAAAACCAGCTAGATGGCTCCTACTGTCTTTAATTAATTTCTTGTTTAAGACACTGTTAAAAAATGAATAAATAAATCATACCACTGTGCTTGTACTCAGCACATTCTTTTTTTTTTTTTTTTTTTGCGGTACGCGGGCCTCTCACTGTTGTGGCCTCTCCCGTTGTGGAGCACAGGCTCCGGATGCGCAGGCTCAGCAGCCATGGCTCACGGGCCCAGCCGCTCCATGGCATGTGGGATCTTCCCGGACCGGGGCACGAACCCATGTCCCCTGCATCGGCAGGCGGACTCTCAACCACCGTGCCACCAGGGAAGCCCTCAACACATTCTTTGAGAGACACTGTTGGTACCCTCTCCTAGTCCCCATCCACAGCTCCTTCTTCCAGGTTAATTTCAGTGGTTGTTTAAGGATATCCTTGAGACCTAGTTATGGCCAATAGAGATGTAAAGGCAGAAATATCTGGATGGGAGGTTTCTAAGATACATTTTTTTAAAAATAAAAACACTCAGGTGGCATGCCCTTCAGCCACTCCCTTCCTGCATAGAACATAAATATCATCATGATGAACAGAAGTGCGACAGCCATTTTTGTGCACGAGTTGACATACGAGGAAAAGGCCAAGAGATGTATAGAGAGAGTGGCTCTACCATCACTGAGCTTCTGAACCAATGCCAGCAGCACCCTGTTTTCCAGGCTCCTAGTTATATGTGGAAAATAGCCTCTTCCTTAAGTCAGTCCTCTGTTCCTTGCAATATTTGTAAGCCTCTCTCTGTTGCACTTTATATAAGCAAAAAGAAAAAGTCAAGATATACTATGGCCTAGAGTCCCCATGCTAAGTTTATTAGTCTAGTTATTCTCAGTAAGCAAAATCATCATTATATAGTATCTATCACCATCAAATCCCTCAACACCTTTATTACCTGAAAATAAAGGCATTAATCCTTGAATTAAATTGATTAATTTCTAAATTTTACTGTATTCAAAGAAACAAAAGATGCTTTAAGATTAGGATCTATACCCTTGGTGAATGAACAAAAGAAAAATTTCTAAAGTGATTAAAGATGAAATGCTTTTGAAAAGGTTATCCATATATCAAAAGCTCAAAACATCAATATCAAATGGTTAGTAAAATATAGGCGTACTGTAAGATACAATTAACTTGTCTTCAGAGTATTACAGGTTCTCCTGTAAGCCTAATTTGCACTCTTTCTATGGCTTTCTTGTATTCACAGTAGAGATTAGGAAATCGTTAGCTTAGTCATTAATTGGTAAAGATTTCTTTCCACCAGTGACTTTTCATTGAATACTAACACATGATTAAGCCCACCTCACATATCAAGAGAAATGATGTGAAACCATGTGAAACCCTGGAAATATTCTGTGACTATTGAAACCTACTAAATAATTCTAGATCATGGATCCAATGCCTTTTTTCAAATATTAAAATTATGTCCTTCCATTTCATGATAGAAACATGAGTAATGCAATTATAGGGTTTATAAACCTCACTCCAAGAATAGGTCAGTAGAAATCAATTTGATCCTTGATTTCTTTTCTCAAAGTCACTGAAATAGCTCAGAATTTAAGTTACATATGTCATGTAGATTTGATTGACACCATAAGGTTTTCATCTAAATTCGAAACCTAACTCTGGATATATTTGACCATTTTTATTGCATTTAGTCATGAGACTTGAGTTCTGATAAGCTAGAATGTGTGATGTGGCTGGATCATACCAAACAGGTTACTTCTGAAACGAGTTTGAATCAATAATCCCAAAGAAAAGGGGTGTGGGTGTGGGGGGGGCAGTAAAGCCTATTTTGCTTTAGTTCTATTGTGAAATAAAATCAAAACCATTAAAATGAAAACTCTCTTCATCACAAATATAATTTGCAATCTATACTAGATATAGAGGGGGAATAGATAGCAGCTAAAATAGACAGATAAAGCCAAATGAAGGAGCTAAAAGCAAAAGGAAACTAGTGACAGAAACAGAATGTAGGCCAGCAGGCAGCCCAGCCAGCACAGTGAAAATGTGAATAAGCACATTCGGGAACCAGCCTCCAATCATGGATGCCTGCTGAACAGAAGGCTTTCTCTTCATTAATCTGCTAGAAAAAGGAAGGTTTACTTGTCCCACGTCAGAGAGATATGAGTACCTCGTCAGAGAAGTCTTTTTTTTTTTTTTTTTTCCTTTAAAGAGAACAGCAGGGCTTGATGGTGGAGAGGAAGGAGGCAGAAAGGGAGGCAGAAATTCCTTCTGGCTTGATCAGCTTCCCCAGTGGCAGTCAGGTAACAACTGGGAAAATGAAATGCAAAAACTTATTTTGTCTGGAATCCCCGAATGATGAAACACTGAGACAGGGAAAGAGGATGGTGATATTAATAACAGAGACTATCCCAGGCCTTTTGCATTGCCTGTGGAAAGCTGTTAGTACTGTGTTACTCCTGGTCGCCAAATCTAAAAGATGGTCTCTCTGTGCTGTCCCTTTCTATGGATTCATGTTCTTAAGGATATGTGCTCCAAAGATGCCCTCCCTCCCTCTCCCCAGTCGCAGCTGCTGGATACTGAAGCTCTGTAAAAATCAGAACATTAAAATGACATTGCGGATTAGTTCTCAGGGGGAGAGTGTTCAGAAGAAGAGGGAAGGGGAATCAGGGTATAACTCTCCTTTTCTTTCTACCTTTGTGCAACAAGCTAAGCTCTTTGAATGAAGAAGAGAAAAACCACGGGTTCAAGAAGTACATAGTCGGCAGACCAGTGTGTCCACATGGAGATATATTTTTGTTATTTTGGTTTGAAAGGAAAATTTGAGCTTTGAATAGCCAGAAGAGGCCTGATGATGTGGCCAACAAATATCTTTATTCAGCTTCATCTTTCTCCACATCGTTAGCCCCCCAGCATTCTAGCAGACCAAACCCTTTGCTTTTCTCTGAAATCCACTCCACTGGTCTCTAAGAAAACCTGCCTCTCGCCCTCTATCTTGCCACACCACACTTCTAGTCCTCTGACAAGACTCCAGAAAACTCCCCCACGAAGGCAGACTTCAGTGCTCTCTCCTCTCTGCTTCTTTAAGAGTATCTTGAGAAGGCTTTAATTCGAGCACTTTCACAGGTCGGCTTCCTAGTCTATTTTTCAAAAGACCATAAGCAACTTGAAGACAAAATCTCTACCTTGTTCATCTTTTTATCCTGAACTACATGCACATAACAGGTACTCCAAAACATCCACTTTTTAGTGAACTAAGAGTTACCTTTTCCTCTTTTTTATGTTATTCTTGATATCAGCTCTCTTCTTAGCTAAAGAAAAACAAAATGCTTGTTGATTAAGTCCAACTGATAGAACCCATTCTTCACCCCTGACTTTAACTTGGTAAGTTCTCCACCTATGTTGAGATTGTAGAAATAGATTTTGATAATAGTTCAGGATAATTTTCCAGATGATGGGTTTTTGGGGACAGACTCTGACTTATCAATTGGTCTCTTTGTATTTAAATCATATTTTTCCTCAGCAAAAGAGCTGCAGGCTGGGCTCAGGAATGTAACAAAAATCCAGTTCCTACAGAAGAAGAAAGATGACAAGTGAAGCCACAGAACAGTGTCCAGGCACCACAGGGGTGGCCCTGTTATTTCTTGGAGGTATTGATGATGTCATTGGCTGTTCTGCAATGTCCAGTCCAGAGCAGTGGATTTGACCACCCAGAGAGGACAGTCCAAGTGTATGCTGGCTTCAGTTTAGGGTCATTCAAATCAGCCAGTTCTCAGTCTTCTAAACACTGACCCCCTAGGGAAAGCGATGCAGCTTGGTAGTCGTCAAATGATCATTTCTGTGACCAGAAAGACTGGTAGGGGTCAGTTTGATTCTCATTCCACTCTTTCCTTTCTGTGGAAAACAAAGGGGAAGCAGTTTTAATCATGCCTCCATTTACATTATACAAGAGCCTCATGGGGGTGCAATTTTCTCTCTCTTTCTTTTCCTCTCTTTCATTGAGCATCAACTCTATTTTTTCATCTGGATCAAGAATTAGCCCCAGAGGATGAGGATTTTCATTTGAATCAAATACATTAAATCGACATGACTAATATTAAGCCAATGCTTGGAGAAACCAGGGTCAGGAACATCTGGTGTTAGCCTCCTCCCCATGTTTAATATGAACAAGTAGGACACAACCCTCATTGGCATAGCTGGGACCAGGGCTACAGTTCCATGGAATGAGTATGGATTTTCCATAGGAAGAAGTCAGTGAGATGAAGTGGTCCCTGCTACGGACATGTGGCAGTAGCCCCCAGAATTCCAGTCTCCAAACAGAAACTAAGGAAGATGACTCTGCAGCAGGGCACATCCCAGCTCATCCAGCTCCAGGAGAAGTGTCAGAAAAGACATGTGGCAGTAGCCCCCAGAATTCCAGTCTCCAAACAGAAACTAAGGAAGATGACTCTGCAGCAGGGCACATCCCAGCTCATCCAGCTCCAGGAGAAGTGTCAGAAAAGCAGCAACGCCTCTTCTTAACGGCATGGCTAACAGACACTTTTTTTAACGGAAATATGTTGCCTACTAACGCTCTGTAGCTCTCCTTCTTCCAATCCCAACATAAAAATAATGACACAGAGTTTTTTAAATGAAGTATTAACCTAATAAGTAAATATTGGTCTGACCATGACTAACTGAAATGGAGTTGAAGTGGGGTTGGGAGGCAGGTCTCAATAAATAGCAAGAGTGGTGCCCCCAAACCCATTACCCAAGTTACTTGGTAGTTTACACCTTTAAAAAAATCCACCTTCTGATTTCACAGATTCCTTTCCTCCTGCATGTCAGAACAGAGCAGAGTTTATGTCGAACAGATGGTTTCCATGTACACACCCCATACTCACTGCCGTGCCAACCTTATGCTTCCTTCACTTTCTTCATGAAAACAGGCATGCTGAAAATATGTTTGCGGGTGGCACAGAAATGCTGCGCACATTTTAGCCGTCATGTCAAAGCAGGAAAAATTCAGAGCCATAACAAGTAAAAACAAAAACCACTGAAAAGTATTTTTCCCCCACCAGGCAATAGTCATTTCCATGGTGGAACATGGTGAGTCATCAATGCATTGTGTTGAGTGCCATTCAAAGAAAAGACGGGTGGGTATGATGGACATCAAGACAGCAAAAACTTGGAACAGGATCAGGCATCTCTTGCTGTAACAAAGGGTTTCAGTTCTTGTCAATTTCAGAAAGCAGGTCTCTGCTTCCATGGTGAGGGAAGCAGCAAAGGAAGAAGAAAACGAGTTGGCTTATTAAATATCACCTAGTTTTGCACTTAGTTGTCTGCACAAAAAATTGTAAGTTGCCTCTTTTTTGCTCTAATGTTTTATATCATGTAAAGTACACCTATTAGAGACCCATGAATTAAGTAAATATTATAAATAACAAAGCAAATATTAAAATATTACAAATAATAATAGTCTCTGAGCCCTCAAGCTATTATTTAGCTTGCCAAACTGTTGCAGGAAGGGGACCCCTTCCAGGGCCCGAGAGTGGGCTCTTGTCTAACACTTGGACATGAATTGTCTGAGGAGACACACGTGCTGACAAAGCAAGAGACTTTATTGGGAAGGGGCGCCTGGGTGGAGAGCAGGAGGGTAAGAGGGCCCAGGAGGACTGCTATGCCATGTGGCTCACAGTCTCAGGTTTTATGGTAATGGGGTTAGTTTCTGGGCTGTCTCTGGCCACACTCTGACTCAGAGTCCTTCCTGGTGGCACATGCATTGCTCAGCCAAGATGGATTCCAGGGAGAAGGATTCTGGGAGGTTGGTAGGACATATGGACTAGCGTCTCCTTTTGACCTTTCCCAAATTCTTCCGGTTGGTGGTGGCTTGTTAGTTCCATGTTCCTTACCAGGACCTCCTGTCATAAAACAACTCATGTGAATGGTTACCTGGCCAGGGTGGGCAGTTTCGGTCAGTGGTTCCCCTAACAAAACCACATCATCTATGAGTCCATTTGTAGACTGCCTCCTTGTATTCTGGATTATTCTGAAGCTAACAATGAGGATCTTAAAAAAAAAAAAAAATCAGGCATCTGTTTTCTCTTACACAGTAAATGCTCATTCAGAGGAAGTGTTGTCCTAGATATTGTATCAGCAAAGTATACAAGGCAAGTTTCTTTTTATAAGTCATTTAATCCCACGGGTCATTAACCTATCATATTTAGAGTCGGAAGAAATCTTAGAGATCAACTGATTTACTTCTAAAATATGGGAATTGATTCCACTGAATTATAAGCAACAGGCTATCCACCTATACCATAAAGCATAACACTTTCAGAGACAGCCAACTCCCTACCACCTTTTATTCTTGACAAGTACAACTTTTATTTCATTAGTTCAAGAAATATCTACTCATCACCTTCTGAGACCCAAAGGATCCTTTTTGAGCACTAAAAATATAAAGAGGATTAATGAAGTAGTCTCTGCCCTCAAAGTAGCTCATAGCCTAGTTAGGGAGCACTCTTTACTTTTCCTTATGACATTTGCCTAAGCTTATAATTACATATGTATTAGTATAATTATCTGTTGAATTACTCTCTCCTCTGTTAAAATGTAAGCTTCATGAGAGAAGGGGCTAAATCTGTTCAGCAATTACCTCTAGAGCCCAGACAATGTCCCAAACACATAATAAATGTGTTGAATAAATGTGAATAATTGATTACCTTTAGAAGATCACTTTAGCCAAGTGAAACACAAGTGAGATAAGGATGTTCCAAGTGGACAAGCAGCATCTAAAGTGGCAGGAGATGAGAGAGGGGCACGCTAAGGAGCCACTAGTATTTCAGCTTGGAAGGAACTTGGAGATGAAATTTGAGAAGGCCAAGATGTAAGGCTGAACAGGAGATGGTCTGGATTATGAAGAGCCTTTACATTGTACTAAGGAATTTAGATTCCCCTATTATTATGATGGGGACTAATCTATCAACAGCTTTCAAGCAAGAAAATAACATCATCAGCTCACATTTTTGAGGGATTGGGCTGGCAAGACTGTGGAGTGTGGTGGGAGGAGAGTGAAATAGAAGCTAGTATGGTGCACAAAGGTGATGGATATGAGGGTAGAGAGGAGAGGGTTTTTCAACAAGTAAGAATGATCATATGTAGCAGATGCAAAGATTCATCATTGCCTCCCAGATTTCTGGCTGGGGTGATATAACGTGTACTGTAGGAAATTATTCTGTTTCTTGGAGAGGAGGTCATATTGAAGTTCCCTTTGAACATCTAGGTGGATGGCAATTATATAATTCTGGGTTCAATAAAGAGATTTGGGAGTGATTAATATTATCTATTAATATAGATAATAATTAAAACCTGAGCAGGAATGATTTCCCAAAAAAGCAGATGTAGAATGAGAAGCTAAGAGTGCCAAAGAAAGAAGAAGACAGTTGCTAAGAAGCTAAGGAGCAATCAGAGAGTTAGGGAAAAAAACAACAACAGAGCAACATCATGGAAATCATGAAAGGAAAGAATTCCCAAAGACAGAGAGTGCAAGAAAAAACAGTTAACTGTGTCAATGTGGCAGAGAGGAAAGGTAAGACCAGGGCTGAAAAAATCTTCATTATTATATTCAAAATGTAGGTCATAGATGATTTGGATGAGAGCCATTGAGAGGAGTGAGAAAAGTGGAAGCTAGAAAGCTGTCTTTTATTGCAGGGCCAGCTCTATAGAGTGTAATGTTGCTTATTTATTATTCTGAATCAAGTTTTCCCTTCACATAGATGGTTAAGTATCTGAGGAGGAAGGAGTACAAATTTTTTGAGCTTCAATGAAGAACTATAGTAAATAAATATTTTATTTTGTTTCAACAAATATTTATCAAGTCTCTGCTAAGTGTCAGCTCTGTGCTAGGCGTTACAGACATGAAGTTGAATAAGCCATGATCCCTGCCCCCAAGGGGTTCAAAATATATTTAAGGAGACACAAATACACACTTCAATATGGTAAGTGCTATAGTAAAAGTATATAGAGGTGCTATGGAAACACAAAAGATGAAATCATTGGTTTTGCCCCTGCTAGTCGGGAATGGAGGTTGCAGAGAAGAAAGGGCACTTTTAACAGGACTTTGAAGAATTGATAAGATCATATGGGCATACCTCTGTTTAGTGCAGGGTGTATGTTTCTGAAAATGAATGAACTAATAAATGATTAAGTAATATGAGTAGTCTTTGTGGCATGGTCCCCATGGAACTGCATATCAAGCATCATACACTAAACCAGCTGTGGAATTCTCTTTAAATTCCCTCAAGCATGACAAGTTGCAAGCCATAATTTCATTCACATGCAGTTCATACAATAGCAGATCAATCTTACCAAGCTGTAGGGATCTATAGGATATAAATAAGGTAAAAGTACTTCTTCCAACCTCTAACTGCAGATGTGGGCTTTCTAATTCATTGACTATTACCCTGAATGTACCATAGAAGATATAAAACTTCATGGTGTAGTTTCTTGGCAATTTTTTTGTACCTCCAATAACATCACTTCTATTCATCTTGTCAGCTGTGAAGGGTCAAAGCTGTTTACCAAAAGATAAAATAATGGAAGAAAGAGAGGTCAAGGAAGAGTAAAGGTGGAATTAAAAACGAAGTGTGGCACCATTAAAACTGAAGCATCCTGTGAAAGGCTCCTTCCTCCTCACCTGCTGAGAGGTTGGACTGATTGTCAGTCTACTGAACTGGCTCATCCATCACACACATTAACATATTAGATAGATGGATAGGTAGATAATAGATAGACAGACAATGTAGAGGTGTCAATATATATATATTTGAGATAAAGAGCACTGTAATGAGTGTGTGTTATATAGGGCAGCACTAAGTGTGAAATGTAAAAAATAGAAAAGTCCCAGTATATATTATCATATGGATTCATGAAGGTACATGTGTAAGAAATTTGGTGTGACTAAAGTGGAGTGTGCATGGCACAGAGGAGTAAGAGATAAAATTGGAAAGGTTAAGCTCTGTGTAATTTGTGAATACCACTGTATGCTATACTAAAAAGTGTGCACTATATTATGCAGCAAGAAGCAGACTCAAATTCTAAAAAGAAAAGTAGCACAATCACTAACACTGATGGAAATATGGAGAAAGTGCCAGAGGCTGGACAAGCCGAAGACAGGGATACCAGTGGGGAGGCTGAGAGACCCAGAACAGCAGGATTGAAAGAAGCTGGGGGTATACCACTGGATGCCCAGGGGACAAGAGAGTTCCTCTACACAAGGTCATCAAAAGTCAAAGACTGGGGGTTTCCCTGGTGGCACAGTGGTTGAGAATCTGCCTGCCAATGCAGGGGACACGGGTTCGAGCCCTGGTGTGGGAAGATCCCACATGCCGCGGAGCAACTAGGCCCGTGAGCCACAACTACTGAGCCTGCGCGTCTGGAGCCTTTGCCCCGCAACAAGAGAGGCCGCTATAGTGAAGGGCCTGTGCACCACGATGAAGAGTGGCCCCTGCTTGCCGCAACTAGAGAAAGCCCTCGCACGAAACGAAGACCCAACACAGCCAAAAAAAAAAAGTCAAAGATTCCCAGTGGTGGTTCTGGGGAGCAGTCCAGTGCAGGTTTGAATGGGCAGTGGCAGAAAGAGAAGGTGGTTTTAGGAGTTATCTTCCAGGCCCTCTTTGTTCCTATTAAGCAAGCACCACCAAGTTTAAGAAACAAATTATTACTAAAAGGTTCACGCCCTCTAAATTTCCTTCTTCTTCTCCTTTCCCTCTCTCCACCAGATATAACCACCTTCCTGAATTTGGTGTTTATTATTAACATTAATTAATTTCCCTTCTACTATATATGTTAACTGTTCAAGAATATATACAATTTGTTTTGCAAATTTTAGTACTTTATATCAATGGTGTCATGCTCTATATATTTGTAACCTACCTTTTTTATCAGGAAATCATAATCATGGATTCTATAACTGTAATTTGTTTGTTTTCACTAGTATTCCATTATGTGAACATAGCATATTACACCTGTTCTCTTGTTTATGGACATTTAAGTTGTTTCTGTTTTCTTACTATATGAATAATGCTGCTCCAAACATTCTTGTACTTATTTTCTCTTTTATGTTTAAGAATTTCTTTAGAATATATACCTAAGAGTGAAATTGCTGGCTTTGTTTTTATCCACCTATAGAAAAAAACAGAATGTGATTAATCACATCTTCAGTTAATGATACACACCCATCATTATTATTAGTCCATGTGTGGCTGCTTTTATTTGTTTACTTTAAGCTAGTTCTTTACAATATATAAACAATACAATACAATATATAAACAATATGGTCCCCTTGTCTCATACCTTGCCTCTTCTTAGCCCTAAGTAATCATCAGTCTGAAGCCTATGTTCATTGTTCCCTTGCTTTCTTTTTACTATCATTCTATTGTATCTATTAGTATTTCTAGAATTTTTAAATTTACTTTTTAGCTTTATCAAAAGAGACACATGAACATTAACCCTTACAGCACACACACACAAAAATTAATTTTAAATGGATTATATTTTAACAATGGAAATGAGAAAACAGCATATCAAAATTTTCAAGATACAGCTAAAGTAATGCCAAGGGGGATACTTATAGCACTATACATCTATGTTAGCAAAAGGGGGAGTCTAAAATCAGCTACCTCAGTTTCACCTAAAGAGACTAAAAAAACAAAGGCCAAATTAAGCTGAAGAAAGAGATAATACAGACCAGAGTAGAAATCAACAAAATAGAAGAAAGAAAACCTGTAGAGAAAATCAATGAAACCAAAATTTGGGGATGGGGGGAGTGTTGGTTTTTATTTTGTAGTTTAGAAAATCAATAAAACTGATAAATCTCTGCCTAGGCTGATTAGGAAAAAAGAGAGAAAGCAAAAATTACCAGTAACAGAAATGAGAAGTGACATCATTACAGATTATAAAAGACTAATGAGAGAATATTATGAACAATTTTGTGTTAATAAATTCAGTAACTTAGATAAAATGGATAAATTCCTTGAAAGACACAAACTACCAATGTTAAGCATAAATAAATAACCTAATGGCTTTATACATATTTTTTAAGTGAATTTTTATTTTTTTATTTTTTTTATTTTTTTTTTTTTTCGCGGTACGCGGGCCTCTCACTGTTGTGGCCTCTCCCGTTGCGGAGCACAGGCTCCGGACGCGCAGGCTCAGCGGCCATGGCTTACGGGCCTAGCCGCTCCACGGCATGTGGGATCTTCCCAGACCGGGGCACGAACCCGTGTCCCCTGCATCGGCAGGCGGACTCTCAACCACTGCGCCACCAGGGAAGCCCTAAAGTGAATTTTTAGTTAAAAATCTTCCTACAAAGAAAACTGAAGATGACTTTACTGGTAAACTTTACCAAACATAAAGAAGAAATAATACAAATTCTATACAATCTCTGACAGACAATTGAATAGAAAGGAACACTTCTCAACTCATTCTCCAAGGCCAGTATTACTCTCATACCAAAACCAGACAAAAACAACAGAAAGAAACTACAGACTAATATCCTTCATGAACACAGATGCAGACATTCTTACAAAATTTGGGCAAATTGAATCTAACAATACATAAAAAGTTTATTACATCGTGATCAAGTTGGATTTCTCTAAGGAATAAGAGGTTGCTTTAACCTAGTATTTGAAAATCAACCAATGTAATTTACCATATTAGAAGACTAAAAAAGAAAATCAATATGACTATCTCAATAGATGCAGAAAATGTATTTGACAAAATCCACACCTATTTTTGATTTTTTAAGGAAATACTTAGTAATAAACATAAAAATATGAAAGACATATATAATAAAAACTATAAAACTTTTCTGGGAGAAATTAAAAGCCTAAAATTATAGCTATATTATTTTCATTGATGGAAAGATTGAATATTGTTAAGATGTTAGTTCTCCCCAAATTGATCTATAGATTAAGTGTGATCCTAATCAATACCCCAGCAGCTTTTGGGTGGAAATTGACAAGCTGATTTAAAAAGTCCCATGGATAGACAGGTGCATGTAAATCAATGAAGTTAGATTATTCCCTCATACCATACACAAAACTAAATTCCAAATGGCTTAAAGACTTAAATATAAAACATGACACCATAAAACTCCTAGAAGAGAACATAGGCAAAACATTCTCTGACATAAATTGTACCAATGTTTTCTTAGGTCAGTCTCCCAAGGCAATAGAAATAAAAACAAAAATAAACAAATGGGACCTAATTAAACTTAAAAGCTTTTGTACAGCAAAGGAAACCATAAACAAAACAAAAAGACAACCTACAGACTGGAAGAACATATTTGCAAATGATGCTACAGACAAGGGCTTAATTTCCAAAATATGCAAACAGCTCGTACAACTCAATAACAACAAAACAAACAACCAATTGAAAAACGGGCAGAACCCCTAAATAGACTTTTCTCCAAAGAAGACATACAGATGGCCAACAGGCACATGAAAAGATGCTCAACATTGCTAATTATTAGATAAATGCAAATCAAAACTGCAATGAGGTGTCACCTGACACCAGTCAGAATGGCCATCATTAAAAAGTCTACAAATAGGGCTTCCCTGGTGGTGCAGTGGTTGAGAGTCCGCCTGCCGATGCAGGGGACACGGGTTCGTGCCCCGGTCCAGGAGGATCCCACATGCCTAGGAGCGGCTGGGCCCGTGAGCCATGGCCGCTGAGCCTGCGCATCCAGAGCCTGTGTCCCGCAACGGGAGAGGCCACAACAGTGAGAGGCCCGTGTACCGCAAAAAAAAAAAAAAAAAAATCTACAAATAATAAATGCTGGAGAGGGTGTGGAGTAAAGGGAACCCTCTAACACTATTTTTTTTTTTTTTTTTTTTTGCAGTACGCGGGCCTCTCACTGTTGTGGCCTCTCCCGTTGCGGAGTACAGGCTCCGGATGCGCAGGCTCAGCGGCCATGGCTCACGGGCCCAGCCGCTCCATGGCATGTGGGATCCTCCCGGACTGGGGCACGAACCCGTGTCCCCTGCATCGGCAGGCGGACTCTCAACCACTGTGCCACCAGGGAAACCCTCTCTAACACTATTGATGGGAATGTAAATTAGTGCAGCCACTGTGGAGAACAGTACGGAAGTTCCTTAAAAAACTAAAAATAGAGTTACTATATGATCCAGCAATCCCACTCCTGGGCATATATCTAGAGAAAACTCTAATTTGAAAGGATACATGCACCCCAATGTTCACTGCAGCACTATTTACAATATATGGAAGCAGCCAAATGTCCAAATGAATGGATAAAGAAGTTGTGGTACATATTAACATATATACAATGGAATATCACTCAGCCAAAAAAAAGCACAAAATAATGCCATTTGCAGCAACATGGATGGACCTAGAGATTATCATACTAAGTGAAGTAAGTCAAAGACAAATATCATATATCACTTATATGTGGAATCTAAAATGTAATACAAATGAATTTATTTATAAAACAGAAATAGACTTATGGACATAGAAAGCAAACTTATGGTTACCAAAGGGGAAAGTAGGGAAAGGAGGGATAAATTAGGAGTTTGGGATTAGCAGATACAAACTATATAAAAGAGATAAAAAGAAAGGTCCTACTGTATAGCACAGGGAATTATATTCAATATCTTGTAATAAACTAATAAAATGGAAGAGAATTTTTAAAGCTCCCATGGAAAAACAAAGGAAGTAGAAAAGCCAAAAACTACATTGAAAAGGAAGAACAAAGTTGGAGAACTTAGACTAACTCACTTCAAGACTTATTTAAAGTCTTGAAACTAATTTACTTATAAAGCTTATTTACTGTAGCTTATTTGCTTATAAAGCTACAGTAATAAAGACAGAGTGGCATTGGGGTCAAGATAGACAAACAGACCAATGAAACAAAATTGAGTCCAGAAATAGAATCACAATCAAGCCAATTGATTTTTGACCACAGTCAAAGGCAAATCAGTGGAAAGTATGTCTTTTGAAAAATTTGTCCTGCAAATATTAAATATACATATGGAAGAAGAAGAAGAAGAAGAAGAAGATGAAGGAGGAGGAGGAGGCAGGGGAGGAGGGACAGCAGGAGGAGGAGGACAAGGGGTGGGGAGGACGAAGGGGAGAAGAATAATGATATCTGCCACAGGGAAAGAAGCTCAATCCATACCTCACATCATATAAAAAATAAACTCAAAATGGATTTTAGACCAAAATACAAAAACTAAAACTATGGACCTTCCAAAAAGATATCTAGACAATCTTTGTGAACTTGGATTAGGCAAAGATTTATTAAACACACACCAAAAGTAAGACCCATGAAAGAAAAAGAAAAGTTGATAAATTGAATTTCATCAAATTTTAAATATGATCTCCAAGAGACTCTGTTTAAAAAAATGAAGAGACAAGACATAGTCTTGGAGAAAATATTTGCAAATCATATATCTAATAAAGAACTTTTGTCTGGAATATATAAAGATTTCTCAAAACTCAAGAAGAAAGAAAACAACCTAAAAATTGGTAAATCATTAGAACAGACACTTCAATAAGGAAGATATATGATGGCCGTTAAGCACTTATTGTTGTAAAATGGTATAACCACTTTGGAAAACAGTTTTTCAGTTTCATATGGAGTTAAACAGTCATACATATTGTATGTTTTTATTACATAAAATTATATGAAACGAAAGCTAATTGGTACTGACATAAAGTAGATCAGTTGGTGCCTGAACTAGGGTGAGGGGGTAATGAATAAGAAGAGTGGCAGGCAGGGACATGAGGAAAATTTGGGAGTGATGGATATGATTATTATCTTGATTGTGATGATGACTTCATGGAATATGTATGCATCAAAACTTATCAAATTATAAACTTTAAACATTAGCCCTGGAATTCCTACCTCCAGATTGTTGTAAGAGAAAGAGAAACAAATATACTTACATATTATCCATACACTGTGATTCGAGGTCTCTATTTTCTGCCAAACCTACATTCTGTCACAGAATTTGATACCTGTACTGGGGTAGCCCCCATAATAAACCCTTTCCAGATTCTGATGAGTCTTTTGCTCTTAAAAAGAAGTGTTTAAACTTCAGCCTGTGTTTAGAAGGCAGACAATTTCCTGAAAGATGTAGCAATAAGAAGAAGTGTAGGGAAAATTCAAAATGATGGTGTGCAATGATTACTTCTCACTTTCAGCAAAGCTCTAATAGAAGAGAGATACAGACTTATTCAGTCTGCATGTGGAGATGGAGAAGAACAGAACTCCAGAAAAAAGAGACGTGCTTGTTGCCTATGGCCTTCAGTTAAGTAGATTTAGAATCTGGGTATTTAAAAACATGCATGGCTGTAAAAGCCAATCACTTTTTGTTCCCCAATATAAGGTGTTATAAGTGATAGAACTAAAACTGAAATGTACAGGGCTTGTAAGTTGATTTTCAACTTACCTAATATTTGAGGCAAGTACATACTGGTCAGAAAAACAAAAAGGTGTTTTCATAAAATTTAAGAATCAGGAATAATTTTACAGAAAGTACCTAGGATATTTTCATAATTTCTGTACAACCAAGTAAAAGGAAAAATTGAAATTAAAAATTAAAAAATAAATAAGTAATATTGAGAGTGATTCATGTGGTTGTTTTCCATATAGTATTAACTTATTTAATATTTTAACTGAAGAGTTTGCTTTATTAATGCATTGTGTTTGGAGTCCAGCAGTGTAAATTATAACATTTTGCAATACCTAAACTCTGGTGAAATTATTAAAGTGTCATAACAAATCGAGTAGGAAACTCACAGACTATTAACGATTTAATAGTTCTAGTTCATAAGGGAATGCTAATCCCACTGAAGTACAGAAGTTATGGTTATTATGATTAACAACATATAAGAAGAGAAATAAGAAATGTGAAATTCATATTAAAAGTATAATATAAAATGCAATTATTATAAATTGACAGTGAGTCATGCAGTAAAATTTAAGCTAACTTTCCTAGGAAGCCATTACCTTGTGAGTCTGAACATTTATATGGGTATTTTTCCCACAGGGAGAGTACCCGACACTCCCATTTTGATTAAACTTACCAATATGTGCTTACTTCAGGATGAAGGAAGCTCTGTCAATGATTCTCTCAGATCTTCTCTGAAACTTTTCACCATTTTCAGGAGCCTCCCTCTTGTCTTCCCTGTTTTTTTTTCCTCCTTTGAGAAGACTTCTCATGTAACTGGAGTAGCTTTGTTCACAAGCTCAGAGAGCAGAAGTGCTAGGAGTTTATGACCATGAAAGAAGCTCTTAGCCAGCGACTGACCTGAGAGGGCAGATGAAAGTCCAGCTTCTTGGTATTGTGATGGGATAAACCTGATGCATAACTTATACTTCAGAGAAGCCATCGCCAGATGAGGAAGAAGCAACCCTCCACAGCACTTGGCCTGGGATTACCTACTTACCTGGCTATTGCCCCCTTTCCCTATTATTTTCCAACTTCTACTTTGCTGCTTTCTCCCAAGAGCACTTCCTCAATAAGCCGTTGGCACAAGACACTGCATTTCAGGGATGGATTCTGGGAAACTTGATGTAGGACAAAAGGGCTTATTAATGGACTTACCATGGACAACAGCAGAACAAGCAAAGTTTGGGGATAGGATTAGGACAGTTAGGTTATGTTAGTTCTAACAATATAATAATAATGTAAAATTTAAATTATTAATCCAAGAAGAGCTAATGGGTGGAATAATGAATAGAACTGATATTAAAGCACTTTTAGAAAAAAATGATTATAAAACTGAATAAGAAAGGTTTAGCATAAAACTATAGTACACCCTTTAAGTAAACAGCTATTTCCATTGGAAAGTAATTGAGTGTTTTGGACTATAGGTTAGTAACTTATGCCTAAGAAAATTTATATTGTAAATGGTAGCATAGATGTGGCTATTAGTGTGGTATCCCACAAAGCAGTCCACAATAGCCAGGCACCTCTAAAGTAGAGTTTCTCACCCTTTACAGCATTGACATTTTAGACCAGATAATTTTTTATCATTGGGAAGTGGGAGATGTGTGCAACACAGCATCCCCGGCCTCTACCCACTAGATACCAGCAGCACCTCCAGCATAGTCATGACAACCAAAAATGTCTCCAGACCTTACCAAAATGTCCCCTGGGAACAAAATCACTAGTCTAAAGTGAACTCTTTGCTCAAGAACAATCAACTCATTTGTGATGAAGAATATAGTATATACATATTTGAAGTAAAAACATGAAACAAAAACATGAGAAAATTTTGAAAAATTTTTACTACCTTATACATTTATAAGCCTTTCACTTTTTAGGAAATCACATTTTAAATGAAAGCATAATCATCTTTGTTTGACTTTATTGGTTTACAAGACTAGATTGTCTTTCAAGAAATTCTGACCTATTCAATAGCAAAGTGACCCTACACAGAATTACAGAATTAGTCATATAGAGATAGCTGTGACAATTTTTCAAATGGAACTCTTGTCAATATATGTTTAAACTCTGACCATAAAGATATAAATATTTGTCCATCAGTTGCCGGTTTCTTAAATGGACACAATTCCTAACAAATGATATTTTCAGATATAAAGATATAGACATAAATATGCTCTTCACAATTGTCTCTAAGAACAGCATAATACATGAATAATTTTTTGCAAATAGGGTCATCAGATTGCTCAGAATTTTCAGGAGAGGTGGGGGTAGAAAGAGGGTTACCAAAGGCACAGTTATCTGAATTTCAGCAAGGCATTGACAGGAAAGGAAAACATGGGCTGGGAAACATTACTGTTAATTGGTTTATATCCAGAAAGTTTATACTATTGAATCAGTATCAACTGAAAGGGGTTAATGCAGTATAAAACAGCTCAGTGTGTATGTAGCCTTCTCTCATTCAATGATTTAACAGTGCTTTGAATGAGACCTAGAAAGCATGCTTATCAAGTTTGCAGATGGCAAAGTTTAAGGAAATTTGCATATATTAGATGACAGAATAAAATTTTTAAATCTGAAAAAAAATGTTTCTAATTTAACAAAATGAAAAGAAAGGAATAAATGAAGAAGTCAATATACTAGCTTCAAAATGAAAGGCAGCTGTTCCTCTTAATACTTTTCTCTGTCAACGGCTGAGACATCCACACAGCTCCTGTACTGCATCCAGTTAGTCACCAGGTTCTCCAGTCTTGTCTGGAAGCATGGCTGGAATCTATCATCTCCACTCCACAGGTGGTATCACTGTCTCAATTCAGGCCTCATTATTGCTGCCTGACTGCAATAGGTGTCTAATTCATCCTCTTCTCACCATCCTCATGTTGAATTCATCCTAGCATGGCAGCCACAGCATTCTCTCTAAAACATGCATTGGACCAGCTCTGTCTCTTGCTGAAAACCCAGATCCAGTCTTCTGCAGTTTAGAGGACAACCCTATAGCAGCCTCCTCTACTTCCTTCTCCAGCCCTCCTGTCACTCCTGTCTCGTTCCTTACTCTCTATTAATATCCAACTACAGATAGTTCTGTTATTCAAATACCATGACCATGTTATTTCTTGCCTCCATGAGTTTGTTATCCCAAGTTCATGTGCCCAACTCACAGTGAGGCCAAACAAACCGAAAAGGGGAGTCTGGAACACAGAAAGGTTTATTGCAGAGCCGAGCAAGGAGAGCGGGTGGTTTGTACTCAAAAACCCTGAACTCCCTGATGGTTTTCAGGGAGAAGATTTTATAGGTGAAATTTGGGGTGAGAGCTGAAGGGTGTGTGACTTTCTTCTAAGTGGTTGGTGGTGAGGTAACAGGACAGTGTTCCAGGAATCTTGTGCTCAGCCTGAAGTTATCATCCTCCACCTGGGTGGGGGCCTTAGTTCCTGCGGAAGAACTCAAAGATATTGTGATATATATCCCTTGAGGAGGAACAAGGACCCAGCTTTTATCCCTGCTATATTTTTTCTTGATTGCTCCTCCTTTGTTTTTGCATGCAAACAGTTGCTTGAACTTGAAACAGTTCAAGCAACTGTTTGAACCTGCTTTTTGGAATTCAGGAAGGTCTAGGAGGCAGAAGCCTTTTTGCTACAAATAAGAAGTTGGGGACCTGGAAAGGCTTGTATCCCCAGAAGGGTCGTACAGGGTCCTACTTGGTTTCAAGTTCACTCAGGTAGCTCTCTCTGTTTATAACGCCCTTCCCAAATTTACTCCCAGGGCCAAACTTGTTCATCTATCCTGATTCAGTTCAGGCATGACTTCCTCCAGAAGGTCTTCTCTCACTCCATACTTATGCTAGTAACCCCATAGCATCCTGCACATGGTGTTCGGGGAGGAAAGACAGACAACCTGTCTCATGCCCATTTAATTTGTAGATCAGCCAGAAGAGCCTAGAAGGGTAGAGGAGAATTTCTTCCTCCCCGACATGTAAAGTTGATAACACTATCTGACAGTTCATTCAGTGTTCACTCCAACAGCTTTCCTCTGCTAATGTGATCATCCCCATTTCAGAGGAAAACTGAGGCTTTGGAAGATTGTGATTTTCCAAGGTCACACACTCGGGAATGGCAGACCTGAGATTTGAACCACAGCCCACTCTAATCCCCACCTAATCTGAATCTATCTGGTATGTCATGCTGCCTCCTTGATACACAGAAAGTCCTTAAACTTTTTTATTGAATTGAGAATTACATCAACAGCTATGTAGTTCTTCCTAAACTTATTTGATAATAAACCAAATAACATATTAGTACTTTAAATAAAATAACCTTGATTACAAATAATATAACTAAAAATAACAGATCATAAAATCTTGGTAGATATATATACTTAAATTTTAAAATGACCTCTATCATTGGACATTTAGGCTGCTTGCATGTCCTGGCTATTGTAAATAGAGCTGCAGTGAACATTGGGGTACATGTGTCCTTTTGAATTATGGTTTTCTCAGGGTATATACCCAGTAGTGGGATTGCTGGGTCATATGGTAGTTCTATGACAGATGAATGGATAAAGAAGATGTGATACATATATACAATGGAATATTACTCAGCCATAAAAAGGAACTAAACTGGGTCATTTGTAGAGATGTGGATGGACCTAGAGTATGTCATACAGAGTGAAGTAAGCCAGAAAGAGAAAAACAGATATTGTATATTAATGCATATATGTGGTATCTAGAAAAATGGTACAGATGAACCTATTTGCATGGCAGGGAGAGAAAGGCAGACATAGAGAATGGACGTGTGGACAAGGGGAAAAGGGAAGCTGGGACAAATTGAGAGATTAGGATTGACAGATATATACTACCATGTATAAAATAGATAGCTAGTGCGAACATGCTGTAAAGCACAGGAAGCTCAGCACAGTGCTCTGTGATGACCTACATGGGTAGGATGGGGGGTTGAGGGGGAGGGAGGCCCAGGAGAGAGAGGATATAGGTATACATATAGCTGATTCATTTCATTGTACAGCAGAAACTAACACAACATTATAAAGCAATTATACTCCAATAAAAAAATTTTAAAAAATTAAAATGACCTCTAGAATGAATTGTTATTAGAAATTTAATCCATACGCTTTTCTGTTTTGACAAAATAAATACAGCAAATTAAAGTCGTTTAGTCACTTTTATGTTAGTAAGAGCAAAGATGAACAAAATAAAGCAAAATTTAAAAATTAAGTAAATCACTTTTTATTTTATATTTATTATAAAATTCCAGCATTTAAAAATATGAATAGCATTTTTCTTTGTTTATATCTTTTATTTTTGTTTATAACAAGTCAATTTATATAGAAATATGTTAGAGAAAACTAATAAAGCGGATTACTATATATATTTTTTTTCCAGGTCTCCAAATGTATCTTATTTATTTATTTATTTACTTACTTACTTACTTACATCTTTATTGGAGTATAATTGCTTTACAATGGTGTGTTAGTTTCTGCTTTATAACAAAGTGAATCAGTTATACATACACATATGTTCCCATATCTCTTCCCTCTTGCATCTCCCTCCCTTCCACCCTCCCTATCCTACCCCTCTAGGTGGTCACAAAGCACCGAGCTGATCTCCCTGTGCTATGCAGCTGCTTCCCACTAGATGAATAGCATTTTAAAGTCACTCATTCTCCTCTTACTCCTCCTCCTCTTACTCTTCTTTTGCAAATGCCTTCTTAAAATGAGGAACAATGTTACTGAACCAGATCCTTATATCAAGTGCAGCACCAAGTACATTCTTGTATTTTTTCTCTACAAAATATTTAAAATGCATTTGTAGGAAAGCTGATTTATGACAGTTATCCTACAGTGATAATGTTACCAAACCAAACTTGGGTCTGCTCACCTGCCTCACAACAAAATTAATTTACTGACACTGGGTTGTGATGAAGGAAAGTACAGCCTTTATTTGCAAGGTGCTAAGCAAGGAGAATAGGCAGCTCATGCACAAAAGACCCAAACTCCCCAATGGCTTCCAGGGAAAGGATTTTAAAGTCAACATTTAGGGTGAGGACAACAGGGTGCAGAACTGTCTTCTGACTGGTTGTTGGTGAGGTACCAGGGTGATGTTTCAGGAATCTTAATCATCAACCTCTTAGTTCCAGTCAGTCTGGATTTTACATGCTTGTGGTCAGCATGTAGTCACCGTCCTCCATCTGGGTAGGGGTCTTAGTTCCTGTAGAACAACTCAAAGATATGCACCAGGTTGTTTCGTGCATCCCTTGAGGAGGAACTAGGACTCTTTTTATCACTGAACTATTCTCTTTACTTTTCTTGTTTAACTGCTTTTCCTTTGTTTCTGCATTCCCTCACTTCCCTAATTAATAACTGCTTGAATCTGCTCTTTGGAACTCATGGGAAGCTTAAGAGACTAAAGCTTTTTTCCACAAACAAGAAACAGGGGACATGAAGGGGTTCTTGTACCAGGAGTGTCCCACAGGGCCCTGTTCAGTTTCAGTCTTCCCTTTTCTTTGATACTCCTCAGTCCTGAGGGACACAGGGGCACGACAAGAAAGGGGATAAAGTTTTGGATAGAGAGGTTAGTCATAAACTAGGCAGAGGATCTCGGTTTTAGGGGGACTCAGTTTCAATAAGAAGAATGTAAACTGCATTCTGTAACACTTAAATTATAATGCTCTGAACACCATTAATTGCTTCATCTTGGATAGCTTTTTTCCTCTTTTCTTCAGAATCCAAAAGCTGTAATAATATCCAAACATACTAATTATTTGATTCAGAGAGCATAAAAACTGCAAGATTCTATTTTAAAATTATCTTCTTTATAAATATTTAATAATATCACAAATACATCTTGAAAATGTGAGAAAATATGTGACATGGATCAGCAATAATCAAATAAACATAAAACACCAATGCATAACTCACACTAAGTAGAAGATGGAATGGAGGCCCTGCATTTTTAAATCAGGTCTCATGCAATTACTTGGATCTTTGGGTATAGGAAACACTATTTCTTAAAGGTAAATGATGAATGCATAAGGAGAAGAACAATTTTGTATAAATGTATATACAAGTCTTAGAAAAATTTATTGTCAGCATAGTTTTTTTTTTCTTTCTTAGAATATCACTAATATTTTCTTGGGGGAAACTGAGTTACTGGCTTGGAGCTATGTTAACATAGCTATGTCAGCTATGTTAATAGTTCAGTTCTCTTAATTCCCTCCAAATCCTTAATAGGAAAACCTGTTAAAGAGTCGAAGATTATTTCTACAAATGAGAATATAGAAAGATGCTTGAAGCGAAGCAAATAAGAACACAGAATTTCAACGTTCAATAGAATTATTATCATATGCTTCCATTCACAGGTGTTTGTTCTCGCTTTCTCTCTTTTAATTACAAACCCTGCAACACACACGATTATCTATTTAGATCTCCCAGCTCAGATCTTACTAAGAAAGCATTACTGAATTGGTCCTCTGGACCCGTCCCAGGGTCCTAGCCCAGCCAAAACCCCTTGTCTCAGCCAGAGAGGTTCCCCCTGACCCCTGGCTCAGATTCACAGAGCCAGTAACAAAACTGATGCTGGGACTGCTAGAGCATAAGCTTTATTTAATGACCAAAGAATGGAGAACAGGGAACATAGTTGGCAAATAAACTTCAAAACCCAGTTCTGGAAGAGATACCATATATAGGAGGGTCAAGGTGAAAGGGAGGGAATTGAAAATAATGGGAGGAATATTCATGAGTTATCCAAGAATAAGGGTGTGGTTTGGTCCCAGAACTGATGCAACATTCCTTTTCAGTTCTTGTATGGGCTTTTCCCTTGTTGTCATGGCAATTGTCAACTGTCATGGCACTGGTGGGTGTGTCATTTAGCACACTAATGCATTACAGTGAACATATGATGAGGCTCAAGGCCTACTAGAAGTCAAACCTTCTGCCATCTTGGGCCTAGTTGTTTCTAACCAGTTCTTGTTTTTCTCTTTGCAGCTTCCTCAGGAAACTTAGATAAGAGCAATTTGAAGGAGGGGATGGGGTATGATTCTGGGACAATAGCCTTGGTAACAAATTCAGCCTCAGCTATAGTGGTGGTTTGTTTGGAATATTCCACGAGGAATTCCATTCTCCAGATCCTTTTGGGTGGAGAGAAGAAAGCCTGCTCAAGGTTCAGTAATCAGCCTGACTCCCCTAAAAGAGTCTCCATCATGGGGTGAAGATCCATTTTATGGGGTGAAGATCCATTTTATCTCTGGCTGTACCTCAAGGCCAATTTGCTCTATATGGGGAATAGATTTCTCTTGCCTTCAAAGTTCTCCATTCTAACCACATTGTACTTATCTTCAAATAAATAGATCCTAATTCAAGTTCTCAATGGTCATCGTAAACCTGCAGTCTCTCCTTTCACTCTCTTGATGATTTAACATGAAATGGGAATCTTCTGTTTTCTGGTCCACTGTTGTTGATTCTACACCTGCTGCTATGTTATATAGTAATGACTGATCAAGCTTCCTCTTTCAATTTGCCACAGTATTACAATAGTTGATATCAATTTTATTTATTTATTTATTGCCATTAATTTTTTTTTTTGAACACTGGAAATCTTCTTTAGATCTAAAAAGATTTTCTCAAGGTTGAATTTGAATTTGTAGCTAAAGGGAAAGAGGTCTTGAGCTAACTACTATTCCATGGGAAGGAAGGGAGGAAAAAGTAGAGGACTTACCAAAAGTTTTATTTAAAATTCTAGACTTTTAACTTACGCTACCAAATTTCAGGGCCTAGGCAATACATCTTGTGTCTGAATGAATTAAAAGCTGAAGCAATTCCAAATTGTTTTGAGCCAGGTTTTCACAATGTTAATTTATTTAAGCTGTTCAGACCTCATCTCAGATCACATCCATCATAATAATGCTAACACTTTTAGATCTAGGACACAATTTGTCATTTAAAAGAAACGCATGGAATGCTATATTTAAGACACCTTATTTTAAATTACAACAAATCTCTAAAGCAAATATTCCCTGCCCTGGAGCTACATTTGTTAATTCTCCATTAAAATGCATCCTTTTCTCGCTGTTCTAATGAGCATACCCACCCATTTACCATGAAATCATTATTAAATATTGATCAGAACACTAGCTTCATCCAAAGGTATAGTATGTAGTTAATCATAGCTTCAAAGAGAAGTGTTTGTATTTTAAACACATTTTGGAACTTTCTAAAGCAAATCATGTAAAGATTAGTCCTTAGATTTTAAACTATGACTTTAAACTATGCCATTAGCAAAATGAGGCTTAATTTAACCATGAATTATGCTATCAACACATGAAAAATGGGACAATCCCAAGAATATATAAAGAGGAACTCAGCAATAAAATATTTCCTCCTTTTAACTGTTAAAGAAAAAAATATTCATGACTCTTGTTAAAGACCATACTGAAGAATTTACTCAACAGTGGACTGTTGTGGTAGGTGTAGGGACCACTGCAATGGGGTCTTGAAGTGACCATTCAACTCTGAACACAACAAGAAAAAGTAGGAATTTATAGCTAAGGGGTGGATGTTGCGAGGGTTGGTGGATAGAAAATTACTAAGAGGAAATATCAGGGGTGAGGGGGCACTCTGGCTAAAGTAACTTAACAGGATTCTTGCTGAAAGCAGGCCAGGGTGATCAGACATGATCAAGGGTGGTAGAGGATGAGAAACCCAATCAGACATCAAGGATGGCTAAAGTGGCTGAAAAGGATTCTTGCTAAAATTGGACAATGGAGAGATGAAATTGTAGGAAATTGTAGGAAGACAGATTTAAGCTCTAAGATATAAAATTGAAACAGGCTGCCTTGGGGGGGGGTGTAATGTATTTCCTATCTCCTGTGATTTTTAAGTCTAGCTGGATAGCCACATGACGGGGAGATTAAGGGGAGAGCAGGATGAACTAAATTTTAAATCCCTTCTAATCCTGAATGTCTATATTCTACCTTAAGGCAATTGCTGTCATCTAATGGGCTTTACTCCTCACAGTGTACACATTTTATACACTAATGACTATATCTCCTTCTTCCTCTTGATGGTGAGATCACTGTCAGATTCATCATTATTTATTTATTTATTTAAGCAAACTAGCACCTTATACACAGCAGGGGCACAATAGTCTGTGTTTAAGTAATTAAACATACATTTCTATACCCACTGGCATGTTGTTTTCCAACAATCATCCAGGCTACCTGTTCTTGCCAGTTAAGCTCTCATGTCAGGTGTCCCTGAGGTAATCATGAGGCTGGTGACATCTTATACAATTTAATATTTACATTTATGAGTTGCTACTAGCAGTTAGTCGATGAATTTTACACAAGGATTCTAGAGCAGTTAATTCAGAAAGATAGATAGATCCTCAGCACAACCACTGGCGGAACCCAGATCATTTAAACTCGATTCTCAAGGTCCAATTTTCTCACTTAGAAACCTGATCAAAACTTAGCGAGGGGGTTTCCCTGGTGGCGCAGTGATTGAGAGTCCGCCTGCCGATGCAGGGAACACGGGTTCGTGCCCCGGTCCGGGTTCGTGCCCGTGCCTCCACATGCCGCGGAGTGACTAGGCCCGTGAGCCATGGCCACTGAGCCTGTGCGTCCGGAGCCTGTGCCCCGCAACGGGAGAGGCCACAACAGTGAGAGGCCCGCGTACCACAAAAAAAAAAAAAAAAAAAAAAAAAAAAAACTTAAGAGAGGAAGTCAATTGACATTACTGAGTACTAAAAGCTAAAATCAAAAAAAAAAAAAAAACCAAAACACTAGTTACTATATACACTAATGCAGAAAGGGAGAACTAAGCATTGGTTCTCTTCCCTAGAAGAATAGACGCTCCCTAATCTTGTGGGCTAAAATTGTCAAAGCCAAAGCATAGTGAGATCAGTCAAAAATAGAAAGTGTCTAGGAGGAAGAAATTTTCCTCTGCCCTTCTAGGTTCCTCTGGCTGGTCTAAGAATTAAATTGACCTGAGACAGATTAACAGGAGAAAATCAAAATAAAGTTTAATAGCATGTATACATGGAAGAGACCCAGGAAAACTGAGTAAATTGTCAAAAGGGCCAAAAAACCCTCACCTTAAATATTATCTTCAGCTAAAGACAAAAAAAGATGTTGTGGGTAGTGGTTTGAGACTTCAAAGGGGAGGAAGGCAACTGACATAGAGATGGAAAAGCAAATGTTTGGTAAACAAATGTTTGCTGGGTCAGGCAGAGACAATGGGACACAGAGGAATTTTAACACACTTTGCTAGATTCCTCCCTGTCTACACACCTAGTTCATACAATAGTTATCTATAATAGCTCCCATCCTGGAACAGGTCCTCTATCTACATTTTTTAGGCAGTTAGGAGGAAAGTCAAATTATTTCCTCAGTCTTCTGGGCCTTGATTGTTTTTAGCTCCAAATGTTCCTCATGTCAAAGAGATACTTTGGGGTGGCAAATTTTGTTCCCCTACAGTAGACAGGATATGGGGCTTAGATAAGAAGGAGACTTTTACAGAAGCAAGTGGATCATCTGCATCGAGATGGTGATGCTAGGGGTTCCAAAAAATATGCAACAGGCAGATGGTTTAGCAAAATGGCAAACGATATGGTGAGTGGATCCTGGCTATCTGCAAAGAGTACTCAAAATTAAAACTAATCATCAAAGCTCCACTTTATTACTGGCTTCAAGAATGCTACACATTCCAGGAAAGAGTTCAAATAAATTAAAATGAACGCACATACTTCCCTCATTATCCAAAATATAAGTCTTGGAGTTTTGCCATGTTCACTCACTGGTTGGCTAGAAAAATGTCAAGAGAAAGGAATGTTAAGGTGACTGGTCTTCAGAGCATAAGAAGAAGGAAGCAAAAAAGAGCAGAAGACACTGAACATATAGTGATTATACTCACCAAAAATATGGCCTGATTAATGTATTAGATTCTGGGCATTTGTTCATTCATTCATTCATACAGCACATATTTCATTCAGCCCCTTCCATGTAGCAAGTGCTCCTGGTGAAGAAGACATACAAAGTACCCTGAACTCATCAAGCTTACAATCTAGTGGGGAGAGTGAACAAGGCAGGATATAGAATTCAGCTCCCTCTGATATCCCTCTGCCTTTTTTGCAGCCATTTAGTAGCCATAAGGTGATGCATTTGAAGAAATAGATCAACCCTAAGTAATTACTAAAGTAGCCTGGCTCTTATTTGTAGCACTATTGATAGGATACTTTGAAATTCACTAAACTACAGCCGGATGATCAAGGTGTACTGAAACCATGCTCAAAACTTTCTAAGCCTTTACTGAAATTGTTTAGGGCCTCTCCAAGAGGCTGTAAGAACAGCAGTAAAATTATAAGCAGTTTTCTTTATAACCTGTAACTAAATACAGACTGTAAAAATGATTAATTTTTTTAATATTCTTACTGTTTCTGGACTATTATATTAATAAGGCCATCATGCATCACTGTTGTATTTCGACAGAACTATTAGTCTCTGTACCAAGTTAGTGTAATTACAGTCTAATGATTTACACCATTATGAAAGCACTAAATATTTTACTAAACTGAGTACAGTATATAAAAATTAATTTAAATGGCTTCAGGCTTGAAACAATAGAATCAATGATGAAAAAATGTCTTTCATTTTGAATAAGAAAACAAAGGTACCAAAGGGGAATTTTTTTTTTAATAATCTGAGCTGTAATAAAAATATAAAGATTTTATAATAAAAATATAAAGGTTTTAAAATAAAAATATGAACAGCATCTTGTGATAGTTTGATTCCATCTTATAAAGCAATCTTCTTTGTTAACTTGGGGGAAAGGATAAAGTTTCTAAAACTGCACACTTTAGGGTCTTTTTCCTTTTATGTGGATATGATAACTCAATGAGAGATTAGAGGAAAGTTGTATATACTAATGGTAAGACTCACACTACAGTAGATACCAATATACACCTCACAAACAGAATACAATATTGGTGAACCTTTAATGTTCTTTAAAAAATATATATTTATTTATTCAGCTGCACCGGGTCTTTAGTTGTGGCATGCGGGATCTAATTCCCTGACCAGGGATCGAACTGGGGCCCCTGGTACTGGGAGTGTGGAGTCTTAACTACTGGACCACCAAGGAAGTCTCTTAAGGCTCTTTTTGTGGACTTAAGTATCAAATACTTAAACAAGAAATTTCTTAGTATGGGGGATATAAATATTCAGTAAATGCAGGTTTATTAATTGAATAGTATATGTTAGGAAAGAAATTAGAGGAGGAGGGGAAGGTCTGACTGTGAAATTAAATGAGACTAATAATTGTTATCCTAACAATAAATATTCTAACTTTAAAATAAAACAATATTTAACATGGCAAAAAATATAATTAATGCTCATCACACTTACTCAAATTCATTTAGATGCCTTGAAGATTCTTTACATTTTTAACACATACTTGAAAACACTAAGATAGAAACCTTTCTTTCTCCAGCACAAGACTCCACCCTTAATTTAACATCGGTTTTCTTACCACATGAGATGGTTAATTTTATGTGTCAACTAGGCAGAGGGGTGCCCAGATTAAACATTATTTCTGGGATTTCTGGGAGTGTTTGCCAGGATGTTTCCAGATGAGATTAGCATTTGAATCAATGGACTCAGTAAAGTAGATTGCCCCCCCCAAACCCCGCCTCAAAGTGGGCTGGCATATTGCAATTTGTTGAGGGCCTGAACAGAATACACAGTCAGAGGAAGAAGGAATTTGCCATTTTTCCTCCTGCCTGCGCTGGGACATCTGTGTTCTCCTGCCCCTGTACTGGGATTCCAACCATTGCCTCTCCTAGTTCTCAGGGCTCTGAGCTTGGACTGAATTATACCACTGGCTTTCCTGTGTCTCCAGTATGCCGACAGCAGATGGTGGGGCTTCTCAACCTCCATAACTGTGTGAGCCAAGTCCTCATAATTATTCTCTTTATATATATATACATAACCTATTATTTCTGTTTCTCTGGAGAGCCCTGACTAATACATTACACAGTCTCACCTCATTGAAATCTAGTTATCATTTATTTTGTAGAATTTAACAAAGTCAGCCCAATATACTAATTTGCAAATGTGCTACTTGTATGGTTTTTGAGGTTTCAAATCATAATCCATCTTTAATTATTTACTTCAAGGGGATATTTTTATTAATGTTTCTGTGAATTCAAAATAGTTCCCATAGTATGACTGGATACCAGAAATTATAGACTGCAATTCCTTTTTTTATACCTAATTCAATTGCTAAAACCCTCTACAGTGGCAGCTGGTCTGGAGCTCCACAGGCAGTGTATTACTTGCAGCATTCACAAGTTAAAGCTTATTCTTTTTTTTTTTTTTTTTTTTTTTTTGCGTTACGCGGGCCTCTCGTTGTGGCCTCTCCCCCTGCGGAGCACAGGCTCCGGACGCACAGGCTCAGCGGCCATGGCTCACGGGCCCAGCCGCTCCGCGGCATGTGGGATCCTCCCAGACCGGGGCATGAACCCGTGTCCCCTGCATCGGCAGGCGGACTCTCAACCACTGCGCCACCAGGGAAGCCCTAAAGCTTATTCTTTAAAGAGCAGCTTCAGCTCCCCAACACAGGAATGGGAGGAAAATTCCAGGATCTTCAGGCTCCAGTTAGGTACTATCCTGTGCCCCTTAAAGGAAGTACCACCTAAGCTTTTTAGAAGTTATTACCAAGAAGCTGGAATGAACCACCTTGGTCAAGTACAAAAATTCTTTCTCAGGATAACATGGGAGACAGAGCATCCCTCATTTTCTTTCAAATCTAATGAGAAAAAGATTACACAATTTTTTCTCCTGGAGAAAAATTGTCTCTCTTGGAGTGATGGTGTCTGGTAGTAGGAAACAATGCCCAGTGAATTCCCACCACTCTGAGTTCTCATCCCTGCCCTGCCCCTAACTAGCTGCAAAGCACTGTGAGAGTTCCTTTCTTTGCTAGCTCACCTGCTCAGAGAGAGCTTAGATGGAGCACTCCCTCAGGTGGAGCACTCCCTCCCTCTAACACATTAAAGGGTGTGAGAAGATGACTCTAGCTAAGATCTAATTAAGCTTTTGAGTATAATTGTCCATTTTTATTTTTTCACTGAGAACCAGTAAACCAAACCTTACTATCATATTTATCATGATTTTTATACTTTCACATTTTAAAGTTCAGGGTAAATTAAAATGTTGATTTAAAAAATTCACTTGGGACTTCCCTGGCAGTCCAGTGGTTAAGACGTCACCTTCCAACACAGGGGGTACAGGTTCAATCCCTGGTCAGGGTGGTAACAAATTCAATAAAGACTTTAAAAAATGGTCCACATCAAAAAATCTTAATAAAAAAAAAAAGTATAAGAAATTCACTTAGTGATCAGAGATTTTTTGGATTTTTCTTATTCTTCAAAAATAAATTAGACCTCATTTTACAAAAAAAAAAAAAAAAACATAAAAATGTTTAAGATGTAAATAAATAAATAAAACCTATACAAAACCAGTTTCTATTTAAGATGGGTCAAAATTTAGATTATTAGCACAGAACTGGGATTACAAAGTCTAATTTATCCATGATCTTTTAAGAAAAATATTCAAATAGGTCTAACTTAAGGCCTGTGCCTCACACTGCCTCTGGCTGCTTTCTTGTTGACTCCCTATTAGGCAGCCTCCCCATCAGAGCTGACCGGACCCCTCCAAAGCTAAGGAGAACGGGCTTCAAGACAGAGACTGAACCACTCAAGACCAGCGTTTGTTGATCAGAGTAAAAAGAAACCTATGCAGTAGACTAGAGAAAGGTATTTAAACCCCTGAATTCACCCCAGATCTTTAAAGCAATGATCTACTTTTTAGCAACAGTAGCTCTTTCATAGGTGTAGGAAAAATGTTGACTTTCATTGAACTAATTTGTTCTAAATTAAGAAAACATTTAGGAACTGAAAAAACAAAGAGGCTCATGTTTTCCCAGGACAGGAATAAAAAGGAAAAGGGGAACAAAACTAGACCATGAAGCTTAATATTTCAATTCTTTTCTCCACTGATTTGACTAAATGATGTCTATTTTATTTTGCTTTTTAAAAAGCACAATTCACTGGTATGGCTAAAATAATAAACATGCTTGCTTATTTTGCTAAAAAGTAAAGATGTCATTTGCTGAACAGAAACAAATGTGTGCCTCATATACAAAGCTTGTTGTTTTTGGTTAAATAAAATTTTTTGCATGCCTTATATCGGGAGATGGTTGTTGTCTTAATACATCAGGGGAAAACTATCTTTGAATTAAGAGATAACTTGCCTTTCCTCCCAAAGAATTTAAAAGTTTCTGCTTTGATTGATCTTAATAATTTCTCAAAAAAATGCACTCCATTTTCTTTTGTAACTGCAACAGTAATGTGAAAAAAAATAGATTACTGCTTTAAAATATACAGTACATATCTTCTGAGGAAAAAAAAAACACACACACACACAGCATCTAGGCATCTACCTGCTCTGTAAACAACATGGATTACAGAAGTGGGCTTTTCCTAAGAACCACATTTTAAAGTGCTGTTTTTGTGCCTAATGATTTAAATCAAAATTTAAATAAAAGCCATCAAGTTCACATTTCCCTGCCCCTCTCTCCACCTCCCACCATACTTTTCTTCATGTGAAATAATGCAAATCTCTTTAGCTTTTCCTTCAAGGATCCATTTTCTAAACTAATCATTTTTAGTCACTCTCTTTTGAGCTTTCTTCAAGTTTTCTACATCTTGCCTCAAACAAAAGACCTCCAATTGGACCCTGTACGCCCATAAAAGGCTGATGAATGTTGATCATAGAAGTAGCTCCTCATGGTGGCTCCTCCTCACAGAAGAAAATAGTCTTGATCCCACAAATTTCTTAACTTTTAGAAACTAAGCCGTCTCTGCCTCAAGTATTGGATGATGGGGTATAGTACCTAATTTTCCACCTTTCCATTTAAAATCCTAGGTCATAATAATAGTAAGTGCAGCTATTTCTCAAACACCCCCTGTGTGCCAAGGCCTGTGCTAGGTAGTTCTTTTATTTTTTTTTTCTCTGCATTGAGGTCTTCACTGCTGCCCACGGGCTTTCTCTAGTTGTGGTGAGCGGGGGCTACTCTTCGTTGCAGCGCGTGGGCTTCTCATTGCGGTGGCTTCTCTTGTTGCGGAGCATGGGTTCTAGGCGTGCAGACTTCAGTAGTTGTGGCACATGGGCTCAGTAGCTGTTGCACATGGGCTCTAGAGCACAGGCTCAGTAGTTGTGGTGCATGGGCTTGGCTGCTCTGCTGCATGTAGGATCTTCCTGGACCAGGGCTTGAACCCATGTCCCCTGCATTGGCAGGCGGATTCTTAACCACTGTGCCACCAGGGAAGTCCCTGTGCTAGGTACTTTAACTGGCTCTTAAAATATGAAAACATTGCTGTTATGCCCATTACGCAGAAGAGGTTAAATAAGCTCCCCAAGGTCACAGAACCTATTTGCGTGAAGGTGGGATTACACAACAAAGATTCTCTATGGACTCCTATGTTTAGTAACATAAAAATCACACAGGAAGCCCTCAGAGCTGAGAGCAAGTACTGAAACACTCCCCAGGGCAGTTATTATGTTGTGATGGTCAGTGCTCACTTTTATTGCCCCCCAAGCCACAGGCATCAGGGAGAGGCACCAGCATGGACATCAAGCACCTAAGCCCTGGGAAGCATTCCCAAAAGCAGGGAGGAACAAGGGCTGTCTGGCATCTTCCTGTGGACAGTGTTATGTGCGGAGACACAGACAGGCGGAAGTGTAGCCATCTTAATAGTGAGCTTAACAAATAGTTGAAATATAATACATGCACAAGAATGCCATGTGGCCCTTTAGCCAAGGACAGCGGACTCGCTGGTTAACTTTGTCAACAAGTTAGTTTGTTGCCATTTAAGTACACACATTGTTTTTTATTTCATTTTTAAGAATATGTATTACAATCATGAAAATGAAATTAAAAATGTGAAGACTCTCTGAAGCACCTGGAATAAAATTAGAAAATCAGAATTTGCCTCCTTTAAATAAAAAGGCACTCGATCACTTATTGATTTGTGTTTTGTTTATCTATGGTTCACATTATTTTGAGTTGTATATAATAAAGGTAACAGATGCTGATAAAACAAACATAGGCTAACAGCATTTTAGATCAGAAAGAGAACTACAAGCATACCTCGTTTTATTGTGCTTTGTTTTACTGCACTTTGCAGATATCTCATGTTTGACAAGTTGAAGGTTTGTGGCAACCCTGCATTGAACAAGTCTATTGGTGCTATTTTTCCAACTGCATTTGCTCACTTTGTATCTCTGCTCATTTTGATAATTCTTGCAATATTTTAAACTGTTTCCTTATTATTATATCTGTTAAGGATGATTTGTGATCAGTGATCTTTGATGTTACTACTATAACTCTCTGCAGGCTCAGAGGATGGTTAGCATTTATTAGCAATAAAGGATTTTTTAATTACTGTATGAACTTTTTTAGACACAATGCTGTTCACACTTAATAGACTACAATATAGTGTAAACATAACTTTTGTATGTACTGGGAAACCAAAAAACTTGTGTGACTCACTTTATTACAATATTTACTTTATTGTGCTGGTCTGGAACCCAACCCTCAATATCTCTGAGGTATGCCTGTATCAGCCACTTAATTTTACAAACAAAGTAACCAAGGTCATGAGTATTAGAGAGAATTTACTTCATTATTCATTCTTCATTGCTCACTGTACCCATGAATATATTTTTTCATTCATTTTATTTAGAGACAATATAAACAAAATGATACCTAACTCAATTTCAAAAGGAACTCAACATAATGCACACTTTTCTTTATACTATAAATGGTTTCAAGGTTGTCATAAAGCATTTATGTCCTTTTTTTAATAAACTAAATGTTACTGATAATTAAATACCCTAGTTCTTTCTTAATATCAATTAAACTTCTGAGTACAGCCGATAAATTTCCACTTTCTTATCTCCCCTGAATGATAAATGGAAGAGTAACACAAATTTATGACACATCTTCTTAGTTGTATCTGCAATATCACTGCAGTGATGTCCATTGCAATAAAAGTGGCTAAGCATCATTCTCCAAACTGTCTCTATTACTTAATTTCTTTTGTATGTTATGTTTTGTTCTCTTTTTTAATTCCTAAACTCCTTGGATCCAAGGTTACTGTTTTCAGTATCTGAAGTGGATGGAATCAATGACTCATGATAGAGGAAAAAGCAAGCTTCTGTTTCTCTCTTTGGTTCACAGATTTATCCTGATGTACAAACCTGAGTCTCAGCCATTGCCAGAAGTCTTGCATTGTATTGCCCTTCTCTACTGATATTTGCTGCCTCCTAACCCTTGATCCTCTCACTCTTTAAGCCCATTTCCTTGCAGTCTTTTGAACTCCTTTTTCTTAAATGGCTCCTATCCATTCTCCAGTAATATTCTTTTCCTGAGTTATTACTGTTCTCTTTCTTCATGGCAGGAGAGCTTAGTGTTTAAAAATCAGTCCCTGGGAATAAAACTCTCTGGACTTAAATTTAGGCTCTACCGCTTTCTAAATATATGACCTGGAGACATTTCTTTAATCTCTCGTTGATTCATTTCTCTCACTTGAAAATAGAAATAATAATAGTATTCACCTCACATGATTGGGACAATTACATAATTTAATACATCTAATAGAAGAACATTGGCATATGGTCACTGTTCAGTAATTATATCTGTGATTATCATTAATACTTTCTCATATAATCAGGGAGTTCATTTTTATTCACCCTCTCAGACTTCTGTAACCCCAAAATAAGTGAGGCCTCATGGGTCCTCTGCATGGTATAAACAAAGGAAAAGCAATCTTTTAGGGGGAAAAAAAAACCTTGAAAAGAATTCTGATTTTTACTTATATTCTTGAAAAACTACTGGAGGATTTGGGTTTAAGAAAGGAAATATGTTATTATTGCAGAGCAAAATATCTTAAAAGTCCTTTCTCTCCAGCTCTGCTATTCCCAAGATCATCCCTATGGATGAAAGATGCTCTCATAAATCTTTTCTCTTTACCATCGCATTCCTTCAATACTCAAAATTCCTTGAGCCTAAACTTCAAAGTTGTTCATTCCACTAGTCCAAACTTTTTCCCTTTTTTTTCACATCTTTTTTGTTTTCCTTCTGTTTGTCTAATTCTCAAACATAGGTGCAAATTGGAAATACATGGAAGTGCTGCAAAAATGCTGATGCCTTGAACCTACCTCATAAATCCTGAAGCATTAGACATGGATGTTGCCCAGGAATTGGTATTTTTCAAAGTTCGCTGCGTGATTCTAACATCCAGCCAGGGTTAAGAGCCGCTGGTCATCCTTTCTCCAGTGTAAATCTTCTAGATTCTCCCTTTCTTCCCACGCTGAAGCTCATGACAAAGCTCAGGAGCTGGAAGTGAGAAAATGCAGTGGTCAGTGCCAGAAATTCCATTAGGGGGAATGAGAAGAAAAATATACTCTGGATATTTATTTATGTGTGATTTTTGTCATTGTATACTTTCCTTCTCTACTTTGCTCCCTGAAGACCTCGACTCTTTTTTTCCATATCTCTGCCACCTCTATTCATGGGCTGGGGCTCTCACACAAGCATTTATTAGCTGAAGCGTTGTTTGGATTCCCTTAGGTAACCTTATCCTGGTTGCCTCTATGTGTAGTGACCCACATTCATAATGATGTTCAATTTTTTAAGACCATATGTAAAACCAATGTATATGTTTTGAAAAGCAGCTAAAGTGCAAGGTTGATCGCCCTGTACTGGGTGAGGCCAGGATCATGACTCATTATCTTCCACTTAGTATCCATGTAACCTTGGGCATAATATGTAAAATAGGGTTGATGACATTTTATCTACTACACCACTGTATGGCAGAGGTAAATTAAATCATCACCTCATGTCTTTTTCAGTCTTATTATGTATTACTTTATGTCTTCTATAATAACTTACTACAAACATAGATTGGCATTTACAGTAAATTCACAGACTTGAATTTGCATCAGGTAAACTTTAAAAAAAAAACTCGTCTGCATAGGACTGCAATTCTGTAATTTTCTAACACATTTTTTTTGAGAAGAATATGGACACCAAATGGAATTCTGTACTATTTTAGTTGCTAAGCACTCAGAACAGAGCCAGCCTGGGGAGTCAAGGAAATGGCATGAAGTTCTAGAAACATCTGTGTCGTGTCTGTGTCATGCTGCCATAATGCCCCTCCTACTATTTCCAATATTTATATCCTTCCTTATCCTCTAGAAAATGTTAGGCACACATGGTTTGACTAAATATCTTTGCTCAAATGTCACCTCCTACAAGAGGACTCCCATGAGCATCTCTCTGAAAGAAGGTTCCTTCCACTCTCTATCACTTTCACTGACTTGACTTTTCTTCACAGGGCTCATTACTACCTGAGTGTGCCTGCAGCGATGACTAATGCTTCCTCCCTAGAATATAACATCCAAGAGAGCAGGCTCTTTGTGGTCCTCAGACACTCATCACTAAGAGTTCCTGCATCCCAAACTTAAAGCAGCACCTGGTGCATAATACTCTTTTGAATAGAAAAATAGTTTTAAATTATAAATGTAACTATCATTCTAATAGTATGCATGTCTGCTCTTCATTTTAAGCAGAGGAACTGAGGCCCAGAGATGTTAAATTGATTTCCCTACAGATCCAGCTAGGAGAGCTAGTGCTCTTGCAACTATAACAGGTTATCTCCCATACCACTCAACCCCATCCTCCACCAAAGTGCCTGTTTTTATCTCTTCTTATAGACTCAATCCTATGAGCTATGCAAGGATATCTGAAAGTATTCTATTCTGAAAAATATGTATTGGTTGGAAATTTTAGCTGAAAACAAATCCCTGAACAAAATGAAAATTAAGCTCATTAAATGTCTATGAAATGTAGCATGTCAACTACTCACTCAGCCCGTCGTTCAATTGCTCAACTGAAATCTTATTTTTTATATAGAAATTAAATTGAGCCTGGGGATGTGAGTACCTTTGATCAAAATACATTTGGTATGATTAGGGGTGGAGAGACTTCCAAAAGTAAAAATGCCTAAAACCACTTGCCTGTTAAGATATTCAAAGGTTGGAAGAATAACAGCTATTGCTAGATTTTATATCAAAATAACTCTGAGGAAAGTTTTTTTGGGCTTTCGGAGGAAAGTTAGCACAATCTGATGGCTTGGACTTCTAAGTCCTGGCATAAATCTTTTTATTAGAAAAAAATATTTTTTCCTAACAAAATCCTCCTGTGAACTGATTGAGCAAATAAGAGCGATCATTTGCAAATGACACAATAGTGTTTATGAGCTCAGGTTCTGTGGTCCAATTTGAATCACTTCTACATCACTTATTAACTGTGACCTTGGACAAATATGTTGAGGTGTCTAAATTACGTTTTCTCTGTAAGTGGAGACCATAATAGGCATTAGCCCCAAAATGTTATTGTAAGAATTCTGTAAAATAATATATGTAATGTATTTAGCATTACTGCTGGCACACAGAATTGTTCAGTGGAGTTGACCATTATTATTGTTATTATTGTGATTACTATTAGTTACCATTATTGTTATTTTTATCATTGTTTAATGTATCCGATTCCTCCTTATCTCAGGAGAGCTACTGACACTGTTCCTGTTCCAGTCTCTCAGAGAAATTTCATGGATTTAGTATTAGCAGGTGCCAACCCCCAATTCGAGTACAGCAGAGTGGCCACAGTTCAAGTACACAGTCTGCTGACAGTGAGAAAGCCCTCAGAGCATCTACCTCAAACCTGTCTTTGGAGAGGGAGTATTACTTGCCTGGCTCTTCAAAGACCAACCCCTGTGGCAGTCTCATGCCCACCAGAGCAGTGTTGAGGGAATAGGAAGAAAGAGAATCAAAAAAGAAGACTCTCTTCTCTCAAAGTCCCCAACACCATTTCTTTAATACCTTTCAGTTTATGAGATTTGACAAGGAAATAAAGGCATTGCTTCAGGCCATTCCAATCTCATAATGTAAGTATTCTCTTAAAATTGCCACATCTAGGAAAGCTTTTATATCCATGTCATTACTCAAGGAAAATTGTGGGATATGGACAAGGGTGTGGGGGAAGTCTTATTAAAACATTCACACACACAAAAAAAAATCCCCTACCTCTCCATTTGAAAGACATCTCTTTCTACTTACTTTATATCGCTCATCAAAAATGTCATGAGAAGCTGAAGGATTAGTATCCTTCCAAATGTTTGAACAAGCATGGCACATAAAGGGAAGGAAAATAGAGGACCTTGCCAGTTGTAGTGTTATAGTCATGAAATATATATTGAAATATGAGTGTATGATAAACCCACAAGGGTATGTAGATGAAAGAATAGAAGATAAAGGAATGGATTTGATTCAGAACAGCATCTGAAGCCAAGAATGGGAACAGTCTTCTGGAACTAGATCTCACTAAAAGAAAACTTTACTGAACATTTTATGCTACTTGACAGAAAAAAATCGTGTGTGTTTAACTATGTGTACCTGTGTGTGTATATATATCCTCTTCAAGCTCTTTAGGTAACATGATGTTTAAAAACACACAAAAACATAAACATCTTTAAAGATCAAGCAAGAAAATTACATTAAATGAAAATAATATCAGAATGGAGGGATGAAAAGGCAACAGAAACAAAGTTATTTAAAAAGGAATATTATATTTGTGATCTTATCAGCAATGAAGAATTAATGCTTTCACAGTTTTAGAGGAAAATGTTGTTAAATTTAGATTTCATTCTTATTCATACTGTCAGTTAAGTGGGGGTGGTGGTGAAAATAAACTTTTTAAGCTAGCCAAGGAATAAAAGATTCTTCTCTCTGCGTACATGTTCTAAAATATTACCTGAAGACAGACTCTAGCAAAATGAAAAGAAAGATGAAAATGTAGAGGCAAAAGTAAAATAAATAAATAATAAACAAACAAACAGTGAACAAATCCAAAAGAACTTCAAAACACAATTCAAGGAGAGCTGCACAGCACACCCAGAACACAACTGGCACAGCGGGATGGGAAAGCAGTGGTCTGTGACCATAAGCTCCTTGTTAAGAGCATAATGGATCCCATTCAGCAGATTGTTTAAAAAGCTGCAAGATCTTAAGGATAACTTGAGAAAAGCATATGCTTCTTTGGCAACAAAGAAAAAGAAAGACCTTTAGAAATTCCAGAGAAAACAAAAGACAAAAATTTGAGCAATAAAATTATTTTCCAAATATGAAAAAATGGAAATATAGCATGGTTTTTTAAAAAAATTAACCTACAGAGAAAACAGCCTTCACTTGACTTTTATGCTCAAAAAACTAATTTGTTTGACGAACAAACTCCCAGGCTTAACAGCAGTGACGTTTCATTCTCTAGGAGTCCAATCCCTTACCTGAATAAAAATGAATATTACAATCATCCCTCGGTATTTACAGAGGATTTGTCCCAGGACCCCCAGATTCATGGATACTCAAGCCCCTTATATGATATGGTGTGGTGACTTAGATCCTCCTTATTGGCTGGTTCCACAACCTCGGTTGGACCAGAGATTGGTAGGACCTGCAGGGGCAGTGGGCTGACTGTATTTACTTAATCATAAGGTACCAAATGCTGTCTACAAGTTTTCCATTTTTAGAATCAATCTCTAAACAAAGAACAGAGGCTGAATATTCAGGTATACAGAACAAAATTATATGACACAGAGCTGGTAGCAGTCTGGATGTGGGTAGGAACAGGAAAGAGGAGAGTAATGCACTAATTTCCTCTTTTTGAATAATGGACATCATTTTTCATAATGTTTATGAACAAATAGATGTAAGAATATTTTAAATTTTTAGTAAAAGAACTATTAGTTAATAATTAGTAACTGTAAGTTAATACTTAGAAGAACTATTGAAATGACTTGGAATGTGAAGATGTTCCAAGAAGCAGTTTGCCCTAAACCAGTGGGTTTTCTGAGATGCAGAGAAATTCCCAGACAAACCTGGGCAAGTTTGTCACCCTAGAAATATAAGCAAGTAAATTTCTCAGATTTAATAGTGGGGAGTCAGTAGAAAATAAAAGAAACAAGAAATACAGGTATCCATTGGATGGGCCTTGAGGGCATTATGCTAAGTGAAATAAGTCATAGAAAGACAAATATTGTATGATCTCACTTACATGAGGAATCTAAAAAATCAGACTCATAGATACAGAGAATAGCTTGGTGGTTGCTGGGGGAGGCGGGGGGTGGGAAGTGGGCAAAAGGTATAAACTTTCAGTTATAAGGTAAATAAGTCCTGGCGGTATAATGTACAGCATGGTGACTATAGTAAACAATATTGCATTGCATATTTAAAAGCTGCTGAAAGTAGATCTTAAAGTTCTCATCACAAGAAAAAAATTTTTTTTTTATTAGTTTCTGCTTTATAACAAAGTGAATCAGTCATACATATACATCTGTTCCCACATCCCCTCCCTCATGCATCTCCCTCCCTCCCACCCTCCCCATCCCACCCCTCCAGGCGGTCACAAAGCACCGAGCTGATCTCCCTGTGCTCTGCGGCTGCTTCCCACTATCTATCTACCTTACGTTTGGTAGTGTATATATGTCCATGCCTCTCTTTCCCTTTGTCACAGCTTACCCTTCCCCTTCCCCATATCCTCAAGTCCATTCTCAAGTAGGTCTGTGTCTTTATTCCCGTTTTACCCCTAGGTTCTTCATGACATTTTTTTTTTTTTTAATTCCATATATATGGGTTAGCATACGGTATTTGTCTTTCTCTTTCTGACTTACTTCACTCTGTATGACAGACTCTAGGTCTATCCACCTCATTACAAATAGCTCAGTTTCGTTTCTTTTTATGGCTGAGTAATATTCCATTGTATATATGTGCCACATCTTCTTTATCCATTCATCCGATGATGGACACTTAGGTTGTTTCCAGCTCCGGGCTATTGTGAATAGAGCTGCAATGAACATTTTGGTACATGTCTCTTTTTGAATTATGGTTTTCTCAGGGTATATGCCTACTAGTGGGATTGCTGGGTCATATGGTAGTTCTATTTTTAGTTTTTTAAGGAACCTCCATACTGTTCTCCATAGTGGCTGTACCAATTCACATTCCCACCAGCAGTGCAAGAGTGTTCCCTTTTCTCCACACCCTCTCCAGCATTTATTGTTTCTAGATTTCTTGATGATGGCCATTCTGACTGGTGTGAGATGATATCTCATTGTAGTTTTGATTTGCATTTCTCTAATGATTAATGATGTTGAGCATTCTTTCATGTGTTTGTTGGCAGTCTGTATATCTTCTTTGGAGAAATGCCTATTTAAGTCTTCTGCCCATTTTTGGATCGGGTTGTTTGTTTTTTTGCTATTGAGCTGCATGAGCTGTTTATAAATTTTGGAGATTAATCCTTTGTCAGTTGCTTCATTTGCAAATATTTTCTCCCATTCTGAGGGTTGTCTTTTGGTCTTGTTTATGGTTTCCTTTGCTGTGCAAAAGCTTTGAAGTTTCATTAGGTCCCATTTGTTTATCTTTGTTTTTATTTCCATTTCTCTAGGAGGTGGGTCCAAAAGGATCTTGCTGTGATTTATGTCATAGAGTGTTCTACCTATGTTTTCCTCTAAGAGTTTGATAGTTTCTGGCCTTACATTTAGGTCTTTAATCCATTTTGAGCTTATTTTTGTGTATGGTGTTAGGGAATGATCTAATCTCATACTTTTACATGTCCCTGTCCAGTTTTCCCAGCAGCACTTATTGAAGAGGCTGTCCTTTCTCCACTGTACATTCCTGCCTCCTTTATCAAAGATAAGTTGGCCATATGTGCGTGGGTTTATCTCTGGGCTTTCTATCCTGATCCACTGATCTATCTTTCTGTTTTTATGCCAGTACCACACTGTCTTAATTACTGTAGCTTTGTAGTATAGTCTGAAGTCAGGCAGCCTGATTCCTCCAGCTCCGTTTTTCGTTCTCAAGATTGCTTTGGCTATTCGGGGTCTTTTGTTTTTCCAAACAAATTTTGAAATTTTTTGTTCTACTTCTGTGAAAAATGCCAGTGGTAGTTTGATAGGGATTGCATTGAATCTGTAGATTGCTTTGGGTAGTAGAGTCATTTTCACAATATTGATTCTTCCAATCCAGGAGCATAGTATATCTCTCCATCTATTTATATCATCTTTAATTTCTTTCATCAGTGTCTTATAATTTTCTGCATACAGGTCTTTTGTCTCCTTAGGTAGGTTTATTCCTAGATATTTTATTCTTTTTGTTGCAATGGTAAATGGGAGTGTTTTCTTGATTTCACTTTCAGATTTTTCATCATTAGTGTACAGGAATGCCAGAGATTTCTGTGCATTAATTTTGTATCCTGCTACTTTACCAAATTCATTGATTAGCTCTAGTAGTTTTTCGGTAGCATCTTTAGGATTCTCTATGTATAGTATCATGTCATCTGCAAACAGTGACAGCTTTACTTCTTCTTTTCCAATTTGGATTCCTTTTATTTCCTTTTCTTCTCTGATTGCTGTGGCTAAAACTTCCAAAACTATGTTGAATAAGAGTGGTGAGAGTGGGCAGCCTTGTCTTGTTCCTGATCTTAGTGGAAATGGTTTCAGTTTTTCACCATTGAGGACAATGTTGGCTGTGGGTTTGTCATATATGGCCTTTATTATGTTGAGGAAAGTTCCCTCTATGCCTACTTTCTGCAGGGTTTTTATCATAAATGGGTGTTGAATTTTGTCGAAAGCTTTCTCTGCATCTATTGAGATGATCATATGGTTTTTCTCCTTCAACTTGTTAATATGGTGTATCACATTGATTGATTTGCGTATATTGAAGAATCCTTGCATTCCTGGAATAAACCCCACTTGATCATGGTGTATGATCCTTTTAATGTGCTGTTGGATTCTGTTTGCTAGTATTTTGTTGAGGATTTTTGCATCTATGTTCATCAGTGATATTGGCCTGTAGTTTTCTTTCTTTGTGACATCCTTGCCTGGTTTTGGTATCAAGGTGATGGTGGCCTCGTAGAATGAGTTTGGGAGTGTTCCTTCCTCTGATATTGTTTGGAAGAGTTTGAGAAGGATGGGTGTTAGCTCTTCTCTAAATGTTTGATAGAATTCGCCTGTGAAGCCATCTGGTCCTGGGCTTTTGTTTGATGGAAGATTTTTAATCACAGTTTCAATTTCAGTGCTTGTGATTGGTCTATTCATATTTTCTATTTCTTCCTGAGTCAGTCTTGGTAGGTTGTGCATTTCTAAGAATTTGTCCATTTCTTCCAGGTTGTCCATTTTATTGGCATAGAGTTGCTTATAGTAATCTCTCATGATCTTTTGTATTTCTGCAGTGTCAGTTGTTACTTCTCCTTTTTCATTTCTAATTCTACTGATTTGAGTCTTCTCCCTTCTTTTCTTGATGAGTCTGGCTAATGGTTTGTCAATTTTGTTTATCTTCTCAAAGAACCAGCTTTTAGTTTCGTTGATCTTTGCTATCGTTTCCTTCATTTCTTTTTCATTTATTTCTGATCTGATCTTTATGATTTCTTTCCTTCTGCTAACTTTGGGGGTTTTTTGTTCTTCTTTCTCTAATTGCTTTAGGTGCAGGGTCAGGTTGTTTACTCGAAATGTTTCCTGTTTCTTAAGGTGGGATTGTATTGCTATAAACTTCCCCCTTAGAACTGCTTTTGCTGCGTCCCATAGGTTTTGGGTCGTCGTGTCTCCATTGTCATTTGTTTCTAAGTATTTCTTAATTTCCTCTTTGATTTCTTCAGTGATCACTTCATTATTGAGTAGTGTATTGTTTAGCCTCCATGTGTTTGCATTTTTTACAGATCTTTTCCTGTAATTGATGTCTAGTCTCATAGCATTGTGGTCGGAAAAGATACTTGATACAATTTCAATTTTCTTAAATTTACCAAGGCTTGATTTGTGACCCAAGATATGATCTATCCTGGAGAATGTTCCATGAGCACTTGAGAAAAATGTGTATTCTGTTGTTTTTGGGTGGAATGTCCTATAAATATCAATTAAGTCCATCTTGTTTAATGTATCATTTAAAGCTTGTGTTTCCTTATTTATTTTCATTTTGGATGATCTGTCCATTGGTGAAAGTGGGGTGTTAAAGTCCCCTACTATGATTGTGTTACTGTCAATTTCCCCTTTTATGGCTGTTAGTATTTGCCTTATGTATTGAGGTGGTCCTATGTTGGGTGCATAAATATTTACAATTGTTATATCTTCTTCTTGGATCGATCCCTTTATCGTTATGTAGTGTCCTTCTTTGTCTCTTCTAATAGTCTTTATTTTAAAGTCTATTTTGTCTGATATAAGAATTGCTACTCCAGCTTTCTTTTGATTTCCATTTGCATGGAATATCTTTTTCCATCCCCTTACTTTCAATCTGTATGTGTCTCTAGGTCTGAAGTGGGTCTCTTGTAGACAGCATATATATGGGTCTTGTTTTTGTATCCATTCAGCCACTCTGTGTCTTTTGGTGGGAGCATTTAGTCCATTTACATTTAAGGTAATTATTGATATGTATGTTCCTATTCCCATTTCCTTAATGGCTTTGGGTTCATTATTGTAGGTATAGTCCTTCTGTTGTGTTTCTTGCCTAGAGAAGTTCCTTTAGCATTTGTTGTAAAGCTGGTTTGGTGGTGCTGAACTCTCTCAGCTTTTGCTTGTCTGTAAACGTTTTAATTTCTCCATCAAATCTGAATGAGATCCTTGCTGGGTAGAGTAATCTTGGTTGCAGGTTTCTCTCCTTCATCACTTTAATTATGTCCTGCCACTCCCTTCTGGCTTGTAGAGTTTCTGCTGAGAGATCAGCTGTTAACCTGATGGGGATTCCCTTGTGTGTTATTTGTTGTTTTTCCCTTGCTGCTTTTAATATGATTTCTTTGTGTTTAATTTTTGACAGTTTGATTAATATGTGTCTTGGCGTATTTCTTCTTGGATTTATTCTGTATGGGACTCTCTGTGCCTCCTGGACTTGATTAACTATTTCCTTTCCCATATTAGGGAAGTTTTCAACTATAATCTCTTCAAATATTTTATCAGTCCCTTTCTTTTTCTCTTCTTCTTCTGGAACCCCTATAATTCGAATGTTGGTGCATTTAATGTTGTCCCAGAGGTCTCTGAGACTGTCCTCTGTTCTTTTCATTCTTTTTTCTTTATTTTGCTCTGCATCAGTTATTTCCACTATTTTATCTTCCACCTCACTTATCCGTTCTTCTGCCTCAGTTATTCTGCTATTGATCCCATCTAGAGTATTTTTCATTTCATTTATTGTGTTTTTAATCGATGCTTGATTCATCTTTAGTTCTTCTAGGTCCTTGTTAACTGTTTCTTGCATATTGTCTATTCTATTTCCAAGATTTTGGATCATGGAAATAGAATCTTGGATCATCTTTACTATCATTATTCTGAATTCTTTTTCAGGTAGACTGCCTATTACCTCTTCATTTGTTAGGTCTGGTAGGTTTTTATCTTGCTCCTTCACCTGCTGTGTGTTTTTCTGCTTTCTCATTTTGCTTATGTTACTGTGTTTGGGGTCTCCTTTTTGCAGGCTGCAGATTCGTAGTTCCCGTTGTTTTTGGTGTCTGTCCCCCGTGGCTAAGGTTGTTTCAGTAGGTTGTGTAGGCTTCCTGGTGGGGGGGACTAATGCCTGTGTTCTGGTGGTTGAAGCTCGATCTTGTCTTTCTGGTGGACAGGTCCACGTCTGGTGGTGTGTTTTGGGGTGCCTGTGGCCTTATTATGTTTTTAGGTATCCTCTCTGCTAATGGGTGGGGTTGTGTTCCTGCCTTGCTAGTTGCTTGGCATAGGGTGACCAGCACTGTAGCTTGCTGGTCGTTGACTGAAGCTGGGTGCTGGTGTTGAGATGGAGATCCCTGGGAGATTTTCGCTGCTTGATATTATGTGGAGCTGGGAGGTCTCTTGTGCACCCGTGTCCTGAAGTTGGCTCTCCCACTTCAGAGGCACAGCACTAACTCCTGGCTGCAGCACCAAGAGCCTTTCATCCACCCAGCTCAGAATAACAGTGAGAAAAAGTAGAAAGAAATAATTAGTAGAAGAAAGAAAGAGAGATTGAAAGAAAGGAAGAAGGGAAGTAAGTAAGGAAGGAAGGAAGAAAGAAAGAAAGGAGGGAGGGAGGAAGGATGGAAAGAAAGGAAAGAAAGGAGGGAGGGAGGGAGGAATGAAAGCAAAAGGAAGAGTGAATGGAAGAAGAGAGGGAGGGAGGGAGGAAGGAAAGAAAGAAAGAAAGACAGGAGGGAGGGAGGGAGGGAGGAAGGAAAGAAAAAGAAAGTGGAAAGAAGAAGGGTGGGAGGGAGGGAGGGATGGAGGAAAGAAAAAGAAAGAAGGAAAGGAGGAGCAGAGGGAAGGAGGGAGGAAGGGAAGGGAGGAAAAAAAGAAAGAGCAGGTAAAGTAAAATAGAATAAAGTATGAAATATAGTAGCGTTATTAAAATTAAAAAGTAATTATTGAAAAAAAACACGGACCGAAAGAACCCTGGGACATATGGTGGAAGCAAAGCTATACAGAGAGAATCTTACACAGAAGATTACACATACACATTCACAAAAAGAGAGCAGGGGGAAAAATCAAAAATCTTGCTCTCCAAGTCCACCTCCTCGATTTGGGATAATTCGTTGTAAAAAGAGGAAAAGGGCGAAAAGTCTGAAATCTTGCTAAGTCCACCTCCTTAATTTGAGATAATTCGTTGTAAAAAGAGGGAAAAAAAGGGGGGGAAAGTCTTAAATCTTGTCCTCAAGGTCCACTTCCTCAATTTGGGATGATTCGCTGTCCATTCATGCACTCCACAGACGCAGGGCACATCAAATGGACCGTGGAGCTTTAATCCGCTGCCTCGGAGGCTGCACAGAGAGATTTCCCTGTCTCTGCTCTCACAGCTCCCGGGTCTCAGCCTTGGACCTGGCCCCGCCTCTGCGCGTAGGTCGCCGGAGGGCGTCCGTTCTTCGCTCAGACAGGACGGGTTTAAAGGAGCCGCTGATTCGGGGGCTCTGGCTCACTCAGGCAGAGGGGAGGGAGGGGAATGCCCTCTCCTCGCGCACCAGGCAACAAAAGGGAAAAAAGTCTCTTGCCTCTCCGGTAGCTCCAGACCCTTTCCCCGGACTCCCTCCGGGCTAGCACTAACCCCTTCAGGGTCTCTTCCTGCCGCCAGCCCCAGACCTCTCCCTGCGCTCCGACTGAAAGCCGATACCCGAGCCTCAGCTCCCAGCCCCGCCCGCTCTGGCGGCCGAGCAGACAAGTCTCTCGGGCTGGTGTGTGCCTGAGGGCACCGATCCTCTGTGCCAAAATCTCTCTGCTTTGCCCTCCACACCCCTGTTGCTGTGCTCTCCTCCGCTACTCCGAAGCTTTCCCCCTCCGCCACCTGCAGTCTCCGCCCTCGAAGGGGCTTGTAGTGTGTAGAAACCTTCCCTCCTTCACGGCTCCCTCCCACTGGTGCAGGTCCCGTCCATATCCTATTGTCTCTGTTTATTCTTTTTTTCTTTTGACCTACCCAGGTATGTGGGGAGTTTCTTGCCTTTTGGGGGGTCTGAGGTCTTCTGTCAGCGTTCAGTAGGTGTTCTGTTGGAGTTGTTCCAAGTGTAGATGAATTTCTGATGTATCTGTGGGGAGGAAGGTGATCTCCGCGTCTTACTCTTCCGCCATCTTCCTCCGGCTCAAGAAAAAATTTTTAACTATGTTCTGTTTTTGCGGTACGCGGGCCTCTCACTGTTGTGGCCTCTCCCATTGTGGGACACAGGCTCTGGACGCGCAGGCTCAGCGGCCATGGCTCACGGTCCCAGCTGCTCCACAGCATGTGGGATCTTCCCGGACTGGGGCACGAACCCGTGTCCCCTGCATCAGCAGGTGGACTCTCAACCACTGCGCCACCAGGGAAGCCCTGTAACTATGTTTGATGATGGATATTAACTAAGCTTCTTGAGTAATCATTTAGCTATATATATATATATATATAATCATTAAATTGTACACCTAAAACTAATACAATGTTATGTGTCAATTTTATCTCAATTAAAACAAATAAACAAAAAATAATTTAAAAAGAAATAGAGGTATCAGCATATTAAGTGTACAGTGATATTAATGACAGTGGTTAACACATTGCTCTTTGAAGTCATACAGACCTGGGATTGTAGACTCATCTCTACCAGTTATTAGCTCCATAACATTGAGCAAGTTATCAACCTCTTATGATAGTATCTACCTCATTTACATGGTTATGAAGATGATGAAAAACATGTATGTAAAGTGATTAATCCAGAACCTGACACAGTAAGTCCTCAGGAACTGTGCATTATTGTTATAGTCATTATTGTTATTCTTTATGAAGCCATTCATTTCATGGGCAAAAATACTATATGAAAAGCATATTAAGTTGTTCAATTATTTGTTAGACCTTTGAATATCTATGAAATGAATGTTAGAGCTTTAAACAACAGTCCTGCACTTTAAAAAATATTCAAAGATTGTTACTTCTGTGATTTGGATAGAGAGAAAGGGTAGAAAGGTAGGCAGAATTTTCAATGACAGAGTTGAATAGCATTCAACTTAACTCACTTAAAATCAACTTTACAGGGGAGGGCAGAGGGAGTGGGGGGAGAGAGAAACAGAGATTGATTTAGATAATACTGACAATTCTACCAGTCATCACTTTCAATGATCCTTTGCTTTTGTCAGTAGTTGAAATCATGCCTGAAATAAGCAATTGCTTGATTAAAACTTGTGGAAAAAACATGTGCATGTTTTTAAGCTTTTTCTCTGTGACTATAACTTAAAATATTTCTGTAATCAGATAAATAAGTGGTATGACTTTTCAACATCCTTGGAGAAGAAAATTGAAGAATTAATTGAGTGTTATAGAGAAACATTAACTGAGGAGGAGTTAGTGTTCCGTATGCTCACTTTATAGACAAATATTAAGTACCAAGAATAGTTCATCTGAAAGTAATTTTGACTTGTATGCTGGCCTTAGAACTTAAGCTTGTACAAGATTTAACTCTAATTTAATTTTTTTTAATCTTGATTGGAATATAGTTGATTTACAATGTTGTGTTACTTTCTGCTGTACAGCAAAGGGAATCAGTTATACATATATATATATATATATATATATATATATATATCTCCACTATTTTAGATAATTTTCCCATGTAGGTCATTAGGGAGTATTGAGGAGAGTTCCCTATGCTATACAGTAGGTCCTTATTATTTATCTGTTTTATATATAGTAGTGTGATTTAACTATAAAACTATTTTGCACAATGTTCATTTTTAGTGAGAATAAGTTTTTATAAGAATAATAAAAAAGAAAATGATGCTTATGATAACTATGAAATAATGTGAGATGTTTATTATAAATGCTAAATAAAAAGATAGAAGATATACATTTTTACATTAAATGACTACAAGTAAATAAAAAAGGATAGATAGAATAAAAGACAAAAAAATATATATACCAAATGTTAATATTGGCCAGAGTTATGTTAAGATTATGGGGTTACAGGTATTTTATTTTATTTACTTTAATTTGTAAAACTTGAAAATGTATGGTTTTAGAAAGCTATGGAAAAGCAGACGGAAAACATTGATAACACAATGTACACAGTTGCTCTAACCAAAATCCACCTTTAGAAGTTATTCAGATGTAAGAATTCTATAATAATCTCAAATTTTAATAACTTGTTTTCTCTTCAGGAACTCCAAGTTAAAGTGTTTACTGCATCATCCAGTTTACCTATACCAATATGGAAAATAACAATAAGTTACGTAAAATTATTTGTATTTGCCCTTCAAATACTTTCCAAAGCCATTTCAGGAAAACATGCATTCATAACCATAATAAGTTCTTTCCCCAACATGCACTCTATGCTGGCTGAATGCCTTTCCCACCTGACTGAACCACTATGACCAGGTTACACCAGATCACACCATTATCCCCAAGCCATGACTATACCAGTATCCCATAGCTGATCTAAGCAGCAGAAGTTCGGCTCCTCAGCTAGACTTTGGAAGGCCTCAGACACATGCTTGAGTTTTCATCCAGGCTATATCCTAATGACTACAATAAGACCTATTATTACGTGAACTGATACATAAAACACATCAAATATTGTCCCGGAAACAGAACAACCATAGATATTGAAAAGCCTATTAAATATGGGGAGCCCATAAATTTAGCACATGTTGCTCTTTTTCATCACCAGTTTTGTAAATAGTTTATCATGAATTTATTCATTAATTCAATAAGCATTAATAAAATAGCTAATATATATTGGGACCTTAATATTTGCTATGCAATGAGCTAAGAATTTAATATTTAATCATTATTTTGCTGATAAAGAATTTGAGACTTTGGAAAGGTCAACTAACTTGTCCAAAAAACTATTGAGAAGTAGTGTATCCAGGACTTGAGTCCTCAAGCACAGTAAAGCCGAAGCTCTTAACTATGGTATAAGGCTTTCTATTTTATTGAAGACTTACTACTAAGTGCCTGGAATTTCTAGGTACTAGGGCACACAAAGATGAATAAGGATCTTGCCATTCAGGAGATTAAAAAAATATTATCCTTTTCTTTTAGAAGTTTGTAACTATCAGGGTATCATTCAATGATACCCTTTTCACTCAATTCCCAAGTTTTCAGCAGAACAAGACAAACACTTAAATGCAAGAAGCTGTATTTAAATCAAGTCTAATTTTCCAAGATAGAATTTGACTTGATTATTAGCACCTTTTATTGGTAGACACCATGAATTCTAGAATCTCCAAATGGCTGCTCCTATATGAGTGAGTAGCTCAATGACATGGCCCTTCTTCCTATGGTCCTCTCCGGTGAACAATGCCAAGTCTGGCAGATGAAGGATGCAGCCTTGGGTAAGAGGAAACTCAACTGTAAGATGTATCCACTTCCCCCCACAGGGTCCTGGTACTTGGCACTCAGCTATTGAATCCTCTGTGGATTAAATTTGCAAGACAGTTGCAAAGGCACCAAAATCTCAAAAGACCAGGATTTGTTAGGCAAGCAATCGCAAGGGATGTCATCCCGCCCAAGCTCGCTCCCCAGTCTTGTCCCAGGTTGCCCTGCTCTGTGCTCCCCAGTCTCCAGTGATAATGACATTCTTTCCATTCTTCTCTCTCTTTCAGGGTTTCCCTGAAAGCTATTCCTGATTCATTTTGCCCACCTCCCCATGCCCTAAACTCCTAGGCTTCTCTTGAGGAAGATTGCATTGCCTCTACAGATCAAGTGAAATTGCATAAAATGTTCTCTTGGAATGAAGAAATATCACTAATGTTTCTACAAAATTTAAAATCTGCAGCCCCTCAAAGCACTCTGCATCTCCTTCATAGCCTTTGTCACAAGTGCCTCGAATTCATTTGTCATTTGTTTAGTATTTATCTACCATGATCCATTTCAATTTGATGAGAATAGTTCACATATATTTTGTTCATTATTGAATCCCCAGTGCCAGGCATATAGTCAGTACCCAAAAAGTATTTGTTAAATTAATGAATATTCACTGAAAAAGAATCAACAGGAGAGTCATTTTGTGCCCCTTTGCCAAGGAGCCAGTGGTGATTCTATATGATCACCTGAAAAGGCAATCTTTCTTTTGCAGCCTTATCACATCTTGCAGATATTAGGGCTCCAATGGGATATTTCCTCCTAGAAGTCCTGACTTTGAAATATCTGAAGCTTGATGACATGGAGATTTCCCCAAAACTAGGGAGACAGCAGCTCCCCACCCCTCCCCTCCCCCAACAGGTCATCACTTGTGAAAGTCTACACACTTCTCTAGAAACATTCATACATTCATTCTGTTCACTCAACAAAGCTGAGAGCCCCCTATATGCCCAGCACTAGTTGGAGCTCTGAGCATTCACAGAGGAAAGGCAGTCCTGGTCTTCAAAGAGCTTCCTGTTAAGTGGCTGAGAGGGGAAAATTAAGGCAATGATAGCCACAGAGTGTGGCATTTCTGAGAGAGGACCTCAGAGGAGAGACCCCTAGAATACCAGGAAAGGTGGAAGAAGAGGTTATCAGGAACTGTTTCTAAGAAGGTGGGTCTTGAGAGAAGACTGTGCCAGGAGAACACATGGTAAAAAGCCATGCAAACAATGGGAGCAGTTTGTGTAACAGCCAAGATGGGACCAAGAATGCAGGTCAGAAAAATCCCAGAAGTTTGGGATTGGGTGCTGAGTGATGGATGGACCTGGGCAGGGCCCAGAGCAAGGAGGATATTTAGGATCCTATCTTGAAGGTAATGGGAAGCTGTTAAGGCTTTTAAGCCTGGAAGTGGGAGTGGAGGAATCAGATTTGCTTCTCAGAAAGAGCACATCTAAACAGTGTTAAGGATGGTGAGAAGGTGAACTGGAAATGGACAAAGGTCCTCAAAGAATTTCACAAAATATATTTGCATACTTTGAGATGGGAGTTGAAATGAAAAAGTAATAATTTATGTGTATTGAAATATGGATAGACTTGCCTAATAATTGAGAAAATATTTACATACATCATTTCCCTGGAAATAAATTAGGAAATGAGGATAATTGTTCTGCAAAACCTAAAGACTGCTGGTGACTCATTATCCAATTAATTGATATGAATAAATTGGGTAAATCAAGCTAAATGAGAGTCAGTCACTACATACAAGTAGAGTGAGAGCTGAATAAGTGTTTATTGGTTTTTTTGGTTGGATTTTTTTTTTTAATAATAATAGCAAGGACCCTGCATCTTGTTGAGGAGCACTAGGTTGGGCACGTCCACTAAGCCTCTGACCCTCAGCGACAGGGCATGGGGACAGTATGGATAATGGGGACCTTAGAGGGATAGGTGGTCAAGCTTGGCCTCAGAAGCCTCTGCCAGCACCCTGAGGCCCACTCACTGTTGTATTATTTTTGAACCCCTTGTGGGTTTCTTACCTATCAACGTATACTCCACATCATTAGATAAAAACATACCCACAAATCTTTTTCAGAATAGATTTTCTCTCTCTGGGTCTTCTTGAAGCTGCTGTAGAACAATGCCCTTGAGATGCTTAGCAGTCCTATTGTTGAATGGAGATGGTGTGCAAGGCATATGCTTAAGATCCTCAGAAGACATGTTGTCTAGTGGAAGGGGTCCTTGTGCTGACTTAAATGTTTCTGAGGTCTAACAAGGGGTTTTACCAGCCATATTCTTGGCTTTATCTTCTCCTGATGCCACCCTGAAATTGATCTTTTCCATAGGCTATTTCTTATTTTGAGAACCTTCTGTTGGCTCTAAAGAATATCTGGAGCCTCTCTATTTCCTCTAAATCTTACGTGGAAACTGAATAGTTCTTCATCTCTCTCCTCTCACATTTTTATGATAAGCAGCTTGAAAAAGCCACAGAGTACCTTCAATACTGCGTGGCCATCTCCTTACCTATGTCATGAGGCTCAGTACGTGGACTTCCTACTTTCCATGTTACTGCAGGGAACAGTGTCTCCCAATATCCTCATGTCTTCCCGCTCTCACTGGCAACCTCCTTAAGTACTGCCAGGCTTTTGCCTGCCACCTACTCACAAAATCAGTGCTGCATATTTTAGGATTTATTATTGGAGCTCCCATCTTCCAGGAATCAAATTCTCTTTCAGTTACCTATTGTTGTTGAATAAGTCACTCCAAAAGTTCTGGCACAAGACCACATCCATTTACGTTAACGAGCCCCACTTCCCATCACTGCATTCTGCCTTGATCATGGAGGCTGTGGACACTCAGTTCTGCATGGGATGGGGGAAGGGGAGCCCAACTGCTCCCACCTCATGGGCACCGCCTCCTTCAGTGTCCCTGATGCAGAATCAGGGTGGAGGTTCAGCTCCCCCCTGGGACCCACTGACACTGGGGGTAGGGTGGGGAACCAGAGCACTGACAAGCCCTACTTCACACCACCTCATTTAGGCTCATTGCCTCCAGGTGGATGTGGAGGTTTAGGGTGCCACAACTCCCCAGTAACAGCAGAGCTGGAGTGAAAGTGGAGGGTTGACCGGACTAGCCCCAGTCGCACCGCTTTCTTTAGTCTCATAGATGCCTGGAGTGGGTGGAGGCTCAGCATCTAGCTGGTCCCCACTGACCCTGGGGGTGGATGGTGAAGCATAGTGACTAGCCCTGTCTTACACTCTCTCACTATGTCTCAGCTCGCCACTGGACTCCCCTGGAAATCAGAGTGCTGCCTACTTCTGCCAGACAGGGGATGGAAGATCAGCTCCCCACTCAGTCTCTTTGACACTAGCCCAGCAGGGGAATTGGAGCACCACAACTTCCTTCCACTGGAAAAGGGATGGATTAGCTTCCCCTTGGTCTGCTTATACCCTCAGCAGTGGAATCTGAGTATCACATCCTGTGGGAGAGTGGCACGAATAATCAGCTCTCTGCTCAGTCCTACTAAAACTGTAGTGGAAGAATGTGATTTTTCTTGTTGGTGTTTGTCTGGTTTAGGGCAGGAATTGCCAAAAAGGTTTTTTGTTAGGCTACATTTTTCATGGTCTTTGGCTAGGGGCATCAGGCTTTTCTTGGAGTTGTATTGTCTGTGCCTGTTGATGGTTCTGAGGGGGAGGCTTTTGAAGCTTCCCATATGAGAGAGGTGTGAAGCGATAAGGAAACCCAGGTGGCAACCACCATGTCATTTCTCAAGCCCAGATGTCTCTAGACAATCCACCTTCTCCTTTCCACCTTTCAGAGTCTTCCTACGTTTGTTTGTTTTGAAATGTCCATGGTTTTTCAATTGTAAGGAGGACCTGGGAGAAATGGAGCTACCCTATCTTCGCCAAAAATGGAAAAGCACGGGTATATTTTTTACTCTCCAGGAAGAGGCAAACAGGTATTAACTATCTTGGGCTAAAGACAATAAAGAGAGCAGAACACAGATCTACAAGTGTAAAAACAAAATAAAAACAAAAAAAAAAAAAACTGTAACCTCAAGTGACACCAAAGACATAATAAATGGTTTTTATACCACAAGGGACGAAAGAAGGAAGGATTATTTTGTTTAGGGTCATGAAGTCCTGATTGAATCTATATTCTTTCCTGTTGGGTTTATAGTCTGGAAGGTTAGAAGAATTACAAGGGCTGGTACTAGGTATAATGAGCCTTTTCTCTAGTAGTCTTTCAACTAATGATTTTAGTCTCTTAGTTTCTCATTTTAAACAGTATTGTGCAAGTTTGAATAGAGATTTATGTGGGTCAATCTGAACCTCAATGAGTTTGCCAACATATGTAGATTTTTTTTTACCACAAGTAACCCTACATCTTGAGATTTTTAATTAGGACTGTACTTAAGATGCAAAAGTGCCAATATATCAATACGCAAATTAGCTATTATCTGGTTATAAGTAGGATAGTTCTCAGGATTTAAGGAAGAGGCGAACAGTAGGCTATTTGATCTAAAAAAAATCCATTTGACCACTAGATCTCTCCTATTAAGTTCACAGGTATGATATGATATCACAGAGGAGGAAAAAAAATGTTCTTTGCTTAAAAGTCAACGGGATGGTTATAGACTGAGATGAAGGAATGTCTAGAGATTATTAGTTTCTTGACTCTAGGAGAAACGTTGTGTAATGGTGGGAGGATTTGTGGTATCAGTAAACAATTTGGCAGACTCTTCTTTAATATTTGCAGAAAGTTAAAATGTGAATTTGAGAGTGAAAATGGGAAAATAAACACTTGGATTTCCCTTTAGGAACATTGTCATTGTCCACCCACTTAAATTTTTCCTTAAGTTTCTTACTAACACAGTTCAATTAACTTTTCATTGTCTTTTCTGCTTACATTGTCTATAGGTGTCTTTATCAATAAACTCCTTTCCCAAGTTCTTGTGATTAGGGTGGGAAATTCTAATTGCTTCATCTGAACGACCACTGATTTATTCTAAACTTCATTCTGATTTTGTTTTATGGCTATTTCAAGATCTTTAGTGAATAGTTAGAGACCTGACAACAGAGATATTTCTCATTCCTGTTTTTGCTTTCATATTAAATCCCCTGGTTCAGGCTTATGACTGTTCAAAGAAAAGTGAAGAGTTGGGGTCACATCTGCTTCAGGATCTATCTCCAAATGCTCTCTAAAGGTGTTACAGAGCCTATTCCCCAAAGTCACTGATAGACTCATCCTTTCTTTGCTTGTAGGACAAGATTACTGGGTAATCTATTTTCACAGAATAGACTTTGAGGATGGCATCTTACAGCTCTTGCTCTACTTCTACAGCTTTTCTAACCCCTCTAATCTCTGCAGTTCAGGGCCTATTAGGTCATCCTCAGAATCTTTTCACTCTGACCTTTCCATCCAGTTTTTTTTTTTTTTTTTTACATTGGAGTATCCTATCAACATATGAGCCAACTGATAAAAATCTGGGATTCCCAAATGATCTGTTCCTAGAACAACTCTAACTTTCTTTGTAAATTTCTGTCTGTATTGTATGTATAGGCTTTAGAAAGTGGTTATCAATTCAAAGACCAGGGTTTAAAATCAACCGCAAGAGAAACTGATCTGTTCTGAAGTGGATTTAACTTTAAGAAACATTTGATATTTGGGAGTTTCTTTTGCCTAGAAGGGAAAGGAGACAAGTCAGGAAGAAGAGTAGGAGTGAGGGTAATGTAGAAGCCTTGGAAGAAGGAGAAGAAATAAAGGAACTGAGGCAGTTATATTCAGATTGCAGTTCAAGAGGATGTAAGAAGGATGGTTTTAAGGAGTTATTTTTTTTTACGTTTCTCATTTGCCTTGGCTAAGGAATATTTTGAAAGCATTAATTTTGGAAACTGGATTTCTTTTGGAAGTTTTCTTATGCTAATGAAAAATGCAGACAATTTCCTTTCTAAAATGCCTCTCAAATGAATAATTTTTTTCAAATTGAAAGTTCCCTAAAATAACCACTTTTACACCACTTAAGTGGATAAATACATAAATTATAGCAAAAATAGATGTTAGAAACAAAATTCTCAAAGTTCTGCTGAGACCCAGAAGCTCAAAGACCTTGATTTATAATAGTATTCTCCCCTGAGGTCCCTTGGTCCTATCACTCTCCCTCACAGCAACTGAGCTTAGACTGAGACAACATCATGAAAGCAAGTCTTCTGCACATATTACTTATGCACTTTGTATCTTAGGCTCCTGTGTTAATCAGCTAAGGTTGCCATAATAAAATACTGCAGATTGGGTGGCTTAAACAACACAAATGTATTTTCTCACAGTTCTGGAGGGTAGGAAGATCAAGGCGCCAGTCAGTTTGGTTCCTGGTGAGAGCTCTCTTCCTGGCCTACAGATGGCTGCCTTCTCACTGTGTCCTCATATGGCAGAGAGAGAGAAAGAGAGAGCAACTCTCTCCCTGGTCTCTTCTTATAAGGACACTAATCTTATTAGATCAGGGCTTCATCCTTATGACCCATTTAACCTTAATTACCTCCAAAAAGTCCATGTCTCCAAATATAGTCACATTGAGGGTTAGGACTTCAACATATGAATTTTGGAGTGATGCAAACATTCAGTCCATTGCAGCCCCCAAACTAATAATTAGCCATCTCAAATGCAGATGGAAGATTTGGACTATAGCACTTGTCTTGAACCAGACTCTCATGGATAAAACAAGACAAGGCTGAGAAAATATCTCATAAGACTTTAACAGGTGACCCAAGATAAAGTTTGTCCCATAAGGAACCCAGTATGAGAAGACCCTCTGAATTCCTCGAGAGATGGATATATCCGACCTGTACCCATTCTCCTCCTTTGATCATCTACTTATATATATTCAGCAGAAAGCATTGCGGACAGACAAGGAGATTAAAAAAATAGTGTTTTTAATCACAAGATGGCTTTTCACCAAGAAAAAGATTCCAAAGCTGTTCAGATAATCAAAGGATTCCTAAACAAGGATTTCTTATTTCTAGGAGACATTTGGGAGCTGAACATAAAGAAATCACAGCTCTGACCTGCTTGAGGAAGCTATTATTCATCACAGTCAGAGAGACCTCAGACAGAAAGCACAAGGCATCTCCTAGGAGTATGCTATTCCAATTCCAAAGTCTTGAGACACCATATTTTGGTATATTCTTGAGGATTTTCCACTGTTGAATCCCCAAAAGACCGCTGGAAAAAACATGTTGATAAAGCAAAACTAAATCTATTGGATGTAACACAGTGAAGAAGACCACCACCTTGATATTCCTAATAATGTCTGAGCTAAGAAGGTTGGTGTCAGGGAAGGATATTTATAAGGTTTACAGGATGATTTGAAGGGGAGTTGTGCAAGGAGGCATGTTAGTTGGGATTTTGAAGATTTTATGAATAATAGAGTTGGATTGGTGGGCACAATGAGGTAAGAGTTTTAAAACAGGTCCTGATGAGCAAGCTGTTAGTCTTGATAAGTAATCTCTTTCAGTTGGTTCAAGCCTTATCTTCGAGGAGCAGGTATTTCCCCGAAGAGGAAGCTAAATTATCTTTGCCTGGCCCCAGTATTGTTTGGCATGAAAATAGGAAAGTGAGTTTGCTCAAAGACTTTAGCACTGGGAAGCAAGGTAGGTTTGGTCTTAGCAGTCACTGGTATGGAGAAAAATTCTAGAATATTTACATTTGAAGATTCTTTCTTGATAAATTTTTTTGAATGAAATTTAACTAAAATGGCAAACTGCCTCTTTTTACATTTTTATATTATAAGATTAGCAAACTGAGTCACAAACAAAAAAGTTTAAGCTGTTAGAATAATAATAATAACAAAAATAGCAAGAAAGAAGATAAGTGCTCTCAACCTTAAGAACACATGATAATGCCAACTTTATATTTGTCACTCAAAGAGTAGGAAGAAGAAGTTTTGCATTTGACTTACAAAGAATATAAGATCTTAATTTAAAAAATCTCTATCACACAAACATATAGCTTGATTTAGTAAGCAGATTCCAAAATATATACATATATGTGAAAGAGAGTGTGTGAATTTGAGTGTGTGCCTCTACGTCCCATCACACATGAGAAAATGCAGTGTGTGAACACAAGCACATCTCTGCAGATGAAGAGTGGGGGTGATTGTTCATTTTCTCCTCAAATGGGTATAGAGGGCACAGGCTACAGACCAGGCAAAATCCCTGGCCTCAAAGAGCTTACAATAGAGGAGGAGATGGACCCATGTAAATGAATAATTATAAAAAAAAAAAAAAACATGGAAAGTGTAGTGGGAATCCTGAGGAAGAAGTGACTAAGTCTAGGTAGATGAATCAGAGACCATTGACATTGGGGCCAAGCCTTGAAGGAGGACTGAGCCAATCAGAGGAGAACAGGGTGTGCAGGTAGCTGTGATGCCTCCACAGAGCAGAGATGTATGTTGGAATCAATAGGTCCTCCTCTAACACTTGGAGGGCCTCAGGCAAGAGTACGGATAGAGATCCCTCCCTATCTCATGTGTCTAGACAATTAAAAGTTACAAATCGGGGCTTCCCTGGTGGCGTAATTGTTGAGAATCTGCCTACCAATGCAGGGGACACGGGTTCAAGCCCTGGTCTGGGAAGATCCCACATTCTGCAGAGCAACTGGGCCTGTGAGCCACAACTACTGAGCCCGTGCGTCTAGAGCCTGTGCTCTAAAACAAGAAAAGCCGCGGCAGTGAGAGGCCAGTGCACTGCAATGAAGAGTGGCCCCCGCTCGCCGCAACTAGAGAAAGCCCTTGCACAGAAACGAAGACCCAACACAGACAAAAATAAATTAATTAATTAAGTTTTTTTTTTAAGTTACAAATCAAGCTTTAAAAATTGTGAAATAAAAAATATTTTACTTCGGAGTGTCCTTTGTTGTTACGAGGAGACTCTGAGCTGTCTCCTGGATGGTTCCTGGATGGGGGCTGGTCACCAGAAGGACCAAGACATGATTTGAAGCTTGGGATTTTCAGGCCCTCCCAGCTCCCCCACACCCCACCCACTCTCCAGAGAGAGGAGAGGGGCTGGAAATGGAGTTATTTGATCTTCCTGTGTGATCTTCCGTACAATCTCAGTGCTATAGGGTTTAGGGAGCTTTTAGGTCAGTGATCTCATCCAAGTACCAGGAGGGTGATACACCCCAAATCCATGCGGACAGAGGCTCCTGTGTTCAGGATGCTCCCAGACCTCACCATTCATATCTCTTCATCTGGCTGTCCATCTGTATCTTTTCTTATATCCTTTAATAAACTGATAAATGTAATTTAAAAAAATATTTTATCTCCTCCCTCGAAAACATATCTGTATGACAATAAAATTGAAAGATATATGTAAGGCTATGGTTTTATATAACTAAAAGTTGGCAAAATAGCAAAGGCAACTAAATTTAATTATTACTGAATATTTCTGGGATGAACCAGCAATGTTTGGGTGAGCAAAAAATTAAAGACAAACAATTTCAAAAATTATTTTAGATTTATTTCATTACATTTTCTTGTTTTTAATTCAGCAAAATCACCATGTTATAAATAAGATCTTTATATACTTGTATTCCATTAAAAAAGTACAGAATTAAACAATAAAATGCAATCATATTCAGTGTAGAAAATTAAATATACTTTCATCAAAACACAAAGTCAATGTAAAAAATAAAAGTTGTTTAAAAAATGTTTCCAAGTTATTTCTTTCTAAAATGTTAAAAATAGAAGTTTAATAAAAGAGTGGCTACTCTATTAAAATTAAAGACAAAAATCAAATTAGAGTTAGTCAATATCAAGTTTCTAATCAAAATAGTTAAAGTTGAAATTTTTCTTTGGTTTTAAAATATTTTAATCAAATACATTTAATACAAATTAAAATCAATTAAAATTGATTAACAGATTAATAGATTTAACTTTAAAAATAATTTAAAATTTTAATAATAAATCTTATTAAATATTTTTACAAAAAGGAAACTATCCACAATTTTACTTTCCATGTCCATCTATTTGCAAATGCAAAGAATTGGCATCATGCTTTATGCATGCTACATGTAAACCTACATGTAACAAACTTAAGAGTAATGTGAATTGTTTAACCTTGCAAAATGTTCCTTGACTGCCATGTACAATGTTCTGAATACACCATTATTTCTTGTGAGTGCTTATAGAATTACAAGCTGTAACACAAAGAGAAGCAGGAAAACAGATGCTCAGAACTCCTGGGAAAGAATACTTTATTATGGAAGAATCTACGGCATTTGTGCTATCCACATGAACCACTCTGACAAATTTAACATGTAGGGTCCTATAAACAGAGGTCTAAGCCAGGGATCCGTGTATAGCAGGGCAGTTGTAGGAATCAAATTGCCAAATGAAAGATAATGGTGACCAGATTGTCAAGAGCCTCATGAGCCATGACAAGGACGGTCGTTGATAATCATCCACCAACAGGGAAGACAGCAAATGTACAATACCCCTCCTTCACTGCTCTCCTCCTACAGAGGTCATGTCAGCTCCCCTCTGAAGGAGAAATCGAGTCATTGACTCTAGGGATGATCAAAAATCCATTTTGGAAGTATTCTGTGGAGCCCTGAACCTTCATGAAAAAGACAAAGAAATCAAAGGATATAACAGCTTATAATGTCTCTATTTCCCAGAAGAAATTTACATTTGGGAAAAGAATATACATATTTATAATCAAACACAGATTCACCTTTACACATGATACGTAGAAAAAAATTCCTAACAAGTGATTTTGTTTCTCTATTTTCTGGAACTTTAATAAAGTGATACATCTAAATCCCAAATTTTACCACATGACTCCCTGGCTAAAATACTCTTCCAAGAGTCTCTATCACTTGCAGGAGAAAGCCCAAGGTGCTTACCGTGACATCTGATCCTTCCTCATCTCTCAGCTAGACTGCTAGCCAGAGCCTCCTTGAGGGTCTCCCATCTTCTTCTCATGCCCTGTTTAAACCATTCTCTCCAAAACTGCCTGAGTGAGAAATGAAAAGATGCCTCACCCCAATTTAAAAGCCTATTATTGACTTTCTGTTGCACACAGGATAAAATATAATTGCCATACCACGAACTACAAGAGCTGCGAGTTTGAGCTACGTCTCAAACTTACCATCTGCCACTCTTCTTGCTCACTGTACTGTAACCTCTTTGGTTTTCATTAACTCTCTAGAACACACAAGTTTCTTCCTACCTCAGGGCTTTTATACTTGCTGTCCCTTCCACATGGAAGATTCTTCTGCTAATCTTCACATGACTGGTTCCAAGAGAGTCCTTCCCTGACCACCCCACTTAAAGCACATCCCCGGTTGTTCTTTCTCCAGAACCCGATTTTCCTATATGCTTCCTCCACAGTATCTTTCACAATCTGTATTTTGTTCATTTCTTATTCATCCTATGATTAATACATTCCTCTTTTGTACAGAAGACTTCTCTAATTTGTTCAGTGATGTATTCCTAGCTTTCAGCACAAAGCTAACTCATGAGAGGTGCTGACTAAATGTTTGTTAGTTACCTACCCCTATAGGCTCATTGACTAGCACTGTACACCTTGTACTTTGTATAGCAGTAATACCAAACTTCTCATCGTTTCACCAAACGCTCAAGGGAATAGCTAAAGCTACTTTATGCCTCTGTGATTTTGCTTCAGCTGTTCTATCAGTTCAGATGTTCCCCCCCTCTTCTTTTACCTGGTTAACCTCTACTCATTCTCAAATAACAATTCCAAGAGACAGAGCTAAGTGCACTTCCTATGTGCTTCCATAGAATTCTTTGCCTTTTTCACAGGGTTTATCACTCTTTATGGGCAAGTCACCATCATTTATCTGTGTACTTTTAAAAGGCAGAAACCGTACCTTATTTATTCTTTTATCTCCAAATTGAGTGTTACAATTTATCTTCATAAATTGAGTATCCAGTGTTTAGTATACTGCAGGTAAATGTAGTTACATGGAACTGAAAGTTTTTTCCACTTCTAACATAAACTCCAGGGACAGAGTGCCTGGCATCAAATCTCAGCACTGCTACTTACTTAATCATCTTGGGTAAGTCACTTGAATCTGTGCCTCAGTTTCCTAATCTGAAAAATGGGGCAGAAGATAGGGGCTAACCCATAGGTTGTTGCCAAAATTAAATTACTTAATACATGTAAAATATTTAGAAGTGCTTACATGCCTGGTCAACATTCAATAAATGTCACCTGTCATTTATCTTCAATGTGTTTCTCATAATCTTTTTCTTTTTTAAGGACAGCTGGAACAAATAGAAGAAGTTCTTCCAATATCTCTTCTCATGTAACCATAATAAACTTTAGTTTATGGAAAATTTGTGATTATCTTGGCACTAGCCTCTTTTGGGCACACATACATAAATCGTGACTTTAGCTGCTTGACTGTTGTGTAACTTAAGGAGTATATATATTGCCAGTCTGTGCCACTTGGCAGCTTGAAAATTTTTAATTTAATTTAATTTAAAAAGGGAGAAATGCAGTACATGTGAGATTAGTACTATGTAAATCTGCTTAAATCTATATCCATATGTTTTGTTCAAAATGTTTTACACTGTTCAGTAGAAAAAGAAAACAGATCTGATTATATATATCACCTCCCTGCTCAAATTTTTTCTATAGGTCTCAGAGTAGGGAAGAAAGTGAAATATCTCAACAGACCCTCAAAAGAAATAAAATGAACAAAAGCAATGAGACAATAACTGGAAAACACATTAAAAGACCAAATAGTCATAAAAATCAAGCTTGTTAGTAATCAAAGAAAATCAAATAGAATCCAAGGTATATCTTTCATCTATCAAATAACAGTATTAAAAAATGAATATTCAGTGTTGGCAAGAATGCAAGGAAATACACACTTCTGGGAAAGAAATTTGGTTCAAACACTCAGAAAAAAATTGCAAATAGGTACCAAGAGCCTAAAAACTTACATACGCTGTGGACTTAAAATCTCTTTCCCATCAATAGTATAAGAAAATAATCAGAAAATTTGACAAAATTTTAGTACAGATTTTCATTATAGTATTATTTATAATAATGAAACATTAGAAATAACCTAATGTCCAGCTAAATTAATTTATGTTACAGCTACACAATGAAATAGTATGCAAGTACATTAACAGTGTTTTTGAAGCACATATGCTGACATTAGAAAATACTTGTTTTATACTGATTATATTAGGCGATAGCTAAATGAATATTTTGTACAATAATGCTGATTAACAAATGTGTATGTATACATGTATATGTGTTGAGTGTGTGAAAGAAAACATTAAAATGTTTCAATGGATTACTTATAGGTATTAGGGTAAAAAAGTTGATCTGTTTTTGTTGATGTTAGTGCTTTCTTCTACATTTATAATTTTTTTTTTTTTTTTTTTTTTTTTTTGCGGTATGTGGGCCTTTCACTGTTGTGGCCTCTCCCGTTGAGGAGCACAGGCTCTGGACGCGCAGGCTCAGCGGCCATGGCTCACAGGCCCAGCCGCTCTGCAGCATGTGGGATCCTCCCAGACCAGGGCATGAACCCGTGTCTCCTGCATCGGCAGGCGGACTCTCAACCACTGCACCACCAGGGAAGCCCGACATTTATAAAATTTTATATCATAGCCATATGGTATGGTTTCCTAATCAGAAAAACGATTCAATTAGAGTTAATAAGAAAAATTGCATGTTGCCATTAAAAACTCTGCAATTCAACACAACCTACCTTAGTATAATACTGAATTCCAGCTATTAGAATAACAGGGTTAGCAGACAGACTGACCAGGGTTCTTCTTAAGTTCTACTCTGACTTTGGAGAAAAATCACATAGCCACTTTGAGTCTTGGTTTCCTAATTGTAAAGGAGATTAACAATTTCTGCTACTTCACAAAAGTGATTGTGATTCTTAAGTGAAATAGCATACTATACTTACTAAGTGTTCAAACAGTACTGGTTAAGTGAATGGAGTGTTTTAATATGTCAGAGAGATGCAGAAATATGAGCAATTATTACAAGTGTTAACCAAAATAATAGTAAATAGATAGTAAAAACTAAGCAAAAATATAATACAACTAGGTGATTCATACTTAGGTCACCAAAACCAAAAGCTATGATTTGATCTTCCCACCCTTTTCTGTATATTCTATAATAAATGACCACTCTTAGTAAATTTAGTGAACAAAAACTTATAATTACTTCAGGAAAACTGAAAATGTCAAACATTGTGCTTTTCAATAGATAAGGGAAATTCCAGGTATCAAATTTTCTCTGTGTATATGGAGCAAGTAGAATTCAATTTTTTGTTTCAATTTGATCCATACTTCTTCCCCTGAAGCGCCAAAACCAAATATTTGCTTCTTAACATACTTGAATTGGGTCTTTTGATCATTATTCTCAGTAAGAATATATTGCATTTGTTTAGCACCTTTACGTGTGTCAAAATATTTTCACTTAAAACATCTCAACTGATTCTCACAACCACCCAGGGAGGTGTCGTTAGCAGTTTTCCTTTAATTCAGTGGGATCCCCAGTAGTCTACTGGAACCCACTCATACCTGCTAGCAAGAGCCAACTGCACATTTGTTTTGGAATTTTGCAAGCTGGTTGTTAAGCATAGACAATATTAAAGACTAAATTATATAAATTATATGTAGGACTTAGATATAATTAAATAAATTATATTTAAATGGTTTTATAAATACTTAAAATTCATCACGTCCTAATTATCTTACTATATCTTACTGTTATCTGTGCTCTTGAGTTTATCTGTGCCTATTGAATCTCTGTAGTGGAAATACTATATAGTGTGCTGCTGAGTCTGTATTCAGTGACCTCACATTGGTAGCTTGAAATCAGCCATAATGGGAGTACTTACACCACTAAAATTGGCAAACACTACAAATTATGGCCTGATTTATTGTTGTGTTGATTGTCTAGACTTAAGAAAATGGTGGAGAAAATGTTACTAATGAAGATTAAACTTAGATATATTCCATGTTTATAGCCATTATGCTATGAATTGCACAAAACATCGAGGAAATATTCTTCCAGTATTTGGAAGCTATTAGCCCACTCAGTGAAGAAGTCACTCGTGTCACTGATACATGAGTAAAGTTCCAACATATGTTTTCATTTTTGTCTTAATTGACATGAATGAAAATATCAGCTCACATTTCAAGTCAGCACTACACTCATTCATCAATTGCAACCCGTAAATTGGCTACTCTAACAAGAGTGGGCAAAAGTCAAAGTAGTCATTCTGTGAAAATCAATTGACTATATGGAATTTATCCTAAAGACTATATATAATTATTACTTGTAAATTATGTGCTATGCATTCTTTATATCAGTAAAATTTATTATAAAGTCATGTATGCACAGATATATATACATTTTGGGAAAGAGCTAGGTGTTAAACATTTATGGGCACACCAGAATCATATAATGACAATAACATGGTACTAACCAGACAGAAAAGATAAACAGGAAAATAATGCATGTTGAGTGATTACCTCTATCAATTAATGACTTTATTTTTATTTAATGCCCTATCATGCTGGAAAGCATCCTAAAGTACATACCTTTCTCAGACTGCCCAACTAAACGTCAAATACATCCCAGTTGTTTGTCTATCACTTTCCATAATAATCATGAGTCTCAGCAGTTTCTCCCAGGTGTCAGAGAGAGTATCAGGCACAAGCTCTGTGTGCTCCTCTGATGTTTTTCTCTGTCTCTGAGACCCAGGCCAGCATAACCACCAGCCATCCACGGCCATCATTTCTCCAAATTGAAATCTCCAGCTTGAATGGCCTTCATGCCCCCAGGCGAAGTCTATCTATGCCGATTTGCCCCTATACTTGTGGACATGTGTGAAATACCATACCACATAGTACATAGTGTAGGATCTGCTTTCCTGAGCCACCACTGAGGGGCTGGATCACTCAACTCAACACTGAGTTGTCGTCAGAGAATTCTGACTATAGGAACAGGAGATGGGATGGATCCAGGCAGATGAACTACTACTAGGTTCCTCCCTGCAGCTTCCCAGAGAAGTCCAAATGTTGAACTGATACACTTGCTGAGCAACATGTTATACGTCTTAGCAGCTACTCATAAGCAGTAGCCAGTATGGTAAAATCATATAACATTGTTTCACACTCTCATACACTCATACACATTCATTTCGCCTTACCCTGCTTGTATGTCCTACATGGGCATCCATACTTTAATCCTCACCTTAGGATATGTTTTCTAGAGAACCCAGGCTAAGACACAAAACTTTAGTTAACTAATAACAAATTTATTTTCAGAAATCTAAATGTATTAGTTTCCTATGGCAACTTTATCAAATCATCACAAACTGAGTGTTTTTTTAAAAACCCAGAAATTTATTCTCTCACAGTTCTGGAGGCCAGAAATCCAAAACTGATGTGTCAGTAGGTCTGCACTCCCTCTGAAGCCTCTAGGAGAGAATCTCTTCCTTACCTCTTCCAGCTTCTGGTGGCTTCAAGAGTTCCTTGGCTTGTAGCCACATTGCTCTAATCTCTGCTTCCATGGTCACATTGCCTCCTTCTCTTCAAAAATCCCTCTGCCTCTCTCTTGTAAAGATACATATGATAGTATTTAGCACCCACCTTCATAATCCAGGATTAGCTCCTCCTCTCAAGATCATTAACTTAATCACATCCTTTGCCATATAATATAATATTCACAAGTCCAGAAATTAGGACCTGGACAGATCTGTTTGGAGGGCATAATTCACTCACTACATCATGGGAAAAAGCTTGCTCATAGTCACAAATCAAATATATTTTAGGAAGTTGAAGCATTTTTCTAAACTAGGTACTTTTTGGAAATTATGCAGAACATGGAACGCATGTGACAGAATAATTAGATATACATTTATTCAAACAAAATGCAAAAATCAAGCACAAGAGAGTAAAGATTAAACAATGCAAAAGTTTTTATCCTGTTATTCATCTGCTTAAACATTAGGGTCATATCAACTGCTCCAGCATGCACAGAAGACAATGACAGCCTTTGAAATGCAGAATAAGTGTTTTGAAGCGGTACTGGTTTGGAGGGAAAGAATTTCTAATTATTAGAGTGAAATCTTTTAAAAAAATAACTGCTTAGGGTTTGCCTTCTGCTTTATAGTTTTTTTTTTTTTTCTTTACACAAAAGGTTTTGGCTTCATTTCTGTCTTTTTTTTAAAAATGAGGAATGCCAGTATGAAGGGTTACTGGAGGGGAAGGGAAAGGAAAAGGAGGAGGCCGGCTCTGTAAAGTGAACAGCTGGGGTAAGCCTGATCTAAAGGTGGCTGCTAATATTATATTGTATGAGATCCCAGCGTGAATTCCAGCTGTGATCATGTACTCTGTTCTTCCATTGACAGTGTGTACAAAAGGAATCATTATCCTTTGCATATTTGAATTCCACATGCATTTTTATTCATTTGTCAGTGTCTTCAATTTTTCTTCTTCAATTTGCTTTATAAGAATAGGCTCCCTTCTCTGGGCTGGGGGAAAACATCCTGGCACAAAATAATATGATGTGTTTATATTTGAGTTTCTAAATATAATTCATACCATACTCATCTATCATGGTCTCATTTATCATTTATTCTTTGTACTGTATTTACAATTATGACATCCAGGAGAAAGGCAGGTTTTCTGACTCCTAAATGCCCCTGGGTCTTTCCTTGTTCACTGAGCAGTTATAAATGAAATACATTTAACTCACTGGGTTGTAGGTATTTGCAGTACAATTTTCAGTTTACATGTAAAGTTGGTTATCATTAGAAGCTGATAACAAACGATATAAGCAGAGTCATTTAGAAAAGAAAAGCTTCTACTTTGGTGATCTTTATATTAATTCATAATTTGATAAATACATTTTATGACTTAAGTTTCTTGCATTACCTAAAATGACTCCAATTATAGATATATCACCTTTTCCTAACACCCAGAACTCAAGTGTCAACAAGTTTGATTTTATAAAACAAGCACGTCTTTGTCTCTTCTTCCATTATTGACATGTAAAATCCCCACTACGTATTTACTGGGAGTGAGCCTCAGTGCTCTGGACCAATCTCACACAGGTCACTATGATCAGCCTTCCTGAATTCCCCCTGTTAGAGGCCCCTACATCTTTAGTAAATTGTCATATTATGATTATTATAGTAGTTCTACATTCAAAGAGAGTTCTGGGTATCTTTAGTGGTATACCTTGAGATTACATACATGTATATATATCTTCTCCAAGAACATGTAAGCCATTAGAAGACAAGGATTAAATTTTATTCAAATTTGAATTTGCCACAGTATTCTCCATAGAGTAGATACTTAAAATGTTTGTTACTGGACACATGGTTAGGAGATAGACAATGAAGGTTGGCTAGCAACAATAACTGGAATGTTCAATTAATTCCTTACAAAAGATATTGGCTCATGAGATCCAAATTCATGCATCATTTCTAGAAGAAAATTTCTGCCAATATGACTCAAAACTTAAAATTATTTCTAACCTTTATATAAAAATTATAAGTGTATTCCAGGAAAATTAACAGACTATGGTGAATACGTAAGGATGTTCAGCTCAGCATTGTTAATAACAAATAAAAAACCCCTAAAAGTCCAATAATAAGGGACTGTTTAAAATATGCTGTCTACCATCAATTAACTATGGACCCACAAAAATGATAAAAAATATACTCACTGACATGCAAAACAATTTAAAATTTTAGTGTGAAAGATGATTGGCTACCAGAGTAAGGATTAATTTCTAAAGTAGGTGAAGAAATCAAGGCTTCCTGTGGGAAAACTGTATTAATTAAATCAATTAGTGTAATCCGTTACATCCACAGCCTAAAGAAGAAAAATCATATGATCAATCTACAGATGCAGAAAAAGCATTTGACAAAATCAACACTCATTCTTGCTAAAAACTCTCAGCAAGCTAGGAATTTACAGGAATTTCCTCAGTTTGATAAAGAGTATCTACAGAAAATCTACAGGTAACATCATAGTTAATGGTAAGAAACTAGAAATTTTTCTCCTAGTATCAGGAAAAAGGCAAGGATCTCTCTCATCTCTCCCATTTGACATCTAGTGAATGCAATAATACAAGAAAAGGAAATAAAAGGTATACAGATTGGAAAGGAAGAAATAAAGCTGACTTTATTCACAGATCTTATGATTGTCTATGTAGAAAATCCCAAAGAATCAATAAAAAACTTCTGAACTAATAACTGATTAGAGCACTGCAAGATTAAAGGTTAATATACAAAAGGTAATTGCTTTCCTATATGCCTGCAAAGAACAATTGGAATTTGAAGCTAAGAATACAATATTTTATACATTACTACAAAAATTAAATACTTAGATATAAATCTTAAAAAATATGTACAAGATCTATATAAGGAAAACTACAAAACTCTGATGAAATTAATCAAAGATGATCGTAATAAATGGAGAGATATTCCATGTTCATAGAAGGGAAGACTCAATATTGTTAAGACATCACTGTTTCCCAATTTGATCTAGAGATTCAACATAATCTCAGTCAAAAATCTCAGCAAGTTATTTTGTGAGTTAATTGATTCTAAGGTTTATATGGAAAGACAAAAAAAAATAGCCAACACAATATTAAGTGAGAAGAACAAATTTAGAGGCCTGGAACTACCTGATCTTAATTGACTATAAAAATAAATTCTACATTCTTTAAAGGCAGACAACAAAATCCAGGTACAAACAACCTGACATTCATAATGTATAGCATTTGATTAAAAAAAGACTAGATATGCAAAGAAACAGAAAAGTGTCCTATAACCAGTGGGGAAAAATCAGTCAAAAGAATCAGATTCAGAAATGACATCAGATGGAATTAATAAAGACATTAAATAGCTATTATAAATATGTCCAAGGATTATTAGGAAAATATGAACATAATGAAAAGACATATTTAAAATATATAAAAAGAATTAAGCATAACTTTTGAAGATGAAAAAAACAATGTAACACATTTTTACAAATCACTGAATGAGACTAACAGCAGATTATATCCTACAGAAGAAATATCAGTTAACTTTAATGCATAGCAATAAGATAGAGAAAAAAAAAAAAGTACCAAATGACCAGAGCATCAGTGATATGTGGGATAACATCAAGCATTCTAACATTACATGTAATTTAATTCACAAAAGGGAGAGTGAGTAAAATATTTGAAGAAATACTGACAGAAATCTTTCTAAATTTGGTAAGAAAGATAAACCCACAGATCCAAAAAGTTCAAAAAATTCCAAGCAGGATAAATACCAAAAGACCCACAACAAAGTACAGCATGATCAAATTGCTAAAATCCAGTAATAAAGAGAAAACCTTAAGGGGATTCAAAGAAAAAAAGACATTATATAGAGAGGATAAAAAACATAAGAATGATCATAGCATTCTCAAGAAAAATTCAAGCCAAAATACAATAGAATGGGATATTTACAGTGTTGAAAGATAGAACTCCCTACCTAGAATTCAATACCCAGTGAAAATATCTCTCAAAAAGGAAGGTTAAGAAGTCTCTTCTTGAGAAACAAAAGCTGAGACAATGTGTCACCAGCAGATAAGCACTATAAGAAATGGTAAAGCCAGTTCTCCAGGCTCAGAGAAAAGTAATATCAGATGGAAATTCCTATTTATACAATGAAATTGTGATCTCAGGAAATGGGTATTTGGGTACACAGAACACTAGCAAACAGAGTTCAACAGCACATTAAGAGGATCATTCGCCATGATCAAGTGGGATTTATCCATGGGATACAAGGATGGTTCAACATCTGTAAATCAAAAAACATGATGGGACTTTCCTGGTGGTCCAGTGTTTAAGACTTCCACTGCAGGGGGCATGAGTTCGATCCCTGGTCAGGCAACTAAGATCCTGCATGCCACATGGCATGGTAAAATAAACAAAAACAAAACATACAAGCCACAAGAAAACCAAAAAACATGACACACCACATTAACAAAATGAAGGATAAAAACCATATGTACATATCAATAGATACAGAAAAAGTATTTGACAAAATTCAGCATCCTTTCATGATAGAAATTCTCAACAAATTAGGTATAGAAGGAAAGTACCTCAATATAATAAAAGTCTTACGTGCAAGCCCACAGCTAACAATGTATTGAATCGTGAAAAGCTGAAAACTTTCCATTTAAGATCAAGATAAGGTGCATACTCTCACCACTTTTATTCAACATAGTAGTGGAAGTCCTAGCCAAAGAAGTCAGGTAAGAAAAAGAAATAAAAGGCATTCAAACTCGAAAGGAAGAAGTTAAATTATCTCTGTTTGCAGACGGCATGATCTTATATATAGAAAACCCTGAAGACTCCACCAAAAAACTGTTAAAGCTAATGAAAGAGTCCAGTAAAGTTGCAGGAAGCAAAATCAGCATACAACATACCTAGTGTATCTGTACACTAACTAAAATTTATCCAAAAAAGAAATCAAGAAAACAGTGTCATTTATAATAGCATAAAAAAGAATAAAAAACTTTGGAATAAATTTAACCAAGGAAGTTATAGATCTGTACACTGAAAATTATAAAACACTGATGAAAGAAATTGAAGACAAATAAATGGAAAGATATCTTGATATACATATATATATATATATATATATATATATATATATATATATACTTGATATATATATAATGGAATATTATATTATTCTGCTTTAAAAAGGAAGGAAATCTTGCCATTTGCTACGACATGGATGAAGCTCGGGGGACATTATGCTAAGTGAAATAAGCTAGATGTAGAAATACTCTGTTTCTAAAATATTTCACCACCACTATCCTAATGTCATGGCAACCTGATAATGGCTCTATAGGGTTATTGAAGCATAACATTTGGTTTTCTAGATCTAGAGTAATTATTGTCAAGTGGAAATTTCTACTACATGTTGCTAAATTCAGTAGTCCATTCTCACTTTACCTGAGCTCTTGGTAGCACTTGACAAGTTGATTAGCTTCCATATTTACCTCTACTTCACTGGCCACTTCTACTTAAACTCTTTTGCTTTTGTTATGCTTGTATCTAAATTGTTGAGTGCCTTGGTTCTTGGACCCCTTCTCTACATGTAAATCCACATCTTTGGTTGTCTCATCAGTATCGTTGCTTGAAATATCATCAAAATATTGAATTCCAGAGGTATATTCCCAATGAATACTCCACATCTCCAATTGTATGTTCAATAGAGATTTCAAACTTAACATGCCCCAAAATAACATCCCTGCTATGTCTCATCTCTCCAAACTGCTCCACTCACAGTTTCCCTCACTTTACTTAGTGGAAACTTCATTCTTTCAGTGGCTTATGCCAAATATCTTGCTTTATCCCACATCTGATCTGTCAGGAAATCCTACTGGCTCTACTGTTAAATACAGTCTTTATCCAACTTCTCAACTGCCTCTCTTGCCAGTACCATCCTCTGTCATCCAGATTGTGACAGTGACCTCCTACATGTCCTTCCCGATTCCACCACTGTCCCTCCGATCTCTTATTCAGGCATTCAGAGTAAAAACGTACATAATCTGTCTCACTTCTCTGACCTGGTTTCCTCCTATTTTCCCAAACCTCTTTTCCAGTCACACTGGTTAACTAGCTGTTTTTCAAATATATTAGAAACATTCATTTCAGGAGATTTACTCTTCCTCCAGATCTGCATGGTTTGCTCCTTTACCTCCTTCTTTAATCAAATCTTCTCAGTCAGGCCTTTCCTGAAGTCTCTGTCTAAAACTGGAGCCTGACCCCACGCCTTCTCAATCCTTAAGTACTCACTCCTTCACTCTCATTTTAGTTCTTTCCAAGCACTTATCACCTTCTAATATATTTTTCAATTTACTTATTTCATTTATTATTTACTTCTACTCTCTAAAATGTAAACTACATTATTTCAGGGATTCTTTTCTGTTTTGTTCACTGCTGTATTTTTGGCATCCTGAAGACTGGCTCATTGTACACATTCAATAAATAAATAAATGCATGAGTGAATGAAGCTATTGCCAACAATATAGAATGATATTGTGTTTTTAATTCTTAATATAGTACCATAAATGGAGAGATTTATATTTTAGTTCTCATATCACTGCAAAATGATTTAAAATAAATGTCTTTTTTTCAATATTTGAGGATGTCACTTGTGTGATTGTTAGGTTTTAAATTCTGAATAAAGATGAAGCAAAGTATCACTATTGAGTTCAAAACTTACCAAAAAGTATGGAACTTTCTAATGGAATCACCATTGGTACTCAAGCCGTTAGGACACAAGTGAGCTTTGCTACAGTAAAACAATATGGTTCTTCCTTGTCAAGTCAGTTGCTGATAACTTTTTTTCTTGTATTTTGAAACTGGCATATAAAGTAAAATGTGGCTCAAAGGATTTTTTTTCCATGAGTACATAGCAGACATGGGTACAATAAGACAGAAAGCAGCCAGATGGATAACAGTCAAGGGAAGTATCTTTGCTTCACAGACTTAATGTTTTACCCCCAGAACTATATTTAGAGGTCTAGCTTTAATTCTATAAAATAAAAAAACTTTACAGACAAAAGCATATGTCAGTATTCTACAGATTGTTTTAATGATTTGTGTTGTCATAGCTATTAGTATATCTTCTCATGAACCCTCTTTTTAGCTTATTTTGGAAGTCAAAGAATTGACTAATTTTGGGGGTGGGGAGTGAGAGTCAGTTTGGGATTTAAATACACAATCATACTTTTTTTTTTAGTCTATCTAACAGGTTTGATAATTTTGTATTTGTTGGTGGTGTAGCAAGCAAGATAAAATCAGCAATTTTCCTCTTACCTTCTATAACAAACTTGTTCAACACTTCTGAGGTAAACAGGTTGGTTTCAAAATGTCCTCTTTGTACCTGAGGGTTTCCTGCTTAAAAAGTAAACTCTTGTTTATTTGGCTTTTTAAAAAGCTCATTTCCTTACTGCCCCAATATGTCTGTCTTTAATCTTCAAAAAGTCTAAACAAAATGGCTTGCCTTAAACAAATATGTCTATTCTATCTAAATCCATTCAATAGGCTATATTTTCTTTTTTTAAGAATAATTTTATGTTTTCTCTAGAAATAAAGCTTTTTTTTTTTATTCTGAGTATAAACCTGGTATCTCTGAGGACAATTAAGAAAATTAAACCTAAAAAAGTTAATATGCAAGACTTTTTACCTTCATGGATCCAATAATTTTATTAAGCCCCCTAGCTCATTTCCTTTATGTGTATTTCTTCTGAAGAAAGTAGTTTTTGAGCTAAAGGAGGAGTATAAATGTCATACTCTGCAATTTTGGTGGTAGTAAAATTCCAGGTTATCAATTTGTTAATTAACTGGATTGCATTAAATTAGTTTTTTAAAAGCTTACTGGTGGAATCTGCATTAAAATGAAAGTTCATAGTGTCACACTGAGTACCCAGAGAACAAAATTTCAACCTTCCTTTTCCCACACAGGCCTGGTTGCTAGAATTGGGTTTCAGACCTAGGCTCAGGTCTCTTAATGCTGGTCAGTTGCCCTGTAATATTCCTCACTTTCTTCTCCACAGCTGAGTCCCTGTTCACTGGTTGAGGTGCTGGAGTCCTAATTAATTTTTGCTAAGTTCCCCAGAGATAGAGCTTGTTTCCTGCATCCCTGGTTTTCTGCTTGGCTTTTTGCCACATGTGGATGAAATTGCCAACGATGGTTACTGGGTCACTAGACTCCAAATACTAACTGATATCAGAATGCTTTTGTGTCTTTATTATTTCATAGATTAAACACCTTTTCAGAATTAGCATGGAAAATATTATACTCTTCATATACTATGTTTAACGCACCCTGCCATACTCTCTAGAACTATCCATGATAGCTGAGTGAGCATTCCCTCTTTTCCTCCTCCCTTGGTGAGGAGGTCTTTGGCCTCCACTCTTCTCCCTATGTTGCTAGTTTACAACATTCCAGATTTGCTGAATCTTACAATAATGGCCATACATCTCCGTCCTACCCAGAGACATGCAAGCCTTGGTGCTCCTCATGCAACCATTCTTCAAAGAGCCTTTGTTTGGCTGGCTTCTCTTCCTCTTTTCACCCAGTATGTTGGTGGTTTTCAGGTTTCTGCCTTTGGCCTCTTTTCATTCTTCTTTGGTGATTGTATCTACTCCTATGATTTTAATGACATTGTAACTGCCAAGTCTTCATCTTTAGTCTAGATCTTGCTCATGTGCTTCAGATATATTTATCCAATTGGCTATAGACATCTCTGCCTGTATTTCTACCCCACTGATGCAGTTGCCTGAATTCAATGCTATATCACTTTTCTGAGCCATGTACATGTTGATTTTTCTACTGCAAGTGCACTCCTCCATTGTTTCAACACACAATGCAAAGGCCATGTCTTTTGTAAAACTCTCTTAAACCTTATTGCTACACCCTTTTGTTCAAGCTGGTAAAGAATATTGCAGTTGAGGATGAGTAGTTTTAAACAGTCATGGGATGGAGAGGAATTCCTACATAACAGATAGAAACTGGGTGTGGACAACCTTGTGGAACTATTATTTATGCTGAGGCAAAGATAATTTTGCTCATATTTCACCATTGCTTTTGGTAATAACTACTAGACCTTAGTGATAAAGTTAGTAATAAGTAAGAATTTATTGAACTGAATTATAGGAAATAGAACAGTTAGAAACCCAATCGACTACCAATATTTTTTAAATGTGATTCATTTTTATATTGTAACATATTGGATTTATAAATCTTTACTCTATTGTTTATGAAATTGTATATTTATTAGAAAGAACAAAAATTATTTAAATATATACTATAAGAACACTGTTAGCAAAATAGCTATACATAAAAAAATTCACACATTTTGTAAAATATAAAAAGGTCCAGTCATATTCTTTGCAATATTTAGGACAGCAGCAGAATTGACTTGGCCAGCTGGCTCTAATTTAAGAAAATTATATTTTCATCTTCAGCTCTAGTAACAATGAATATTGTTTTCTCAGCTGTGAGGGACAACACATAATTTTACTACCAATAGAAACCTGGAATCCAATAATAATCATGGCCAAAAGTAACGACATGATGACACGACAAAAGAACATAGGTCTAGGTTTGATATCTTCATTGGAAATGATAGCAACTGGCACCATGGTACCTGATCGTAATGCAGTTATTTGTGATTTCACCGTAATGTTTAAGGTCAGTGAATATACATATTGGTAACAAACATGCATGAAACAACTAATCCTAGAGGGCAGCATGGTATAGTAGAATGAGCCAGACCTGAGAATTAGGAATCCCAGAAGCTAGTATTAAGGTTGTTACCAAATATATCTTAAGCCATGTCACTTATCTTCTTTAGCCCTCAGTTATCATATCCATAAAAAATGTCTGTTCTAAAACTTTAGGTCACCTCTAGTTTTGAAATTCTTTTATTTTTAGACAACATCAACAGGGAGCCAAGGCATGAAGCTGCCGGAAAGTGGAAGACAAATTTAATGTAATTCTCTAAATTCACCTGTCTCCCCTTGCATTTTTTTTACAATCTCCTAAGAGGTTAGGAATATGAGAAAATCAAAGACTAAAAGGAAGGGGAAACTCAGGGGAGGAGATGTGCATGTTCTTTTAAGTATTTGGAGCTTCACGGTCAAATCATATTTGATTGGGCACATTTGCATGAGAAGTCATCATCACTGCCACAATAAGAAGAAGACTAGTAGGCTCCAGTCACTCTGCCATTCTTCATTCTTCCCCATCAGGGACAGACTATTTATCACCACATGCCTGAGATTATAAACAGCCACTTCTCTATAGAACCATTATGGGCTAGTTATTTTACTACTATCTCTCCACTCCAGATTCACCCTTCCAGACCCTCTTTGGTGATACTGGGGTTTGGGACTGCGGAAACTATGTTTCTTCTTTTCCAATAGGGAGCACTAGACAGAGAATGGAAAACTAGAGGGGTAAAGTGATTTTTTTTTCTGTTTTCTTGCTATTCCCATCAGCATTCCCTCAGCAGTATACTTTGTTCCAGCAGTAGCAATGGGTTCCAACTCTAGGTTCTTTTGGTAATCTCAGAACCAGTCCCATACAGCTGCTTCCAAAGTAACCCCAGAAGCTATGCACATCCCTCCTCAGAGTTTTGAGCTCCAGTTCTTCAAAGCTGCTAGCTCTGGCAATTCTATATTCTCCTCTTTATTCCCTAAGCCCAAGAAGTGCTGCTTCCTACAGTTGTCTTCCTTATATTTCCTCAGTGTTTCATTCTGTTCTTTTATTCTTTCAACACCTGTGTAGTACCTTCCTGCATTAAATTCCCACTCTTGAAATACCTAGTATGGTTTTAGTGTTCCAGACTTGACTCTTGCTCGTATACCATCTGTGATTTGAAAATTATGTTTATTTGACAGCTATTTTTCACCACAATCAGCACTTTCAATAGAGATGAATGAATGGACATTCCCACTACCAACCTCAGAAGACTCATAAGGGTAATGATCACATGCCCTTTCATTAGCACTCATAACATTTATCAGTATTATTATTCCAAACTATTAATATTCATGACTAATGAATTTAGATCTCTTCAAACGTCATCTCTCAAAACCTACTGTAGTCACCATAACAAACTTTATTGAGGGGAAAAGATGAAGGCACAGTAATGTAGATTTGTCTAAGGCTTCAGGACCACTGAGTGTAAGAGTGAGAAATCTAACTAAATTTCTGGAATCCTGGATTGAACCAAATCAAATTGCTTCAAAAAGTTAATTCCTAAGAATTTTATAATAAAGTAGAGGGAAGCGTTTTTCAATTTTTCCTGACAATACGGGAACAAATTTAAGTATAACTATTTAGTAATATTAATTTGCATGTACACAGTACTGTATAGTTAACAATGCACCTTCACACCGCTCTTCCATTGATTTTACCTCGCAACTCTAGGATGTTGACAATGTAGAATTGTTATCTGCCTTTACAGAAACTGAGACTACAAGAGGCTGAACTGACTTACTCAAGATCACCCACTAATGAGTAGATAAATGCCAACCCATATAAGAAACAAGTAAATAGCTCTATCTATCCCCAATCTAATGATCTCTAATAATATTAAACTGCCTAGTTATTATCATGTATGTTCATGCAAACATTAATGTAACTAATTTTATTCTCTTTATAAAAAAATAAAATACCCATCAACACTTACAGGAGCCATCAGAAGATGATTGTATTTTTCATTGAATTATTTCATAATTGATAATATTTTAACTTGCCAAAAGCGAAAAACTTCAACTGAGTCAAAATTACCATAATGGACAGTAAGGGAAAAAGTTACTCTGATGTTGTAAGAAATCATTATTAAGCAAAACAAGTAATGAAAGCAAACCAAGTTTTACCAAATCCTTTTAGAAAGTAACCTTCCTATGTTATTAGCATCTGAAAGAAAACCAGGATTTTGCTCTAAGCAGCAGATTCAAAGTTAATGTGCTAAGGATACTGCCTCTTTGTAATTCATTCAATAATACAATACTTTATTGAATAAAGAGAGCCATTTAGTCTTTACATATTGAGCAACTGTTCATCTGCAAAAATGTTAGAATGACAAAAAAGCAAAGGAGCAAGTTACAAAGGATTTCCAGTTTCTTAGATAAGACCTTAAAGCAATATATAATATCATTCAGAAATATATATATATATACAATGGCAAAGTCATACTGTTCCCAATTCAATAGTGAAAGCTAAATCTGGAAGGCTTCTGAGTTTGTATTTTTGGGAATTCAGTATGACTGTTTAAGAGTAGATTCAGGTCAAGTATCAGCCATGAAATTTTATTTCAAGCCATTGTCTGTGATAAGAAACAGGATTAGGAAGAAAAAAATAATCTTATCTTACTATTTTAAACCAGGTTGATAGTCTAAGTAAATGAGAGTAACAGTCAACACCTGTGGTAACTACAGGTGCATTCAAGAGTGTGATTTAACATTGTGTATTTTATCTGCTGTAATTGATCCTGTGATTCAAAGAGAGTGTGACTATGCACAAGATTTCCAGCCCTGAGAGAATCTAAGGCTCAAAGTGGCCCAGGGCCTTTAATTTTGAGCCTTTGCTAGTGCATCTTCAAGTCTCCACCACTATATATCCTGCCTCTCCATGCCACAAGACCATTGCAGTATGCTGGGGTCCAATCCAGGATGGGAGGGTCCCTTATCAACACTCGATTTAGGAGTATGACCATAAGAAATCCACTTCTTCCTCCCCTATGCATGCCTTACCTGATTTTAAAACCTCTGCTAACTGGAAAATCAGTAGCAGTTCCTCCTTTCTGGATTCTGTAGGCAGGGAGACACCGCTGGGGAAAAACTGGAAATCTCCCATAAGATTCTAACAAATCTACTTGGTGTGGGCTTTGGAAATGACCATAACTATTGTTTAAGAAAAAAAGAAACAACGGGCCGCAAATAGTCTCTTGTACTAAGCCCTGTGTCAGCAAACCAAGACTTAATACCTAATCTAATTGTAGTTTCAGCCTCTCGCAGGAAGGTCAATCATTCCTTTAATCAGTCAATCTGGAATTACGTGATTAGCACTAGTAAGGTAATCTGCATGATCAACCCCCCACCTTCTCCAATAAAAGTGGAGCCTTTAAAAAAAATAGGACTATATATTGACTTGTTTAGAGTTAATGAGAAAAGATGTTAGAAGAAAGTGAGACCAGGAGGTTCACAAAGAAATTAATGAAAGGGTAATATTTTAAATTTGTTTAGCTCACACCAAACTCTAGGATAGGCCTTTCTCAGCTTTATCCCCCCTCTAATATTAGAATCAGGCTATCCTTCAAAATAACAGCTCTCAAATCCTAGGTCTGAGAATAAGGCCCATGGTGCTAAATTCTTGGTGTGGGTGTGTGGGTATTGGAGGAGGTGAGTAGGGACTAGAGAATGGGGAGCAGTTTCTTAACTGCTTAGGTTATCAGTAAAACATGTAGATATAGGTGAGCCAGACACAACTTTGGACTATTTACTTATCCTAAGGGATACAAGATGTACCCACACACACACACACACAAGATTCAGCAACTTGACTTTTACCTCTGCAACTTGGGGTTGGAGTTTTTCTTCTGAAGATGAATTTTTACCAAGTGAAAATTTTCAAGGTGGCTATGAACTATTTCCCTGTTGCCAGGAGGGCCTGCATCCTAGGGGCTGTGGATTTAGAGTCTCTGTGATAAGGTCATACCAGGTAGACTTGGGTAGAACAAGAGAAAGAACATGAAAAGGAAGGTTTTGGAACTCAGGTAGTCAATGATAATAGCAAGAACAATAAAAACATCTAATCCCACTACTCTTTATCAGGTTCTGTTCTTTTCTAGGCATAGTGCTAAGTACTTTAGGTACATTTATTATATCATTCAATCTTCACAACCCTTAGGGAAGATTTTTGTATCTCCGTTTTATAGATGAGGAAGCAGTGGCACAGACTCTTCAAAATCACATAAACAGCAAGTTGCAGAGCTGGGATTTGAACCCAGTTATCTCCAGCCAATGCCCTTAACTTTTACTTCGACTTCAGTACTTGTCACCTCTAAGAGAGTGTCAAGACAAAATGGGGGTGGGTGGATGTTGCTAAGAAGTAAGTTGAGGTCATAAATGGGGGCAGCTGAAAGTGACATTGACAGTTGAACTAGTAGCAAGATTTATAATAATAAAGGAAAGAGAGTCAAATGTAAAATGCATGTGGTGGGGAAAATACATTAATTTGGCAAAGCTTGGTCTTGAGGGAGGAACTAGCTCCCTTTTATGCAAATCCCATGTGTACCTATGGTGGGCTCTTAGAAGCTGCCACACTAAACTAGATATTATGAAGCAATATTCACAATTACTCAAAATTGTTGATGAAAGTGTTGCTTCCAGAAAGACTCAAATCATAAAACAATATTTCTAAGTTCCTCAGAAATTGATTTGCAAATAATTGTCCTGAGATACTTTTATGAGGGAGAGTCTAATTTGTTCCCATTTGTATTATGTAAATGTGCATATTGTAAAAATATTAGTGGCTCTTTTTGTTCAAGCTCTTTGACTTATACCCATAAGGAAAAATTAAACTGTACCAGCTTCTTTCTTACCAGGTATTTTGTTTTTGCCCTCAATGTTAGCAACTATCTACTTAGAGGAAATCTTGTAATTTAGCCATCCTTTAGCCATTAAAGGATAAAGTCACTTTTTTTGTTGTTGTTGAGATGTTTAAATGTTATGGAAGCCTCACAACTTTTTAATGTATTACTTATTTTAGCTTTATTTATTATAGCTTCTGGATTTACTTTTCATTCTTCCATTTCATTAGCTTTTGAAGTGAATTGCCATGTTTCTTATTACAATCATCCATCCAAGTCAAGTACATTTTGGGGGTGGATTCAGCAAGATTGTAACTACTAACACCTGGAATTTTCAAACATTAAAAAATATCTATATCAGAAGCCATAGGTATTTCAAGATTAATTCTATCCTTTCTTCTCTGCTGACCTCTTGGCCTAAGGCCCTGGGGCTATGCATTGTTATAAAGAAGTTCAAGGGACGGCAGCTCCAAGTACCATGTTCAGAATGTGATTCAGTCAGGGCATAAGGTAATATTTACTCCAGGTGTTAATGATCACAATCCACAAAAGTAAAAAATTGTTCCACTTTATCTCTCCTCAGACATAACACACAAAAATGACTGGTGAAACTAGCCACTCTCTAATAACAGCTTCCAGAGGTCATAGAGAGATGAAATTGTCACTGTGATGGGCACACTGTGGGGCAAGGCCACTCTCAAAGACACTTGTGTTTTTTCTTAGTGTTATGATGGGAAACTGCTCGCCATTCACATCCCTGTGGAAAGCTTCACCAAAGAAACGAACTTCTCTATGACTCTGAGTAAACATATGACAACAATATTATACATTCCAGGACAATACCTGTTGTAAGTAATTTCTTTGGACCACAGTATATTGCCACCAGTCTAATTTAAATTTTCTCTGGTACTGCAATTACTTACCCAGTTACCTTGGGTATAACTGAGATAACCACTTATCTGTGTGAAGCAGCCTGGTGAACCCAGACTGGAAGGAGAGAGTCCAGTGTAAGAAACTGTGACAATGCCCCACAATCAAAGCTCTATTCGGGCTACTCTCGCCTTTTGAGGACTGTATTCTGTCTATAAAATGTGTACCTCCCAGGGCCTCTCGCCTTCTGAGATGGCCCACAGTCTGTCTGTGGAGTGTGTATCTTCCTAAATAAACCTACTTTCCCACTTAGTTGTCAGGGCAGAGCCCCCTTGCCTGCCCACTTGTATCCCTCACAAGCATCCTATATTAATAATAATAAAAAAAAAAAAACCTCTGTTTGGACCAGCCTTGGACCAGCCTTTGGACCAGTCTTCCACACTGCACAGCTAGCTTCAGAGCATGAAGAGCAATATGACATTGCAAACTTCTTTGTTTCCTTGAGTTTCCATTTGCCATTGACACTTAAGCTAGAAAGGAAGGAGTCTGAAACCAAGGAAATCTATGGAATACGGTTCAGGGCTTTCTAACTTTGGGGTATAAGAAGCTCCAGTGGCTAATGTGGTTAAGGCAATCATTCCAGAATATGGATCCTATGCTAGGAAATGCTAGGAATGAAACTTTACAGATGTGAAGAAAGATTTCTTCTGGCCCTTAATTGTTCATGAGAAAATGCTGGGAATAAAAAAGCAAAGGGTAGAGTGTATAGGATGCAGAAATCCCCAGACCAAGTTCTGGAGGAGAGTTCTATACTCTTCTTCTTCAGCTCTTCCTGCCAAATCACAAACAGTGTTGCTCTCTTTCTTGTTTTCTAATTTGTCTGCTTTGAGAAAGGAGTTAGAACTCACTCATAATTAAAAGTAATATAACAACCTAAGGAATCTCTCTCTCGCTCATATACACATACACTGGGATATACAGCATTTGTATAGGTGAAGCTATAAGCTAAAGCAATAAAACTCTTATGATAGAAGCTACAATGACAAAAATTTTTATGGTAGAATCATGTATTGAAAAGAAATAACAGAATTACCGTGTACATAGTGGTGAAGGCAGGGGAGAGAGGGAGGGGCCCCTGAAATCACATTATATTACACTCTAACTTTAGAAGAGTAATTGCAGAAAAGTTTATTTCAGCCTTGAATCTTCTTTTTTCACTTAGTAAGCATCTGTTTATTAGTCTTTTATTCCTGACCTGTAAAATCTTGAGGATAGGGAAATGGATCTGTCATATCCCTATATCCCCAATGATTAGAACTATGTCAGAACAAAATAGGCCATAGTAAAATTCTGCTGAGTGAAAGGTAAATGACTAAATTAAATTTTCAACCAGAAATATGACTATCATCGAAATGATATGAAGGAAACTATTCTCAAGCCTAGTGGATATTAAATGGTATCATCCTTCTGTATTTTCTTTGTTTATTTGTTTTGCTTTGTTTTTACTGTAGAGTGCCAAGGTCTAGCCTCTTACCGCTTAGCATGATGTAGATTGGCCACAGTAGAAAGGAAGCGGTCAAAAGGCATTGAGAGGAACATCCACTGCAGATCAGAGATTAGACCAAGAGATAGGGAGATCTACTTGTTTCATTCACATGTGAATCATCTCTAGTCTCTGTACATCAGACAAAATATCACAATGCTCATTCATACAGTAGGAGATCAAATTTACATAAGTACATTATAGGTATGCATATACCTAGAGACCCAAAGTTTGTGTTCACAGCATCAATTGTACCACTGTGGTGAGCTGTCTGCATAAACATATTTCTGAAAAACAAAACCATGGCTCAACGTGACATCAAATAGGAGAAAAAAAGAAAATTAAATTAGAGGCAATTAAGAAAATAATGCTATTGACTCACATTTGAAGAACATGTTTTGTCTGATTAAAATTGAATAAGGCACTGAAAATCAGGAACATAATCCTGCTTGCTTCAGGAGTCCCAATTGCCTGCCCTCTTTATATCAATTCCCACTTCTCTCTGCAAAGACAAGCTACTGGAAACTTCCAATTTTATTCCCTATGGTTTGAAACACTTCGAAAGCTATGGGTTTTTGAAACCTCAGTGTAAAATATTGTCATTCACCACAACAGAATTCATCTTTTGACAGCCTTATAACTGAGTAACACTGACATAAAAGCATGTGTTGGATATTGCACTTCATTTATATCTGAGCTCATTATCATTTTGCTCTTTTGGAAAAGATTTTCAGCATCTCTTCTGATGCAAACAGTGACTCTGGCTGTTGAGGCAGATGCAACAGAGCTCTAGATATGACTCTTGACTGGCATTCAGCAGTTGGCTCTGCCATGGGAGGAAATCAGGGGAGGGTCTTGCTTTCCTCTGTGGAAGCAGATGAGCTTTTCCCAGGAATACTGACAGAGCAGGCTCAGCCTCTCTCCAGTCCTGGGGCACACAGAGGAAAATATTGCAGCTACCACACTCCTGGGTTCTTGATTCAGGGAACAGATTCCACCCACAGAGTTCCTTGGCTGTGTTTGATCAAAGAAGCTTAAACAGAACCAAGAGGAGTCTCTCTGTACATCTTTGTGCTTGGGGAAAATGAACCTTACTCTAAAGGACAATGAAATTCATTGGATCTAAGAATAAGCCCAGAGACAACTGAACTGCTTAAGTAACACCCTCCTTATCTGTATATAGGGAGGTTTATAGATTTAATATCGGTACAGAAGCTTTGTGAATATGGCACCTCCCTGCTCAAACCCATAGAATGGTGGGTTTTTTCTATCCTAACTACGTTCTGTGTTGGCCTAAGACTTGAGATACTCCTCTGTCTAATTCCTACAGAAAATAGAGAGGTCTCTTGCCCTAGATTGCAAATCCTCTTTCCAACCATCCTGTACAGATTGGAGGAACCCACAGGATTGTCATTGAGGGGAGAGCCCAACATATGGGAGTAACGTTATTTCAGCTGCTTCCAGACTTTCTTGGTCGTAGTCTTAAATCTTCCATGAGCCACAAACCCAAGTTTAACCTTTAAAAAATTAAACTGTGTAGATTTCATATAACTTTAGGTATATTTTATTTTTTAATAAAACAGAAAATGATAGCAGAATTATTCAAAATTATGATGATAATGATAGTTAAACTTTGGTGTGTCTCTAGGATATACTTAGACTGTACTATGTTCCGTCAATTTATTGTCTCAATTAACCTTACCAACAAGCCTATGGAGTAGTTTCTTTTATTATCCTTCTTTTATAGAAGAAGAAACTGAGACTCTGAGAGGTTTAAGTGACTTGCCCAAGGTCACCAGGCTGGTAAAGAGTAGAGCTGTGTTTCTAACTTAGAGCTAGAAATAATCTTAAAGATCATCAAATTCAGGGCTCAGCAAACTTGTTCTGTAAAGGACCAGATCATAAGAATTTCAGGCTTTGTGTTGTAACTGCTGCACTCTGCTATTGCAGCGTGAAAGGAACCATAACCAATAAACACGCAAGTGGGAATGGCTGTGTTGCAATATGTCCAAAACAGGTGGTGGTCTGGATTTGGCCCACAGGCTGTAGTTTGCTGACTCCTAATCTAGTCCATATTATCCATTTTATATGTGAGAAAACTGAGGCCCAAAAGGGTGAGAGCATTTATACTGCTATTATTAGAAACAGGATGAAAGGTCTGGTGGGTCTCAGTCCTATAATCTTTTCATTATGCCAAATTCAAGAGGTTTCACCAATTAATATGGTAATAAATTGTAATATTCTGTATTAAAACAAAGGCAAAATTCACTTGAAACTGTGATGGTCCCTTATAGATCTTTTTGTTCAATAAAGGCTGATTTTGAAGTGAGACTTATCTCCCTTATCTGGTTTGTATTGATGTGGTAGGCACAGCTCCAAGACCAAGCAGAAAAATCCAAAACACATCTCATTAAGTCAAATGAGGAATTACGGGAGGCCGGTGCTCAAATTGTGACAGACAAGATGATGAAGCCAGCTGAATAGTCTCACCAACACGTATGCAGAAATTCGATTGTGAGGAAAACAAGACACAAGCCCTTAACTCAGCTTCTTACCCCTCACAGTAGCTAACTAGAATTTTCTCCAAGGCTTCACGTAAGCCTGTTAATACATTCCCTAATTGAAAAGGGCATATTTCCCTCCCACTATCTCTATTGTCAAAATTCACAGCCTCTGAAATTTCACTGGAAATGCAATTCATCACAAAATTGAGTAACGATTGTTCCAAGTTCTGATGCCTTGGAACATTTTTTTATTAAATTTAACTTAAAATGTTTTAAATAAGAAAGTCACCAAGAAAAAAATAAAGATTGGGTTTTATCAAAGAGGAGGCAAGGATTTGATCTCTGACTGATGAAATGAGACCTTTAACAGTAATAGTAACTAATAAGAAGAATATTAATAGCTAACATTTACTGAGTCTTTGTTTTATGCCAGACTGTATCCTAAAGATTTTATATTTAGTCCTCAAAACCACAGATGAAGACACAGAGGATCAGAGAGGTCAAGTAAAATGTTTGCTCACAGTTGCATGAATTGTAACTTGGCAAGACTGGAATCCAGGCAGCTGACCTGAGAGCCCCAGCGAGCGACCGATCTCCAGTGCCTGCACCCCAGAGCCAGGTTCCCAAGATTCATGTCCCGTGCACCCTCCCAACCGTGTGGGTAACTGGGTGACTTTGAGCCTGTCAAATTCTCTGAGTCTTAGTTTCCTTATCTATGAGACAAGCATAATTTATGTACCTTCTTACAGTATTTGTGTATATATATCCACGCTTAGCAATGCACCAACTTAAATTTCCAGGATTATTATTATAAGTATCAATATTATTACATTTCTTTTTTTTTTTTTTTTTTTTTTTTTTTTTTTGCGGTACGTGGGCCTCTCACTGTTGCGGCCTCTCCCGTTGCGGAGCACAGGCTCCGGACCTGCAGGCTTAGCGGCCATGGCTCATACCGCTCCGCGGTATGTGGGATCTTCCCGGACCGGGGCACAAACCCGTGTCCCCTGCATCGGCAGGCGGACTCTCAACCACGGCGCCACCAGGGAAGCCCTATTACATTTCTTTAAATAGATAAACATTCCCTCAAACCCTTAGGGCCAAACAGACCTGGATTTAAATTCTAACTCCACAATTGACCAGCTATGTGATTTCAAGTTAGATAATTAAACTTTCTGATCCTCAATCAGTTTCTTCTTCGTTAAAATGGGGCTAAAAATACTGATTTCACGAGTTCACATAGAGATACAAAGAGGTGATGCCTTCAGGGTCCTTATCACAGGGCCAGGGAAGGTGTTGGGAAATTATCAATCACCCTCAGCCTTGCCCCACCCTCCTGGCTCCTTTCTGGCTGTGAGAATATCACAGCCTTCAAAGCCCTGCTCTGTTAGACCTCAGGCACTGTCCTGGGCACAAACTTGAAACAGCTAATGGGGTTCTCACCTCTCACCAAGGATAGAGTCTAGTGGGAGAGAAACACAAGGAAATAACAGTAATTACAGTAAAGTAAACACAGGATGATAGGGAAGCACCGAAACCATGGGTTAGGTATGGGACCAACAGAGTGTCTCAGAAACACTCTGAGAATCAGTAACAATTAACAAGGCAAGAGAAATTTTGTAAATGCCCCAGGCAGAAGGAAAGCATAAGAGAAAGCCCTGAGGCATATAAAGTAGGACATTCCAGAAACTGAGATCCATTTTCAGTATGGCTGGAGCCTCAAGTTCTAGAGAGAGAACCTAAGAGGTTCTTAGAGAACCTAAGAGGCTGCAGAAGGAGGGCCTGGAAAAATCACCCATTCCCTGAAGGGATTTTCAGTGGGGTGGGATAGGCTGATATCCTCAGATTGGCATTTTTAGAAAGATTATTCCAGGTGTATCTTCTTGGGTTGCACTGCACCCTACAATGTTATATCCTCACTCTGAATAATCACAACTCTGAAAATTTGTGCCATTCACTTACCATATAGTCACATAGAGTTTATCATTTTAGTTATAAACATTCTTTGTATATTTTTGTGCTTTACTTCTTTATATCTTTCACAGAGCTCTACACACTAAGTACTCAAAATTGTTGGCCTGTCCCATCACTTCCTAAAGCCAGGGCCATTGTCTTATAGTCCTTTTATACCCTCCACAGTATCGAGCAGGTGCATAGCTGAGTAATGAATAGTTTTAAACTAACTGGGGGAAAAAATGGCGTTCTTCTTGTCTTCTTCATTCAAAGCTGCCCTCAACCCACTTTGTTTCTGGTAGTTCTGAATATATAATCTAAAAGGAAAACCCTTTTAGTAAATAGACTTTTAAGTAAATAGACAACACAAGCACATTCCTCACACACATACTATCTTCACTGCCAGCTAAGATGTCCTTCTCATTCAATTATTTCTCATCATTATGATTTCAGAAATTCATAAAAGCTTGAAGTCCATTAGCACAGAAAGCAATCAAAGAAAGAGGGGGACGTGTGCCAGCAGGAAATCAGGAGGGAGGTAGGCAAGCTTCTTAACAAAAACAAAGAGTGTGACAGATCCTAGTCTGCCCATGAAACTGGATGGAGGCAGCCCTCTCCGTGCAGAGCAGGGACCTCTGACAGCTCAGGGAACAAAGTGGCCAATTTTATCACATGTTAGAGAAACACTGCCCAGGCAAGTAGGTGAAAGGGCTGGTCGGTTACCACTAGAGGGGTTAATTAAAACATTCCATGGAGATGGTGACAACAGTTGGCATTTGGTTGCCTGCTTGAAACCGTACAGAAACAATGCTGAAGAAAGGAATTTCATCCTGTGTGAGAGCCATGAATTGCCCAATTCTGGTGCCCTAGTGACACTTCCTAAAGCAGTTCAATGGAGAAAATGGAAGTGATGCTTTTGTAAGCCAGCTCTTCAATGATGTATAAAATTCCTATTTTCTTCCAAATAGTCCTCTGATTTAATAGGTAACTTGAATGTCTCTTCAATGACTCATACCAATGTTAAAAGTAAGTCACTCTGAACATCAGCTGGATAGATAGGAGCGTTAGCTCTGAGGTCTGAAAACATGACACACCAGCTACAGATGGTGAGAACACAGTCAGATAAGAAACTCATTCCAGGTTTTGTATTAAAAAGGAAGAAACTCATTAAGCTGCCTCAAACTAACATCACTGTGACCATAAGGAAGTGGGTATTCTTTAAGAAAACAGGGCCACAACATATTTTATGCATATTTTTAACAATGACTCTCCTTGAAAAGACACATTCCTAGGAGCAATCAGTAGTCAGTGAGAAACTCTGTGACCATAAATCAAAACTGTTATTAAGACCCTATTAGTCTCAAAGCAATTGTCCTTGGAGTGATAAACCCTGCTGGGACATCTGTTATTGAGTCAGCTTGGGTGTCTTGAAGCCCAGGAATAATTTCTGGGGAGGAGAAGAACTAACCATGTTGATAATCATCATGGATTTAGAGTAATCAAAATACAGAGTTCAGTTTTCAGTAACTTAGTAAATGAGAGTGAGAGAGAGAGAAAGCTTTGCCTGGTGCAGATAAGGCTGTAGTCCCGGAGTGCACCTCTGAGTATAGACTACACCCCCAGGCAGTGTGCCCATTTAGTGGAGATGGGGTTTAAAGGATGATAACGTCTCATGATAAAAATACTGATAATAATTATCATAATCATAGCAGCAGTCACCCACTGGTTATCTCTTTTGAGCCATGCCCTATACTTCTTATATTATATGACCTCTTATTCTCACAAGAACCCTCAGTTTAAATGACATCACCTTCACTGATAGTCACAAAGGCCAAGATTCATCAGTTCCTCTTTCTGACAAATTGCTTTCTAAAAACATATACTCTGAAAATGGCAAGGGAATTTAACAGAGCTGGTGGAGACCTAAATAGCCTCATGCCATACAGAGAAGATCTCAGTGACATCTTCTGGGCATTGATTGGTTCTATTTGGACACCTAACTGGGTGGACCTTCCACCTGCATATTAAAGGTCAACATAGTAAATTGTTTCCATTCCTCATATGGCAACAAATTGGACACCACTGTTTTTTAATGCCTTGTCCGAGGTTCAAGGCAGTTGTAAGGTAGAATCTATTTGTCCTACTGGGATTTTGGCTAGAACATAAAACCTGTTCTCTTCCCTTCAAAACTTTGAGGTTTGGGTATCACTAAACTTCTGAATGAGCTAAGTCACTCAAATACTCTCTATTTGAAGTTGTTCTACTCTAAATCCCACCAGCTTTTTACAAATTGTATCTAGCCTTCAATGTCAAACTTCCTTCCATTTCCTCCTCTCTGGCCATTGATTTTCCTTTTTTCTGTCTGCAGTCCCATGGCACATGCTATCTATATTTGCTCTGTCCAGTTCATAGCCACCAGCCTCATATGGCTATTGAGCACTTGAAATGTGGTTGGTTTGACCTGAGATTTCTGTGAGTGTAAAACATACACTGGATTTTGAAGACAAAGTGAAAAAGGAATGTAAAATAAATCAATAATATATATAAATATATCAATCATTTTGATTGCATATTAAAGTGATATTTTTATACATTGGATTAAGTCAAAATAGTACTACAATTAATTTCAACTACTTCTTTTTACTTTTTTAATATGACCACTAGAAAAGTTAAAGTTACATATGTGGCTCACATTTCTAGTTTAAGTTATACTTCTATTGGACAATGTTGAACTATACCTTTCCAACTCAAAGTACAGTTCACAGGCTAGCATCATTTGACCTGGGAGTTTGTTATAAATGCAGAATCTCAGAATCACTAACCAACTAGTGGTAAATGCCACTAATTTTGACACCTTCAGTATGACAGTATACATGTTACATCTCAACAAGATGCATTTTGGAGTAAGACAAAAATTTGTATTTCTTGTATAATTCTCATAGTACCTATAAAAGAAATAGACACCTAAGATACACACTGAATATATTACTTAACAATTTAAAAATTATTCTTTTTTTTTTTTTTTGCGGTTCGCGGGCCTCTCACCGCTGTGGCCTCTCCCGCTGCGGAGCACAGGCTCCGGACGCGCAGGCTCAGCGGCCATGGCTCACGGGCCCAGCTGCTCCGCGGCATGTGGGATCTTCCCAGACCGGGGCACGAACCCGTGTCCCCTGCATCGGCAGGCAGACTCCCAACCACCGCACCACCAGGGAAGCCCTAAAAATTATTCTTTATGAAGTCAGATGTTTCTACCATTTTCCACGTCAATTCTTACATGTGTCAAATTTTAATCTGGGTTCAAAAATATTTTGCAAGATGGTGAATTAAATCTTCAAATGAAATAAATGGAAAATACAATGGCTGAATTATGGTGTTAAGCTTATTTATATACTTTGTAGCTCTACCCCAAAATAAACTTTGAAGAAGTGAAGGATTTACTAAAATCTAGTAATGCCACAACTGACTTTTCTTTATGGGAAGTCTCATAAAATATAAAGTTATTATATTCTTCCTTTCTTTGAGTTTCCATCTGCTGTTAAATATGCTCCCTTCTTATAAATAAGAAAATCATTATAGACATGTATGTTAAACCTGGAGTAATTATAAACAGAACTTTAGTTGCTCATGTGCCTGGTGTATATGATCAGAAAATAAGTTGATAACAATGATTTTTTTTTAAAGGATGGAAGAGAGGAAGCTAGAGATGGGGACACATTCAGTGTAATTCCTTACAATGTCTATGTCTACTTTGCAGCTATAAAGAACTGTCCTAACCTCATTGACAATCAAATGAGATAGAAGATGTAAATACTCTTTAAAAGAATAAAAAACGACACATCTGTAGTATTCCCAGTGAAGAATGATGTTCAGAACGATGATCTTGAGAACTTGGCCACAATTTACCATCATGGGAAGATTCTATTATGGACACTAAAATCACTAAGGAAACAAGGTCAACTATTGTATGTTTGAATAATAGTGAAAACTGACTCAATTCAATTAAATTGCCTGGAATACCCTTGTTCTCTGAGCATTTTAGTTTTGACGTTTTTCATCAGAAGGTCCTCCAAATTTGGTTTCAAATCCTTCCAGAGATTAGGTAGTCTGGGATTTTATATTTTAAAATTCCATGTTAATATTGTTCTGAAGTGAGTCCTAGCAGCTAACCTCAAAAGCAGTTTTGGTGTATTATCGTTGTTCAATCTCAAAGCAACTAAAATTTCTATTAGCCTATAATGTGTCACCATAACTCCTACATTAGTTATTGTAATTTCCCTATGATGTCAGGATAATGTAATAGAGATACCCAAATCATTTGTTGAATGGAGACTAAAATGGTTCAGAAATATTTTACTACCTCACATTTCCCACTGGAACCATGAGGGCAAGCACTCTAACATCTTGAGCCCGGCTTACAGAAGGGAACTTTTCCTGAAGTACATAAAAGTAAAGACCCTTCTTCCCATTATAATACTACGTCAATCCCCTCACCAATGCAAGAAAGAGAAAGTGAAGGGTGGCAGGAAGGAGAATTTGGTAATTCTCTTTATGGGGACCCATATATTCCTTTTGTGGGTTACTGCCATTAGCGTATTTCTCTATAAATATTTCCCAATGGATACAAGTTCTCTCAAGCCCTTGGGGCTAAGAATATCATTTATACCTGTATGTATTCACACCTGGTAGAGTAAGATGAGCAAAAATAGTTTATATACTCATTTAACAAAGAGAAAAAAAGCAAACAACCTTATCTCTAACTACCCAGCTATACCCTAATCACAGTGGAGCCGTAAAAGTTCCCTGAAACAAGAGGAAATGCAGACCACTACCAGCTGGCTCTACCTTAGCTGAGTAAATCCTGGTTGGGAGTGAAGGTGTTAGTTGCCACTTTCTACCCAGGGCACAAAAAAATAGCAGAATACAAAATAACCAGTGGGTCAAGTTTAGACTATCCAATGCCCCAAAGGTAATTTCTTCCTCATAATTTACTCCAATTTCATTTTCATATTCCCTATTTAGAACTTCTCAACAAAATAAAGATTGAAAAAAAGAAGAAAGAGCTTTTAGGGCATTACCCTCTCATGGAATTTGGAAAATGAAATTAGATATATTCCAGTTAGAGGAGCGATAAAAGACAAATGTGTTGAAGTTGAAGTCAGATGAGAGAAATCATACATAGGACAATCAGAACCCTGGGTTATAAGGGATGGGAAGGGATGAGGAAGTAGTATGGTTTATTCTAGCATTGTGCTTTCTTCAAGGTTCCTGGAACATTAGAGCCAACAATTTGGGGTTGTTCTGCAGTTTATAAATACCAGTTGCCATACTGGTAGTAACAGAGGCAGGCGAAGAGTTGTGGGCTAACACTATCTGTTTAAATGTTGACTGTCATCCTGGTCTTTGGTAATTATTACTTTTTTCCCCTTAAACTGGCTTGTTTTTAGCAGCATTGTGCATAAATTGCCCACGGGCCTTGGAAGAAAGCTAAAACTTTAAATACTGGCTAACAAAATAAAAGGCATTTTATTACACAGAGGAAATTAACAAAAATAAACAAATACCTTTTACAAGGTTAGTCATTCCTTTTGTGTTGTATGTTTGTAAATTACTTTCAACAGCTCAGGAAAGATTTACAAGACCTTTACTCCTGCACAATTTCTATTTCTCACCTTGATAACAATAAGTAATCCTCAAGCTTAAGTTTTCTACCCTACAAGCACCTCCCAAATATGTAAGCCTATGTAAGTCACAGCTCAGCATGCAGATTGTTTTCCTACTTTTGATCTATCAAAGTCAACTGTGTAGTTAAAGATCATTTGCACAGTCCAAATCTTAGCTAAATAAACAGCATTTCTACGGTTCATTTTAGCCAGAATGTATAAGAAGAAAATAACCCAAGGATAAATATTCTCATGTATCTAGTATTGTATGGATACAAACAAAATAGTAGATAAAATATCCAGTTTTTTGGATGACAGCTTTCTAAATGCATAGATTATGCTGGCCTTTCTACTTGAATACTCTAAGGAAGGTCACTAGGAAGTCCAATTAGTAATCACAACTTGTTCTCTGAGCATTTCTTTCACATTCTTGCTCTAACTAGAATCTGGCTCTTCCTTGGGGGACACTGCTTCCCCTGAAGCCCTCTCAAAACGGGTCAACGTTTTTCTCATACAGCTCTTTTTTATTTTTTCTTTTAAAGAATTTACGTATTTATTTTTAGCTGCGTTGGGTCTTCGTTGCTGCGCGGGCTTTCTCTACCGGCCGCGAGCAGGGTCTGTTTTCGTTGCGGTGCACGGGCTTCTCATTGTGGTGGCTTCTCTTGCCGAGCACTGGCTCTAGGCGCGCTGGCTCAGTAGTTGTAGGCGCTTGGGCTTAGCTGTTCCGCGGCATGTGGGATCTTCCCGGACCAGGGCTCGAACCCGTGTCCCCTGCATTGGCAGGTGGATTCTTTTTTTTTTTTTTTTTTTTTTTTTTTTGTGGTACGCGGGCCTCTCACTGTTGTGGCCTCTCCCGTTGCGGAGCACAGGCTCCGGATGCACAGGCTCAGCAGCCATGGCTCACGGGCCCAGCCGCTCCGCGGCATATGGGATCCTCCCAGACCGGGGCACGAACCCGTATCCCCTGCATCAGCAGGCGGACTCTCAACCACTGCGCCACCAGGGAGGCCCAGCAGGTGGATTCTTAACCACTGCCCCACCAGGGAAGCCCATCTCACACAGCTCTTGTCCTACTGGGTTGTACATGGAAAAATGATCTCTATGTTTTTCCTTGTAGCTCTCAGACCATTCTCCCTACACTCTTCTCAGAAAAAAACCCAGCTTTGGATCTCAGCAGACCACGTCACTCTACCCTTCATTATTGCTGTCATTCAGTGGCAGCTCCCATCTCCACCTCCCCCACACAGAGCCAGGTCATTTCTTCTCATTTTAATTCCTGGCTCACACTCACTAATGCTAGTGCTTAGACTTCTCTTCTTTTTGGTGGTTATGGAAATGAGCCCTCTAACAAGTTGATCTCTCAAATGCTTTGGGATTTTTTCCTCCATTGCTCTTGAACTCCACCCTGACTCACTACTTTCTCTTAATGGTCACACTCGAAACCCTATCATCAGCAATAATAAAATCTTTCCCTAGCCCCAGTCTCCTGCCCCTCACTCTGCTGACCATCTCCAATCTTTCCAGTTCATTCCTTTTATATTCCCACCGTAACAAGTTTTTGACCCTATGAGGACCTCTAATGGTGATGACCCTACAACCTTTCAATAACTTTCAACTCTTCATGTCTTCACATCCCTCCTTATCCACTTTAAACTCCCTCACCCTCCACCTCATTGTAAATCACCTGCACTCTTTTGCTTCTCACTTCTTGCTTTGATAAACTCCCTTAACAAAACTACAATCCTGTCTAAAGTCAACTCTTCTCTTACCCCACCCATGTATTCATGCAGTTGAATAGGCTGGAGCAAAATATACAACTGCTCTGATGAATCTCACTATTAATTCATGAATTTCAAGTGGCTCCTTAGTGCTGCCAGGCAATCATATTATTCATGATTACAGTATATATCATATTATATATCACATCCCATCATAGATTATATTTTTAAAGTGTATGTCTCAATCATATTATATATCCCTAGCTCATTAACTCATCCACTCCTCTAGATGACTATTTTACATCCTAGTTTATCTGGAAACCCCAATGTCTCCTTCACTATTCTCATTCTCAACTGATGACTCTTGTTTCCTACTTCACTAAAAAGTCAAATCATTCAGGGAGTCCTCTTCCAAGTTCATGTGGTTGTTGGCAGAATATATTTCCTTTCAGCTGTAAAACTGGTGTCAGCTTGCCTCTTCAAGGCCAGCAGGAGGGTGTCTCTATCCCCTAGACCAGCAGTCCCCAATCTTTTCAGCACCAAAGACCGCTTTCTTGGAAGACAATTTTTCCAAGGACCTGGGTGGGAGGCGAGGGCAGGGATGGTGCAGGTGTAATGCGAGTGATGGGGAGCAATGGGGAGCGGCAGATGAAGCTTTCCTCTCTCACCCGCGGCTCACATCCTGCTGTGCGGCCCGGTTCCTAACAGGCCACAGACCAGTACGGGTCCACGGCCCAGGGGCTGAGGACCCCTGACCTAGACCGTCTTTTAAGTACATACCTAATTCAGTCAGGCTTACTCAGGATAATCTCCCTTTGATTAACCCAAAGTCAAATGATGAGGGACCATAAGGGATCTGCAAAATCCCTTCACCTTTGCCATATAACATAACCTAACTGCAGGAGTGAAATCCCATCATATTCATAGGTCCTGCTCATACTCAAGGGGAGGTGCTTACACAGGGAGTGTATGCTAGGAAGCATGAAGATTAAGGGCCACCTTAGAATTCTGCTTATCTCACTAAATAATTCAATAAATTGCAATAATGACTGCTCCTTGTCCTAAGCATATAAGAAGGGAAAAAGACAATTGATAGTGTGGTGCAGTAGTCCCCCCTTATCCATGGGGGATATGTTCCAAGGCCCCCAGTGGATGCCTGAAACTGCAGATAGTAACAAACTTGATACATACCATGTTTTTTTTCCTGTACTTACGTACCTATGATTAAAGTTTAATTTATAGACTAGGCACAGTAAGAGATTAAAAACACCAACTGATAACAGAATAGAACAATTATAACAAGATACAGTTGGCCCTTAAACAATGTGGGTTTGAACTGTGCAGGTCCGCTTACGTGTGGATATTTTTCAATAGTAAATACTATAGCACTACATCGTCCGTGGTTGGTTGGCTCTGTGGATGCAGAAGAACCTTGGATATGAAGAACTCACTATAAATTACATGCAAATTAATGCCCATGCTGTTCAAGAGTCAACTGTACTGTAATAAAAGTTATGTGAGTGTGATCTCTCTTTCTCAAAATATATTGTGCTGTACTCACCCTTCTCGTGTTGATATGAGATGATAAAACTCCTACATGATAAGATGAAGGGAGTGAACGACATAAGCATGGTGATGTAGAGTTAGACTACTATTGACCTTCTGACAATATGTCAAAGGAAGAATCATCTGCTTTGGGTAATCCTGGACCTGGGTAATCATCTGCTTTGGGTAAGCCCTGACAATGTTGATGGTTGGATGTCAGGAGCAGATGATGTTGATGGTTGGGGATTCCAAGCGGGATGAAACAGAAAGACACATCATTTCATCATGCTACTTATAATGACACACAATTTAAAACTTATGAATTGTTTATTTCTGGAATTTTCCATTTAATATTTTTGGGCCATGGTTGACCCCTGTAACTGAAACCATGGAAAGTAAAACCATGAATAAGCATGCTCTACGATACAATAAAAATATCATATTTGGTCTTTCTACCTATTCCTGCCACATGATCTTCAAAAACTCTTGGAATTTACTGAACAGCAGGAATGTTTTTGTTATGCTAGTGAGGTTGGTGGGGCCCCTAGATAGCCTCTGGGGAATAGTGGGAACTATTGAGTGAGTCAACTCAGTGGTTGACTTGAGTTTAAATAGCAATGACCAATGATTTAATCAATCATGCTTATGCAATAAAACCTGGACAGAAACTCTTGAACAATGAGGTTTGGGAAGTTTCTGTGTTGGACACATGGATGTGCTAGGAGAGTGGCAGGCCCTAAGAGGGGCCCCATGGCCTCACATCTTGCCTTATGTGTCTCTTCTATTTGTCTATTCCTGAGTTGTGTCTTTCATAATAAAACTGTAATTTAGTTATTTATTTTATTTTATTTTTGGCTGCATTGGGTCTTAGTTGCAGCATGCAGGTTCTTCGTTGTGGCGTGCAGGCTTAGTTGCCCTGCAGCATGTGGGATCTTAGTTCCCAGACCAGGAATCGAACTCACATCCCCTGCATTGGAGGGCGGATTCTTAACCACTGGAACACCAGGAAAGTCCCTAAAACTATAATTTTATGTATAGTACTTTCCTGAGTTCTGTGAGTCATTCTAGTGAATTATCAAACTTGAGAGAGGGTTGTGAGAACCCCCCAAATTTGTAATCAACTAACAAAAATGTAGGTGCCTTGGGGACACCTGGGGCTTACAGATGGCATCTAAAATAGGGTCAGTCTTGTGATATAGACCCCCTTAACCTGGTCTTAAAAGGTAGTGTCAAAATTGAATTGAATTTTAGGACACCAAGGTCATGTCAGAGAATTGATGTTGGAAAACAAAAGAAATAGATTCAGATCTCTAACTTTTAACAATCACATAATATAGAGTTTCAGAATAATCTGGAAGCAGTAATAAAGACACTGAAACTAAGAGGCAACAAATTCCAGCAAAATATATAAAGGTACACATAGAAAAGATTATCAAAATCTGTAAGAATAATAATCACAAACTGAACCAACACCACTTATTCCCTTAATCACAAAGAATGAAGTTTCTCACCAGATTTCCTGTGAGAAGGAACTGAAAGTTGGAACCAGAACCCTACAACATACCTTTTTCATTTTGTTGGATATATTTATGCCTGATTTAGCTAGATAGCAGCATGGCATGAAGTCCTGATTTCAGGATGTGAGTCCTGTTGCTCTCAGCATCATTTTGTAATTTTCATAAAGCCCTGAATCTAAGAGACCCCTCCACATTTGGTGGGTATCAGACAGAAGTGAATGAAGAAAGGGAATGGCTATTGTAGAAGTAGGTGTATCATCCCTGAGCCAAGAAAAGTGAAAATTTGAGGAAAGGCATGATCAAAAGTGCCAAAACTTTGGGGAGGCAAAAGAAAAGAACCATTGATTGATTATTACAAAGACCTTTTCAGGAGGCATTTTATCAAGTCTCTTCTTCAAATGGATAGCTAGACATTAACACAATATCCCAGAAGCTGTGGGCTCACTGCAGAGTGTAAGGAACCAAGCATGCCCTTCAGAGGCCCAGCTGACTGCTTCTAATATTTAGTCTTAAACAGCTTTCCCAGGTGTTCCCCACCAGAAGCCCCCGTACTCTTCTCAAGAGATCACCAGGCTATTCCCCAACAAAGGAAGCACAGATTCAACAAAAGGAGATTCTGATTAGCTGCAACTACTGAATGGCCTAGAGAGCAGGAGATCTGAAATTCACAGTCAGTAGGAGGTACTGGCTGTTAATATGGTCTCTTGTTTCAGGTTCAGGTTCCCCAGGATGGAGGAAGTTGCTGAGGCTAAAGTCATCAAGTGGCTCCCAGGTGAGGGGACAAAAGAACAGGAGCGACCCGTGTAGCATAACTGTCTCATAACATGAAACTTATATCTTTGACCTTCCTAGTTGGATTCTATAACCTCAGGTCCACTAGATTAGAAAACAGAAGTTAATAATTCCAGGGCTCAACTCTACTATTCTGTGCCACTTTGAACAAGATACTTGACCTTTCAGCTGCACATTTTTGCTCCTCTATAAAATGATAATAATAACATTTTGCCACCTACCTCTTAGCAATTTTGTTTTTTTTGGTTTTTTTTTTTTTTTTTGCATTCCCACAATGTGCTGGTGAATGTACAATGCTGCTCTCCAGAGGTTAAGTTCATAGGTGAGCTAATATGCACAGCACACATACATCATAATTTTTGTATGCCTGTCACATCTACAGAGCTCATATTCCTAGAGCCACCATTCAACAACTCAGTCTTGAGCACGACAGCCTATAAATGCTACATGCATACACAGCAGTGGTTGTTAAAAGTTAGTGACACACTGCATTTGGTTTTTATTTCAGTTCCTCATATTGATCTACTTAAAAACCTACTCCTAGGACTTCCCTGGTGGCGCAGTGGTTACGAATCTGCCTGCCAATTCAGGGGACACGGGTTTGAGCCCTGGCCTGGGAAGATCCCACGTGCCACAGAGCAACTAAGCCCATGCACCACAACTACTGAGCCTTTGAGCCACAACTACTGAAGCCTGTGCACCTAGAGCCTGTGCTCCGAAACAAGAGAAGCCACCGCAATGAGAAGCCTACGCACCACAATGAAGAGTAGCCCCCCCTCGCCGCAATTAGAGAAAAGCCCGTGCACAGCAACAAAGACCAAATGCAGCCAAAAATAAACTAATTAATTAATTAATTTTTTTAAAAAGTACTCCTACAAAGTGATTTAAAGAGACATCTCTGCCCCTCATTTGTCCTGGGTTAATATTCTTAGTCTGCTCAGTTTGCCATAACAAAATACCATGGACTGGGTGGCTTATACAACAGAAATTTATTTTCTCACAGTTCTGGAGGCTAGAAGTTCAAGATCTGGCTGTTTCCATTTCTGGTCAGAAGTCTCTTCCTGGCTTGCAGAATCTGCTATGTCCTCACATAGCTGTTCCAGGTATGTGCTCTTGGGGAGAGAGAGAAAGCTCTCTGGTACCTCTTCTTAGAAGGACACTAATCCTATTGGATCAAGGCCTTACACTTATGACCTCATTTAACCTTAATTACCTCCTAAAAACTCTATCTCCAAACTCAGTTACATCGAGGTTTAGGGCCTCAACATATGAATTTTAGAGAAACACAGTTCAGTCCATAGCAGTTCTACAAGAAGCATGCTTTGTGGGAGGTTTGGAATAAAGGGAGGAACAATCTTGATAAAGTGGAAGGTGAGATGCTGGTCCAGTGTGTTTAATACCATGAGAAATCGTATTGACTAAATCAAAGGCTCTCAAACTTTTTAGAGAAATAGACTCTTACCTTCAAATTAGATTTGACAAGGAAGCCCAATACATTAAATAGGTAAAAATGGAGTAGTTCTCCTTAAAGCTGAGGTAGGCTCTTCACTCCACTCCAGAACTTCAACTCTACAGTACCTTCTCAAAGAGTACCATGAGAGGTTCCTCAGAGTACTTTATGGAAAATAGCCCTAACTATTTGTAATCGTAAATCAAATTTTCCAGCACCAACAAAGCACTCCATCTCTTTTCAATTTCTTCTGGGAAAATACTTAAGTTTAACTAAGACTAGACTCTTACTTAGGTTTTCATATGTCTATCCCTTTCTCTCAAACATGGTGTGATTTCTTCCTGGTAGATGATATACTTCAGATCTCTTTTATCTTTGAAATCATATCTCAAGTCTTATACCCCAAATATTGCAGCTTGAAATTTTTGATGGATAATGGACTTCCACCTGGTCATATATTAGCATAGAATCACAGAATCTTAGAAAAGGACAGTACCTTGGAGATCACCTAGTTAAATCTGCTTATTTTACAGAGGAAACTAAGGCCAAGGGAATCTCCCAAACAATCAGTGTCTAAATGGTGTAGAGAACTCACATCTCTGCATCCCCAGACCAGCTGTTTTTTTGCTAAGGCCCGTGCACTCTCAGAATTAATTACTTGCAATCCCTAGTTTTGAACACAGAGGCTCATATTTGGAAAATTCTGTGAGTTAAATTTTACTGGAAGTCCAGAATCTCAGCAAATTCAAAGTAAACGGGGGATGCTCATACAGTGATTTTCATTAAACATCTGACATTTGTCTTATAAGAGGTGAGTTTATCTTACCACAATTCCTCATTGCAGTCATGGGAAAACAGCAGTACTTACTGTGTGAAGATAAATATTATGGCAAGATAAATATTAACTTTTGAAAGAAACCACTGTAGCTGGTTAAAAATCACAAATGACATCAGTTGTTTAAGGTTTACACTTTCATAGTGTCTCCATGGACAATAGAGTTTCTTGAACTAAATCAGATTTTCTCATAGATTTAATATTGGGGTAAAGGTAACAGATGCTCTACTCAACACAAAGGAATGTCTTAGTAGCCACGGACAATGTGTGGTACAGAAGGGATTCATCCAGGGGTATTTGACCTCTCTACGTGGCTACACTTCTCTCTTCACGAGGCTTATCCCTTCTGTGCCTACAAGTATTGAATCTGAGACACAGAAATCCCTCCTGACTTAATCTCTGGCTCAGCAGTGTTTAAGACATCCAGAGATTTTCAAACAGTTTTAGTCAGATGATGACTTGGCAATGCCTTCAAATCACCTATACACTGTTTGTTCCTCCTTGTCACTTGGGCATGGTGGGGGGGGGGCGGTCGTACTAGAATAAATAATTAATCTGCCCCTCCTCCCTCACCAGAGTCTGGAGGAAAAAGATGGAGGGATGTCAGGTTATACTTTATGCTATGGCTGGAACAGCCTATTAACTAGTTTTTTTTTTTTTTTTTAAATTAAATTAAATGTATTTATTTTTCATACAGCAGGTTCTTATTAGTTTTCTATTTTATACATATTAGTGTTTATATGTCAATCCCAATCTCCCAATTCATCCCACCACCACCACCCCCACCCCCAGCCTATTAACTATTTGCAGAATGCTTTGTAAGCCATTGCTTCACAGAATAAAGTTTGTTCCATATTGCTCTTCTTCAGAGAAAAGGTGTCTTGTCCTGTCTTCAAGTTACCATCTTATAAAAGGGCCCATGGAATGAATTAAAAGATAGAGAATCATCATTCAAATGTTTACACTAAGCTCCCAGAACAAAAGAAATCTTCCAGTGATAGATGTCCTCTGGTGGATTGCCACTGCCTATACATACATGGTGATGGCCTCGCATCATATAGCAACGGAGGAGCTACAGTGAAAGAAGCATGTTAAATGGGAGACACAAGGTTTCAGCTACATGAATATATAGAAATTAGCTTTAAAAACTTTGAAGAATTTCTTGATGAAAGAAATGTTTTTGATATGCATGTGTGTGTGTGTGTGCATTTTCATCTGGACCAATTTAGGGAATAACTGGTTCATGAGAAACATTTCCAATGAAACTGAAAACACCAGGCAAGCTGCAATGCTTTAATAGCTCTGAGTGCTCACTGGAAGGTCAAAAGTAAAAATCATCAGCCAAGGAAAAAAATGTTCTATTGTAAATAAAGTGTAGTTACATTATTAAATTAATATACAAAGCTTATCTAAATAATTTACACAATTTTAGACTCACAGAGGACCATAAGAGGTAAGTCACTTATTCTGGTGATGACCCCATAGATTAAGAAAACTTTGAATCTCTTTTTTCAGAACTGTGTCAGGGAACAGGATCCATTCTTTTAGCTCTCCACAACAGTTTAGTTCTTCTTCCTTTGATGACAGATTTTATTGTTAGCAATGGTCACCTGCAGTCAATTCTTACAACCAGATAATTAATAGAAAAGGATAATAGTGTTATTGGTGAAGATAGATGGTAGATGACTATAAATTATGAGTTGACAATTTAAATACCAATGAAATATTTTCTTAGAAATTGCACACTGACTCCAGAGGAAATTCAAATAGAGAAGTTTCTGGAAAAGTTTAAGCAATGGCAGAGCTCCCAGAATTGGTACATAGCTTCCGAAAGAGATTATTTTAAAAAGGCAACATTTACTTGTAGGAAAAATGCCACGTATTTAAAAGTAAGAAGGCCCATAGCTTTATGGTTTTACCTTCTGTAGGTTGATTAAATACAGACCAAAGTAATGGCAATTTCACAGACTCTTGAAAGAGACCTGTTCACAGAAAGACCTCTTGGCAATAATGTTGTAAAAGCCATTGTTTATGTAGAGTATTGCAAAGAAATCCAGCTACACAGAAGAAATGCAAAAAGAAGGAAAGTGCTTGTCCCTGAGGCAAAGCTGCTGGAAAATGGGAACAATATGAGACATGAGTCTCCTGAGATTAATTAGTCCAGGAGGGTTCATTTTTGTTATAAACTGCAAATCGGGTCTCCCATGAGGTAGTTTCAGGTTTGGAATTTAGGGTTCCCCAAGGCTTCTGTTTCAAAGAATGAACCATCGATGATGACAAAATGTTGAGGGTACCACATCAAAATCATATCTTTATGTGCATGGTTGGGCTTTAAATCACTCTTTCTGGAGGAGAAAAATAAAATGACAAATTTGAATTCAACAACACAGGAAATGTTTAAATAGTAATACTAATAAAAATAAAGCAGGCACAAAAAGGGAAAAGAGAAACATGCACTTACTTTCTAGTTCAGGGTGTGTGGAAGAAATACACGATGCCCTTGGGTATGAGACACTTCATGCAGGAAAGGGAGAATTTTGTCAATTTAGGCTTGGGAATGTGTTCAAATTTTAACTTTGTTGTTGAAGCTTCTGTCTCATGGATAAAACAAACTTCACTTTTGGAGAAGTAGTTCAAATTAAACTTAAATTGACAAAAGATTACCCAGGCATCAAGAGCTCTTAGCAATGAAATGGTGATGTTAACTATATCTTGACTAGGTGAATGTTAACTTAGCCTGTCTACGCTGAAGGAAGCTAGAGCGTGTTTGCCAGCCAGAGGACTGCAGAATAGCTAGAGTCTAACTCAGAACATGGACAAAGTAACTATTAAAACACACCTGGGTTTTCCTATTCAATTCAGTGAGCCAACACATTTGAATGATTTTATAAACCTTCAACTTTATTGATGTTCAACCTTTTTCTCATTAGATGAAGTAATACAGCACTATTTGTTGTTTGATTATAAAATTCTTAAAGTATAGCATATTGGATCCTGTGCTCAAAAAAAAAAAATACTGGTTAGTTGGATTTGTTTGAAATATTCTGGGAAATATTGGCTAGGGGAAAAATAAAATGACAAAAGAGACTATGTTTTTTAAAAAATCATCTCATCCCCCAAAGAAATCAGACTTCTCTTCTGAAATCTTCCCAGTAGCAGCCATGGAAAAATGACAGGGAGCTGTTGGTTGGTTTTTCTTGCTGCTAAAACATATGTTGTTGTGTCATGTCCTAAACAGAAAACTGAAGCATCCCTTTCAAACCCTCAGCACTACTGACACTTCCAACAAGTGCTTTCGTATTGGTTTTGGTCTTATCTGTTTCTAACAGACAGCCTCATGCCTTGGAAATTTGACCTGAAATAAAAATTCAGCCCCAAGTATCTGCTGTCAATTGCACAGAAAATAGGAGATGACAGCAAAGTCACTTCTGCATGCTGAATTAGATCTCTTTCCAACATCTTCTAATGTCATTATTAGCACTTAAATACACTGTGTCAAAATGTGTCTGTGTAGGGAGATGGACCAGGCAACACTGAGTTTCCCTCTTAGTCAATTTGACAAGCTGTTTTTAATACACACCTCTGCATAGGGAATTATTTAAGAAAGGCACCTAGCTCATCATAGAGATTTGTAGATGAAGGCATTCAAAATGGACAAGTACAGTCAATCCAGTTACAATCAGTCACTTCCAAACTTAGGGCAAGGCAGATGTAAATCTGGCCTATGGAATCTATAATCCAAAGAAGTCAGCTCAACCTGGAAATTCTATGAATTAAATGGCTCAGAAATGATAGTTAATTTTGATTCACGAGTTTTCACGATGGTTCTGTCAAAAATGAAGCCTCCATCTCCCTGTGAATTTGTTCTATGTATACAGAATTATGCTGAAGTAATGAGACTAATTCTACAATTAGCCAGTAATTTATTATCGGCATGCTGCATACACAGTCATGGGTGAATGAACTCTGAGTTTTCACTAAATTTCACCTACCTCATCCCCAAAGCTCTACATGAAATATTTTGATAAAGTAAACTTAATGAAATTATTTGACAGATTATGTATTATATAGCTTCCATACAAGATAACAAGATTCGTTCTCATGACTTAGAAAGGAAATCTAGGATAAATGGATAGAAACATGAAGTCAATGGAATTAAATGCAACATGATATGGAAAATTCTCACATCCTTCAGAGTCTGAGAAAGGAAAAATTATTTTAAGAGGGAGTCTTCCTGTTATACAAATTAGTCAGTTGTTTGGATGCTCAAGGGTAGATTGAACATTAGCAATAGTTCTATTAATTGAATTTGAATGCTCCTTCTTCAAACCCTGAAAATCTACGATTCCATTATTCTTTGGTTCAAAATAAATCAAGGTCATTTCTATTCAAGCTAAGTGCTTATGCCATTTCCAAAATCCCAGAGAAAACATGCTTAAACTGTAGTTAATTTAGAACTATATGCCTTGCTCGTTTCCTGACACTTGCTTTAAATAACAAAATTATAACCTGATGTCTGCTTTCCAAACTGTCTCTGATGCCCTCAGCTCCTGGCTTCTTGCCCTTTGTCCACTCTTTATTGTCTTGTGCACATCACTAGACCTGACACCTCATACATGTTCCCTGATACTAACCTTAGCTTCCACTCTTGATTACGACATGAGCTCATTCCTTGAATTATGTCTCCTTTTGGCTGCCTTGGGGAAATATACCAATGAATCCATTCTCGTGGTCAGGAATTGACATCACTACACTCCATGCAAATCCAGTGCTTCTCCTAGGCCTATAAACTGCACATCAGAGTAAGAACTTATGTATCCTCCAGTTTATGCAAGATGTATTTTAGCAAAAATGTTTTATAGATATAAAAAGAATTTCAAAATAATAGTAATATCCAAATATCGTATATTCCATTTGGCTCCGACCTAAACCACACAGAAATTCTGGAGGTTATCAGCATCATTCTTTAACTTCCTCCCTTTTTTCTGGCTTCCCCTTAGCCAGATACTTTACCCACACACAAACACACACACACACATGCACACATGCACATATATGTGCACTCACATTTTTTAGTAAGAATTCTCAGTCCCAAAAGATTTGATCAACCAGAGAATGCAACAGCTCTCCATGCAACACGAGATTGTCTGAACAAGCGTCAGGATTGACCCTTGCTCAGGCACATGTTAGGAGAGGTGGGAGGTGGCAGCTAAGTCAGAAACTCGTGAAATCATCATGAAGTTTTCACTTACCGTTGGGCCAGTTATCCAGGTAATGTTCTGGAGGCCAGCTCTGAACATACGTGTAGAAGAAGTCTCCTCTGGCTTCCACTGGACCCAACAGAACTTCTCTGACAGTAGCTGCCTATCAAATGAGCATAGGAAGAAAAGAAGCATTTATTGGCAATCTATTATGTGCCATCCATGTCCTGGGCATATATGTATACTCTCGTTCATTTCTATCTCACTAAACCCTATAAATTAGGTATAATCGTCCCCTTGTTACAGATCAAGTAAAGCATAAAATCCTGAAACTCTTCCCCCATTGCTCCTCTGTTTGCTCAGAATCCTTTCCTCCCCTCCTCCCAAACTGAAGTATTTCCAAGTTTCTATTCTTCCCCTGTCACAAGAGAGACGAGTGATGCTGGGTCACCTTGGCAAAAGGCAGAGAGCACTTGTGGTTTTTACCTGTAGACATGGTGTGTGGGGGTAGAGAATAAAGGTAGCTAAGGGGGAAAGCTGAGGTTGGAGCAAGAAACTATGATTCCCAGGTGGTGTCTGGAAAGAAGTCTGAGATGAGCTTTGAGAGCTGAAACAGCAGAATCAGGTCATGGACACAAGAGCAAAGACCTGCAGGTCAGAATGATTGAAATGATCATTGGTCCAGACAGATTCTGGACCTGGGGCCATCACAAATGGCTCTCACAGCACAGCTGTGGTCCTAGCCCTTGTTTGTGTGGTTTCATTCTGAAAGGATGGAGGTGTGACAAGTGGACCACTCATCCTTCAGTAATCACTTTCCCTCCAAAGGTTCCCGAAGTCCCCCCACTCCTGTGGCCCAGGCCATTAGTCACCACTTCCTTGATGTTGTAGCATCACTTTGTATCCATCTCTATCAACACTTACCTCACCACACTGTAATCGCACATGTCTGTCTAAATTCAGAGCTCCTGTTCGCATGAACCATGTCCTAACGCGCCTCATCCATAGCCCTGAAGGTCATATACCAAACACTCAATGAATAACTGCTGAATGAGGGGATGTGTGCCTGAAGGAACTGTAGAGATACTCTGGACTTAGGTGCAGTGCATCCTCATGGCTTCTCTAGAACAGATAACACTCCTTCAATTTTTAGATGCACATTTATGTTAAACACCTTAACATTTTTGAAACTGGAATGTTTTTAACAAAATGATATGTACTTTAATATATTGGGTTCCCCGGCTTCATCCTGCCACACACATACGCTGTTATTAAAACAATGGTATGGGGCTTCCCTGGTGGTGCAGTGGTTGAGAGTCCGCCTGCCGATGCAGGGGACACGGGTTCGTGCCCCGGTCTGGGAAGATCCCACATGCCGCGGAGCAGCTGGGCCCATGAGCCATGGCCGCTGAGCCTGAGTGTCCGGAGCCTGTGCTCCGCAACGGGAGAGGCCACAACAGTGAGAGGCCCGTGTACTGCAAAAAACAACAACAACAACAACAATGGTATGCCTTCTATACAATAGAATCAAGGAAATAGAGAGTATATTTTTATGAGCGGAGGAAAGATTCTTAGAGGTGCCAAGTCTTATTCCAAAGAACTCTCTCTTTCAGGGGTGGGGTCCTTGCACCCTACCACAGTGGGGGGCATGTAACCTGAACTCTTTCAAGTCCCACTGGCCACCTCCTTCCTAAGGTGGAGCGGCACTACCAGAGAAGCTACAGGAAGAGTTGCTTCTGCATCCTAACCCTCAAGCATGCTCCAGGGAGAATCCTCTCATGTGCATCTTGTGAACAAGGAGTGAGAAACGATACAAAGCTGTCAGAAAGTAGGCTATTAGACCACTGGCCGAAGGTCAGTGGTACAAACACTAAATAGAAAACATGCAAATGCGCATTCTGAATTTCCAGTCTTCTATCTGTGCTGCTTTCAGCACAATAGCACTTTTCTTTCCTGTGCGACAGTGTTGTTAATATGCTGCATCTCCCTTTCCAAGCTGTTTTTCTCAAGGGCTGGGACCATGCCTAATTCGTTTTTCCAGCATTGTCAGGTAATTATTAGACTAGCAGGTAATATTAGAGTGCTTACTACATAGGAAAACACTGTGCTAAGACTTTGCATGTTTTATTTCAGTTAATTTAATAAGTCTTTACACAGCCTGATTATTATCTCCATTTTACAGATGAAATAACTGTGATTTAGAGGAGCTGTCTTGCTCCAAATTGCAAAGCTAGTAAGTGGTAGATTAGAGACACAAACTCGGGTTGGACTGACTCCACAGCTGACTCTTTGTTGTAAGAGATTTCATTCAAGTTCATGTTGTGAAGATATACCCCGAATATTTCTCTGTCTTGAAATATGAGATGCCAGTGCTATTGTGCTTTGTAAGCATCCTTCAAATATGGTTAATACAAGACTTAATTCAAAAACATTACATGAAGTACGAACATATGTGGTATTGAATTTCAAACCTTGAGTGTCTTTTTATATGCTAGGAACCCATTTTAGAGATAGGTGAGGCCACAGAGAGCAGTGAGACTAATTCTCATCATTTTTACAGATTAAAAAAATATATATAATACTGGTCAAACAGCTAGTTAATAGACGATGCATCCATACATAAAGTCAGCTCCAGCTTTTTTTCTGAAATAAAGCTTGGTTTTCATTCTGACATCCCGTTGCTTTCCTAAAGAGGTTTCTTTGTGCAGGAATATTTTGGTTCGATGTAAAAATATCTGCACTCTGATTTTGTGATGCGCTGCTAAAAATAAATAGTGGTCACAAATGACTACTTATTCATCACAAAGTATTAGCGGTTGTAAGTCTTTTAGAAAGTGTAAAATGCAATTAAAATATGAACTAATACAATAAAGCCAATCTTTCACAGTTTCAGGGGTGCTAGGAGGAAATGCAGAAAATAATGGAAGAGTGTAAGTTGAGAGGATCTAATAAATTACTTTGGAAAACGCTTGTCATATTTTAATTCTAACACCAGTAATAATAAAGTGAGCTAGGAGTGCACTAAATACACTGCCCTCATCCCAGGAGCTTGGCCATTTTTGCTGTAACCTTGCTGACATGGAGGTTTCAAAGTTTTTCCATCCCCTAAATGCAAAGGACACTCTGCCTTTATCACTCATCACTGTTACCCCTCTTACATCATTTTGGTTTTTGGTCTTCAAGTTTCAGATGGCTTCTTACTGTCCCCACATAGAGAATACAATCCCATTTCCTGGCTCTGAGGTGCAAGGCCCTCCCTGGCAGACTCTCTATTGACCTTTGTGGGTATGTTGCCCAATGCACTTTGTTTCTTTTCTGAACCATATTGCTCTGGCTTTTGTTCTGGTTGTTTTCTCTACCTGACATGCCTTTTCATGTAACGTTTGTCGTCAATAGTTGGCTATATTTCATGCTCACTTAAAACCTACACTGCCCATTAAGTCATCCAAGCTTCCTCAACTGGAATGAATTTCTCACTCTACAATACTCTTGTTGGATCTTTGTACTTCCATTAGCACTCAATTACATTATATTCTAGATCATTAACAGCATTTTTGTCAGTAGATAGCTCATTAATCATGCTGGTTCATACTTAATCATTATTCTTTTTGGACCTCCTCATAGCGCCTAGAAGTGTGTGTGTGTGTGTGTGTGTGTGCGCGCGCGCGCGCGAGCGCACCCACACATGCATTCAGTAGGTGCTCTCTACATGTCTGTTTCACTTAATAAAATGGTCTTTGTAAAATTTTACGTACTGAGCAACCAAAAAAAAAAGCATTTTAAACACTCAGATTGTTTGAGTTTCACCTCTTAACTCTACCCTTTCAAGCAGGCCTCAGCCCAGAAGAAGCTCTAAATTTATTATTATTTTATAGCGAGATCTCACCCGCTCAGTGAGATCATTTGGAACTCAATATGGTATTTTCTGACCGTCTCTTTACCACATCCCTTTATTCAGCAGATGAGACGTGTCTGCCCTGACAAATCTCCACATGGCAACCCAGACACCACTGCACCTTCCGGAGACCAGTTGCCTCCTCCACTCCCAGGAAAAGGTCTTATTTGATGTTTGGATCAAGACATTATGAAGACAGGACTAATCATTTTATTCAACAAATATTTCTGAAGTGTCAATAAGTTTTAGGCATTCAGAGTAATATCAAGAGACGATACAATCCCTGACTGCTCCTGAAAATGTGCAAGAGGAGGTTGGACTTCGGAGGCTGGTGGACACAGTTCAGATCCTAGCTCTGCTGCCTACTGTGTGTCTTTGGTAGTACTAAATGGTAACCAATGTGACATGCCCTTTGAGCCCCTGTTGTACGGCCATCACTTATTACTATTGTCACTTATGTAAATATTGTAAGTGGTTCAAAGGAAGAAATTGCGTATTTTATAATATTATATTTTTCACAGAAAATAGCAAAGTCTCTGGCATGTAATGACTACTTTTTAAAAAGTTTGTTGATTGAATGAGCCAATTGTCAAAATATGAGCTAAGAACAGTAAATGCTGAGGAAATTCAGAGAAAGGTTGTCTGCTGTAAGCTGGGGGGAGGGAAGGCAGTGAAGTCCTCCTGTAGGTGAATAGTATGAATAGGGTTGAGACTAGCAGAGCAAAGGGAATAGATAACAAGCTTCCTGGGGGCAGAAATTGTGCCTTTCTGTATATGTCCCCAGCTTGTAGCATATGGCCTGATCGTGGTAGGAATTTAATAAGTATCAGTTATATGAATGAATGGTAAGGAAGATTGTTAGTAGCAATAAATCATGACTGACTACAGTATGTGTTAAGAAAAAAGATGAGATGAGGAAGGCAGTCTGATGACCAGATGGACAGACAGCATGGAGATATGGTCAGCAAGGAAAAAATGAAACAGATGTTGGGGAGCCTTGAATGTCAAGTTGAGTGTGGGGAATGGGGAGCCATCTTGGGTTTGTGTGCAGGGGTATTAGGTACAGAACCGGAAAGGGTCGGAAAACTAGGACATTAGGTGGCAGGAGGTGATGAGGAATGGACTGAGTGCTGGCAGAGAGAATAGAAAGGAAGGATCAATAGGCTCAATAGCTGATGGGATAAGGGGGAAAGACAAGCAAGACTTGATGTTTTAACTCTTCGACACTGAGAGAATGGTGGTGCCCCTGAAATGTGAATGTGAGAGGTTGGGATGACTTCCAAGGAGACATGATGTGTCTATTTTTGTCTCTTGCATCTGAGCTAATGGAGGGCATCTAGGGCATTTTTGTCTTATTCAAAAAATATTTTTCAAGCGCCCATATGTTTGGGACTCTCAGAAGGATACAGAGTGATGATATAGTCCCTGACTGCCTCTGAGTGTGCCAAAGAGGAGGATAAACTTTGGAGTCAGATGGACGTAGTAATAGGTGATGATATTTCTTAGACCTGGAGCTTCAAGTTCAGAATTCAAGTTTCAGATGAGATGTCATAGCTAGATCCTTACCATGAGTTAGATCCAGTTCCCCAAGGTAAAACAGTAGAGAGAAGCAGCAGAGGGCAATGACCAGAAAACAGAGCATGGTGTTCCATAGTTTTGGCCTGGTGGGATCATGAGATATCACCCTTTGCATAACTAGCTTCTTTTCCTCCTTCATGTCTTAGCTTAAATGTTCCCTGAAAAAGGCTTTCCTCTTCCACCACATTATGCTACTTCAAACACAAGCATTTTCTTGTTATTATAGCAGAGAATGCAGTATTCATGTCTTTACTTTGGAGAAAAAAAAAAGACTTCACCCACCACTATAATTACCATCAAGTACCATAGTTTTCTTATTTACCATTAACTCTTTGGAACCATGTGGCCCAATAGAACCTTCTGCAATGGTGGAAATGTTCCATATCTATGCTGTCCAATATGGTAGCCGTTAGCCACAGTGATGATTTAACATTTGAAATGTGGCTTATGTGATTAAGCGTATTTTAAATTTAAGTTATTTCTTTAGTTCAAGTTAAATTTAAATAGCTGCATGTGACTAATTGCTACAAGATTGGTCCTCACAATTTCAAAATCTACCCTGAAGCCTGGTACATAATACATAACAATAAATAGTTTTTGAATAAATAAATGAACAAAATACAGGGTAATCTAGCTTTAGTATCTCTGGAGATTTATTTATTTATTTATGGCTGTGTTGGGTCTTCTTTGCTATGCGCAGGCTTTCTCTAGTTGCAGCGAGCGGGGGCTACTTTTCATTGAGGTGCACGGGCTTCTCATTGCAGTGGCTTCTCTTGTTGCAGAGAACGGGCTCTAGGTGCACAGGCTTCAGTAGCTGTGGCACGTGGGCTCAGTAGTTGTGGCTCACGGGCTCTAGAGTGCAGGCTCAGTAGTTGTGGCGCATGGGCTTAGTTGCTACATGGTATGTGGGATCTTCCCGGACCAGGGCTAGAACCCATGTCCCCTGCATTGGCAGGTGGATTCTTAACCACTGTGCCACCAGGAAAGTCCCGGGTCATTTATCTTTTTGTCATTGAGTTGTATGAGTTCTTTATATATTCTGGATACTAAACCCTGATCAGATACATCCTTTGAAAATAGAAAAAAAAATCTTTTTTGATCATTGAAAATAATCAGTCACTAAATAGCAAAAGAAAAGAAAAAGAAAAATATTATTTTCAACTTCATTATTCTAACTTTTCTGCCACAATTTTATTACCCCATGTCTATAATTCTTTATTGCAAATATAAATAAAATTCCCAAATATGAAAAAAAATCAGGAATGAAATTCCCCCTTTTATAGCTCTTTCCTTCTCCAGAATTGTTCATGCAGGCCCATGACATGGCTAAAATAGTGAGATAATAAAATGAATTTCATTGTTCAGTAACGTGTAGACAAAAGGTCCAATGCAAGTCAGGTAGTAGCTGTTCTAAAGGAAACTCACTTGAGATTTTCCTTTCTCATCTCAGATGATAGTCCATATACTTCTCCACCTGACGATCACTGAATGCTTTTGTTATAAATTTAAGTTTCTAGTCTTAGGCTAGAAAGGGCACTAACAGGAAGGGGAAAGGGAGGGGGAGGTGAAACAAGAGGAATAATCTGGATAAATTTGAGTGAAGGCTCTGCAAGTTTGGACCCTGAAAAGTGTCAAGCTGCCATGCGGGCACCTCTAGACTTCCCTCTGGGAAATTAGTCCTCCTTCTTGAACAGAGCCAGACCTTCCCAACCAATTTGCCATGGACCACAGTTCATGGGTTATATGTGTGCCGACGTCCTACGTGTCCTCAGGGCAGCCAGGCAGGACCTAGAGTAAAAGTGGTGGGGCAGGAGATGTAGGCTACTAAAAAGACAATCCTTTTCTCTGTGGGCCTTGCTATAGTGGTCTGAGATGTATTTGTGTTACTGAACCAAAATTGAGTCTGCTTGCCCATGGGCAGTAAAGCCAATCTACTGACACCAGGTTGTGGTGAAAGAAAGTGCAGCTTTTATTGCGGGGCACTAAGCAAGGAGTCCAGGGCAGCTAGTGATCAAAATACCCAAATTCCCCAATGGGCTTGAGGAAAGCATTTTTAAAGCCCAGGTGAGGGAGTGGAGTTGCAGGGTATGTGGTTAGCTTGTGCACAGTTCTCTGATTGGTTGATGGTGAGGTAACTGGACGGTGTCACTTATCAATCCTCAGGCTCCAGTAGGTTTAGGGGCTACATGCTCATGGTCATCAGGTAGTTAATTTCTTTTACTTAATGGGGGTTTTAGCATCTGCAAAACAACTCAGGACCTGTGCGTCGCTACTATTATCTAAGTACTTCAGAGAGGAGCTAATGCAGAGTATATAGAGGAGGGGTCTGTCCTCGGAAAGCCCTATAGGGTCCTGCTCGGTTACACTTGCCTGGATAAAAAGAAAAAAAAAAAGCCTTTGCAATGTGCCCATATCCATCAGCTATATCTAAAGCTTTTAAGCATCAAGACCTTCCTTGGACATCTTTAAATAAATTACTTGTTTTGCATATAGTCTAATATCTCCAGTATTTCAGGACCTATTGAAAAGAATGAGCCAAATGCCTTTTTCCCTCAGTGAAAAAATGGTGATTGAAAAACTTTTCAGACAGAGAAAAGCAGGAAGAGACTATGACTCAGATATGAAATGCAGTTTAGTTAACATTTCCCTTATCCACACGTGTGTATTTAGGATAGCTTCTCTAATCTTATATAAATGATCTTTTAAGATTTAATATCCTTTTTCTTGTTTAAATATGTATCAAATTCTACAATGGACTTACCATAAAAATAAATCAAGCTACATAATGTCAGAAAATAACACTTTATGCATATGAAGTTCCAGAGCCATGGAAATAGTAATATAAACCCTCAGTGTAATGCCTATTTTATGAGCCCAGTGAGATTTAAAATCATGACCTTCTTTTACCTGTAGCATTCAGAATCATTCTGAATAAATACTGAACCAATGGGCAGGCATTGTAATCTGCCCTATGGGTAAACCATTAAAATTCTCTGAGCCTTAGTTTCTACATCTGTGAAATGGGGGAAACATATATCTGAGTGGGCTATTGAGAAAGCAAAATACAACAGTGTTAATAAATTTCCCAACACAAGGGCCAGCAGCATGTTGGTAGTACTCAATAATTGTAGCATTAATAAAATAATTTGAAAAATCCTCTTGATCTATTAAAACTCTTGTTATACTTGAATAAGTGGAGAAGTAGACTTTTAATTTCAAAAATCCCCTCCCATTTTAAAATGCAGCAAAACACGTCAATGTGAAAATCCCATTTTTCTTTTGAGTTCAATGAATGAGAGAAGAATTTGTCACCATGAAATTGTCTATGAAACTAACTTTCAGTGATTACTAAAGCACCCATACATGTCAAAACAAAACATATTGCTACTGTGAAATAAACTGCCATTGAAGTTACTTGGACTTCAGCTTTCACAGGAACTGGTTTTGTTCTGCTTTGTTCTGTTTGTTTAGATTTGTACAGAGTTCTGTCTTCAATAGCAGATGTGAGCTTGCTGCAGAAGAAGTCGAAATAAACCACATGACAAAGAACCTTAATGGGAAGCATAAGTGTTGGCAACACTATGTGATCTATATCTCAGAAAACAAATTAACACCACACACTTTCAGGATGTATAGACAGAGATCAATAAAAAGATGTTCTTGCAAATGGAATATTGAAAGGCAAGCAATTGTACACTTCTGCCTTCAGCATCTTTCCAATGAAAAGCAAGTTGCAATACAGCAGAGGCTGCTTTTTCTTTCTTTTTTCCCCTGAATGCAGAGCTAGTTCAGCTTTCGGGTATCACACAAACCTCTCTTGAAAGAATCGCCATTAGGAATTACATCTATGAATGCAGTGATTAAAAAAAAGGAATTTGTCTATAGCTGGTCCACCCCCAAAATGGAAGGGAACACTTACCCTCAATCTCAAACACCCTCTTCCCACTTCTCTTTGTGTGTGCGTGCACATGTGTGTGCCTGTGCTCACAAGCATCTCAAGCTCTCTGTGGGAGGAAAACGGTTTCAACGCTGGTGTATAGGTATACTAGTGGATTCTGGGTGGCGGCTGCTGTTACATCTGTAGACAAATGAGATGTGCTGTCGAGCCAGAGTAGATCGGTTTCGGGGTGGGGGGGCGGGTGTCCGGAGCGGGAGGTGAGAGGAGGATGGAGATTCGTGCATCATGTACTCTTTTTTTAAAAAATCCCCATCAGGCTACAAAGGGGGCTAATTTATGCCTCACATCGGTTCATTATATGTATTTGTATCCTTTTCCTGTCACTTGAAAAAACATTATGCAATTTAGAAAATTCATAGGGATGTTATTTTTTCATCAGAACGTGGTGCTGTGCCCCACGCCTGCTTTGTTGTCGGAAACAGGGGTCTCCTCCCAGCAGTTTCTGGATATGCTGCAGGTGCAGCAGCTGAATATAGGAAAATCTGGAAACCAAGAAAAGGCTTAGGAAATGAATAGGTGTAGTGACAGGGACAGTCTTTCCGACAGTGAACGATGTGATTCTGGTCTGGTTTATGGGTCCATGCTATTAGTCAAAATCTGTGTTCCTGTGAAATGCAATGTTTTTAAACCACCATCTAATTAGCTTTAAAAGAAAAAAAAAAAAGAAAAGTTCTATTGAATAAGTTGATAAGTCACACTTTTCTAAAAGTCTAAATTGTCTTTTGATTGGCTTTCTGGTAATTGCTATAGGGTAATCGGAAGCTTTCAGCACGTTTTTCCTCTTGCAGTTTCAGATTTTTTTAAAGCCAGTTATAATTAAGCATTTGTAGCTGCTGTTATTTTGTTCTGGTCATTACCAACATGGTCAATTTTTTGTGTCTCCCCCTCCCATAGTTTATTTTTTCTAACCATCAAATGTTCATTTGTAGGGCATATAAGTGATATGTCTTCAGAAGGAAAAAAGTTTATGAATCAAATGAAACTAAATTTTTATTATGCTCCATAAGAACACTTCCCCTTTCCTTATCACATTTCTCCTTAACACATCTGTCCTTGGGGCATTGTCCTATTTTCTCTCACTATCATCAGCCAACATCAAAAAATATCTTTAATTACAGAAGATAATTATAGAAACCATTTTTTCTGGCTCTAGACACCATACAGATTTTCCAACTTATGAGGCCTCTTATTTGAAAGTCCCTTGATGATACTTCATTCTTTGAATCAAGAGATGGTCCCTTTGATATATTCTCTAACTATGGAAAGATGATTCCTCTTTCCATTTCATCAGGCATGCACTTTTGACTCCATTGATATCAACCTAGATAAGATCTCTAAATGTTTGGTGTTAGATTTTTTTTTTCCAAAAAAGTAATAAGCATGAGCGAAATTAGTTAATTGCTTAAATTCCCCAGCAGGATGTTAGACATGAAGCAATGGTGTTTCCAACTTCTGAGTTAAGTTCTGCACTTTACAATGATGAGTTTGAAGTGATAATGGAAGATGAAAAAAGGATTTGTGATTACTGGGATAAAGTGCTAATCTGCACCACAGAACCTGCTGCATCCACCCCTAACATTTACTCTAAAATGCTTTCAGCTTTTAAATCCACCCTCCAAAATTAGTAGGGGGTTAAAGTAGAACCCATTGGGAGGTTACATTTATTTAATATTCAGTCCTTTCTTGGATGAAATATTGCAGTCTATCCTCACAGGTATTTGTCAAACCATTAGAGTAATGGTTTATAGCTATTAAATGAAATTGCAGTTCTGTTTGTAAGTTCCATTTACGCAGGATAAGCAAAGTGCCTTCATTTAGATTTAAAATACCTGAAATCTTAGCTGTGGCACATGAAGATTATGTAGACTGTTAACTAATTCATCACCTTTGTGCGAACCCATCACAGATGAACCTGCTCTAGGTGTCTGTGCCACACAAAATCATGGTGGGCAGCCAGAGTCACACTGTCATGTACTGCGTCATTCATTTCTTCAGAGCTGGAAGACCAGGCACTGGTTTTGTTTTTTTTTGTTTTTTTTTTTTTTTTGTAACAGCCTACATGCTTTTGTTTTTTTTTTAGAATCAAATGAAAAGGTGATTTTAATCATTGTTTCCAGCACAGGAATATTTGATATAGTTCCCTCTGATAATAAATGGAGAATCATGCCTAGAGTTAAAATAAAGCTTTCCTCAGAAGACTTCTATGTGCCTTTTCCCCCATGCTTTTCACTTTATAAGCAATTTGCACAGACACTGCTGAGTACAAAGGAACTGAGATAAATGAAGTCTTTAGAACTTCACCCTTCTCACTGGGTGATGAGTTTGATTGCTTTCAACAGAAGAGACACTCTTATATTCAAATGATTAATTACCAAAACTCACATTTTTGGTTGGAAAAGATCCTCCACATCCTGCCCCTTCCTCCAGAGAATGTTAATGCTATGCTAATGGGCCTTCTAGTTTACAGTGTGAGTTCCCAGTGGATCTCACCAGAGTGCCCCCTCCTACTCATGACTTGAGGCTCATGTATGCACACAGATACTACTCTTCTCAAAGTTTCTGTGCTTTCAGGTAGCATAAAATGCCTTAACCAGACACCCCTGACCCAATACACCTTTGTGTGAATTAGACGAAAGTGTCCCCTCCAGGTGTACCTCCTCCATAGGGGTCCGGCTTAGCAGTTGCAGCAGGATTTGGATTTCAGGCCTCTTTTTACCCCTTGACCACTGCTGTTGTGCAGGGCCCAGTCTGAACGGTTGTCCAAGACAGCTCTGACTTATCCTAAATAACAACAAAAACAGCTGTGATGGCCATGAAAACATACTGTTCAGATCTCATCCTGCAGGAGGCATGTTGACTGACAGATTGAGTTACTGCCCCTTTGAAACTACCATCCATTTGTGCCAAGGCCACACTTCCCCTAGCTGTTCCTGGCAGTGAGTTAGCATGGCAGAATACTAGTCGTGAGCTGTTCCTGTATGATGCAGCACCCTCCAAAGGACAAGTTCAGCTTGAAGACTTCCCATTAGCCTGGCCAAAACTTCCTCAGAACTGTGTTACTGCATGAGACTCACTCGACCCAACCTTCCTTCCCCCTCTCCTTTCTCAGGTGTCAGATGAGTCCTCCTTGCCTTCACTGGTTTCCTCCCCTTTATCCTTCACAGGCATACTCCCCCCTCTAAGCTTATCTTGATGTCTGCTGCTCAAAAGACTCAACACAACAAAGAGTCTTTCCACGTACCAGCCACCAAGCTAAATGCTTTACCTTTGATTTCTCATATAACCTTCCCAACGGCGCAATGAAGGAGATGCTCTTTGGACTCTCTTCATTTTGTAGATGGTTCAGTGGAGGTTTAGGGAGGGTGAACATCTTTCCCACATCACACAAGTTGCATGAGGCAGAGCTAAGATTGGATGACAGGTTTTTTTTCAATCCATTGTTCTGAATGACTCTATTATACTAGATGCTATATTTCTAAAATTTGGTAGGACTGATAGAAACTAGAAGGACTTTAAAATTGGAGGTATTTTCTTTTCTCACAAAAAAGGGAAAAGTCAAATACTCCCTTCGTCCTGAGAAAATCACCTAAATGGCCTACTGTAACCCAAAGATAGTACAATAGATACTTACTGTTCTAGGAGAAAACTCTGTTGTAACAATTATCTAGAATTCAAATGCTTTAAGACTGAGAAATTAAGGCTTTTGTTTGGTATAATTATTATTTTAGAAGTTGCTGGTCTGGAGCAGAAAATTAGCCATGGAAGTCAAGCAGTGCTGCCAAAGTCAAGGAAGGGACCCTGTCACTCTAACATTCACGGCCGCTGGGAAGGGCAAGAAGGTTGTCCAAGTTCTATGTTTCAGACATCTCACTGAGGCTGGCTTCTACTCAATCACAAAAAAAGAAAAAACTACAGAAAAAGTTGGGTCAACTTCTGAATGAGGGTCCTCATGAGGTCTGGGGAAGTCTAGGACAGTTGTGGTCTTTGAGAGGAATAAACTACTGAACTTCTGGGCTTCTTGGATTGTGGCAGATCAGTGGCAATCTTTCTTTTCTGGAGATAGACTAGGACACCTGAGGTGCAGTCCAAACTGTGTGGAGGACATCTCAGTTATAATAACAACCACTATCGAATTGAAAGTGTATTTGTTCATCAAGCCCTGAATTAAGTGTTCTGCTCACATTATATATGCAGTATATTAGCCTTTCCACAGTCCTATAAGACTGTTGTCATCCTGGTGTCAAATTTTATGAAACTGAGGTTTAGAAATGTTAAACAATTTACTCAAGATTGGGAATTCCCTGTTGATCCCATGGTTAGGACTTGGTGTTTTCACTGCCGTGGCACTGGGTTCAATCCCTGGTTGGGGAACTAAGATTCTGTAAGCCACACAGCCCGGCAAAAAAAAAAAAAAAAAAAAAAATCATAAAATTAGTAAGAAGCAAATAACAGGACTCAGACCCAGATTTTTCTGTTGCCAGGTCTCCAGCTTAATTACTAGGAGACATTTTAGCTGGAATTCAGACTGTAATAGACTCACCTCTGTTCAAGCAACATGTTTCAGAAATTCTGTACTCAAGGAACCCAAGTGGTATTTGAATAACATCCTCCAAAATGAGAAAGGAATCATATGCAATAGAGTTTTCCCAAATGATTCATATTATGCCAGGCAATATCCCTCCTTTTTAAAAAGTGTAAAAAAATTTAGAAATACTGAAGTCGTAATACAGCTCAGTAAAGTGAGGCTCTGTTGAGCATCTACGGTACTCAAATTTTAGTGTGGATCAGAACCACTTCATGGGCTTTTAAAAATATAGTTTGCCGGGCTTCCCTGGTGGCGCAGTGGTTGAGAGTCCGCCTGCTGATGCAGGGGACATGGGTTCGTGCCCCGGTCCGGGAAGATCCCACATGCCGTGGAGTGGCTAGGCCCGTGAGCCATGGCAGCTGAGCCTGCACGTCCTGAGCCTGTGCTCCACAATGGGAGAGGCCACGACAGTGAGAGGCCCGTGTACCGCAAAAAAATAATAAATAAATTATATATATATATATATATATATATTTTAGTTTATATATATATAAACTATATATATATATATTTTAGTTTATATATATATAAACTATATATATATATATAGTTTGCTGGACCGCAGGTCCAGAGTTTCTTACTCAGTAAGTCTGAGAATTTGCATGTATAACAAGCTCCCAGATGATGTTAATGCTGCTGGTCCAGGGAGCTCACTTTAAAAACCACTGATCTGGAGGTCTTCATTTTCTTTCCTTGCATCTAGCGTTTAATGTTAGAAAAAAAAAAAGCTCAGATTCCTGAACTAATGAAATTGATAAAGCACCAGTTAACAGAACAAAAATTCAGAGCTGTGACAACATGTCATGGTGGGACTTGGATTCTAAGACCCCAGATTATCGTGTCCCACACTTTGTCTAAGAGGACTCTGCCAGAGAGAGATCGGGACCAGTCCACAGGGTGTGGCACTAGCCCTGAGGCAGGGTGAAGATTGTGTCTGTAATAATGTTGCTTTAAACAAGTAAGACATTGAGATAATAAGAAAGATGCACTCATGAAGCAACCTGTGGTATTTTTATTCTCTTTGCCCTGAGGAAATTTCAGCCAGGTCCCACAAATTCTCTGGACACTCTTGGCTATTAAGATGTTCTCTGGACATGTTAATCTCCAGGATGTCTCCTATCAATAATTAAATTACCAAGTACCATGTCATGTACTTGGTCATTTCCAAGCTCTGCACTGCCTTTAGATTTCCAGTTTCTTCCCATTTCCCCAGCTCAGGTCTGCTTCAGGTTAGAAGCAGACTGTGAAGGGAGGCGGCACAAGTGACTTTCTTATTCCCCTACCTAGAAATTCTATTCTTTTTCCCCCACTGGGTGGGTGGCCTGCAGCATCCCCAAGGTTGAAGAGGTCATAAAGGAAGGAGAGGAGATACGGGGCAGGAAATCTTACTTTACTGACACACGTGTGATCCGTGCTGGCTTCCTCCACCCCCGGCTAGTGTTTGAAGCCCTCTCTCCCGCACGCTCAGGTGGGACACGCCATGTGGGCAGCCTCTCTCTTTTGGCTTGTGGCTCCCCCTCAGCTCCGACGTCTGAGCAGAACATGGCAGCCTGTGTTGGCTGAGGTTCCTTCAGTCCCTGCAGGAGGCCCTCCTGGGCTTCATTTGTAAATGACCCTAGGCAGACACTACAGATTCCTTATCTGGTCCCTGGGAAAAAGGAACCCCTGACCTTCTGTCAGGCGAAGGTGGTCCCTTCTCAGATGCAACCCCTGCTCTGCTGCCACAGGTCACGTTAGCTGGTCTCCAGTCTGTAGAGTCTTTTTAGGTTTGAATCAAATATACAAGGCTCCCGGATTCCAGGAACCACTCTGAAAGCCTTCTAAGTAATGTCTTTGAATCTTTTTTTTTTTTTTTTGCTCCGGACTTAGACAGAAAAGGGGATATTTAAACCTACTGTTACATAGCCCCACAAATCGAAGCTGTCTCATAGGCTACTATGAAAGCCCTCCCTTTGCTAAACTGACAAAACTACCCATCAGTCACACCATCCTTGAGTAGCTCACTCACATAGCAGGTGTGGGAGGACATAGTGTTTTAGCAGATGGAATCTCTAAGACAAAGGGACACCGTGATATGCCAGAGTTACTCCTGAGGGACTAGTACTATCTGGAAATATCACGTAAGTGTAAAAAACAACAGTTTCCTATCCTTTCAGGTGTTAAAGCAATTTTACTCTCCTTCAGTGGCTGTGGAGAAACCTTAATAAATAATACAGTTTCCTTAGGTTTTAAAGAATCAGGGATATGGACTGGACGACAGAGTAGATAGTTTTCTTCTTCAGGATAGCTGAGTAAACACACAAGGTTACCCATCCTCCCTTGCAAAATTTCAATGATATCACAGAATAAATCGGCAAACAAATCCTAAAAGGCACTGGAAAGCAGAATATGCAGGGTAAAGGGAGTGAAGGTGCCAGAAAAACATAGAGTAAGGAATTTGTAAAAGATATAAGAAATAAACTAAGTGAGACAAACTGACAACAAAAGCCACATAGACAAAAGAGAGGACGATGGAGAATCTGCCAGAAAACTGGGTGGATATTTGAAAGATTCTAGGTAGAACTAGCAGAAGGGTCACTTATGGCTACTATGCAAGGTGGGAAGAGTCCTGCCCACACATCCACCCACTGAGGAACAGATACCATTCAGTTCCCTAAAGTGAGACTTCTGATCCCGAAGACTGTCAGAGAAGATTCTGTGACTGGAAACAAATGTCCCTGTTATGGCAACCATGAGGAAGAAATGGGGTGCCCCTGCACCCAAAGGCAAACTCCCACCACACCCCACAGCAAATCCCACCCAGCAGCATGTCAGCTCTTTTTCTAAACAAATTGTGGGTTAAAGAGGAAATCAAAGCTAAAAATATAGACATTGTAGAAAGCAATGACAATAACAGCACTACATAGCAACATCTATGGGATGCTTCTGTACCTCATCCTAAAATCAGTGCACGGAATTTCTCCTGAGTTTATTCCACAGCCCCGTTTGTGTTTCTTTGACATACAAATGATGTAGGACCCAACTTTAGACCTTATAATAAGGCACCTCTATAGATAACGGGGCTTCAAGTCCCACACACTGCTTTGGGGTCTCTTTTCATCCCTGCAACTAGAGATTTCCTTTCTTGTTATTGTGCTCAGAAAGGTACTTTCAGAATGTGAGGGCAATCTGGCTGTGACATCTGTCACCTCACTGATCACCAGGGCTGATTCTGCTGCCTAGGCAGGTGTCCCTGTCCCTCCCCCCCAACCTCTCCATGTGCATGTCTCCCGAAGCTGCATGCTCAAAGAGGACAACCTTCCCTGATACAGGAGGACCATTCTTCAATCCAAGGTATGTGAGTAGCTGCACTCTCCTGCTAGAATCTCCAAACAAGCTCTCAAGAAAGGTACTTTTAAAAACACTCCATTTATTTAGCTTGGATGGGGAACTTCCCATACATCAGCTCATTCTGCCATCTTGAAGAGAATTTCTGAATTAATTTCAATTTAAAAATATGCCTAAGTGTGATTTGATTATTTACTTCTCCATGTCTCATTTCTCACTGCAAGCACTCCAACTATACTATTTGCTGTTTCCCAAATCATGTTTTTATTTTTTGTTGTTGTTATTTCTCCATTCTTTACATATGAACAATAGATGTTCATCTTTCACAAAACTGTTCAAGCATCACCTTTCCTGTGAAGCCTTTCTGGGATGCTCCAGAAGGAGTTAGTAACTCTCTCCTCCATGTTCCCATGCCCTCGTTCATCACAACTGTATGACGGCACTTCTTCTTTTGTTCTGTAATTGCTTAGGTGTCTGTGTTCTCTCTAGGCTATGAGCTCCTTTTTGAGATTGCTGGAATCTAAATAATGTTTTGGTACCACCAGCACCCAGCATGGTACAAAAAGTAGGTAGACACAAACTAGAATAAATGAATGACTCCCCAGACAGAAGGGGTAAGTAGTTATGTAAAGGAAAGGTACACCCTGTCCAATTGACAGGAGGAGACATTATTAGCAAGTAATGAAAATTGGTTGGAAAAAACCTCAGATGCCTAGGGTCAAATGCACAGTGTACTGATTAGTCGTTTCAATATATTAGTCAAAGTAGAAGCTTGGTAATATGATTTCTTGTAGCAACACTTAAAATTAATTGGAAGGAAGAAAAGGCTAAAGGTTAAAGGGGTCAGTGAGGAGTAAATGGCAAACTTCAGAGTTCCTAAGAAAGGTGTGTAGGAGAGCCCTTAGGATGGTTAATAAACTCTAATAATCCTTCCGACCTTCTCCCACAAGCTCCACAGGATACAATTACCTTTATGCCAGTTCTACCTGGAATCTCTGAAATATCCACAGTTTGCCCATGGGCTGTCAGATTTTAAAGTGTAGCAACGGCTTATAAAATAGCCCAAGAACTGTAACTAAGCGTGCACCTCCTCCTTGCTTTCCGGGCATACTTGCCTTCTCCATGAATTGCCCCAGATTGCTCTTGACACATTATTCTGAATGATATTTATGGGGAACTCCCAATAAGTCCTCATCAATACAAATAATAATGCATGGCTTTTCTAGAAAGATAATTACCAACCTTCTATGTAGCCATTAGTTCATTGTTCTCCACCTAATTTCTAGATGTTGACATTTGAAAAATACTTCTGGCTAACAAAGTTCTCATAAAACTTGTAGGTGAGCAACAAATGTTATTGAATGAATGATTTATTAATATGTTTTAATGGTGTGGGATGGTCTCAAATTTCAGTTTAAGACATTCTGAATTATAGACCCTATCTATCCCTTAATATAAGTCATACGCAATAAATCCCCAATCTCTAAGAAACAGTTGCTTCCAGCTATAAACAACCAGTGCAATCAATGATTTTATTTTATTTTATTTTATTTATTATTTTATTTTATTTTATTTTATTTTGCGGTATGCGGGCCTCTCACTGTTGTGGCCTCTCCTGTTGTGGAGCACAGGCTCCGCACGCGCAGGCTCAGCAGCCATGGCTCACAGGCCCAGCCGTTCCGCGGCATGTGGGATCCTCCCGGACCGGGGCACGAACCCGTGTCCCCTGCATCGGCAGGCGGACTCTCAACCACTGCGCCATCAGGGAAGCCCTAATCAATGATTTTAAATTGTATCTTTTAAATACTTAAAATTCATGTATCTTACCCCATATTCAAGTGAATTAGCAAGATCAAAGTTATCATATTTAGAGTCTCTGAGTGACTAAAAATAGATTATAAATGCATACATGTTAAATGGTTCCATGAGCAAAATAATTCAACAATATTTTTAATCTTTAAACTTATAAATAGTATACATTAACCAATAAAATACTCCTACACCAAAACCTTGAATTTCCAGATTCTTTGATAACCAGAATTTCTGGCTCACTGGCTATTCTAATTAATGAAAAATAACTATACTCACACCATAACCAGATCACCAATTTTGAAAGAAAGATAATAAAATGCACTTAGGCTTGGCTTAAAATAATTTGACTTGTGGATTCAGATGTTACTTTAGGACATCAATGGTACCTCAAGCTTGTCAATATAACTTTAGCTATCGAAGAATTTTGTTAAAGAACAGCATTGTTGTCTTAGTATTTCAGAATGAATGGTATTTTATTAACTATTCATCAGAGCAAGTGAGACTTCACCCCAAATAAAATTTGACCAGCCAATTTACAGTGTGAGAGCCAGAAACATACATATTGGGGGATTTAAAATGAAGTGATTGGGAAATGAAAGTTTAAAATGGTGGGGCATGTTCAGTGGACACATATTAGAAGATGTACTATATCTCTAACAACCTACAGAATAAAGTGATTTAACATGTGCATTCAGCGTGCTTCGCAGGGTCACCATATTGCTAAAGTCAACTCTACATGAGCCTGGTGTTTCTAATCTTATTTTCTTGGTATTTTCTGCCTGGCTCTGTCTTTCTACTGCCCTGATTGGCTTTTATCTTCTTGACTCCTCTCCTACCAGGTGGTAAACAAATCCCTGTTGAGTGGTAAACAAACCTGGAGGCTAGGCGGACCTCTGGGAGTTGCAGCTGCCACAGTTAAAAAAAGAAGTTTAAACTCTTAAAGAGATGAAGAACCTTTAAAGGAAGTGGAGAGCAAAGCCTTGAAGTTCTTCTACAGTTTCACCATTTGTACTAAAGATGGCTGAAAAGAAGTCAGTAAGACAGAAAGACAGCTACAGGCAACAGAACATGGAGAAGAGCTAGTCAAAGCAATGATCTTCAAACATCTCCTCTGAAAAAAATAACAAAGCCTTAAGTCAAATATTATTTCACTGGCAACCACCATAGTTTCTGCTATTGTAATAATATTTTCTTATATTTCTATGCTGCTTTGAAGTTTACAAAGCTCTTTCCCATATATTATCTCATTTGCTGATCACAACCTGCCCCAAACTCCCTTTTCAGGCTTCTGCACAGGACCCTGAGCTAGGATCTACCTAGCTCAGGGTCCTCTGACCAGACCCTACATACTGTTATCTTTAAGCATTCATCTTTAAGCATTCACTGTGATCCTCATGTTTATGCATTTCAATTTTCCTCTTCCAATTGGCCTATCCAAATCTTATTTGGCATCTAAGACCAAGCTCATAATACTATTTCCTCTGAAAAGCCTTCCCTGGTGAGTCACCAGGAGGAACCACACCTTCTTTTGTATACTATGACAATCAATGACCATTAATGTCACTTAATAACAATTGTGTTCTGTGTCTCATTAGATCTTTTCTATTATTGTCATTTTGAAATCCCCTACTATTGGAACTTTTTTCCACCAGGTCTTACTTCCTTAACTAAACTATAAATCTCATGAGATCAGGTCTGAGAACCTGAACAGTTAATTTCCACAGGGTACAATCAAGAGCCCCTCCCACAGTGTAAGCCCTAGTGGCAGAGTAGTAGGAAATGGAGCTGATTCATGGACAGTTAGTGTCTCTAGGGAACAGGGAGCAGAATGCAGAATTTGTGCATTCCTCTGCCACATGTGTTGTTCTACTTAATTATAAGTTTCTTAAAGGTAGAGACCCAGTTTTATTAATAGAATATATTTCAATGAATTAAACCAGAAATAAGAGAACTAAAGAGGAAGGAGGTCAACCAGTAATTAAGAAACCAGAGTAGATAGTGAAGCATGCCAACAGTTAAGTACCAGGAAGACAGGACTAAGTAAACAAGGGAGAGAAATTTTGGAAACCAAAAAAGAAGCCATGTGGCAGGACAAGTGATAAATGTTTAGATCAAATCTCCAAACAAATGGCTTCAGACCCAAGTGGAAGAGATCTAAGAGTCAGTTGGGTAGGAGGGATTTGAGAGGCTTCCATCCAGAATTGCTCGTCATAGTCTTAAAGATCATGGAACAGAATGGGTCAGGAAATAGAATCTGTGTTTTCTATTAATTGGAATTCCAGCAGAGTGGACTGCATACAGCAAGGGCTCAATAAACATGTACTCAGTTGAGTTATTGAGGAACATACATTATTTTGTGTGTGTATGTACATTTGTATTGCCACCGCTAGGTTTTCTATTTATTCTAAGGTTGACAGGTCAACCTGATCCAGGCAGGAAAGGGTTTTGTCAGTGTGAGAAGAGTCCAGTTTGGGAAGCAGACACTACTTACCACATCCTACCCTCCTTATATCACAGTTCTTAAGAGAGGCTATCATTTGTAGTTCCTCCTTCTTTAACGTATATGTTAGGAATTCACCACTCAGTTAGAAAGTTGTCTCTAATGACTAATCACTCCTGGAGTCGTGAATCACACTCTGATGGATATTCAAATGTTGAAGCAAATATACTTGCTGAACTAAGAGATAGATCTAAGTCAGCTGACCCATGGAGAATTTTGACCTTAGCAAGTAAAGTACTAGAAGCAATGATCACATTTGTTGGTAACAAAAAATTTAATTGCAGAAACTGATTTTAAAAAATAGTGTATTGGGCTTCCCTGGTGGTGCAGTGGTTGAGAGTCCGCCTGCCGATGCAGGGGAGGCGGGTTCGTGCCCCGGTCCGGGAAGATCCCACATGCCACGGAGCGGCTGGGCCCGTGAGCCATGGCCGCTGAGCCTGTGCGTCCGGAGCCTGTGCTCCACAACGGGAGAGGCCACAACAGTGAAAGGCCCGCGTACCGCAAAAAAAAAAAAAAAAAAAAAGTGTACTGTTACAGTCTATAATGTCCAACTCCCAGAGTTACTCTCATCCTAGCATGGTGTTATAAAATTCTATTAAGTGAGAAATCTGTTTTTGTGCTTTGCAGGCTTTTTTCAGTGGTAAGTTACCATTGCATACAAATTACCCGCAACAATTAGCAACTTAGAATAACAGTGTATATTTGTTATCTCTCAGAGTTTCTGTGGGTCAGGAATCTGAGCATTGCTTAGCTGAGTGGTCTGAATCAGGATCTTTTATGAGGTTGTAGTCATGATACTGGCCAGGGCAGCTATCATCAAAAGTTTTGACTGGAGCTGGAGCATCCACTTCTAAGATGTCTCAATCGCATGGCTGGTAAATTGATGCTGGTTGTGGATGCCTCACTCAGTTCATTGCCACATGGGCCTTTCCCATATAGGAATACTGGAGTGTCCTTATCACATGGTAAGTGGTCCGAGGGAACGAGGCAGAGTGGCAATGTCTCAAGTGATCTATTTCAGAAGATACACACCTTCACTTCCATTGCATACTATTGATCACAAAGGCCAACTCTGATACAATGTGGGTATGGACTATACAAAGACATCAGTGCCAGATGGGGAAGATCACTGGGGCCCATCTCAGAGGCTGGCTACCACATGGGTGCTATAAACTGATAAGCCAAAAAACATCGCCGTTTGACATGGTACACTTTTCAGAAATATTCAGTTGAAATAGTGTCAGCTATATCCATACATAAGTAATACAGTACTATTATTCTCAAAGACTCAGGAGTAAAGAATTTAAAACAAGTAATTTTTAAGTCATAGAATTCTTTAAAAAATTATTTGAGAAGAACAAATGGAGCAGAACAATAAGGTTTTCACCATGAAATGTGCTGGGAAAATGTCAGCCTCGTTTATTTGGCTGAGAGTGCCAAGAACTTCAGGGACCGTTGTGAACAATGGTTAAAACCAACACAAGTCTATCACAAAGCCCTCGTCAGAGCAAAACAGTATTCACGTGTCCTCATTGGAAGAAATGGAAATCTTCCTCTTTTCCTTCTATAAAAATGGAAATTTGAGATTCTGTAACATAAATCCACATCCATTAGCAGTAAAAGATAATTACCTTAAATTGAATAAACTTTCAACAAAATACTCCTCCTTTATAGCTGAGATGGATTGAGCCCAGAGTAAACTAGAATCCCAAGGGTTAAAAATATTTAGCATTCAATCGCTAGTTCACTTCTTGCCCTCTGATAACCAGGAATAAAATTGCTTTTCTGTTGCATAAAGTATCTTTCAAATTCAATTGCTTATCTCCTCATTCATTCAAGAAAGAGAGACCCCAGATTTATAGGAACCAGAGCCCATAATACAAATATAGTATATTAAACATACAGCAGACATCTTCCGAAAAATAACCAAAACACAGTCTATTGATTCTAACCTTCTATATCAAGGTATTCTCCAGTGGTCTCAACTGGATGCTGGATATGAGAAATTCCAATTATTTGAATTTCTATATATAGGATAAGCATTTAGTTATCAACACACACCATAAAACATATTTTCATCTGTTATTAAAGCACTATTACTATGTGGAATTGAATGTATTTCTACTGTGAACTCAACTGCCAGTGAAGCGGGCGAGGCAGCATTTTTTGTAGAGATTCCCTTTGCAGACCTGTTTTATAAGCACTGTCCTGTAGCAACCTTTGGATTGGCATTTGGATAAATAAAATAAAACATCATGGAGAGATTTTTGAGAGTCCTTCTTCTTCCCTCACTCCCTTTCTCCGCTTCTTATATGCAGTTATGCATTGCCTTGGTTTTAATGAACTGATTTATTGTTAAAAAATTTTTTTCTACAGTAATCACTGTGCCCGATGCCTGCAAGCTTATAGAAAACCTTCTGGTGCAGGGCGATCTTTTAAAGAATCCTGAGCTCACTCAATTTCAGCAAAATACCAAACAGTGGGGCTGAGATGTACATGACTTCTTATTGCGTTAATTCCAATTCTGATCAAAATAAGTTTACAGACTAGGAAATGGAGCCAAATTTTTAGAATGGCATGGAAGTTGGTGATATCAGTGTTTGCTAGAATCTCCTAAAGAGCATCACTGCTCTTCATGGTTCAGAGAACAGCAGAATTGGAGCAGGATGGAGAGGAGAGATGAGGAAGACTGCCAGAGGGAGAGGAGAGCTGGTTTCATCAGGAAAGTAAAAAAAAAAAACCTAATTCATATCCTCTTGCTGTAAGAACTGAGCAAGTTGATTTCTGAGAAAGCTCCATGGGTTTCCCATGTACTTCTATAGATGATTTACCTATAGTTGAATATCCATAAGGGCAAAGAAAGAAAGCTCAGGGCTTTATTAGGTTTAACTTTCATTTTACTGTAAAACTTTATAACTCATGATTTATTTCAGATTATAAAAGGAATAAGTAGAAATGCAGAAAATAAAGTTTAAGAAGAATAAAAGTCATCTACAATCCTAGAATAACCACTGCTAGCAATCCAGTACATATATGTCCAGAGTTTTCCATGCACATATTATTTGCATGGATGAAATCATGCTATCTGTACAATTTTATATCCTATGTTGTTTGCTAATGTTATTATTACTATTTTCTCATTGTACAACAGTTATTTAATATTTTTAGCTATGAAATAATTCAGCATACAAATATGCCATAATTTCTTGACCATTTTGGTATCATTTAACTTTTTACCATTAAATATAACATCAAATACTTCAATAAACAACTTGCATATATCATTTTGGTCTATACTTTTTTTTTTTTTTTTTTTTTTTGCGGTATGCGGGCCTCTCACTGCTGTGGCTTCTCCTGTTGTGGAGCACAGGCTCCGTACGCACAGGCTCAGTGCCCATGGCTCACGGGCCCAGCCGCTCCGCGGCATGTGGGATCCTCCCGGACCGGGACACGAACCCGCCTCCCCTGCATTGGCAGGCGGACTCTCAACCACTGCGCCACCAGGAACGCCCTGGTCTATGCTTCTAATTGTTGTCCCAGAAAGAATATCTAAATTGGGAATGTGTAACCGCAATTTATTTAGGTAAAGACACTCTCCAAAATGATCATTTGCTCAATAAATCATTTAAAGGAAAAGAATATAAAATCTAATCAAGCTCAAAAATCTTGTACCCAAATTTTTGGTAAGTCCTTGGTGTACTTGCTTTTATTTTTTTTACCCTTGCTTTTATTCAAGTATAATTTGCATACAGTGAAACACTCTGTTTTCAAGTTTGATGATTTGTGACAAATGAATACAACAATATAACTGTGGCTGCATATATACCCATATAACCATATCCCTATCAATATAATTATCAAATATTTCCATCACCCCAGAAAGTTCACAGCTGCCCCTTCTCAGTCAACCTCCACACCCAGAAGAAACTACTATTGTGGTCTTTTTCACTGTAGGTTAATTTTACCTGTTCTAGATCTTCACAGACAATTGTTCTTATGTTCCTTGTTTCTTTCCTTCAGCATAGTGTTCTTGAAATTCATCCATGTTGCTGCATCTATCAGCATTTAGGTTTTTTTTATTGTTGAGTAGTGTTGTATGACTATACTAAATTGGTATGTCCATTCTCCTGTTGGTGGAAATTTGGGTTGTTTCCAGTTTGGGGGCTATTGTGATTTAGGCTGCTCTGAAATTCTCTTCAGACATATTATTTCATTTTTCTTGGGTAAATACCTAGGAGTATAATTTCTGGGTCATAAGGTAGGTTATATTTAACTTTATGAGAAACTGCCGAACTATATTCTAGCTGGTTGTACCATTTGACACTCCCTCCAGCAGTGTTTATGGGTTTCAGTTGCTCTATCTCCTCGCCAACATTTACTGTTCATAGACTTTTTAATTTCAGCCATTCTAGTAGGTATGAAGTGGTATCTAATTCTGACGATATTTGCATTTCCCCTGTGACTAATAATGTCAAGCAGTTTTTTAATGTGCTTATTTATCATGTTTCCTTGGGAAGGGTCTGAACTGTTCAAATCTTTTGCCTTTTTTTTTTTTGTTATTGGATGGAAGAAATACTTTGATATAGCTGGATTTGTGGTCTTTATTTAATATGTATATTTATTTTATTTAATCAACTATTTAATATACAATACACATTTTAATATATATATTTTATTAGTCTGTGGCTTATCTAATTATTTTCCTAGCAGTCTCTTTCCATGAGCAGAAGTTTTTCATTTTACAAAGTATATTTTATTATTTAAAAAATTATTATTGTTGTTTATACTGTTTATAAAATCTTTGCATACCCTAAATTATTCTTAAGCTTTGTAGTTTTAGATTTTATAAGTCTAAAATCCATATTGGATTAATTTTTGTGTATGATATGAAATAGGGCCAAAGTATATGATTATCCACATGGATTTCTAGGTGTTCCAGAACCAGTTTTTTTGACAATTTTTTTTTATTAGTTGCTTTGGCCCCTTTGTTGAAAATCTATTGACTTATAAATGTAGGTCTACTCCTGGAGTCTCTGTTCTGTTCCACTGATTAAATCATGAACAGTTCAAAGCAACAACTATCTGGTTTCATAGTCTACGATGACCACTTCCTCCATACCTCTCAAATTGCACCAGCCAAGGCATTCCCTTCCACTGGGATCCCATCACAGCTCATCACTGCTTTCAACAATTGCACCACCATAGCAAGCCAAGGACAATCAGGACTCTACTTACTACCTGTGATTGAGTCCTCATTACCAGCTGGCCTCTGGAGTGCTCCAGCTCCAAATTCCCATTTTAAAGTCTACTTCCTAGGACCACTCCTGGAACCAACTGGACACAGACATTCAGAGATTTGCATGCAGGAAGTTTATTGGGAAGTGCTCTTGGGAATGGCAGCTGCAGGGGAGAAAGAGAAGCAGCAATGGACAGAAGGAGGAGTTAAACTATAATGCAGTTGTACAGAAGCCTCAGCCAACCCAACTCTGTGGTTGGTTAGGAAGCTGGGCATCCCCTTCAGAGGTATATATTGAAGCAAGGGAGGGCCAAGCTTTGAACCCATGCATCAATCAGTTATTTAATGTGGGCTGACACTGTGGAGGGTACATAACCTTGGGTGAAGCAGCTCCCTTCCACTGAGACAACAAGCCTATCCAAATAAAAATACTGGCTTTGTTACCTGCAAAATTAAGGGGAAAATACTTAAAACATACTGCCAGTTTGTCAACATAAGTGTAGATGTCTACCATGGTACCCCTGGCCCACAGCCGATAGAGTAAGTAAAAGGGGTAAAGATAGGTTAATCCACTGTCTGAGTCTGTTACTCCCAAAAGCAGGTCCTGAGAAAGAGCCTTGAGTTCAGGCAGTTTTAGGGGGATGTGATCCAAGGAAGAACAAGTGAGGGAGAAGGGATAGTGAGACAGAAAAGAAAGAAAACCCAGTAAATGACATGTCAATGAACAGGTTATCATTGTTGGAAACTGGGGCTCAGTTCTGCTGGAATTTAGTAGAATATTTCTCAAAATGTCTCACAGAAGGTTGAGAAAGCTAGAGTACTAATCCGCCAACTCCCATTTCTCATGACTTGAGGGATTCCCCAGAGGCACTTCCTGGCTATCCTGCTAAATAAGCTTTGAAAAATAGAGATATACAAGTGTCTGAGGTAGAAAGCCTTCAATGCATGTGAAACTCAGACATGGGCCCAGGGGATATCAGCTGGATACCAAGGGTACCTGCTCCAGCCACCAATACTACATTCTTAATCTGCTCTGGAGATGGCAGGCATAGGCAGAAGAGCTAAGGTATTTTACAGAAGGAAGAGACCCACTACCCATCAAGGGGTTCATGTTGCCCATTATCCCAGCAAGAATTTGGGAGTTGGAGGAAAAGTATAACCAATGGTGATAAGTGCATCTCTCATTGTGCTTGCCTGTACTCCGCCTCCATTGGCAGGTTTTACACTATTTTATGGAGGTGATATAAGCACACTAACATGTCTTTATTTATGTGCTTACTTTGGGGAGAGCGTGCTTCAGTAAATAATAATCTATAATAATGGATGACAATTTTCTACGATGTGACAGACAATGTTCTAAATATGTTACATGAATGGTCTCAATGAATCTTCAAACACTGGGGAAATATGTATAGTACAACTATTACTTCACATTATAGATCAGGCATTTGAGGCATAGAGAAATTGTATTAGTCAGCTATTGTTATGATAATGCTGCATAACAAACAACACAAAATTTCAATGACTTAACAACAACAAAGATTTATTTTTCTCACTAATAAGTTTATTGGTTGTCTAGGAAGTCTCTATGGACTAAATTGGGATTAGCTGACTAGGCTCCAGGCTGCAAGTGTGGTTTGACTCCAAGCTGCAAACTGGGTTTAGGTCTGCTCAAAATTTCTCTCTTCTGGGTCTGGGATTAGCAGCTACCCAGAGCATCCTCTTCTCACGGCTGATAGCAGAAGCACAAGAGACCAAACCAAATCACTTAACATTGGTACTCTATGCTGTTAACATTCTGATCAAACTTCTCTTGATATCTTGAACAGAGTAAATGCCACAGCCAAAATCAACATCATTGGAGTTGAAAAATATAGACCCCTAAGGAAGAGGTAGAACAAAGTGAAACTTTGCAGAACACTAATGCAGTCTACCGCCAATATTAAATAACTTGCTCTGGGCACTAATAAATAGTAGAACAAGACCAAAACCCAGTTCTTTTTTTTAACCCCTGTTCTAAACCTTTACAATATTCTGACTCATCAGGAGGGATCAAAGGGAACTGGTGGAAATTTGGTGAAACTTAAAAGCTAAACGTTTAGAAATATATTTCTAAAATAATCTATATATGACAAGTGACTGGTGGGCAAGTAGGAGAATGGGAAAAATAGGTTCTATTCTTAGTATTTTGGAGGGCATAATTCAACAAGTTAACTGTAAACTGCTAGGAAGTTAAAACAAATGATCCAAGAATGTCCAATGAAAATGAGTCCAGAGACCTGGTTTCAAGTCTTTATATTGCTACTGTTTAAACAGGTGGCCTCAATTTGCTTTCTGGTCTGTTCAAGCCTCAGCTTCCTCCACTGAAAAATGAGGGACAGTACTTAGAGCACTTGAACTCTCTGCTTTTAATAAACCCTTTAGGCTGATTTGAGAGAACTTTTGAAAGAGGCCTCCTCCCACTATGCCTCCATAGTATGTAGGTAGTTAGAAATGCAAAATTGGAGTGAGAACCAACTCCATGTAATGTACAACATAATGACTAGTTAACAATGTTGCATGGTCTATTTGAAAGTTAGAATAAATCCTAAACGTTTTCATAGCAAGGAAAAAATTTATAACCATATGAGATTATAGATGTTAACTAAACTTACTGTGGTAATCATTTCACAATATGTACACAAGTCAAGTCATTATACTGTACACCTTAACCTTATACAGAGCTGTAAGTCAATTGTATCTCAATAAAACTGGAAAAAGATAAGTTTGGGGGATATGTCTCACAAAACAAATGTTCTACAAACTTGTTGACTATAATGAATTTCTTTAACTCTTTCTTAATTCATAAGAATTTGTTAGACTTTTCTACAAATGCTCAAATTCCTTCTTGACATTGGGTGTTTAACTTGACAGAAAGTTGGCTGAGTCAAAAATTTCAAGCACACCTTTTCAGGGAAGTCTATAGTTTACACAAAGTATTATTTGGATTTCATGAGCTATTCCACCAAAGGGCAATGAAATACCATTCCAAGAATATCTCAAATATCAAAGAAAGGAAAGGCCCTGTTGACTTTTTTCTTCTCAAGCTGATTAAGAAAAGAAAAACTATTAGGATTGTTCCACGTACACTGCAGACCAAGGTGAAGGGAGAAGCACTTGCCCAGTGGCTGTACAAGACCTGATAGCTCACAGGCAGTATTCCAGACCGTGATTTCCTTGAGGCTTTGGAATATGTATTATTCTCATGTGTATTTCCTACAGTACTTAGCCATGTTTTGCATATTGAAAGTTTCAAATAAAGTTTTGTTGAATGAATGAATAATTAATAAATAAATCTCAATGATTGCAGTTCTCTTTGTATCCACATAAGTCACAGTGGATATAGACTGGATATCATGTAGCTGAAAGATTTTTAACAAGAAGATATGGCTCATGCTTCTTAAGCATAGTGATCAGATATTTATAAGGTCAAAGAGAATAAAAGAGTGATTGGATACTTGTAGAACACAGTCATCTACTATATATAAAACCCACAATTGTCCCCACAAGCATAGCCAAGGTGAATCCCAAGAGGGAGACCCAGGCAATGCAAAATAATCCTCCAAATAAATCACCACATAGATCCTCCCAAAGCCAGCACATCTAACACAGGGTTTCACAATTTTAAAAGAGCTTGGATGATGTTCAAGTTCATGCTAAAAATATGGCAAGTAAAATTTCAGTTATTCGAAGAAAGGATAAAAGAAATTAGGCTAGTTAATCTGGTGTGAGGATGGCCCACTTCGGACTTCTCAGGCCAAAGCAGAACTCAGAATTCCATTCTTTACTTGCCTCAGAGTAAAACTTAAACTTTTTAAAGGGAAAAACATCCTAAAACTTGCTCTTATGATCACAAGCTACCATTTATATCTATAAATGCTAGGCTCTCTCTCTCCATATATGCATATATTACCCACAGTAGTGCTAAATATCTATAAGTATCCTTATCTTATTTTATAGATGAAGAAACTCACATTCAGATCAATACCTTTCCCATGGTCATACAACCAGCAAGTAGCAGAGGTAGCAGACCATGGTCCAGACCAAGATCTGACTCCATGTTCTTTGTAATACCCCATATCATCAGGAAGTCAAGCACACCTCTATCCATCAGAAGCTTTTCTATATCCTTAGCTGGAAGAAGACCTGGCTTGTGTCAGATTATCTGCATCTCTTACTATGTTTTACCCTTACACTCAATCAGATGAGACTGAGTTGTCTTTCCCTTTGTTTCCATTTCCTGACTACTACTCTCCTTCCTCAGCAGCTCTTTGAACTCCAGTCACTTATTCATAGTATTTACACCCCTGCTGAACATTCAAACTTTCTTCCTATTAGTGGGCACCTCCTGTTCAGCTCCTTCAGTTCTGCCTTCTCCAGCTTCTATCTGCAGCCAGCTTGCATCAGGCCAGCCATTGAAACGTGCCTCACCACCTCCTACACTGTTGACCAAACTGTGCCTGCCATTCCATCTTCTAGGATTAGAATCTAACACAGAGCCAAGCCCACGGTATTTTTCCTATAAAAAAATACCATGACTTGGTCATATAAAATGCCCAGTCTCTACTTCTGGGTTGTCCCATGGTGACAGAGTGCTTCCTGAAATAACCCCATAACTTGAGTAACCAGCTCCAACTACAATTTGGCTTCTCCAAAATCTCCTGTCACCTCTCATAGAAATCCTGGTTCATAATCTGAAGTGGGTATTCAAAACCTTCTCCTCAGGCCTAAACTACCAAATCACTCTTCCCAGCCCCCAGACTTTCCCACCTCTCCCTCTCTGACACTTCCTCCTGATTCAAGTTGATGGACCTGAAGTTAATATCTCAAAGGAGAGACTTTCACATGTTCCTCCCTTTTTATTTCCACATATACCTGCTCTGTTTCAACTATTCTCTCAAAGGGGCTAGGCTTTGGAATCCACGGACCTGAATTAACATCTCAGCTTTACAATTTTATCTGTAGCTATAGACCCTTGGACAAATTTCTCAACTTTTCCAAGGCTTGGTTTCCACATCACTAAAAGGGAAACAATAAAGCTTACTGTAGAGAGTTTATGAGATTCCAACGCTACATCATGTAGTGGGCATATTTGGGAGGTTTATTTGGGTTTTTCCCCATCTTCTAGCTATAGAACCACACTCTCCCTTTGGCTCATTGAGGCTGTTTGTTCCAATGGGATGGGACAAAGGGCCCTGGTCTGGCCAATAAGAGAACCAATGCTCTTGACCACAGGGGTTTTCTCGTGGACATGATCCAAGTGGGAACAACTGGAGTCCACCTGGCAGCTCACCTGATAATGACTGGGACAGAATATCATGTAATTGCTGGAATTGCTAACTACAAGGGACATGGCAGTCTGGAGTCGTCAGTGGTTATTTTTGCCCCAGGGAAAGGAAGCCAGCCTAACAATGGAGTTAAAACAGAGGAAAGTAGAGCTGAGCAATTTAAACAGGCAGAGTTTTCATGCTGTTAAAGCACTCAATTCCTGGACTTTCTAGTATAGTGCAGCAATGCATTCCATTTTTCTTAAATTAGTTTGAGTTGGGTTTCTGTCACATGCAACCAGAACTTCTAACTAATAAACATCTGCAGTCTCCAGTGTGGTGCTGACATGGGCAGTACTTCACATGCCTGCTGTGCAGAATTAACTTCTCTGCCACCTTCCTTTCTACCCATAATCCCATCCCATAATCCCCTCAATGATATTATGCCCACAATTATCACTTTCCTCTCCAACATCTTGAGTTTCTCTGCTTGCTCGATTACTGCTTCTAATATGTCCAATAGTAAATATTCATTGTTTATGTTTTTTTAAACACTTGGTAGTTTACAAAGCACTTTGATATACAACTAATCCTATGGGATCAGTCACCATAACCTGACTCTTCCTCCTTCAAAACGTCTCTTCTCCTTTTCTTTCCTATAGCTGTAACTTAGGTTCACCTCCCCTAGATAATCATACTCATTAAAAAATGCTCCACCTATGAATCCTGCCACTAAATTAAGCTTCTTAAAATGCCACTCTCAGCAAGCATGCCTCTTTTCTACTGAAGAGTAGAAAAATATTCCAGGTAGCTTTTCAAATAAAACCCATTCTTTTTTCTCAATTAATCCAATATTGTCTCCTAGCTGGCACAACTTCACTTATCTAGTCTTATTTGTAGCCAGATAGTTCTACCTTTTACCAAGTTCTAACTTTTACCAGTGTGTGACTTTGATCAATTTATTTCTGTGCTCTGGGACTGTAGCCTTCTTACCACAACCATATCAATTTCCGTGTCATCCCTTACTCATACTAGACTCATTTCCTTCTGTTGTTTTTTAAAAACATTTTAAAGCATAATATACATAACATAAAATTCATCTACTTTAGGTTTTATAATTCATTTTTTAGTAAGTTTACCCAGTTGTGCAACCATCACCATAATTAGTCTTAGGATATTTTCATCACCCTAAGAAGGTCCTTCATGCTCATTTACAGTTAAACCCATTAGCACCTGCAGCCCCATTTTCTATCTCCATAGACTTGACTTCTCTGGAAATTTAGTATAAGTGGAATTATAAAATGTGTGGTCTTTTGTGTTTGGCTTCTTTCACTTAACATAATGTACCAGACTCATTTCTGCCTTCATCCTTTGTAGGTTCTCTCTCATACCTTCTCCCTTCCTTTCCACCCACCCAAATCCTTCATTGTTGTTGTTGATGATGTTGTTGTGTGGTATGATTTGAGACACACCACCTTTATAACATCATCTTAGAGTCATTTCAATATACAATTTCTATTGTCTTTACTCTAAGTCTCCATGGGACCTCTAGGCTTGAGTTCCCTTAGTTGTTCCATACAGTTATCATATTTTTCTTTCTAGGAAATATGAAAATTCTTTATGGAAAGTATTAGACACATTTGGGAACAAAATAAGTGTTCTCTGAAAAAAAATAATGAATTGGGTATGCCTACATATACTTCCCTTTAGAAGATCAGTTTCCAAGAACCATAGTCACGTAGGGCTTACTTTAACAGTTCATTTGATTCATCTTTAGGAGGGAAAGATCTGGGTGCATGATCTGCTGATTTCTTTATATCTTATGCCAAAAGCTGCTGACAGACTGGGCATAGCCCATGGTTTTGAAAGATCCTATTCTCCTCTTATCATCAGTTCCCCCATATACCCCCAAATTTCAGGAACTGTCAATTCCTTAAGGATAAACTCAATGTCTGCTGGTCGATCTTTGTTCCCACTTTAGTCCATAGCTATTGTCTTGCAGAGAGTGGGTGTGGAATCAGTGTCTCTAATGAATGAATACATGAGTGCATACACAAGTGAGACTAAGTGAGCAAGCAGGACATGGCCACTGCAATCTCTGAAGGCCCAAATTGTCAGAAGTTAGTATTAGCTTTAGTTAAGAATTCCAGTTTGGATATTTCAAATGCTAAGTAAAGGTCTATTCTTACTGCACATCAATTTGTCAGAAACACAAACAAAAAATATAAGAATTTAGCCATGGAGACAACACAGAAAAAGTACAGACCCCAGATCAAAAGCAAGTGAAAAGTGAATCTCTCATACTCACAAAATCACGTCCCTCTACTTTCCCAGACTAACACACTATTGCTTCAGGGTGCTGTTATATGTCACTTCCTCTGGTTAACATTCTTTTATATCCTGGGTTTGGTTATATACCTATTTTTCTCCTATCATATTTAAACTTTCAACAAATATTTATTGAACATCTACTATGTGCAAGCATTGTTGGAAGGGCTTGTAATACAGTAGTGAACAAAGCAGAACAAAGCATCACCCTGTATTCGTGGAGCTTCCATTTCAATGGGTCACATGTTATCATATTTTCCTCCTTCATTGTCTGTATGCTAAATCCCCAAGGGCCAGAAATCAATCCTATATTGGTTGAATAGGTAATAAATAAGCTACTATTTATTGGGCATATCAATATCTCATTTAATCTTCATTATTACCCTAAAAGGAGCATATATACACACTCTTGTATCAATAACGTTTTGCTGCTCTGGTTTAGAGAGGTCGGTTAACTTGGCCAAGACCACAAAGTCAATGAGTTAGAGATCCAGAATTTGAATACAATTATTTAACCCCAAAATTATGTTCTGCTTGGTGAAAGCAAAAGGATAATTATGAAAAGATTCATGAGGATGAAGATCCAGTATAACTGGATTTTCATGGACCAGATGAAAGCTCCACATCTTACTTAAAGTGTTTGGAAGTTAATTTCCGAAGGAAACACCTATACTGAAAAAGGATAAGATACGATTTAGAAATCAATGACAAAAGAACAGAACTGTTGTTAGACCTTGAGAATTAATCAGATAGCACCTCAAAAAGTCATTCACCATTACATCTAGCTAAATTACATTTTCCTAAAATGTTCTGTTTTCTCCAGTCCTAAGAATAAAAGTGGTAGAAAAAATATTTTAAAATAAATAACAGCTACATAATTTGCCCCCAAACCTAAAAATATTGGAGTTATCTTACAACAATTTATTTTGATTATTTACAGGGTTATATTGTTTTCTAACTATTACATATTTCTAAATCTTATTCCCCCAAAGCTGCAGAAATGCAAGGTCCCCGTGGGCATAAATTTCTTTTATGCACCACAGCATCTAACGTGATGCTGAGTATAGACTTAGCTCAGAGTCCAAGAAATGGAGATAAATTTAGAAAATCTGGTCCAAGGCTGACTGTTTTCCCTGTCAAATTTTGCCTCCAAGATTTTATCCAGTTAATCCATGTCATTGAGAACAACGCCAGCTTTTGTTACATTTCTGCATCATTCCAAAGGCCACATCAGTGGTTATTTGTCTCATCACATAATAGGGAGAAAAGCAGATTTTATTTTAAAATTAGCTTTGCTCCACTTAGCGAATTTGTTAGAAAATGTGCCTAAATTCACATAAATGGTGGGATGAATCTGTGCCTGTGTGAGAGAGAGAGAAAGAAGGCAAGTGTTTGCACGCACACTTGTGGGTGGGTAAGCATCTTCATAAACCCCTCAGCTTCTCCAGAGGATCTTACGGTACATGCCATGGAAACAGTGGTTACCATGGAAAGAGTGTGCCATGGTGACAAGCTCAAGAAATGCCTATGTAAAACCATCTTACCATGTAACCTTACACTTTCCAGCATTTTAAAAAAATATGACAGGATTAGAGCACAGTACTCTGGGGAGTCTCAGCCCTCTCAATGATCTTCCAAAACAATCTAGAAAGTGAGGTGATAAACTGCAGGGCATTGTGTACCTTGCTAAAGGGCTTGACAAGCAGTTAGGCAGAGAAATTGCCAACATCGTTTATCTATGGACTGCACTGCACACTATTAAATATTTTCTGTTAAAACCCACAAAGTATTACAAATGAAGAGAAAACATGGATAAAATTAACTTAAAGCGAACGGTTTCCTGACTCACTGAGATCAGAATGGATGTGTTTCATCTAACTTATCTGTTAATAGGCTTTCTTGATGCCCTAGTGTTACCATAATCTCCAAAGCACTGGACAAACCAGTACATTTGTTTATCTTTATCACTCTTTGCTTACTAAAGAACTTGCTTTTATTAAAGAGATCAATCACCTGCACACAGTTTAATAGCCTGAGCAGTACATACAAGGTGAAAAAAAAAGCAAAAAAGGGTAAAGGGTGAGAGCCCTGTTTTAACAAAGCCCCAAAAGCATTAAAGAGGCAACAAAATAAGCTTTCAATGGTATATATGTATACATATATACTCTTAGAGGTAGAAAACTTGATATCAAATTTAATAATCTAAAACATTTCTAAATGGGAAAGTGAAGGCTTCAGAGCCATCAGTGCCTCTACTCTGCACTCAATTTTGTCTGGCTACTTTAATAAACAGTCAAACGATGCTAAGTGGAGAGACGTGGAGCACCTTACATGTCTCATACTCGGCTCCCCTCACCGCCTTTCACAGGGAAGCCAGACATTTGTGCCTCCCAGCCCAGCCGTGAAACCAGGAATCCACCCTGCTTCAATGAGGATGTGGCATCTGAGGGCCACTGTCTTAAACCTCAGATATGAGGCATCATTGAAATGCTGGGGTAGAGCTCACTGTCCACACTGTAGTGGAAGGGGGAACACTGCTCTCCTACCTACACTGAAAAACAACCCTCGTCACAATCTCTCAGTGCAAGGAACATAATATCATATTTTATCTAGTCTTCTGGGATTAAAAATATTGATTGAAATTTTCATTGGAAGCTTTTCTTAAAAGACACTTTCTTCCAAACCTCTTCTTTCTACTCTGTTGCAAGTCTGCTATTTTCCTTGCCAAAATGCAGGAAAGCAATTAGGCTCAAGGGTTTTATAAGCTGCACCGGTTCAGGGCAAATCTATTGAACTTTGCTGAGAAATTCTTGTTCATTCACTGTGAAAATTTTGATGGTTTTATCCTCTTTCTTGATAACCACTTAGTTGGAGAAACCCGTGTTACGTGTGCAGTGCGGGATTTAAAGAGAAGCCAGCCTAATTAAAGTGTTGTGATGTTAAACAGAAAGGTACTAAATATATTCCTTTAATAATTGCAATTTCTAGCTCAAATATATGTTGGAAAGAACTGAAGCTAAAATACAAAGGAAATTTAGCAGAAGCAGCAATGGCTGAGAGAAAATATTAAGCTGACCTGCAAAGTACCTCACAGGTTTTGAGAATAAAGCAGGAGGAAGTTAGGGGCCGAGCCTTCCTCTCCCATCAGCTGTTCCTGTTGCTGGTGATTATAGCCATATTTCACAGAGAACATATGGCCATGTTTATAGCCATCAGGCAGCATTTCACAGAGCGACGACACCATGTGTCCACCAACTAGCCTTCCTGATTACAGTTAATTAAACAGGAGGTGGGAGGCATTTTAAAAATACTATTAAGGCACAAGGATGCCCAAAGTTCCCAGGTCTATTTGCAAGAGCAGGTGACAAGAAAGAATGATAATAAAATTGTAAGAAGCCAAGAGAAGTGGACATTCTGCTCAAGTATTTCCCTAAGAAACAAGCCAAATACAACAACAACAAAACAAATAAAAAGGAAGTGTATGACACCAAGGCAGGAGAGCAGCACAGTGCACCATGCAAGGCGTTACTTGGTTAGCTTGCTACATCAAGAAAATACCTGAACTCTCCTAAAGCACATTTTCCAGGGAAAAATTCTAAATCAAAATTACCATAACAACGTCTCCAAGAGTCACCTGATAGTCAGCAAATCCAAGATGCAGTGGTATCAGGATCATATGCCACTGAATATATGCTTTCACCCAGTTTTGTAGTCCAGCAATGCTGTTCTTTCTTCCCTTCATTCCCAAAGTAAAATACAAGGCAACGTATGTCACCAGGTATAATAAATATGATTTAAGGGTCTCAGCTTTTCAAAACTCCCTCTTTTGAATCTGCAAAATTTCTTCCATAAGCCCCTAGAAAACAGACTTGGCTGTGGAGGATTCCAGAGAGAGTGAATTGGGCTCGCATCCAAATGAAGCTTTAGTTTAATAATTCTCTTCCTCCTATAGTTTACAAACTTCCCCTCCGAAGGGGTGGCTGTATGTGTGTGTGTGTGTGTGTGTGTGTGTGTGTGTGTGTGTGTATGTATCATTCCATCTACCACAGATACTTCTTCCTTCAGGCTCTTTTGAAAGTCTGAGCACACATACATTGGTAATTGAGTCATTTTTTTCCTTATTTCTCTGCTTTGCTGGAACTGGGCTATAATGGCATTAGATAGGTTGCATGATGGCAATTTAATGGCCTGAACTCAATCCACAGGTATATCGACGTGGTCACCTTGGGATCTGTTCCCATTGCTGTGACATGACAGAAAATGCCAGCAGTCAGAATGGATGGCCATCTGCAGGGGTAGAGACGGTGTGTCAATGAGTACAGAAGACCTGACTCTGAAACACCATGGCAGCCCAGCAGCTGTAAAGTTACCCTCCCCGCTCTCTCACCAGCCCCACCCCTGCGGTTAACACAGGACACTTCACTCAACACTGTTCATCTATCACACTCTCTGCTCAGCACTGAGCGCACAGGAGCAAAAAGAACGTGCACAGGCCTGGCCCTCAAGCAGCTTATTGTTTCTTAGGGGAAGACACATAAGTTTAAATAAGCAAATGCACTAAAACACCATAGACGCCATTATGATAGACCCATGTACCCAGTATAATGGTGGCACATAATACTGGTGCCACCATTGGTGGCAGTGGAGATGAGTGGCCTTTAAAAGTCCAATACGGTTGGAAGGAGACTTGTAATGGAGGAATTTAAGGTCTAGAAACTTAAAAAACCCATAGTAAATCCAAAATACCTGCAATGCTTTTACAGGCCCTTGTGAATAATCGGTTGTATTGTGGCCTCCCTCAAAGAATGTATACGACAAATTTAAGAAATTCTCTGAGCACACGGGGAAGAAAAACATATACATTCAAAGCATTATAATGTTTAGACAATTAGTGAGATGTAATAGCCAGAGCCCTGGTGAATGATTTCATTTCTTAGGGAAATTTAGAGCATTATACTCTAATTTTTTTCAGTAAACCACCCAATAGTGATCATCTTTTTCACAGGTAAAAAAATCAGAAGAGATTGTGTGTGTGTGTGTGTGTGTGTGTGTGTGTGTGTGTGTGTATGTAATATTTTATATCATATAATGTGGAAATATATTTATATTAAATATAAAAATACAATGTAAATATTAATTTATATTAAAATATTTTGTAGAAGTGAGGGCATCATCAGAATATTAGTAGACCTTGTTGTGATTTTATCTCTTTCATCTTGTTCTTGCTGTGGCTAACTCTAAAACAGAGGGCAGCAAGTTATGGCCCATGGGCACAACGCTGCCAACACAGGCCGATCCACTGACATATTATCCAAGGCTTTTGCACTCTGACAGCAGGTTGAGCAGTTGGCCAGGGACAATACAGCTGCAGACCCCAAAATATTGACCATCTGGCCCTTCACAGAAAAGTTTGATGACCCCTGCTCTAAAATATGTAATCACGTGATATCAATCCACCTTTTCCTTTGTTTTTGTTTTTTTTTTTCTTTTGGTATTTGACTTTTTGGCAGAAATTTGATTCCTGGGGAAAAACGTTCTATAACCAGAGGAGTGGAAAACATTATATACTGTATTTCCCCTCTGGAAGACTTAAAATACACCTTGGCATATTGAAGCCTTTAAGAAGTCCTGTGTAAAAGAAATCTAATTAGATTTATTTCCCAAACATAATTGACCATTTTTTCCTCCATGAACATGTATTAACAAATCTGGCAGATGCAATGGATCGGTCACCCACGAGTAACTCAGAGCCCACTTCTCCTGCCTTCTGTAGTACAGAGGCTAGCACATTAAATACCTTATAGTTCAGCCTGCCTTGTGTTTAACCTTGCCCGTGTGCCACAGTTACGTCCAGTAAGAGGTGGAGACACTCAGGGCAGGCACCTTCCAAAATCTACAAGCAAGGCCTCACCTCTATCCTTTTCTGCTTACTTTTGCCCTTCCCCTTTCCTCTTGGCCAGACGTTAGTGGGGCGGTAGTCACCTTGTGTTCGAAGACCGATGGATGAAGGCAAAACGCTACATGTTGAGGAAGGCAGAGCAAAAAGATGGCCAAAGCCTAGGTGCCCAATTGCATCACTGCGACGCCGCACTGAGCCACAACGGCCTACTCCTGGACTTCTTACTGAATTAAATAAATAAACATTTTCTATTTACGGCAGTGTAATCGAAAGGAAAGTGTTTCTCAGACTTTAATAAGTAAATGAATCCCCTGGGATTTGTTGCAATGCAAATTCTGATTTAGCAGATCTGGACTGGGGCCCCTGCAGGTGATGCAGATGCTGGTCTATGAATCACATGTTGAGTAGCAACGTAACAGAGTTTTCTGTTCTTTGTAGCAAAGCACCACCGTAAGTGATGGCTCCTCTGGAATTCATCTTCTAGGGAGCACACGTCAGGAAATTCTGAGGATTCTCACTGTCATGCTCCCTATTACCACAAAACATTTAGAACGTAGGTTCCACCGAGGGTACCATTCAGAGGATCTGGACTTTCTTCCTCCATCACTTCTCACACAACATATTTTTTTATTATGACCCATGAGGCAGTGCAAAGCTACAGTGAACCACTGTGCACTAAGAGGTGAAATTTTACACAGATCCTCAGGATAACAGCAAATGTAATGAAGAGATTATTGCTTTAACAATGTAAAATGATAGATTCCTTAAAGAGTCACCCAATTCCTTATGTATAGGTTAGGAATCTATGGCAAGAGAGGCCAACTGATTCCCTAAGTCACCTGGGGAAATGGAGTGGGGAGGGCAGAGCTGAGTGGGATTGTACCTGTGAGTTCAGGTCTCAGTGCATCAATCTGTCCAATACTATCTCCTGCTTTGAACAGAAAAAGCTTTCAAAAGAAAAGGTGAGCTCCTCAGAAAAAGTGTGCCCCTTATATCACAGATACATTACACAGCAGTGGGAAAATGTCACATTCACGTTTCCAAACTCTTCCTGCTGCCAGTGTATGAAGTGACAGCAAAGGCAGCCATTTCCCTTCTCATCACGATTAACCCAGAGCCTTAGCAAATCGTCAATCTATTTAGAGATACAGATCCGCGAAGGAGGTTTTCCTGATTCTGTCTCTAAAATATAGTTCCACTTGACCTAATTGCAGTTTGGGGAGATTCCAAATTTCACTTTTTTCATCTTTCCAAGTTAAACTCTAAGTTTGACAATGGGGTGTGTGAATTTGCTGAAGCATTTCATGAAGCCTTTATTAATTAAAGAAAAAGGTTTCATCTTAGGGTCTGTAGAGTTTTAAGAGAAAATGAAAAGTAGAGAAAAGGCATGAAGGGCTAAAATAGCTGAAATGTTCTATTTTTTCTTTTTTAATAATTGGTACTAAAGAAGGAGCGTGGGCTTTAGATTTTAAGAGCTATCATCGGAGGAAGGAGCTAACTTCTAAGTATTCTGACATGCAGAGGAGGGCGTCGGGCCAGCAATAAGTTTGCCCTGATCTCTCTTTGATAGCACACCCACGCCTGTGTCCACCAGCAAGCTTTTAACATCAAGTACTGCTCCTTCCTTCCGAGGCTCTCCCTGCTCATTTGGTTCGTTAGGATGCTTTAATTAGTTATCAGCCAATTTCATTTTAAGTTTCTCTGATAATCCTGTTTCAGAGCTCACATAACTAAGGTCAAATTTAAAAGGTGATTTCCTCAAGGCCAGAAAGCCAGGCCATTGCATTCCCTAAAAATAGCCATTGAAACTTCTAAATGTTTGTCTCGGTCAATGATTCTAACACAATTTCTGTGAATTTCCACCCAAGGACTCTTTATTTGTGACAGTAGACTAAGCACCTGTCTACTCAAATAGAAGTTTCATAGGCCAGGAGGTCCACAGATCTGGATTCTAGACTCAGCTCAGACCCTCCCTGGGAACTCAGGCAAGCCTGTTATGCTCTGGGATACTCGATCTTATCAACTGTCACTTAGGAATATATGGTAGAATGAGTAATGGTTCCCTCAAAGATATTTACATCCTAATCCCTGGAACCTGTGATGATCTTACCTCCCCCCCAAAATCACATTGAAGTCCTAACTGTCCCCTGTGCCTATGAACATAACCTTATTTGAAAAATAGGGTCTTTGTAGATGTAATCAAATTAAGATGAGGTCATGAAAGTAGGTCCTAATCCAATATGACTGGTGTTTTCATAGGAAGAAAATGCCATGGGAAAGCAGAGAAACAGAGGGAGAACACCTGTGCCCACAGAGGCAGAGACTGGAGTGAGGCACCTGCTCACTGAAGAATGCCAAGGGCTGCAGCAACCTCCAGAAGCTAGTAAGAGACAAGGAAGGATTCTATCAAGAGTCTCAGAAGGAATATGGCTTTGTTGACACTTGATTTTGGATCTCTAGCTTCCAGAACTGTGAAACAATAAGTTTCTGTTGTTTTAAGCCACCAAGTTTGTGGTATCAACTTCCAGCTTCTAGCCAATGGGACTGAAAGAAGGGTGCCAAATAAGTTCTTCCTTAGAGTATACCAACACCCTTCCAATCCTCACCCATTGAAAATATCACTAAGTTTACTGAACGTGGCCAGTCTCCTTTGGGGTAGCTTTATTCCTTTAGATCACTCCTGGTGACTCATTAGTAGCCAGACACCTCCTTACAAATAGCCATGTTTTCTGTGCATTAGGGCATTTCCCCTTTCAGGGTTGGAGACAGGTGTTCAAAGGATGATCCTAGCCGACAATGCAAGATCTGGCATTTAGTGTCTTGCTGTGACTGATCGCCTGATATATTACCCCAAAGTGAAGCAAAGCTTTAGAATGAAAAATGATTCCTGCAGTGCCAGTGCTCCCAGTGAGATGGGAAACACTTAATGTGAAGATTTTATATTGTTAGAGCAGAGGGGAGAAAGAAAAAAGAAGTTGTAAAACATGGTCAATTTCATAACTCCAGAAACCAAACCTAAATAAGTATCAAAAAGATTACATGGGGAACATTTAAGAGATACAGAAAATGTAAAAGGCTTGCATAAAAATATGATACTATTTGGGACTGTGATTTCTCAAAATAGCAACAGTGGTCTGGCCATTTGGCTATGGTCAAAACCATAGGTTTGGGGACTTAAGAGGCAAAGGGTCTATGTCCCAGTATGATTACCCACTAGAAATGTGATGTTGGAAAGAGATGTCACGTATTTCATATGTAACTTAGTGCCCAAATATGCAAAAGTGGGTTCATAGCTACCTTTTTAGGTAGTCCTGAGAATTTTTTTTTTTTTTTTTTTTTTTTTTTGCGGTACGCGGGCCTCTCGCTGTTGTGGCCTCTCCCGTTGTGGAGCACAGGCTCTGGACGCGCAGGCTCAGCGGCCATGGCTCACGGGCCCAGCTGCTCTGTGGCATGTGGGATCTTCCCGGACCGGGGCACGAACCCATGTCCCCTGCACCGGCAGGCAGACTCTCAACCACTGCGCCACCAGGGAAGCCCCCTGAGAATTTTTTGAAATAACTTATATAAACTGCTAGCATAGCACCTGGCACAGAGTCATGTTCTTGAAAGATGACCATTTATTGAGCAGTTACCATGTGGTAGGCACTGTGCTGAGTATTCTGTTTATATTACTGAAGGCATGGGATGTAGTGGTTCCAAGTACAGACTGCTGGATTCATAACCAGCTCCACCAAGAGCTCTTTACATAACCTTGAGAAAGTTACTTAACTTCCGTGGGCCTCAGCTTCCCCATCTCTAAAAGCAGATAGTATTGTTGGCTTCCCAGATCTGTGGTCAGAAATAAATAAGCAGATACGTCAAATGAACTTAGAAACAGTCCCTGGGACATGATTAGCATTCGTAAGTATCTATTAATGTTATTGGTGTCCCTTTAATCTTTACAACCCTCTGCTGTAGATGCTATAGTAGATTCATTTTGTCAACAAAGAAGCTGAGTCAAAAGTGTCTAAGCAAACGGTGGATCCAGGATTTAAGTACAGGTAGTCTTGCACCTGGTCCAAACTTGGATTATTGTTGAAAGCCAGAGCCCACCAATTCTATCTTGACCTTCCACCTACCCTTTTCAAAATGAACTGGCTTTATGAATCTGGGAAATTCCTTAAGTACTCAATGTTGCATTTGTATAATGGGGAAAACAATATTGATGCCTTATCAGAAGGTGAGGATATAATGAGATGTTGTGATAAATTCCATATCTCAGAGCCTGGCACATAAAAACCCCTGAAAATGTGTCAGCTGCCATGATGAATATCATTAGTAAAAGCACTGAAGACTAGCAATCATTTAGTGCTGTACCACCTTTTGAAAAAAATGAGACCGAGTTTCATTTTTAGTTCCAGTTGTATCCCGATATAATTGACATACAGCACTATATAAATTTAAGGTGTACAGCATAATGATTTGACTTACATACGTCATGAAATGATTATCACAGAACATCCAATATCTCATATAGATACAAAATTAAACAAATTTTAAAAATATATATTTTTTCTTGTGATGAGAACTCTCAGGATTTACCGTTTTTTTTTTGTTTTTTTTTTTTAATTTATTTATTTATGGCTGTGCTGGGTCTTTGTTGCTGTGCGTGGCTTCCTCTAGTATTGGTGAGCGGGGGCTACTCTTCGTTGCGGTGCACGGGCTTCTCATTGCGGTGGCTTCTCTTGTTGTGGAGCACGGGCTCTAGGCGCGTGGTTTTCAGTAGCTGTGGCTCGCGGGCTCTAGAGCTCAGGCTCAGTAGTTGTGGTGCACACGGGCTTAGTTGCTCCGTGGCATGTGGGATCTTCCCGGACCAGGGCTTGAACCCGTGTCTCCTGCATTGGCAGGCGGATTCTTAACCACTGCGCCACCAGGGAAGCCCAGGATTTACCGTTTTAACTTTCATATATAATGTACAGCAGTGTTAAATATACTTACTTTAATATAATACTTTAATGTACATTAAATCCCTAGTACTTATTTATCTTTTTACTGGACATTTGTACGTTTTGACCTCCTTCATCCAATTCTCCCTCCCCCTACCCCTCATCTCTGACAACCACAAATCTGATCTCTTTTTCTGAGAGCTTGTTTGTGTGTTTTTAAAGTATAACTGACCTACAACACTGTCTTAGCTCCTGGTGTACAGCATAGTGATTCTATATTTCTATACATTTCCAAATGATCACCATAATAAGTTTACTTACCATCTGTCACCATACAAAGATATTACATCATTATTGACTATACTCCCCACATTGTACATTTCATCCCCATGACTTATTTATTTATTTATTTTGCAGTACGCGGGCCTCTCACTGTTGTGGCCTCTCCCGTTGCGGAGCACAGGCTCTGGACGTGCAGACTCAGCGACCATGGCTCACGGGCCCAGCCGCTCCGCGGCATGTGGGATCTTCCCAGACCGGGGCATGAACCCATGTCCCCTGCATCGGCAGGCGGACTCTCAACCACTGCGCCACCAGGGAAGCCCGACTTATTTTGTAACTGAAAGTTTATACCTATTTTAGACCAAGTTTTAATTCTCAGTGCTTATCTAGCACATTTTCCTCATATTATGACATTGTCCTAGGACTTTTCTGAAAGAGCAGTCCAATTGCTCCTGGAAGAAACACTTGTCCATTTCTCCAATGTTGGGAAACAGCCTTTGTGTCTTTTGATAATGGACAGAGCCTTACTTTGGACTGGATTTGATGATGAGTTAAGTGTCGGCTGGTCAGTGCAGAGATAACTGTAGCTGAGAGTGAGCCGGCAAACAAGTGATTCAACTGGCCCTGGAGTATTCCCTAGTGCAGACATGGGGTATGGAAACTAAAAAGTAGAGAGTGACATCATGGCACTGGGACACTGGTTGGAATAGGAAAATCATTCAAGGTTAAGTGCGGGGTGAGAACTACCAGCGATAAAGCAGTACAACTTCCACGGGGGCCAACTGTATTCTCTGAACCATTAGTATAACTCTTTACTTCTCACACAGTGTTGAAAATGATGGTGGGATAACTGATTTTGCATTAGTGATTTCAAGCATAGTATGTAAGAAATATTACAAGCCTACTCCCTAGGTGCTTGCCAAAGCAACCTTAAGAAACTGAGAAGAAAACATTCTTTTTTTAAGCACAGTGAGGTCCCTTTACATTCCAGATGCTGTAGAGCAGGACCAACCCCTCCTCACGTGCTCACAGAGCCCTACCAACCCTGAGATGTTGGCAGTGCCCTATTAAATATTCATTAGATTTGTCGGGTTTGAGGGATACCCAAAACCTGGTGGGGGGAATGGATCTAGGCAAACACAAGCATGGCTAAAATAGACTTCTGTTGTATCTGTGTGACAATCAGTTCCCTGTGGCAAGCACCCAGAGAAACCTTTGCTCACTGTCAGAATGGACACCCAGAGAGCTACTGCCTAGGGTGAGGTGAGCTGATGCAAATCTCACCAATGACCACTGGGGGAGGAGAAAGAACTCTCTGGTGACTCCAAAATCATGAAAATAAGGACTCAGCTCCAAAAGAAAGCAGACCACTGGCCTCAAAAGAGCATTTCTTTCTACCCCCCTTTTTGTGAGGGGTTCAATAATATTTTCATAGGATTCTGCACGAGTGAGAGCATCTTGTTTCTGACTCCAAGTTACATGTAATTTTTTCATGTACTGATAGGAGAAGCAGTGGCTAGCAATATGGTTCAGATCAGGCTACAGATTAACTCAAATGCTGTGAATAGAGAGGGCCTGATGCAAATGTATTTTCAACATAGGAAAAAGTAATTAAACAAGAGTAAAAATAGGTGACGATCTTGGTTCATCACAAGCTGAATATGTCAGCAAAGGCCATGAAATGTTGAGACCTTTCTCTAGCAAGGCCTATTTCTACCAAAATAACAGCAATAGCCACAATAGTTTTAATAATGGTAGTGTTAAGTGCTTTTAGCTAATCATGATAACAAACTGAACCACAAGTGAGAGAATCCAGGTTTTGAGTGGCTTATACAATTCGGGTTCTGCCTTTGAGAAGAGGAATACAGCATTACTAATGTACTATTTCTAGGCTACCTCCCAGGTAGGGTTATCAGATAAAATATAGGAATCTTGGTCAAATTTGAATTTCAGATAAATAATGAATTGTTTTTATTAGAAATATGTGCCATGAAAAATTTGGGACATACTTATACTAAAAAAAATTCATGTTTTTAATTATCTGAAATTCAAATTTATTACTGTGTGTCCTGTACTTTTGTATTTGCTAAACCTGGCAACCATATGCCTAGGGTTTTGGAAGAGGCCCAGAAAAAGTGAGAGAAGCAGGGAGGTGAAGCATCCTTAATTTCACATTAATCTGTCCCTGAACATGTGTTGTTAATTGCTGCATTTCACAGATGCAGAAATTGAGGCCATGCTTAGCCTTAGAGTTTTGGATTTGGGGAACCACATATTTAAAATGATTTGTAACTATTGTAAAGGTTTTATAGGAGTGTGCAAAAGGTGAATGAAAATATCTTGCACATCTTATGAGTTAGAGGGAAGTCTTCATCTCCAGAGTTAATTCAATGAAAGGAAATGGACTGCAGAAAAACAGTAGATATTTGGATACAATGAAGAACTTGTGAATTTACTTTTAAGTCCTCAAGTTTTGGGTCTCTATACCTTCAAAATGCTAATCTGTCTTCCTTCTACTACCTCTTCACTTGCTTACTATACTAATGCCAATTGATTTTTCAATTTAAAGTGACAGCTCTTCCAGGCAGACTTCCCTAACCCCATAGTCAGGGTCAGGTTCTCTTCCTGGCCTCCCTCCACACCCCATGGATGTCTGTATTAAAGCACTCTCTACCACTTCAGAATCGTCTGCTGAGATGCCACCTCTCCAACTGGATTGCTGGTGCCAAAGACACTGAATTATCAGGCCGTAGGTTGCCTTTATAACACAATGCGTTGCACCCAGGAAGGTTGCAAAAATATGTGCTGATGGACATAAATAAAGTGATAAAACACTGGAGTGGACACCTGTGGGACAATCTAGGAAGGTCTAGTGTTCATCAAAGGCATGAAAGCTGATAGGGATGCGTCCCTTGGGATTCTTCTTCCACTCATTCAGTCTTCATTTATGATGCCCAAGGCATCCCATACAAAGAGCATGGAGTTTAATATCTGGTAATAGAGGAATGAGACCTAATAGGAGCCACACACAAATCTCTGCTTACTTCCAGAGACCGTCACCTGCTTAAGCCCCTCTAGGTTGGAATTTCTCTGGTAGCCAAGGGATTTACAATGGCATGACTGCAACAGAAACTGAAAAGGCAGGTGGGGAGGAGGTTTCCAGAGGATGGCCTTCATACCGCAGGAATACCGGCCAAGAAGAGAACACGGGGACCTGGGCTGGCCTTGCTCCTGAGTGCCCTGGCTCCCTCCTGCACCATCTGCACAAGGCAGGGCAGGGAACACACCAACCTGCTCCGATGGTCAGGCAGATAAGAGCCACCAGGCATGAGCAAAATTGCAGAAGCACTTTAAAACACACAGGGACTGAGGAGTGTGGTGAAAAAGGAAACCAGAATTGTCAGGCCAAGGATAAATTAACCCACTGAAGGAACCATCTCAACTAATCTGCTACTAGGCTTAGTTCTCAGAGGTAACAGTGCTGACAATGTTTATGGGTAAAATGAGGCCAGATTTGCCAAAGGGATATGTATGGGCTCCAAGCCTTCTAAACCCTCCCAGCCACACCCAGCTAATAATCTTCGGGGGGAAAATTTTACTTGGTGTATTGGATATCTTTGTCTTGCTTATCTAAACTATCACAAATGGCTGTGTAAAAATAACATATTAAAATGACTTGTTTTATGAACAAAAAAGTATTGTTTAGAAATTCCAATTAGGCAAATATCTTCTTTTTTTTTTTAGTTTCCTGAGGTCTTTTTTTGTAGAAAGCAAATTAACCCTATTTGAGTTAGGCCCTGAATGTTATTCAGTTCTGTTGAGGGCTTTTGCTCTTGGCTGTGACTAGAAAAGAAGATTCATAATGAAGAGGCCTGTAGGGGCGACTGCCATGCACTCTCATGTTTTCACAAATGGACGCAGCCAGGCAAAGAGCACAGCTCTCACCATCCCCCAAACAGGCATGGGGTTGGGAGCCCCTGGAGCAAGGGCCAATGCCATAGGCAGGTTTCCTCACACAGCAAATCTAAAATTTCATTAACAACGATTTGAACTATTCAGGCAGGTTCAATGCCTTTTATGTATAAAAGTACATCTGTTCACTCATCCTGCATTTGCCCTGGTTCTTTCTCAGTTCTGAAACTAAACTGTCATGTGCCCACTGTTCCCTAATATTTGAAATGGTCAGCGATCAAAAGAAGATTGAAGCAACCAGATAGGAAATGAAAGATTCACCAGACATGCCAGAATGAAAGATTCACCTGGAGCAGAAATGTGAAAAGTTTTGTTTAGTCTTTCTCTCAAGCACATCTTTGTGTTGCAAATTCCAGTTGGAGTGGAAATGCCAGGTTGCTCAGAGAGAAGGTTGTCCTTGTAATGAGTCTTGGCCAATTGGAAATTGGCAGGACTCGTGCTCTCTTGAGAAATTGTTCTTGCCAAGCTTCTGGGACATTTCCCAAAACCAAGTGGATTGGCCAATTGGACAACATTTCGCTAAACACACAAACTTTTCATAGTGCAATCCAGACTTTCCAGAACTGTCGTTAGCAAAGTAGACAAAAATAATCAAGTTTCACTCTTCCCTACTCAGGTTCTTCAGAATGTCACCGTCACAGTCTCCCTAAAAGTGAAAAATAACACAGATTTGTTCTAAGGTAAAGGAGAATTGAGACACACCTAAACTGAGAAGAAAAACACAAACACAGATAAAAACACTTTTGACAGATAAAATTCAATTGTGGTCCTTAATAGAACTTAACCTTTTGTTCAGGATCAGTTATAACATCATTAACTTTATCCAAAGAAATATATTTATCCTGGGCACAGAATAGAAAAGGTCAGGAAGGAGATTCCAAAACTTTAAAAGAGAAAGATATATCTCTAAATTACTAAGTGAATTCAACCTTTCAGAAAAACATTCTGTATTCATTAAAACCCTTTTTACTGTAAGGGGAAAAATTACTACATCCTTGGCTAAGGACCAATGGTGGGAATTACGTGAATGCCCACTTCACTGGAACCCTTCTAAAATTACGGTGTTGATTCATATGTAATTAAAAATATTCTACATATTCTACAGCCTGTGATGGAGGTCATTAAATAAATTAGACTAATTATGACTTTACAAATGCAATTGTAAGTTAAATAAAGTATCAAAACCAAATCCAAATCCAACCACAGCTGTTTGGAAGAGTTTGTCCCTTAAAAACTTCACTTATCACCAGATAATATAATTAGGCAATTACCAAGTGACAACTGAGTGATGATTAGAGCATCCAAGCAAAAGGGCAGAAGTCTTAAACTCCCAGAAAAGTCACTCACAGACAGATAGCAATAAACCAAAGAAGGTATTTCTTGCCTAATTTTGTCTGACTTCCTGGGAAGCAATAGGTAAGCAATAGCTTTTTTGCCAAACGATGCCTAGACCCATGATCAATATACGCTTTAGTCATTTTAGGCAAAGAACCAAGGGCTCACGATTCTTTTAAGGGCCTATGAAAATGTTTTCATTTATTTTAAAAGCATAAGGGAAAATATATAAACTTTTAGGTCAAAAAATGTTTAATATGTAATATTTTTACATTCATCTCGATGCCATCACAGTCATAAAATATAATATTTACCTTTATTTTTAAAGGAAAAAAGGGCCCACAAAGGCAGAAGCACCTATAGGACCCATGAACTTATTATGTGGCCCTGCCCAGAACCCTCCCACCGACCATGAGGTAAGCGGTCTTGGTAAATGGCAGAAGCCAGCTGGAAAAAAGGCAGGTTGGATAGGGGAGGAGTAAAGGGGTGCGGAGTGTGTTTATAGGTTCAAGAGCGGGGTAAGGCTCAGGCTGTAGGCCATGTAAAGAGCTCTGTTTCCCAAGACGGTAGCAGGGCTGAGGTTATATGAATAAAGTCAACCATTCTATTTTCTTCACCACTATATCCCAAGTTCAGGTGTGACACCTGACTCATAATAGACAGTATTTGAGGGCATATAAATGAGTCTAGGGTGTGTTATGGAAACTACTGGCAGAAACAAGGCAGAGATATGTCCCTGTAATTTACTCCACTTCTATAAATATTTGCACCAGCCTGTAGAGATTTCTCAACAATATCCTTATTTCTTTTATTAATCCTTTCTACCACTGAGAATAAATTCCCACTGGGACGGCCTGGGCAGTGGCTAGAGCATGGATCTAGGCTTAAGTCTTGACTCCTTCACTAATCAGCACTATAACTTGGAGAAAGTTCGTTACCCTTTCTAAAACTCCATTGCCTTATGTACAACATGAATATCTGTTTCTACATCAGGTGGTCATAAAGATGAAATGAAGTAATTAATGTGTGTCATGTGTTAAGCCCAATTGGTTCTACCTAGTTAGATTTTAAAGACATAAAAATTCCTTTTGTGTCAACTCTATATTACCTAGCACATAACCACATTTAGTGATTTTTTTTACTAATGCTCCTGTAATCTACCCTCAAATATTTGTACTTAACTCATTTTCCACACAACTCTTAACTAAAGCCATTGCTAAGTTCAAAAGTGAGGATGAATGGAAGCCAGACAGCTGCTTGATAACCCAACTGGTAGTGAGCCTTACAACATCACTGGAGGGATAGAGAGATGGCAGGAGTATAGTTTGTGGGTGGCAGACATTTTAATAAGTTACTTGGGATGAGAGGTGGGGAGACATGGGGAGAAAGTGAGAAGACCAAGTGGCCTCAATAAGCTGCCTTCAGAGGTGGGTGGGTCCTCAGAGCCCGTGTTTTATGGAGATGCAAGTCTGGGACGAGAGCTGGAACGCAGAGGACACCTAAAGGCTGCCACCAGGGTCATACCTTCTTGGTTCTTCCACCACCGGGCCCTTAGCCTGGCTTCCAAGTAGACACAAACACACATTTAAAAATTTTATTTGAAGGGGCAAGAAATATTTACTAGCTGAGACAGTCTCAGCCTAGACCCACCTGGAGGTAGAAATGCATTACAATCCCACTGCCTGCTCTTCTCATTAGCTTTCCCCCCAGCCATGGTTCCTTCAGTCTCACACAAATAATTATTTTCCTTTCTTCTTGTATCCTTCCTGACCCCCTTTATTCCTCCTTTAATTTTTCATCTTCAATAAATTTATTCAAACACATTAATATGTTTGAGCATCTATTATTTAATAGTATATAATAAGCAGTAAAAAGGATGCTCTGTAATTTTTTTTATAAATTTTTTTTTTTTTGGTTGCATTGGATCTTAGTTGCGGCTCACAGGATCTCCGTTGTGGTGTGCAGGCTTCTCTCTAGTTGAGGCGCACAGGCTCAGTAGTTGTGGCACGCGGGCTTAGTTGCCCCAAGGCATGTGGGATCTTAGTTCCCTGACCAAGGATTGAACTCGCATCCCTTGCATTGGAAGGCAAATTCTTAACCACTGGACCACCAGGGAAGTCGCTGCTCTATAATTTTTTGTTGTTAAATTTCACTTTGTTCATTTTTTAATTTAACAGTTTTTAAAAATTGAGATATAATTGATATATAACATTATGTTAGTTTCAGTGTACAAGAATGATTCAATGTATATAGACACTGTAAGATGATCACCACAATGTCTAGATAACATCTATCATCATCAAATACAGATGCTCAGTATTTTTGAAACAAGGTTTTAATTCTTTTGATAAAATATTTAAGACCGTAACCTAAAAGCATGGAAGCCATTGTCCACTCTGAGATCTGATGTCAGCTGTCTAATTCCTTCAGTCATTCATTTATCCCCCAACATCATTTATTGGGCACCTATTAAGTGTCAGACACTGCTTTAAGCTCTCCACATACAGCACTGAACAAGATAACATCTTGTGGAGGAGGAGGAGACAATAATAAATAAGCAGATACATATATAATGATATCAGCTGGAGGTAAGTACAACGAGGGGAAGGAAAGCTGAGCAAAGGGACAGAGCCATAATGTGGAAAAGGTGGGAATTAGCAGGATTGGAACTTCTCTACTAATCACCACCCTTTCATTCTCTCTCATCTCTCTTTGCCTTTCTTCTCTGATATTCTTCCAAGATTAAAGTTGACTCCATCTTTCACACCATCCAAGGTGGTCCCATCACTAGTTGTAAGAAGTGTTGGGTGTGTTAGCTTCCAGCTTTGGATTGCAGGGACAGAATAAAAAGGTTAGTGGCATGTGTTTAGGACTAAGGACAATGGGACTGGTAAGCTCAGGACGTGGCTAAGGCTGTCTTGGGGATACCAGGGAGGATAAAAATGTTTGACTCTTCAATAGGGGAGCCAGTGAACATCACCGAGCCTGCAGCCCCTTCACAGCAACAAGTAACAGTTCATTGAAAAAAACTACTTAGAAGAGAGGCCAAGAACTCTTTACGTTATTTTTCTAGTAAATGTTTATTCACCTAAAAGTTAACAATGTTGAAAATTTCACATACTGTACAGCAGTATGATCATTAAAATGTTCTATTATATTCTGAAGTATCAAGTAAAGTACCATCTCTCAACATATCAATGTGACTAGTATCCAAATATTCACTATTCATCAGCTTAAATGTAAAGCTTTCACTTAAAATTTTTAGTTTTAAATTCTATCCCTCTAATCTGAAATTTTGCTAGAAACCTTCCTAAAATGAAAGGGGAAGGGGAAAAGCTACCTAATGCCAAGGGTACTGCGAATATAATATGGAGTTGTTTCAATAACTTGCAAATACAGGTGGTCTCATATATTCAAGTGGATGTAATACAGTTAAAATGCCACCTATTGGTTCCATGGGCTTTGTATCTTCCAGCCCCATCCCCTATTTAGACAAGGATTATCTCTACTGTTTATAATAAGCAAAGGGAATAATGTGATATGGGGGCCTTGTAAGTCACGTTTTAGTTAGTTTTCAACTCTTCTGGTTAATGTACGAAATTATGGTGAATTTACTCATTTTACAAAGTGTTCAACAGTGTCCACTTGAACCTTTTAAATTAAGCCAATTAAGTCCTATTTGCATTATTATTCCTGTTATAGAAAAATGATTGAATTTTATCAATTTCTCCCCTAACGCCCAAATCATACAGGTACCTATTAGACTTAAAATCATACCTTTCTCTTCACTTGTTCTATCTCTAGCATCTTCTTGGCCTTTCCCAGGTAATAGTAACAATTACTTTTGAAAATACAGATGAGGAAATCATCTCTATTCCAATAATATTTTTACTTTGGTGAGTTTATAAGTAATCTTTTCTCCCATATATATTCCATATATTTAACCCATAAATTAACTGGGTTTATTTTCACATTCTAACCATTTTCACAAGAATCCTCCACTTAATCTTTGTGATACAGAATTTGTACCTTAGAAGACAATCTTAATGCTCCCCTGACCAGTCACCTCACTTGCAGGTAAAGACTTCTGAGTTCTCGTTTTGCTTAATAACCAACCAAGAATTAATATGTTAACCTAATTTATATTCTCCCTTCTCTGCCTAGCAGAAAATTCCAGAAAGTATAGACATTCACCTAGCAGTAACAGTTCCATTAGGATATGCCAGTTATTTCCCAAGTCATTTAATTCTGTTTGGCCTTCTCCTCCGGCCATAAGTCTCTTTAAATCCCCGCTCACTTTCAACCTTGTACTTATGTTCTCTCATACATTGTCACACCTGACCTTCCTCTCTGTCATTTTTATTTAGCAAGAGCAACTTCTGTTAGTCCCCAAGTCTCTACTCTATTTCTTCTTTTGGGCTGCTTCTCTATGTCTAGAACAATCTCCCACCCTGACTATCCTCTATCTTCATCCTCAACTAGCTTCTGAAGGCCCACTTCTACCCTGGAGCCTTATTATGCTGATTTTTCTGTCAGCTGTACTTTTCAGGCCTCATTCCCACGAATTCTGTCCTGGACAAATCAAAGTGCCAGCATTTTAGAAGAAAGACACTATCTGTTTCCATTTCTTTTAAAGTACTGTGTTTGATTCTAAAAATATCTCCCATCAAAATAATAATCCTGAACTCAGTATCAGAGCCTGTCACCCAACCCATGGCCAGATCTGCCGAGTCAGCTTCCATTGTTCCTTCAGGTATTTTTTTTCAAGTTTTCTAGACGATCTAGGGCCAAAAGTCCCCCAGAAGGTGAAAAGGAAGGAGAGATATTTCTTATAATAAAAGGATAAGAAAATCCATTGCACACATCATATGGGTCATTTTGTGCTAGCAGCAAAAGGGCTGACTATTCTTAAGATATAGAAATGAAAAGTTGGGTGATTTAATAAAAGTTCTGAGGCTTCACTGGTCTTATCTCCCATTTATTTTTATTTTCAGAGATATTTTGAAGGGAGTTCACATAATAGTAACAATCTGTCATCAGTTTGGTGCTCTGAAAGCTCCAGTTATCCAAAAGTTTTCCTATTGGCGCTTCATATTTAAGAACAGTAATTACTCCAATTATTCCCCACATTTCTGATCATTCTACAATATATGCACAAAGCCCAAAGTGGTCTTTCTTATATGTATGTATATATATATATATATATATATATATACATATACATATATAACATATATATGTGTGTGTGTATATAAAGACTGTTCATTCCATCTATATTCAGGAAGAAAAAGGTCTCTACATTTTCAGGGGCTGTCTATAGTATTTTGTTTTTATAGAAACATTAGAAAGAGGGAGCCAATTATGCAAGACTCCATTTAGTTTTGATTGCCTTAAAATACAAACTGCTGAGGTTTTATAGGCTCACACTAAGGAAAGAAAAATACATACTACCTAATTCCAGACATCTTGTGACTTAGGAACCACAAGACATAAAATCATTGAGTCTCCAGGGCAAGAAAGAACCTAGCGTGGAAATAAGGAAATCAAGCCAGTCAATATTGAAGATCAAAAATAAAAATGTCCATTCATGGATAAGCCTTTTTTTAAATAAAATATTTATTATATTCCTCGTGTTGTACAATATATCCTTGTAGCTTATTTATTTTATACATAGGACCCCTACCCCTATACTCTACCTCCCCCTTCCCTCTCCCCATTGGTAACAACTAGTTTGTTCTCTCTGTGAGTCTGCTTCTTTTTTGTTATACTCACTAGTTTGTTGTGTTTTTTTAGATTCCACATATAAGTGCCATCATACCATATTTGTCTTTCTCTGACTATTTCACTTAGCATAATGCCTTTTTTGAAGTTTTACATTTGCCCTGTTTTATTTATTTGTTTTGGGTCTATGTACATCTGGTCAGAATCTTCCTGTTGTTTGTTTTTAATGGTTTTCATAACCCAGCTAACATTTAAGGTACATTATTTACCAGGCAATGGTAGGACTTGATAAAAAAGATTAAAATAGTTATGTGTTATTTATTTACTTAAACAAAGGTCACCCACCCAAATGCCTTCATGACAGTCTATTGAAAAACTCCAAAGCACCATTCACTCATGTTGCATCCACATCAATGGTGGACTGGGAATAACTAACTAACTGGAGGTGGAAAACCCAGTACTACTCCCGCAGGTAAAGTCAACATGCAAGGCAACCCTGGACAAAAATAATAGCATTCTAGAATTATTTTAAGGAAATATTTATCTATGGAAAAATGTTTTATTAAAATTATTAGACTTCAGAATTGTGTCTGTTTGAGAGATTTTTAAAATTTTTTGATTCTCTTTTAATTAGCTGATTTCGAAGAGAAATTTAAAATCAAAAGGCAGCACGGCAGTAAGTTCCGTCCTATATCCAAAGCAGATGAATCACTACTTATATTTTTATTATAGAAATGTAATCTCTTTGTTCCCACAGCAACACATAGTGACAAATGAAGTTATTTAGTATACAGTGTCCAATGTTTCTCTGCATCTTCCTCCTGTCCATACCTGCCCAGTGATTGTTCAATAAAATGCAATCTTGCTTAATCAGCAGGCAAGGCATTCTGCAAGGTGGATGGTCTCTAACTACAAAAAGCTTATAGACTGGAGAAGTAACACACACGTACACAAAGGACTCTGATAAAAGGAATGTGGAATTGCTACATGAGTTGTTTTAAAAATGTGGTAATGGGTACAAAGAAAAGGGAGAAAATTGAGGATATAATAAAGGCATTTAAAATGTCCTTGAAGATGGATCAGGACAACGTCATGTCAGAAGTGAGCTTGTTGGCATGATGCTGCATATAGGAATTATGTCAGTGAGGAAATAGAGGAAGAAAAGTTGTGAGCAGTTTGCATCATGTGGAGGATACATGGAGCTTGTGGAGGAGCAGATGGGATGAAGAGATTATCAGAAACTTGGATTGAGCTCTTTCCTTAATGGCTGCTCCATCTCACACTCCCTTGTTTTTTCTTCCTCATCTTCTCCCCCACCCTCTGAATATAATGGAGCCTGGGGCTCAGTCCTTGGGCCTCTTCCATTTTCTATTTACACACATATCTTTCATGATCTTATCCACTCTCGTGGCTTTATGTACCCTCTCTATTCTGATGACTTCCTAGTTTTTGTCTCCAATGTGTATCCTGACCTCCATACTTAGACATCCAATTACCTACAGAGCACCTATACTTGGAAGCCTAATAGGCATCCCAGTACCATGAGCACTAAAACTGCCTGGTGTTCTTCGCTAAGTCTACTCCTCCTCCAAGCTTCTTCTTCCTAGTTGATTTCCTTCCAGGTGCTTGGGCCAAAAATTTTGGAGTCATCCTGGATGCCTCTCTTTCTCTCACACCCACAAAGAATCACTAAAAAAAAAATCCTGTTGACTCTACTTTCAAAATACAGCCAGAATTGCACTTCTCAACCCTTCTGTTACTGCACCCTGGACTGAGCCATGTCATCTCACCTGGATTTCTTCAACACCTTCCTTACAGGTCTCCCCAAGTTTACCCTCCCCTCCTGCACACAGAATTCTCAACACCAGAGCCATAGGGATTCTGTCAAAATGCAAGTCAGAGCATGTCTTTCCTTTGCTCACAATGCTGAAAGAGCATTCGGGTTGCTCACAGGAAAGCCCAAATCCTTTCAATGGCTGACAAGCTTTCATTCACTCAGCTTCAGCCCAGGTGGTCTCTTTGTTGCTTTCTCAGCTCTCACCGCACAGCCTTTGTCTTATCATATGCTCTGCCTTGGTGATTCTTCCTCTGGATAACCACAAAGCTCCCTCACTTTCTCATGCCTTTCCCCACATGTCCCCTTCCCATTGAGGCCTACTCTGGCCACCTTGTCTAGAACTGCACCCTCCCCAACTCCCACAAGCCCCCTGCTTTGATCTATTTTTTTCCTTGGCACTTTTCATGGTCTAACATATGTTTGTTTATATATTTATCTTGTTTATTCTCAGCCTCCCTCTTTGATGTAAGCTCCAAGAGGGCAAGGATGTTTGTGGGTTTTGTTTACTGCTGTATCTCCAGCACCCAGGATAGTGTCTCCTAGGTAATAGGAACTTAATACCTATTTTGCCACTGAATGTACAAAGAAGAATCTTAAATGGTTTCAGACAATTAGAAACCACTGAAGATGTTTGAATTGAGTCTAAGAAAGAGTGACAAGCAACAAGTCTCTGCTGAAAACCTGCACTGTATGTTTGATGTAGAAATGGCATTTCAGGGACAACTGTTCAAAAACACAATGTCAGAAAAAATACCATGATTTCTTCCCTTACCCCATGATAATTCCATCTCTGTTTATCTCTGCCTTGATAATTTCATCAAACCAGCTTGGCATTATATATAAAGTAAGGACATTGCAGTAAAAATACACCAAATTTAAAGTTCTGATTCTAATAGTGAATGTCAATTTCATCTATAAAATGGATGTTATAATTGAAATTCTTTTTTATGGGTTATAAGAATTAGTAATTATTATTAATATATATAAAAGATGTATAAAGATTTTTTATATGATTTATCAAATCTTAGTTTCTTTTTTTGATAATTATTTAGGAAAGACAGAGCACAGCCAGTCTCTTAAACTTATCTGCCTATCTTTTCATAGTTTATTCACAAAAATTCTTGCTAATGTTATGGGTAGAAACCATCAGCCAACATTTGACTAACATACTCAGCAATAAAATGTGCTTGCTACACAATTCCTTCTGCTATGTATCATTAGTTTTCCTGTGATCCAGTCTTTCAAATTCTGTCCCCATCTCTGACTATTCCATCAACACCCAATCTCTAGTCCCTTAAAAAAATTATTTTATCAAGTACTTTATTGAATTAAAGATGCATTCGTCTTTTACTCTGCACTTCCTTCATAAAGGCTTTACAAGTTAAATTTAAGAAAAAAAGAGATTGGGATCACCACATCCTACTACAGATTGCCCATGTAATTTCTATAATTAGGCAAGGTAGATAAATCCAGTGATTCTCAAACTCTTTGGTCTCAGGACCCCTTTACATTCTTAAAGATTATTAAGGATTCCCAAAGACCTTTTGCTTATGTAGTTTACACCTATCAAAATTCACCACATTAGAAATTAAAACAGAGACCCTCTTAAACAGAAGAATACACAAAGATACATTCCATTAGACCTCAGATCAATGACATCATCACAAAACATATAGCATATGGAAAACTCTGCTGTATGATCATGAGAGAATGAGAGTGAAGACAACATCTTAGCATTATTATGAAAATTGTTTTTACCTGCCAACCCCCTTGAAAGGGTCTTAGGGACACCTAGAAGTTCCTGGACCACATTTAGAGAACCACTTCCCTAAACTTTGTTTAGTAACTAATAAACCCCAGATTCTCCATGACTTAAACAATGAAGATTTATGTTTTGCTCACATAAAGTCCATTATGGCCCAATAGGCCCTGTGAATCTTAGAGTTACACCATCTAGAACATGTGGGCTTATTTCAACAAGGGAAGAGACAGATGAAAGAGGCACCTAGCTGGCTCCAAACTGCTCTGATCCAGAAGTACACATCACTTCCATTCATAGTTCGAGTGCCAGAAGTAGTCACATGGCCCCAACACACTACAAGGAAGGCTGGCAAATTGGAAGTCCATCACACTGACCTCCATTAAAACTTTTGCATGAAACGCCCTTCTCCAAGCATAGCATTTAGAATCAGAACTTTTAAGCTTCATTCAGTCTGCTGGGCAGAACCTAGATTCGAGGCGTTCAGCCAGGCAGTGGCCAGTAGAGAAGTGGCAGGCAAATTTAGCACAGAGTTAAAGTTCTCTAAGAAAATAAAGAAGTGAATGGATCCAGTTACAAAACCATTACAATCTAGACTTGTCTGATTAAATGTATATGCCAGAGGTGGCATGTTTTGTCGCATTTAATCATCCAAAATCCTTATGTCATTATTTATATCAATTTTTAAGCCGGGAAAACTGAGACACAAAGAGATTTAAATAACTTGTCCAGGGTCACATGAGTAACACAGCTAGACTTGAGTTGTTGGACTCGAGACATCACTTTTAATTTCCTCAGCCCCACAGCTTGTTTTCGATATCTTTTCCTTGAAAAGATCCTTCATCATCATAAATGATGATGTTTCATCAGTTTAACTTTATCCTCCAAACTGGTTAAGGGACATGTGATATAACTGCTACAATCCAACAGCATCAATGTCACTTGGCAAATCAAAATACCAGTAAAGGCTGCCTTTGCTAAATCTCATTCACTATGTTTTAACTGCTTCCCTTGAGAGGTCAAAGCATGGAATGAAAAGTGCATGTGTTCTAGATCCATCTCTTCATGGGGTAAATCAGGTCACCTCTCTGTGCACTGTCTTCCCCAATTTTGTAGACAGGAGGCATGGGAAGTGCAGAAATGTGGGAATCAGACAGACCTATGCTAAGACCCCAGCAATGCCACTAACTGTTCCCACAACCTTGGGCAAAGTATTTAAGTTTGCCAAGTACGGTTTCTTTATCTGTAAAATGGAATCTGTAACGAGAGTATTTAAATACTAAAGTAAGATTATATATGGGAAGCATGCTTGAAGCCACATGAACCAGGTACATGTCCCCCAACCCTACCCATTCCACCCCTTCCCTACGTGTGTGCTCCAAATAGCACGCCAAGATCTGTTCCCATACAAAAAACTGTATGATTCCATTTTAGTCTTTTACTCAAATTAACACATCTGCAACCCCTCACCAGAGCATCCACCTTGATAAATATAAGAAAAACTCATTTATATACAACTATTATATAATATGAATTCTATACTTTATATAAGGTTTTATTCTTTTATACTTTTCAAACAATTTGAAACATACATCAGGACAGCTTTTTCCTAAGATGAAAATACACAAAACTTAGACGGCAGAATTTCATTTTGATTTGCTTAGCTTGCTCATGCTCTTTATTTGTGAAACAAGGACAGAGTCCATACATACAGTGTTTTAAAAGAGGCAAAATGTTGAGAATTGGTGCAAACTTCTCATAAAGCTTTTTGTTAATATGTGTCAAGAACCTTAAGTTACTATAGAAAGATCTATCCTGAGTAAAGAAAATAATCATAAATATGGAAAAGGTTTTACACACAAAAATGTCCTACATGGGATTATTTAAAGTAGTTACAATGGTGTTATCTAAATTATCCAAAATTGAAAACTAGTTATGTAAATTAGCATAAATCTCAATTATGGTATTTCATGACATATGTGAAGATTTATAATGATGTGGTATGTAATTTAGGAACACATTTTCTGCCAATAAGAGAGAAACCAGACCAACAATAGATTTAACAAAGAGATCTTTGTTTTTCTTACATAACAAGAGTCCAGGGGGCCGGTGGTTGTTGTTTTTCATGTAGCTGTTACTGACAACCCTTGGCTTTTTATCCTTATGCTCATTGCCTCACAGTTACAAGATGACTGCTATGGCTCCAAGTTTCCCATCTGTCTTCAGGGCAGGGACAAGGGGAAAATGGTGGTACCAGAGTTGTCTCCTCTTGTACTTGTCTCTTTCACCTGGAAGTGAGATGTGCCCCATGGTTCAGAGCTGCTTCCCATGGCCGCCATTAGTTTTCAGGGAAGTGGAGCAAGTGGTTGTCGGGCTTTCCCACCTCTATAGTGGAGGCAGTAAAGGCAGAAGGAAGCAGCCAATCAGGAGTGTGCAAGGGAGGATGCTGAACAGGAAAGAGGTTGAAGCAGCCACAGTGAAACATGGCACTGTGTTGGCAAGGGTGACTTCACAATCCTGTCCTGGCTCATGGGCAATGTTAGCTTTCTCCCAAGGCTGTGAGTTGGAGAACAGGCTGCCTGGAGGGAATCTTTAAATGCAGACTGAGCAGTGAAGCTGATGGAAGGCTGTTTCTGGTGCCAAGAAGGTTCTTTATCTTTATACAATTTCCAGCTAAATACCTCATTGTACTGAATCTCTCCAATCTGTGAGCTATCCTGGCAGTGCGATATATGTTACAATATGGTGGTTAGAACTAGGCATTGGAGCCTGACAGACTTAGAATCAAATCCTATCTGAGCCATATATTATCTGTATGAACTTGGGCAAGTTATATAACTTCTCTGATCTTCAGTTTCCTCATCTTTAAAATGTAAAAATAACAATAACAACAATTATTATATATTAATATATATTATATTTTATTTATTATATATTTATATTGTGTTAATATAAATCATAATTGTTGTCAGTATTATTATTATTAGTGCTATTATATTAATAACTCTCCTACTCTTTTGTTCTGAGGATAAATATGATCACAAGTGTAAGCACACAGCTACATAATACAGGTCAGCTGATCTCATCTGAGATGGATATGAACTCACCAGATGTCAGAGAAAAAAGGAACAATCTAAGCAGAAGAATAATATTAGCAAATAATGATAGTAGTAGCTAACTCCAGTGAGACTATATTGTGCGTCAGGAAGTGTTTGACTTTCGTTACCTCACTGAATTCCCATAGCAATTGGTGTGGCAGTATATTAGTGAGGGTAAGTTAGGTTATGCTGTGGTAAAAATAACTCCCAAATCTCAGTGGCTTAATGCCACAATAGTTTGTTTCTCCCTCACGCAGAGTCACGTGGTAGGTATGAGTCCCTTGCAGCAGAACTCCAAGTGCTTTGAATTATTTGCCATCTCCTTATCAGCACATGCAACCATGAGCACTGAGGGACGGTGTATTATCCATGCTTCTAGCTTCTGTAAACTTGATGTTTTAACATTTGCCCTGCATGCATATGCTGAACATGTCTTGTTTGGATAACCCAGTAATATGCCTGTCACCTTGCTTTGGCTCTCTGCCTCCTTCATTGCCCCCCACTCCTACCCCACTCCCCAGGAAGAGTCCTCCTCATGAGGGCACACACTCTCAAATACAAACCAACCAACCCAGAGCCCACACTGCCAACCACCTCTTCTACCAGGCTCTCATGCCCAGAGCCACTATCCATTCACCCTCATCATGCCAGGGCCAGGTACTAGACAACTAGGGGCAGCCTCTATGCCCTAGAGGCCGCTGAAATCATTCAAACCGGCCAACCCTAAGTCTGCCTACCCTGCCTCACCCATTCCTTCCTGCAGAAACCACCATAAAAAGGCTCGCTCCCAGTTCCTTCCTCTCCCTCTGCCTCCTGACCCTCACTGGTGCTTCCTGTGTGACCCTCCATGGCATTAAGTGCTTCTTTCTCCTGGGAAACTGTCTTTTCAATGGCAATCTTCCCCTTATCTTTGGGCCTCAAGTTTTCTGTTAATACGGTATACTTTAAGACACAGAGAAAGAAAGGACATGGAGAATCATAACTTAGCCTTTGAATGTTTCCACCCAGACAAGTTCATGCCCATCTGCACAAGGATGGGGAGAAGCAGTCCTGTGTGCAGAAGGGAAGAGAAGGGGAAACATTGATGAACAAAGAAAACGTCTACCACAGGTGAACAAAGAGTGAGACTGTACACGATGGGAAGAGAGGATGGAAACAGGTGTACATCTGACCCAGGGCCCTTAGAGGCCCAAACTGGAGCCAATGGGCAAGTTGGCCATGCATTTATCATTTAGCCACTTTATTAGCTTCACCAAAAGTTTACCTTGGCAGCAAGGAAAACCACCAAATCCACAAATTCTCTGTGACCTACTTTAGCACATTTTCATCACTCTGCAAAAATACAAATTTTGTGCCTTTCCCTTTTCAAATTCTTAGGAACCTAATAACCTTCCATGAGATTTCAAAAATAATTGTCAGGCCTTCACTACTTCCATTCTCTGCTTTTGTGCACTGCAGTGATTTTCCTACCCTGGATACTCTGAAACACATTGCTTCTCAGCACTGTCTTTCTTCACTGACTATTGTTGCCTTAAGTATTCTTTTTGCTATTACCCTTTGTCACCAAGCCTGGCTCATAAGACAAGCCTTCCTCCCTTTTTCTGTAATTTCTTATTTGCTCTTTTTCCCTATTAAGAAGCCAGTCCACCTTTTCCCTTTGTCACCTTATTTTTTTCTTTCTTGCATACTTTCAAAATGTTATTTTTCTCTCCTGTGACTTTCTTCCCTTTACTAATGGTATCTATTTTAGGTACTCGCCTTTACCAACTTTGCCCTTACCTGTCTTGCTCCCTTCCCTGCCACAGTAAACTTTCATAAACGTCTTTTCCATGGTCCACTTTTCATTTTTATGTCTTGAAAGATCACCCCTATCTCTCCTTATGTTTCTATTAGGAATTATTATAGCCTTAAGTCATTAAAATCTGTATCACTTAGCTGTGTCATTTTACTGCCACCCTGTCAGAGGCTTTTGGATATAACAATATAATGGAAAATTACTCACATGGATACATTGAAAAAGAGAGGGGGAAAAGTGACAGGAAGAGAAAACAGACAGAATGTAAAAGTCAATTACAAAGGGTCTGCTCAGAGTGAACAGAAGAATGGAACCATCCGTTGATGCATTTCTTCAATGCAGACGGTCAATTCAAATCACCCTGGTAGGAAAAGAAGGAAGGAAGGAAGGAAGGAAGGAACTATTCCATGTCTTTTTCCTCATAATGTCATTTTCTTCCTAAATTATTTGTCTCAATTCATCCAAGGTTTATTCATTTATTTAATAAATATTTGCTGTGTATTCACTATGTGCTGAGTGTAACAGAGACACACTCTCAGTTTCACAGACCCCAGAAACCCTGGGGTTTGGTCTGAGTCCTAGCACTTACAACTAATATGTGCAATGAGGTGCAGAATTTTATTTAACTGAAATTTCCAAAAATGATTTCTCACTAGGAAAGCCATCAGACTGCAAGAAGCACTGCATTTCTCAGTGGGCTCCAGGTGCTTCCCTTGTAGGGAATCAGGAGGTCTAGGCTGGTGGGGTCAAGGGGAATACGGTTTCCTAGTCTGTCGGCCCCCCTCCTGCAGCCTGGCCAGACCAGCCCTTTATACAAGACCTCATGGCACGCCCTTCAACAGTAGAAAAAGGATCGTTTAACCCATGTATGTGGGGTTTCTGGAAGACATTTTGAGAGTGTGACAGGAGGAAAATAGAAAGGCATGTGGAGTAGCAGCTGCAATCTACATGAAATACACTAAGAAAGGAAGCAGTGGAGAGAAAAGATGACTTGAGCCATTTATTAGATGCACTTTCCTCTTTGTCATTTCCTTGAAGAACTAAAAAAGGATTCACAATATGTATCATCACTTTGGGTTTCCAGGTTGTGTTTCTTTGCATGGGACAACATACAAAGTTTGGATTAGCGGGGTTCCAGGATTTATTTGGGTTACATTTAAATTATCCATGACTTTAAGCAAGTCATTCACTTACCTCCCTTAAGAAAAGTCTTCTCATCTGGAGAAACAGATGACAAGATAACATGTAAAAACTCTAAACAGTGACCATTTAATCCACAGATGGTGAAAGGGAACTAGAGGCTGAAATCACAGCTCACACAGGTGGTTCTCTGTGCTGGACTGATATATTCCTCTCACTGGCCAGCCTCCACTTGCAATGTCCCAAGCTCATGCTGCACAGATTATTAAATGTTTTAATATCACCCCTGCTTCTGATGGTTCTTACATATAGCTTACCAGAACAGGGTGAACTGTTCAATCTTAGAGTCAAGGACTGTGGCTAGAAAACCATATAAGCAGAACCTTTACCTAATCACCCCAGTGAAGCTGATTTCTGACTGGGAGTGCTACACACAGCAAGACGGGAATACAGACTAGTGTGGTTGTAATCCCTGGAATTCAGGTGGATTTCGGGTGTAGGGTAAAAGAGCCCACAGGATAAGCATCTGTGTGGAATGATTTGCTGAATCTGGGAATATGCTCTCCAGAAGGTAGTCTCCCGAATCCTTTACTCTGACACCCCGGTGGTGGAGAAATGCATCATAGTACTCAAGAGGAACCCATTGTATGACTCCTGGGATCAGTTTGAAAGGCCAACAGACAGAGCTGAACTGCAAGTTATCATGAGCCCTTAGCAATCAAAACACCCTGAACATGCATCAGCAGCAAGCTAGGCAGCACAGGAATGTCAGCCTCTCTCACGAGAGCAGATAGGACTTTTCATTCCTCCTCTCAGGCCACTGAGAGCAGACAATTTACCCGTCAGGGCCCATTCCCAATTTGGCCTTTGTCTCAAGGTTTGTTTTGTGAAGAACCTGCTTGCGTGGTTCATGAGCCAGGCTGTCCAGGATGAATAGACACTGCAAAGAAAAGAAGTGGATTTCACCCTAAACTGAGGGAAACATTTTCTTTTCAGGTTGACATTAGACTTCAAATTGTCCTGAGAGGCTTGAAGATGGGTGCTTCTAGATCACACCAGCACTTTAAGAGGCCAGCAGAGAGCTCCTCTAAAGCACAGTTAACTCCTTCAAGCCAAGAGTGACCTTGACTGCTTGAGGCAGAGATTTACAGCTTACAGTAGAACCATGCTTTCCTTCTAGCCCACCATTCTCATTCCCGAGCAAGTAAATGGATTTCAAAGACCAAGAAGCAAATCCCTCTCAGAACGGTCAAGTCAGGATGGTGTTATTGTCACCGGCCTACAGGAGCACAACAACCTGCAGGGACAAAAATCCCTGGGGAATGGTATCTTAGGGCACTATTTCCAGTTGTCAAAAATCAGAAAATTAAATTGCCTTAGTAAATGGCCACAAAGTATCTGACTAGATTCAATTATTCATTTATTCAATCCATTCATTTATTTATTCATTTATTGTTTATTCATTCAACAAATACTTATTGAGCATCTACATGCCATTCGCTAAGTGCTTGGGATACATCAATGAACATAATAAACAACAAGCATAAACATTCATTTCACAGTATGGTGAAAGTGCTAAGTACTATGGAAGAAAGAAAAAGTAGAGTAAGACAAGATATTGTGATTAGGAAGATAGGCTGCAATGTTAAATAGGGTTAAATGAGAAGGTTAAATCGTGACTAAGAAAAAATAAGACTGCATGCTAACCAACATCTCTCTTTCAAATGTGAGATTTGATTTGGAAGTACAATGAGATTCACAACTACAGTAGAGATATGTACGTGCTGGGCACTGTGGATAATGTGGTCTGAGACTCATAAGTTAACCCTTTATAGTGGATAGTGACTGTTCCCCCACCATCCATCCATTCTTCTCTTGCTAATTTCCCCCAATTTTACATTAATATCCATACCTCTGCCATGCAGCCCATATGCTTTGGAAGAGACTGACCCCACTGTAACCCAGGAATGGAACATGTGCCTCAGGCTAAAAGCCAATCAACATTATCCTATGTCCCGCCCACTCATGGGTGGCCCTTGACCCAAACAGAACAATAGAGCTGAAGAAGCTATTTGATAGGGAATCCTGGAAAGATGTCCCCATTTTCTTGCTCTTGTAGGCGAATGTAATCTGGGTAACTGCTTTAGGCATTTTGCTACAGTGAAGCAGCCTTGGACTATGTTAGCACACAGAGGTCAGAGTCAAGAAAATCCTAGAGAAACAGACCCAGAACCCAGATCAAACTATGCCTCTGGATCCTTTGTTTACATGAGCCAATGAATCCACTTTCTTATATAGACCAATCAAAGTTAAGTTTTTGTTATTTTCAACCCAAAGTATCTTAAACCAAACAAAAAGAGGCTGTGGACAAGACCCACCTTGTAACCTCATGTGAAATGTCTTATTCCAGTAATCCCACCCTAAATTTAACCTCTCTTTGTTAAAGCCACAATTTACGGACAAAATCAACAATTTTATTGTGAGTCACAGAGAAACAAGTTCTTAAATCAGTAAAAGAAATACTTCCAGAAAACTAAAAATAGTAGAACACATTGAATTAGAAATGAAAGGTGCAGATGTTAAGGCAGGCTCAGGAGGATCAATTCTAAGGTAGTTTAGGGGAAGGAAATGACAGACGCTCTCAACCTCCAGCATAGTAAATTGTTTCTTGATTCCCTCTTAATGAAAATATTGCACATTCTCTTTTTTTTCTGCAATATAGTCAATGGATTTTCTTGCCCTCTTTTCTTGCTTTTACTTTTTGCATAGATTCAGTATTTTTGTTTTTAATAAAAATGGAGGTGTTTCTGAGAATTTCTATTGCAACAGCAGGGCTTGAACTTTAGGTCAGCTGAAAGGAAGAGTGTGTGCTGTTTCCATGGAAACCATAGCAGTATAATGTCAGGTACTAAGAGACATCAAGAATGAAGGGATAAAATCCCTGCATCATTTAATAAACACATCCTACTTACCGTTATTTAACTGTAGTCTGCATACGTATGCTCTATCTCTTAATAGCCACTTTTCATAAATTTCCTCTGACCACATCTTACCTTTCTAAATTGGTTCTGATTATGCTGCTAAGTAAATAAAGATGAAACGAATGTCCTCCATTAGAGTATTATAAATGCCTTATTATTCTGAAAACTCATTAGACATATATATGTTTTAATTAGAAAACAATATATGGAGACTCAATAATAAGGGTTAACTTAAACCCACAAAGACAAACAGGTAGATTAAAACAGGGCTTACATTTTGTCCTTAGTTCCTCATCTTATATTACAGGCCTCATTCTGGGTTATTTGCAGTAGAAAAAAATATAAATAGTTTTTACCCAAACCCTCTTTCCTACTGATGTCTCTCCCCTCAAGTTCATGTTTCAAAAGTATCATGTCTGGGGGAGCAAGAAAACTACCTCCAAGCCTACCAGTCTCTCAGGCAGCAAGGGATGTAGCCAAATGCTGATCAGCCCTGCAGGAGGGAGATTAGTGATCAGCCTTCACAGAGGCAGCCTTGTGAAGAAAGAGTCCGTTAACACTTCTTTGTACCTTCCTGGTCGTAGCTCTCCCCACATCCCCCCAACCAAGTGGTCAGTTCCCAACTCTTTCCTCAAGGTCTTGCCTCTGCACATCTATTAGTCATCAAGAAGGAAGGATGAGGGAAGGGAGGAAGGAAGCAAGGGAGATGGAGGAGAAGGAAGAAAGGAAGAAAAGGAAGGGGGAGGGAAGAAGGGAGTCTGGACAGGTCCACAAATCAACTTGAGGGAAGAGGGATTAAGGGCTTTTCCACTCGGTCAAGGACTCTGTAAGGAACATTGGTTGGGAGGAATGATTTGTGTGTGGTACTATACAAAATCCCTTTATTTGTCTCCCAAACTCAGTTAAGGAAAATTGTGCCAAATTCCAAATAAACTGAAATAATACTATGTTAGAGCCAGTGACTAGAACTCAGTGAGCAAGGCGTCTTTGTACTGTGGCCTAAGAAGTCAGAAACACTAAAGAGAAAAGGAGCTGTTTCTTCCTTCAGTAGGTGATAATTGGAATAGAAAGTAGTAAACCCGTGGTAGTCAGTGGCTTCGCAAAACCATTCAGGATTAATAGCCACAGCCAGAGGGCTGAGGGGCTTGTGACAACCAGCGGACCACAGAAGGAGGAGCTAGAGGGAGCTAGAGGTACACCAGAGCAGGAGCAGAAGTGGGAGGAAGCTCCCTGGTGATAATGATCACTGGATCCTATGAGAACTCGCCAGGGATGCATGAACCAGAAAAGGGATTCAAGGAGATGAGGACCAGCAAGTCCATGATTAAGGAATAGGAGCCAGAGACTATGGATTCCCTTTTCTTAAGTGTATCCCTCCTGTTGGATTCAACTGTAACCCAGAAAAAAACAGTAGGCCCATCACTAAATCATCAACAAATCCAAGGGAATCAAAAGGATTGTGCTCCTGAGGAGCACAATCCTGCCCCCAGGAGGTCACAGTTAAGATGCTAACAGGGAAATTTCTTGCCTGATCTAGTCATCACTATCACCACACATACACCACCACACACACACACACACACATACACACCCCCCCCCCCCACTTGTTTGATTTTACCCAGCCCTAAGAAAACCAGAAAATGGAGTCCCAGGAGCATTAAATAACTTGCTCAAGATCATAGTGTGATAGAATTAATAAAGCATGTGTTTATAGGAATAAGGATGGAGACGGGTGAAAAGAGGACTCACTCAATTTTTTCCTAGTCCACAGATAATGTGAGTTAGCTAGAGATGAGGCAGGGAAGTCACAGCCTAAGGAAAAAATACTTCTCTTTCTTCCTTCTCTCTTTTGCCATGGACTGAATCATGTCCCCCTGCCCCAAATTCATATGTTGAAAGCCTAACTCCCAATGTGATGCTATTTGGAGGTGAGCCTTTGAAAGGTAATTAGATTTAGATGAGGTCATGAGGATGGGGCCTTTCTGAAGGGATTAGTGCCCTTATAAGAAGACACACCAGAGAGCTTGCTCTCTCCCTCCACCATATGAGGACATAGGGGGAACATGGCCATCTGCGAGCTAGGAAGAGGGCTTTTATCAGGGAACTAAATCTGTTGTCACTTTGATCTTGGGCTTCCCAGCCTCCAGAACTATGAAAAATAAATGTCTATTGTTTAGTCACCCAGTCTATGTTATTTTGTTATAGCAGGCTGAGCTCCCTAAGATAGATTTGGGCACCAAGAAGTGGAATGTTGCTGTAACAAACACCTAAACATGTGGAAGCAGCTTTGGGACTGGGCAATAGGTAGAGGCTGGAAGAGTTTTAAGGTACATGCTAGAATATGGACAATTAAGGGCGATTTTGGTGATATCTCAGAGGGAAATGAGGAACATGCTATTGGTAACTGGAAGAAAGATGGCCCTAGTTATAAAGTGGCAAATAACTTGGTTGAACTATGTTCTAGTGTTTTATGGAAAGTAGAACTTAAAAGCAATGAAACTGGCTATTTAGTTGAGATTTCTAAGCAAAGTGTTGAAGGAAGCTTGGAGCCTCCTGACTGCTTATAGTAAAATGTGAGAAAAGAGAAATGAATTGAAGAAGGAAGTATTAAGCAAAAAGCAACCAGAACTTAAAGATTTGGAAAATTCTTGGCCTGACCATATTACAAAAAAATGAGAAAGCGTGTTCAGATGAAAATAGTGAAAGTGTGGCTCAATAAAGAGAAGATAGGATTATACCAGCAAAGACACTGCCAATTTTGAACTTAGGGAGAGAGAGAAAGTGGGACAGAATGAAGGAAGACCGCTAGACACAGATTTTACAGGATGGGACCATGAAGCTATTCAGCTGCAATTTAGCACTATTCCTTAAGGAATGGAAGACAGACCCTAAAAGCCATTCAGAGATCATCATGTTGCTTCTCCTGCCAGAGGCCCAGGGGGCAGGGCTTGTTCCTCCTGGGTTTCAATGGATAGAGCCACCTCTCCTGTTTCTGAGGCCAGGATTCCTTCACCAGTGCCTCAAAGGTGGTGCCCCACCAAGCCAAAGGGCAGGGCCACCCCACAGAGCTGTGGGAGTGAAGTTGTTACCACAGTCAACCTGGAAGGGGAAATATCAACCAAAAGACTATTCTCTTAGCTTTAAGATCCAGTGGAATTCACCTTGCTAGATTTTGAACTTGCTAGGGAGCCATCACCCTTTTCTTCTTCCCAACCTCTCCCTCTTGGAATGGAAATATCTATTTTATGCCTGTTTCACCATTGCAGTTTGGAAGCACATAACTTGCCTGACTTCTTAGGTTCATAAATGGAGAGGAATTTTGCCTCAGGATGAATCATCCCACAAGTCTCACCCATATCTGTTTTAGAAGACACCTTGGACTTTAGACTATAGAGTTGATGCTGGATGCTGGGATGAAATGAATGTATTTTGCATGAAAGAAGGACATGAATTTTGGGGGGTCAGGGGCAGAATGCTATGGACTGAATTATTACAAATTAAGACATCTACCATTCTACCTCCAAGACTCCCTTAGCCAATTCACACCCACATCCTAGAGTTTGCTCAGAACTAAACCGGTCTATCACTTCAAGACTCCAACAAGAATTCTGTTGGTGACAGTAGGATCTTCAATTTCTCTAAAGGAGTATTTTCAACTGCAAATTTGTCCATTCACCTCTGAACCCTTGTTTCATATTGAAATCAATGGAGGTTCATTGTAATAAGATCTTATTTTTAGTCATGATCATGATATTTATTTTTATAACTCAGCTTTTTCCCAATATATAAAATATCCTGGATCATAGATTATTTTATAGATTTTTCAAAGGAAAGAATTTTCAAAGTAAAGATGAAAAAAACTGGTTTAAAAGAAATCTTATCTAAGTACAACCTTAATGGAATTTGCACTTCTGACCTTTGAAATATGAATCCAAATTTGACCTACCTGACTACACTATTATTTCTTATTCTCCATATGCCTGTCTACCCACTGAAATCGGTTCTCAGATTGCTCTTTGAGAGGGTTCTCCAAGGTCAACAAAACCTGGGATTACAAATAAAAAATTAATATAAGAAATCAAATAACAAGTATCACTAGGATCAGGACAGAGTCCTTCTTCAGTGGTCTGGTCTACATGTGGGGCAATTAGCATGCAAAATAGCCTCTGTTAATAGCCAACTAAACTATTAATTCAGTTGTGTGTGTGTGAGAGAGAGAGACAGAGAGATGGAGCATTTAGATTGAAAGAGAAAGATTTCAATTTACTTAAAAATTGCACTATCAATAAGGCACTCTTTAGAAGATGGCATTTGCAAGGCTGTAAGTGTAGAAAGAATAGGCATACAGAGAACAGAAAATCAGGATGCTGCAGACTTTTATTTCTCATTGAACAGTACAAATTCTGTACTGTTTTTGGTTGTGGCTGGCCTCTCTCACCTCAGTAATCAGCCTTCCTTCAAAAGGAACAACTTAACCTTATTTTCACTGCTCTGTAAGATGTTTCTACCAGAGAAAAATTCCAAAATTAAAACTTAAATGAAGACTTGGTCAAGCAAGAAGAAAGTCTTTAAGAAGAAGAAAAAAACTCACTGCTAATGGCTGGAAGGCACTGCCCTACAGTGGCTCCTACCCCTGGCTGTGTGCTGGAGCTCCTGTTTCTCCAACCACAACTCACCTTATTTTCAGTTAAGGGTGTGTCCTTATTCTTATTTCATATCCTTACTAATGAAGACTAAAATGACAAGTGAGTCTTACGCTTCTTTATTTTAATTTTTATTTTATATTGGAGCATAACTGATTAACAATGTTTTGTTAGTTTCAGGTATTCAGCAAAGTGATTCAGTTATACATATGCATGTATCTATTCTTTTTCAAATTCTTTTCCCATTTAGGTTATTACAGAGTATTGAGCAGAGTTTCTTGTGCTATACAGTAGGTCCTTGTTGGTTATCTATTTTAAATATAGCAGTGTGTACATGTCAATGTACAAATTCTATCCCAATCTATCCCTCCCCGAGTTTTACGCTTCTTGAATCAGCTTAGGCATTCCCTTACAAACATGTTTTTAAATAGGTGAAGTAACTCAGAAAAGGCCATGTTTTCTTTTTTTTTTTAATGATAATGTTGCTTAAAGATCCTCATTCAGTACATAATTGAAACCCAAATGTAAAATTATTTTTATGACTTTTTTTCATAAGAATGAGGCACAACTGAAAAAAGCTTACAAAGGAAGTGTAGGTACAGGGTGGGTGGGAGCAATGAAGGAGGTTTCCTTGCGCTTCCTCCAGACATAAGGCCACTGCAGAAACAAGCAGGTCACTGACATTGATCAAGGTCTCCAGCTGACCTTGATCATTGAATTGAGTTGAGCATCAGCCCACATTGTAGGAAACATCAGGGAAAAAGCACAAGTTTGCTATTAGGGTTTACCATTTGGTATTGAAGATTTGCAGTATCTTTAATCTTATGCCAATTTCATTTGCAATACTTTGAGTCAGCATCAGAATTCTTACTAACCCTGTCTTTGAAATTTTCAACATTGTATTATTGGTTCTAATATCACTCAGTTTTTTATTCATATTTTTCTCATAATTCTAAATTAGTGATTTTTTAAAGATTTAGAGAATAGTTAGCACAATGGTTTTGATTTTTTGTTTGTTTGTTTTTGTTATTCTGGCCACGCAGCTTGTAGGATCTTAGTTCCCCGACCAGAGATCAAACCAGGGCCCTTGGCAGTGAGGGCTAGAGGTCCTAATCACTGGATTGCCAGGGAATTCCCAGCATAATGGTTTTGAGATCAATCCCATCAGGCTTCGGATCCTAGCTCTGCCACATAGTTAGCTATGTGACCTTGGGAGTAATATTTCCCTCTCTAAACTTAAGTTTATTTATCTGAAGAGATGGGTAATTTAAAAAAAATATTATGAGTTTAAATCCATAACAAAGTGTAGAGCATCATTGCCCAGCAATTTCTCTTCCAAAGATGTCTCTCCTTCTGCCAGCTCTTTAAATGTTGGTGTTAACCAAGCTTCAATCTAAGACCCTTTTTATTCCTCTATGTAGATTCCTCATGGTGATTATAACACTTTATTTTGATTACCCAGTGTCCCTTCAAATTTTCTCTGTGTCACCAGTTTTTCCTCTGCCACTATTCCAGCTATTCTCCTGTTACCTTTAGCTAACAAAAAGCCCCAAAGTCACTGAAATAGAAAAAACTCAGCAATATCTGTAATTAAAATACCCAATATTGTCTACTATGTGATGCTCCTAACTCAATTTAGAGTTGCAGTTTCTCACCTCTCTTAGCTGAGACTTGATGTAATTGTAATTGGAAAGCAAAGGGAGCCCATGGTCAGCCTTTTCTCTCTTCCCTCACCTGATGCTCTTATTCCTCCTCCCCTATCTTGCTACCCAGTCCTGGAGCAGGGGGAACAGAGAAGCATGTAGAAAGCAGGAGAGCTCTCAACTGACTGGCACTGTGTGTTGGGATAAGTGACAGGCTCCCTGTTTAGAGTTTAGTTTAGGCAGATATTTACAGTCCCCAACAGACTCATGGAATTCAACACGTCCCACACCAAACTTATTACCTTGCCCCTAGCACATGCTCCTTTTAACTGCCTTGTGCCACCAACCATCAATTGGGTAATATGATAAATCTAGATTCATTCTTGTCTTTTCTCTCTCCCTCACCTCATATCAACTTAGTCACCACCTTCTATTTAATGTATTTTATTTACTGACAACCTCTCCAGTGTGTTCCCCTTCTGCAGCCTCACTACCACTGTCACATTCAGGCTCCTGGAATCTCTTCTCGAGGTTACCCTCATGGACCCATAGCTGGCCATCCATCACTTCTCAGACATCACAAAGATATCTCTTTTTATTTCACTCTAATATCTTTCTTTTCATAAAGTGATCATAATATACTGACCGTGCCATGCTCCTGTTCAAAAAGCTGCCAGAACTCCCTCTGCCAAAAAGACCATCCAGCTTCATTTACCTGCCATGTAAGACTCCACACTTTACATTCCTATCTATTTGCCCACCTCTTTGATCTCATTGTAGCCTGATTCTCAAGAAACCTTCGAATAACCACATTTTTTCAACCTTCCAGGATTGTTCTAGCCTCTTTGTATATGCTACTCTACTGCTTGGAATATTCTTCCCTTGCTTCTTTACTTGGAAAAATTTTATCATCTCCAAAAAGACTACTCTCACTTCCTCCCCAAGCCATGTTAGTTTTTGCCTCTTCTTTGCTCCTACAGAACTTTCTTCATACTTCTCCAATAGAAACTAATTAGGTGTTACAACTTTCTGTTTATATCTTTCTCCTTCCTTAGATGGTGGGTTCTTGATTTGGGGAACAACAGAAAAATTCAAGAAAACTTGATAAATTAGTGAATGTAAGTATGAACTAAACATTTGGGAATTAAGGAAGCAGAGAAAATATACAAGATGAGCAGGTTGGTTGTTCTTTAAATATGAATTTTCTCCTAAGATAAACAGAATAAGACTTTGTTTAATCACGAGCTATTTTTTTATAGAAGGACTTTCTGTTCCCAATTCCTAATCAAAATTTTATTTTTAAATACCTGTATTTATGATCCTTGGGGTGGAGGGTGGAGTGTTCTACATAGCTATTTTTCCTGCTAATTTTTAGGAAGAGGAAGGAAGAATTGTACACATTGTTTTGCAAACAAATGTGTTAACTGTCACCCTGCAGTGTAAGATCCTGGAGGATGGAAACTGTATTTTGTTCACTCTGTACTCCACACAAAGCTCCTGGTTCATTGGAGATGCCCAATAATTTTTTTTTTTTTATAAATAGAAGTAAATCATAAGTCTCCAAGAATAAATTTATAAATACATTCATCTTCAAACTCGGAGCTTTGGGACATGTATAGGATAAAACCTAAGAATTAAGAAAGAAGTTTCTGAAATAAATGGGTCTTAAGATAAACAGTGAAACAACATTCACTGGATGCACAGATCAGAATAGGTTAGCTATGAATGAGCAGGCTTTTTCAAGTTTTCTGTTTGCCAGGGGTTTCTTCCAAGAGCACATATAGAGAAGAGTAGAGGAGGATGAGAGGGGTGGGAGTGATGGGGAGGGTGAGCAGTCTCATTTTCACACTGAAATATGCAAAGCAGGAAGTGAAAAGGATGTCCCCCAGGGTACCAGAATTGATGGACAGCAGAGGCTATCCCCAGACATCATGATATCCCTATCCTTTGGATTTAACCATCATGTTTTGTAGAATCATATTTCCCCCCTAAATGATTTCCTCTAACTCCTCCATACATGTTAAATCCTCTAGCAATGTGGCATTCAAGAGGTTAAGTAGCCTTGGTTCCTCCCATGAGGGTATCTTGGCATTGCTCAGCTAATGTTCTACATTCTGCTAATGCGAATGACAACTGCGGAATTTCCCAATGCCCAAGAAGGAAAAGAATATCATCAAACATTCCAACATCTCCCAATTCTCCCTCCCGGCTCATTGTCTATATCCCTGTATAAATGGCCTCATTTTTAACAGAAGTATGACAAATACAACAATAGCATCATTTTACGGCAGCACTAAAGCACATTTTTAAAATGCATTTCATTTCAAAGCCACTTTAATTTAAACCTTTTGGAGTCTTTATTCTTCTTTCCAGAAGCAGCCTCTGTTTCTGAACGCCACCGGGAGAGCTGAGGAATGTGGATAGCATCTGCCAGGGAGGAGATGCTGCCTCCCAAGTCTTTAGTGATTCATAGGTTGTAAATGTACTTGATTGTGCTCTGTGCATTTACACCAGGAATTCATAAATGGGCATTTGCAACTTTCAAATGGTTAGCAGTTAATATCACCTCATTTCTAATACAGTCACAAATGCCAACAGCACATTCTCTACCATATCAATTCTGTTAGGTACAATTCAGATTTCTTTTCTTAGTGCTTCCTTTTATCTAGAATATAAGAAGTAAACACCGTTTTCCCTACTTTTACTGTTCCCAAAATCAGTTTTAAATAAATCCTTCAGTTACAAATGCATATTTTCAGACTATTTAAAATTACCCTGAAACACTTCTCATCTAATGGATATATTTACTTTGCAGAGCATTCAGCTTTATATCAATTTTGTATGTGATGTGGTCAAGCTGACAGCTCTGAGCAAAATGCTACACAGGAGTTGCTTACAGTTGTCCCTATGACCAAATATCTACTACTCACAGCCTAAAGTATCATAAGGATTATAGCTCTAACTGCCAGTTTCTGTTTTTAAAATATCTCAGGGCAGAAGGACAAGCTGACCTAATCAGGAGGTCATTTGAATAGACTTTACAGTGCAAAGCACAGCTTATGCCTGGTTGACATTCTAACCCAGATAATTTTTTTCATCTGTGATTAATGGACTTGACATCCATTTTCCCACTGCTTTTGCTAAACATGTAGTTCAGGATTTATCGTTAAATACCACTGAGCTCATAGGAAACTAAACTCTCGTGTCTGTGAAAATATTGTGCCAGAGGCCAGAGGTTCTCCAAAGAGTTTGGATCATACTTAGAAGTATAAAATAGTTCATGGTCTTGGTCCATTGGATATCACAATTTCTCCAATGTGAGATGCCTTTTGAATGGATAATGGATTGAATGAGTTAGTAACATGATACACCCACAGTTAGGTGATGAGATTTTAAATTAATCTTGAGTAGCAGAACAAGGAGGAAATAAGATGGAGGAAGAAGATATCCCTCTAGTTTCATAAATGGTTGACTTTTCTGTTTGCTCAGCTTCTACATGGCATCCCGTAGTCAAAAATGATAACAGTGTGAAAACCCGAAGCATCCTTCTATCATTTCACTGATTTAAATGATCTAGAATTTTGCTAGTATAGATATGAGACATATCCTCCTAGTTAATCTGCCACTATCAGAACATAATGTTAGACCATTAAAAGGTTCCCTACTCCTTTTAATTATTAAACAGTCTTCTGGTGCACAGGCTAAGAGCACCTGTCATTCATTTCTCTAAAGAGGACATATGATACAGCAACCAAGCCTTCATGGTTAAACTATATGGGTGTGAAATCCTGCTCTATGTGACCCAAGGCAAGTTATTGTACCTAATCTCGGATTCCCACATGTAAAACTGGGATAATGATAATACTTTATCCATAGGGTTGTTGAAAATATTAAAAAGAACAATGCACAAAAGGGTCTATAATACCTCTCAAGATATTAGCTAATATTTGTTATTAGCTAATAATAACAAATATTAGCTATTATTTTTAGCAGGTAATTGAAATAGTTAATCGCTTTTAAAAAGTGAGAAACAGGGCTTCCCTGGTGGCGCAGTGGTTGAGAGTCCACCTGCCGATGCAGGGGACACGGGTTCCTGCCCCGGTCCGGGAGGATCCTACATGCCGCGGAGCAACTGCGCCCGTGGGCCATGGCCGCTGGGCCTGCGCGTCCGGAGCCTGTGCTCCGTGACGGGAGAGGCTGCGGCAGTGAGAGGCCTGCGTACCGCAAAAAAAAAAAAAAAAAAAAAAAAAAGTGAGAAACATATTTCTGTTCACAAGCCACATAACTAAATATGATTTACCAAATCTGTCCCCTAATATAAACAACAAATGACTGTGTGACATGCATATAAAAACAAATTCCCAGTGAGTTGAGAAAAATGGCAATCCTCACAACCTTGGTAAGAGGAAAGTGACAATTTCAACAGTTTTGCTCATTTGCTATATTGTATAATTGGAGTCGATGTCCTGGGTAAAGCCTAAATACTGGTTCACAGTGACAGCAAGGAAGAACAATGGAACAATCCATGAAGCTGAGTTCAGGTGATCGTTTTATTATGAAAGGAAATCAACTGTTACTAAATTAAACCACCATGTGTGAGTTACAGGTGTCACCACATGAATGTGTTGACTGACTGGGGCTCTGCTGTGAAATGAAACATGCAAAATTTAAGCATACTTTTGGAACAATATACACATTTTCATTTACTTGTGAATTTTAATGTTTTTGTGAAAGCATAACATCTTACTTAGAGCATGTAAATGATTAGTTTCAAAATGAGACATGTAAATGCAGTGTGGGTTCATTCATCGTTCATCATTCCTGCCTGCTGCAAAGATTAGCCCTGTGACCAGGTTCTGGCTGCAGCATCCATAACATGCACACCACATCCGTCCTTCCCTCTTCTCCTGTCCTGGGCTTAGAGAGTCCAGAATGGGCATGTTAGCAATTCCTAATGGAGGCTCTAATTCCTACTTAGAAGCAAACAGTAAGAAATTAAATCAATTCAATCTAAAAACATACAGTGGCAATGCCATTTCACTTGGGATGCTGTTTAAACAGTTAACTCTGAGTGAACTCTTCCTGTTCTTTGATTGGGAAGCGTTTCAGACCTTAATTACTGTGTTCTGTGAGTCTGTGACAGATCGTCCCTTTTTCACAGGCTTCTTGCCAGGATAAAGCAGCCTTTTTTTTTTTTTCTTTTAAGAAGACTACACTTAATTAGAGCTAGAGTAATTAACTCTTTGTGGGTTTGATCTCATTTCACCATTAAATTTTGATTCTGACTGGAATCGTCTGCTTCTATTGTCTTTATAGAAATTCTTAAAATGTAAACAACTTGGAGCAAAATGTATCAAAGGTAAAAGTTTAAGATTTTTTTTTTGAGTGTAGTAAACAAAATTGTAAAATTTTAAAAAAGCAAATGGGAACATTTCCACAGCAGTAATAGAAACAGAGAAGAGGTCAGAGTGGAGCACAAGCATTCCCTGACAGCCTCGTGACCAGAGGCAATTCATCCGCCTTCCCCAAGTTTGTTTCTCCATGTGTACAAAGAAATTGGTAACACCTAACTCACAGGATTGCTGTGACCGTGCCTGGCATATATCAGGCGCTCAATAATTGTGAACCAATTTTTCCTGTCCTCCCCATGTTCAATAATAAAACAGAGCACTCTGCATTTTAATTCTTTGACTGTACTGTGTAGTACACAGTAGAATGGCTGTCATTCTGACGAGCTTTCAAACCAGAAGCACCCCACCGCCATCCTGTTCCTCAGAGAGTGTCCTTTTGGGTGACACTGTCTGTTCATAGATCTAAGAAGAAGAGATGACAGACCTGACTTAAAACAGGGAAGTCTGGGATATGAAAGGTTATACTGAATGATAGAGAATGCTGGGAGTTGCAGAGGAAAAGAATTTCACTCTTCATTAGTGATACCCAAATAAAAATTGATCACATTAGGCGCACCATGACAAAGAATAATTCAATCACTAGCATCTTTTAAGATAAAATATAAAGTTCCTCCTAAAAAGTAATTTAGAAAAAGGTGAGAAAAATTTATCTAACTAAAGAAGGCTCTATTGCTGTCTCTATTATTTTTAGAAAAATAACTTTATGGATTTTGTAAAAAAAAAAAAATGATGCATGTTCATTATAAGAAAAGGAAAAGTCAAACAATAAGGAAAAGAACTTTTTCATTAAAAAGTAGAAAACAATTATCAGAAGCCTACCACCCCCAAAAGCCATGGTTAACAACTAGAGATCACTGTTTCAGGCATTTCTTTCCTCATACATAGAGTAAATTTGATTACACGTTAATTAACTGAATAAGAAGTCAAAAAAAATCTCACAAGCTAATTAAAAGCATTATGAAAAATGTTGGGAGGTCGGAGTTACTATATATAATAAACTAAATGTTTTAATTTTAGGTGGAATCTACTTATTGATTCCCTACTATAACAAAGCATGAAATTGGCTCACTTAGACTTTCTCCCCCTTCTGATTATTTTATTTGCACACTGTTAAGGTTTATAACGTTTACATTTCATTAACTGTGGCAGATTTCAAATTTTATTTATATATTTAGATGGATTAGATGCTCATCACTCATATTTTTATTGTATTTTCATTATTTCAAAATTTTTTATTTTGATTTATGTCTAGGTGGGCTGAATTATGCCATCTAGTTAAATTTAGATTATTTGTTTTGTAAATTCTGTATTCCTAAAGTTCTTGAACACAAACATGTTTGCTTGTTAGGTTTCAGGGACAACTTGCCTATGTGAAAATTACTGGGGTACATATTCCCCAAGAATGCAACAGATACTGTTTTCTAGCATTGAGGTATAGGGAGGAATCTAATATCATCAACCTGATATTTTCCCCTTGGTACATGGTTTGAGTTTTGTCTTGATGTCCATTTATTTTTTTAAAACATTCAGGTTCAGTAACTTCATTAGGATATATACTGGTATTGATTACTCTAATAATGTTTTCCTGGTATATGAGACCAGTTGACATGCTGATCTAAATCTTTATATTACAAAGAATTTTAAAATTTTATTTCTGTATAATTATTTCTGGAATCAAAATTAATGCTGTAATCACATATGAGGCCAAGAGAATGTGAGACAGTGCACAAGGGTGCCCGATATACCATGCAAATGCTAGCCAAAGAAAGCTAACATAGTGAAGCTAACACCAGCCAAAGTAGGTTTAAAGTAAGAAGGATTATTAAGGATAAAGAGGGACATGTTATATGTTAAAAAAGGTCAATCCCCAAGGAAAATAATATAATTCTATAGTTGTACGTATTTAATAGCATAGTCTCAAAAAGCCAAATAAAAACTAACAGAATGAAAAGAGATAGATAGATCCATAATCAGGGTAGATTTTAACAAACCTCTTTCAATATTTGATTGAACAAGTAGATATTAACATATCATAGAGACACAGAAAATTTGAACAACCTGACTAACAAACTAAACCTATTTGACATACATAGAACACTGCTCACAATAACTAAAAAATGAACATCTTTTTAATGCAAAATGAACATTTTCCAAAACTGACATAATGCTTGGCTATAAAGCACATCTCAACACATTTCAAAGGACAGAAATCAAAGAGAATATATACCCTGACTACAGTGGAATTAATCTAGAAATAAGAAAAATATAACTAGAAAATTCTCAAATACTTGGAAATTAAGCAATGTACTTGTAAATGACCCATGGGTGAAAGAAGAAGTTAGAAAGGAAATTAGAGAATATTTTTAACTGAGTGAGACAAATATATCAAAATGTGTGATTTGTAGCAGAAGCAGTGCTTAGACAGATATGTTAGTGTTAAAATGCATATATATCAGAGAATAAATAAAGACTTAAATACTATGTGATTAAGTACTGCTTTTCAAAAACCAGCAAGTTAAATGCAGAGAAATTAGAAGAAAGGAAATATTAAAGACAAGAACAAGAAAAATAATGAAATTAGAAAAGTCACACATAATAGAGTAAATCAACAAAGCGAAAATTTTATCCTCTAAAAAAAGTTAAAATTAATAAATTTCTAGCAAGATGCATCAAGATAAAAAAGAGGGAGAGAAGGCAAGCATTACCAAATTCAGGAATGAAAAGAGGGCATCACTACAGATAATACAAACATTTTAAAAAGAAAATATTATAAGCAAATTTATGCAAATAAATTTGAAAACTTAGAAGAGATTTTTCTTGAAAAAATACAGGTTATCAAAGTCAAAATAAGAAAAAATAGAAAATCTGAACAATCTTATATCTACTAAGCAAATTAAATTCTTTAATTAAAAGAAATCTTATCAGGGCTTCCCTGGTGGCGCAGTGGTTGAGAGTCCGCCTGCTGATGCAGGGGACACGGGTTCGTGCCCCGGTCCGGGAAGACCCCACATGCCGTGGAGCGGCTGGGCCCGTGAGCCATGGCTGCTGAGCCTGTGCGTCCGGAGCCTGTGCTCCGCAACGGGAGAGGCCACAACAGTGAGAGGCCTGCGTACCACAAAAAAAAAAAAAAAAAAAAAAAAAAATCTTATCAGAAAGAAAACTCCAGGCCCATATGGCTTCACTGGTAAATTCCACCATTTAATAAACAAATAACAGTAATCTATATCTGCTTTATGAGAGAATGAAAAAAGAGGGACCACATCTCAAAGTGATTTTAATTTGGTCAGCAAAACCTTGTTACCAAAACTGACAAGGACCTTGCAAGAAAGGAAAATTATGTAAACTTCTATTAAGAACATAGATGCAAAATCCTAAACGAACTCAACAAAACACTCATATCCATAATATATCAGTAACCTCTACAAATCAAAAATACAGACCCAATAGAAATATGGGCAAAGGACTGGAAGGCACATGTATCAATTTCCTACTGCAGTTGTAATAAATTACCACAAAGTTAGTGGATAAAAACAATATAAATTTATTATCTATAGTTTAGAAGTGGAAATGGGTCTTACTGTGCTACAATCAAGGTGTTAGCAGAGCTGCACCCTTTCTGGAGGTTCTAGGACAAAATCTGTTTCCTTACCTTTTCCAGCTTCTAAAGGCTGCCAGCATTCCTTGGCCCATGGTCCCATTCTTCCATCTTCAAAGCCAGCAACACTGAGCGAGTCTTTCTCACACTGCCATCTCTGGTTCTCCCTTCCAATTCCCTCTTCCACTCTTAAGGACTCTTGTGATTACACTGGGTTTACCTAGGTAATCTATGATAATCTCCTTGTTTTAAGGTCAGCTGATTAGCAACCTTAATTCTATCTGCAGCTTTAATTCTCCTTTGCCATATAACCTAACATATTCACAGGTTCTAGGAATTAGGACATAGATATCTTTGGGGAGACATTTTTCTACCTACTATAAAACACATCACAAAAGAGGATGCAGAAGTAGCCAATAAAAAATATGAAAAAAATATACAACCTCATTAATCACTAGGGAAATGTAAACTAAGATCACAGGGATATACCACTATACCCCTCCAGAATGGTTAACATTAAAAAGTCTGGTGAGACTGTAGAACAATTGGAATTCTCATATACTGCTGGTGAGATTTTTTAATTAGTGCAACTGTTACTGCACTCAGGTCCAGCTACTCACCGCATGACAGGCCGATAAGTCAAGTGACAAGGTGCTGAGGCAAGGAAAACCAGCTGACCAAGAAGATGGTGGACTAGTGTCCTTAAAAACCATCGTAAGGGCTTCCCTGGTGGCACAGTGGTTGAGAGTCTGCCTGCCGATGCAGGGGACACGGAATCGTGCCCCGGTCCGGGAGGATCCCACATGCCGTGGAGCAGCTAGGCCCGTGAGCCATGGCCACTGAGTCTGCGCATCCGGAGCCTGTGCTCCGCAACGGGATAGGCCACAACAGTGAGAGGCCCGCGTACCGCAAAAAAAAAAAAAAAAAATCTTAACATCTCAGGTCAGGCAAAGGGCTTTCTTAAAGGCAGTGTAAGGGAGGGGGCTACAGGGGGCATGAGAAGCTTGTGTACCGTTCTGATTGATGGGCATCAAGGTGAAGTTTAGAGCATCACCAACCTTCTGGTTTCAACCACTCTGGGATCACATGCTTGCAGTCAGTTTTCATCTAGTGGGGGTCTGTTTCCTAAAAAACAACTTAGGAACATGTGTCAGAGCTTTATCTATATCTTTCAGGGAACTGGGAGTTAGGTGACTCTGCTACATGGCTGATTAATAGTCTAAATTGTTACCAGTCCCCTGGCCCAACAGCCATTCTTTGTTCCTACATCTTCATGTTTCCTAATCATCAACACTTGAGCCAATCTTTTGAGACTCAGGGGAGACCTGGGAGACTAAAGCAGAAGCCTTTTACTTCAAAGGACAGGGACACAGGGGCTTGTATGTGGTTTCACAACCACTGTGGAAAACTAGCAGTATCTACTCAAGCATAAAATTTTAATATTCTAACACCCAGCAATTTCATCACTAGGTCTATAGCCACGAGAAGTGTATACATATATGCATCAAATGATGTATATACAAATATTCAAAGCAGCAGTAATTTTTTTTTTACATCTTTATTGGAGTATAATTGCTTCACAATGGTGTGCTAGTTTCTGCTTTATAACAAAGTGAATCAGTTATACGTATACATATGTTCCCATCTCTCTTCCCTCTTGCATCTCCCTCCCTCCCACCCTCCCTATCCCACCCCTCTAGGTGGTCACAAAGCACCGAGCTGATCTCCCTGTGCTATGCAGCTGCTTCCCACTAGCTATCTATTTTACATTTGGTAGGTATATATGTCCATGCCACTCTCTCGCTTTGTCACAGCTTACCCTTCCCCCTCCCCATATCCTAGGTCTGTGTCTTTATTCCTGTCTTACCCCTAGGTTCTTCATGACATTTTTTTTTCTTAAATTCCATATATATGTGTTAGCATATGGTATTTGTCTTTCTCTTTCAGACATACTTCACTCTGTATGACAGACTCTAGGTCCATCCACTTCATTACAAATAGCTCAATTTCATTTCTTTTTATGGCTGAGTAATATTCCATTGTATATATGTGCCACATCTTCTTTATCCATTCATCCGATGATGGACACTTAGGTTGTTTCCATCTCCTGGCTATTGTAAATAGAGCTGCAATGAACATTTTGGTAGCAGTAATTTAACAGCCACAAACTAGAAACTACTGAAATGCCTACATAAAGTGGAATGAATAAGAAATAAATTGTGGCATATTCATACAATGGAGCATTACACAGCCTTAAAGATGGATGACCTACTACTACATGGAACAATATGCGTGAATCTCATAAACATAATGTTGAGTGAATGAAGCCAGACACAAAAAGGTACATATTATAGGATGCTATTGCCATTTATATAAAGTTCAAAAGCAGACAAGACTAATTTCTTATAATAGAAATCAGAATAGTGGTTACCTTTGGGCATAGCACACTTGAGAGACAGCAAGAATAAGGCTTTTGGGAGTACTCATTATGGCCTATTTTGTGAAAATACACTTCTAGGTTTTACAATTTTCTGTTTATGTTATATTTCAATTAAAATTTCAATTAAGCTATTGAAATAGTATATGTACTTTGTGTCAAAAAACTTGGGACCTTATTTAGCTTTCACGAATATATGAAAACAGACTCCCTGTTAAGACAGGCTATAGTATGAAAACAAACCTCTCAGAAGACAAATGCTTCCTGTCAGAAGAGCCAAATACCAAAAGGCAAGAGGTTAAAATAAATTAAAATTTATCCATTCTTGAATCAAATGAAAATGTTACAGACCTCAGAGACTATTCTTTCTTATATTCGGACTTTTTTAGTGACCTAAAAGTAGCCTTTTGAAAATAGTTAAGTAACATTATATTCACCCTTTTGAAATGAGAGTTTTTGCCTTTTTATGAGAAATTGGCATTTTCATCATCAAGAAGGTACACAACCTCCTTGACACAGTGATTCTCCAACAAAAACATTTCAATTCTCTTTCTTTAAATAATGTGCTTACCAAAAGCCCAGCCATGATCTGAAGACAGAAAAAGAACAGCAGCAATGTGTGCCCACAGGGGAAAAAGAGAATGGAAATTTCAAACTGTAAAACCAGGAATCTAAAGCATTTTAATGAGAATCCCCATAATAACATGACTAAACCCATTTCCTGTTTGGGTTTTGGTTTTTATCTGTTTTTACAGCATCATATATGGATATAGATAACAATAATAGTAAATAATATTTCTTATTATATGGTGCTTTATGTTTGTAAAGAACTTCCATATTCACAGGCTCTACTGGAAAATCAGGGTCATTTGAATGAGATCCACCATGGTTCAAATCCCAGTCAGGCCCTGTAGAAGTTATCTAACTTTGGACAAGTTTCTTAGTTGAGCTTCAGTTACCTCACGTGTACAGGGGCGTAAGAACTACCTGAAGTTTAAGCGAGGACAACAGGTAATGTATACAAGTCCCTGGCACATGGTATAACAGAGATAATAATGTGAAGTCTGCGGTACATAGTAGGCATTTGATAAATGGTAGCACTTGCTATGATTGTCTCATTTGACTTTTATGACAACCTATGAAGGCGGAGACTGTGAGTGTTTGTTTACCTACCAAAATACCTACCCCATATTAGGCATTCAGTAAGAGTAATGAATTCATAAGTGAACAAAGAAAAGAAAGGAAGGAAAAATCCATTGTCCTAATTTTGTACGAGAAAATCAAGGCTCAGGTTTATCTGCCATCCCACTGCTACTAATTAGAAAAGTTGGGTTGCAAACACAGTTTCTCCTACCCCAAGCTCAATGTTCATTCCTCTCTTCCAGCAGTGCTCATGATAATATTTACTTGCATTGCTCTGGATGTTGGCATTTTATCTTCATTTTGTATGTGTGATTTGTTCTAAGTTAAGGAGTGTCTGGACTCGGCTCAGGAAGAAATTCGGTAAACAAGTTTCATGCTTATGCTGATAGCATGTGATATTTTAAATATCCCATAACCATGATAAAATGTGGAAGCACTGAATTTATATAGTACGTATGTTTAATACAAAATAAAAATATCACCACAGAAAGTACTGAGCAAATAAATCCTCCCTGGGTTTTTTTCTTGAATCTATTGCCTTAGAAAATTAAACATAGCCAGATAAATGTCATTCCTAAAGGCATTATAGTAATTCCAAAGTAGCATGTTAGGTCATTTAACTAAGGTTTAGAGAGCACCTTAAACCAGTTCACATCTGGGCCGTCTATGCCCCTTGCCTTTACTGATAGAAATGTGTTTACTGCGGCCAGCATGCTGGGAAAATTATGTGCATGTCCACAGAATCATAAAATTGCATTTTAAAATGTCAATATGTTATCCAATATAGTGTGTGCAGAATGGAAACTAACCAGAAGCATTGGGAAGCAAATGAGTTTTTGAGTGGGGAGAACTTTAAAAAGCAAGAATGAGGACAGGCAGAAAAAGAAAACTCTGGAAATAAAGCCAGTGAGATTAAGGACAGGGGCATCAGGACAGAACCCAGACTCAGGAAGCCACTGCCCTTCTCCAGGTGTTGAGGTTTGAAGGCCCCAGCCCAAGGAGCCCCATGTAGACTGCACGTCCCCAGGCTGCCTACAGGCAGGAACAGAGCTAAATGCTTGTCCCCCTACTGTAACTGGAGCAAAAGTGGACTGAGAAGCCTAGTAGGGGAGAAAACATTTCAATAGAGATAGGAATTGCACAGTGAAGATTCCAGAACAGTACAGTGCCCTGAAGAGCACCGAACTAGGAGATGTAGGTTCCACAGAGGGCCTCAGAGCAGAGGATTTGGCGCCAGTCATAGCACTTCCTGTGGATTTGCCATTACTAGCAATATTATTGTTGATGTCTTTTGTTCACAATTACATTTTAAATGATTATTGCTAGTATACAGGAAATCCATTGATTTCTTTATACTTATATCCAGTAATTTTACTGAATACTCTTAAGTGTTTCTTCCCAGTGCTCTTAGGATGTATCCAAACTCCTTAACGTGGTTTCAAAACTTTTACAGGCATACCTCAAAAATATTGCAGGCTCAGTTCCAGACCACCTCAACAAAGCAAATATCACAATTAAGCGAGTCACATAAAATTTTGGTTTCCCAGTGCATGTAAAAGTTATGTTTACACTATAGTATAGTCTACTAAGTGTGCAATAGCATTATGTCTAAGAAAAACAATGTACATATCTTAATTTAAAAATACTGTATTGCTAAAACTGCTAACCGTCATCTGACAATTCAGGGTTGCCACAAACCTTCACTTTGTAAAAAAATAAATAAATAAAATACAGTATTTGTGAAGCACAATAAAACGAGGTATGCCTGTATTCTTTTGCCATACAGAAATGTTTTCATGTCTTGAGATGAGGCACGTTCTTTCTTGCTTCTCGCTCTTTGCATGTCCTCTTTCCTACGCTTAGAATACTGCTACCTCTATCTTTTCTCCTAATTCCTAATAATGCTTTAGGTTTTATGTTAAATGTCATTTCTTCTGGAACATCTTTCTTATGTCCCCAGCCACCACCATCACCACTATCTCCAGAGATAAAATCTGAGTAAGTGCCTCTATTGAGTGTTTGCGTGGCAACCAAGTGTTAGCATAGCTGCCCTATCATAGGACTTTTCATGCTTTATTGAAACTGCTTTTTCCTTTTTCTCACTGGATAGACTATAGGGTTCTTTATGTGTAGAAGACATGTCTCTCTTTACGTTTTGTGCCAAGCACCTAGCTTATGGGTCCCCTAGGATTAGCTAAAAACTGTGTTTAATGGATGAATAAATGAATGAATGAGTTAAATCTAAATTTCTCAATATGACTTATAAGGACCTGAATCCTGCTTACCTCTGTCATCTCTTATCTTGCCACTTAATACACAACCATCAACCCACCAGCCATTTTGAATTTATTTCAGATCCTTAAAAACACCATGCCTTCCTTGTCCACAGGAATCTATGTATGCTATTCTCTCGCCTGGAATACTCTCCCCAAATACTCCTCCCAGACAACTGCTACTCATCCCTGAAGGCTCAATTTAGTTGGCTTTTTTCCCCCTGATCTTTCCCCTGTACTCCTTTGCATCCCATCTAGGTTGGGTACTCCTCCAAGGTACTTCCCCAGGACTCTCACTTCCTCTATAATGACAATTCAAATTTTTCTGGAGTTTTCTGGTCACTAATTAGTATCTTCTTCTAAACTATAAGCTCCCAGGGGCATGGACAATATTTAATCCAGTGTATCATTTTATCCTGGCACATAATGAACACAATAGCTGTTGAACGCCTGAACAAACTAAATAGTTAAATTTTCTTTAAAAATGTAAACAAAATGTGCAGGTATTGTTCAGGCACTGCCTTCCTATCTCTTCCCACTAGGGAACTACTCAATCTGTAAGGGAAATGTGGATGTTCTGATTCTGTCTGGATCCTTTTTCTTTCACCATTTTTTAAAATCATTCACAGATCCTCTTCTGCATCCTACATTATCAAAAATTGAAATTCCTGTTTTCTTTCATCTGAGCTTTTATTTCAACTATAAGGATTTCTCAGCCCCTCCGTTAGCAACTGCTCAAAGTTTACACTTGAAGTGTCAAGTGTTTAATAACTGTATTTTTATAGCTTTTGCACATCCTGTTCCTACCAGCTATTGTTCAGACCCACACAAGTGCTGAAACATGAGAACTCCTCTCCTTCTGTCTATCTTCAGAATGACCGTTGCCTTTTTAACTACACATGGATTTTGCCCATTTTCACTGAGCCACAACCCTCTGTTGAGTCTATCTGGTCTGTGTCTCAGAGGAATGAATACACTTGCTAGTCAGTGGACACTTCAGTTCCCATATTACTGGAATGAAGAGAGCATTATTTAGACTGAGCATAATACTTGGTGTCTCACAGTTTTAAGCATCATACCTTGGCTACAGCCACCTGGGCTTAAACTATTTAATTATTTCATGCCCATAATGGATGGATTACATTGCACCTTTACAAAAGAAGGAGTGAGGAAGGAGTAATGAGTACAAATCAGCCACCATTCTGGAGATGCTATCCAAGATGCAAGATGATGAAAGGCCAGCTACCTCACCTCTGATGCCAAAAAGATCATATATCTTCATGCATCAAACAACATCTACACTGATTCCCATTGTCTCAGTAATTTGTTCCTGTATTTTCTCAAATAAATTCACCACCTTTGTCATGCTCTGCTCTGAATCACAGCAAACCATATTTCCCAGATATCTTGGATAATGTCAGGGACTAAGTCTTCTCTGTGACTCCAGAAAAGCTAGGTGCTACTAGAGAGTTCTTTTTTCTACTGTGGTTCCATCACCCACCAGACAGCCCAGCTTCTAGATTCTGATAGCACCAACTTCTCTTGTTATTCCAACACCAGGAACAGTAGTGTCTTCCTGTTCTTATTACCACCTGGGATGCTACATCATCCCCTATGTGGCTTCTGGACCCTTCCATCACCTGTGGAAGCAATTTTCAATATTAAATTCTCTCTGTTGAAACACCTAGAGAGAATGATTTTTCCCTGACTGGACCCTAACTGACATATCCACAAAAAATCCAAAATGTTTAACTAATAAATCTTTTAGAGTAAATAATATTTTAAACATCTTAAGTCTTTGGTGAAAAGTAACTGTAAATCATTGATGATATTTATCTTCTACCTCCTCCCAACCTGTAGTATGTATTTGGAGTTTCATTTCTGTACATTTTTTTTCAGTTAAAAATGAGAAAGAAAAGTAGTTCTAGTTCATTTTTTTTAATTCCACTAAAAATTGAAAGCTTACAATGGAAGTCACAGGATTAATGGGAAGGCAAATTTGAGGGTAAACTGGAAAGCCCAGCCTTAAGACTATATTACTTCTTTCATCAGAGACAGTAAAACATTATTTCAAGTAGAAAGTGATTAGACATTGTCCAAATGGTCCTGAGCAATTTTCAGATACCTTGGATTCAGCCAAGTATTTTTCCCAAAAAATCTTTTCTGAATAGTTATGAATTCAGATGATTTAAAGAAAATGCTGTATACCTCAAACTTTTATGTTAAAAAATTAATCTAAATATATACAAATGTTGAATCATTATGTTGTGCACCTGAACTAATATAATGTATGTCAATTATATACCAATTTAAAAATTTAATCTCTTCTGTAGAGAACTTGAGATTTTAAGTTCCTTAACAAATTTTAAAGCATCATCATTTAAAAGGAAGTTACATTCCCTAGTACTAAAAACACAAAGAAAACTGCTGATGACATTAAGCCTACAGCCCCATAGCTTACAGTCTAAAGTACTGTACCAGAGTACTAAAATTAGCAAAACATTGTTCTTAAAACTTCAGCAATGCCACCACTCTTTTTTTTCACATCACATACAAACACTCAAAAGTCATCAAAGGTGGAGTCATCTTGAAGCCCATATAAGAGGACTATTATTGGAAGCTCCCTCAAATACTGTCAGAGCAAAGCTAATGTATAGGAATTCACAATGCACACAAGCATTGGAAATTATTCAGTCACTCTCAAACTTTCTCTCTCAACCTTCCCAGAGTAACCACTCACTTTGCCAGGGGCTTTCTGGGCTGTGGGGCTAAATGACCACACCCTTCTTGGAGATTTCCTCTCTGAAAGTCCTCACTAGCCCTCTGACAGCAGAGGGAATCCTAGGGACAGAAATGAAGAAGTCAGGGGGCCATGAGGACAAAGAAGAAGTAAGACATCCCAGGTTCCCTAGTCCTCTGTTCTCCAGTGCCTTCTAGAACAGCCAAGACAAGAGGGATACAAAATATGATTCTAAAAGGAGCATTACTCCTGGTTTCCCCACTCTGGAAGCAGGTTCTAGTCTGCACTTGAGTCTACCAACTTCATATATTTACCTTGAAAATGATCAGGAAGTGATTCTTTTAATTCCAGCATTTTTTATTAAAAGAATTTTAGGTGAGAATTATCAAACTTTTAATATGGTTTATTAAATAATAGAAATCTACATTGTATAGAAATTCCCTTTATTATATCACAGAAAGATAATGATCCAGCCTTGTTTTCAGTGCCTCCAGTGATGTGGAGCTCACTCACCCCCAAGGCAGCCCATTTCCTTGCTAGACAGAGTTAATATCTGAAAGCACTTTCTTAGGCTGAACTGAATTCTCTACCTTACTTTTAACAGTTGCCATTTATATAGCCATCATGATATGCCAGTGATCATTACTTCATACAACACTTCTAACTAAATGTCACAAAAAACCTACAAGGTAGACATTATCCCACTTTCTAGTTGAGGAAAATAAAGCTCAGAATGTTTAATTTACCTGCCTAAGATCACAGCAAAACTAGCATTTGCACTCACTGTGGCTTTCCCTATGCCATACTGCTTTCCACAACAAAGAAATTAAATTATTGGAAATCAAAACATTAACTATTAAATAAAGTGTCATCATTTAAAGTGTCATACCTTTGGGATATTTACATATGTCCTCTCTCCAAACAGCTGCAACAGCTGCTGTTAGGCAACAGAACAATGATATATATATATATTTTTTTCTCCCAGTTTGGAAGAAATAGACAAGTGCCTGGGTATTAAAATCTGTCCGAATGAAAAGATACATGAATATGAACGAAACCACCATGTGTCCCTCTTCTCATCTATGTACGAACACGCACGCACACACACACACACACACACACACACACACACAAACACATGAATCAGGAAGACCTGATTTGTCATCCCCATATAAATGACTGAGATTTCTCCCACACATTTCCCATGGGACAGAGCCAGAGTAAGCTCCAATAGTGGTGATAGGTGGGAGAAGATAGAAAAGAGGGGAAAGTGAGAGAAAGAACTGCAAATGTGTGTTTGAGTTTGCTTTTATATACCAGTACTACTGCCAAATGAGTAGGCAGCCTCCAAAAAGCCAAAAGACTGCCCCACCCCACAAAGCCACAAGGCCTGGGGGAGAATGTAAGGCTGAGTAAGGCCAGATCCTTGCCCCTAAAGAAGTCATGAGCTAGTGGGAAGATACCAATAAATAACTCCACTAACAGTGAGCACACTACAGTTAATATCTTTAATCTCTGTTAACCACAGCAGAGTGGTTAGAAGCAAGGAGGTTGGGTGTGACAGTTGGCTCTACCAGTGGAGCTGTCTAGTCCTGTGTGGAAGAATACTGCTGACCCTAGTCTGTTAAAAATCTGTGGTTCCTATGCCACATCTTTCTTGTACACTGATACTAAATGTGGTTAGTGAGTCTGAATGGAACTTAATAAGATCACCAAGTGGGTGATTTCTAATCTATATGACTATTATTTTCATATTATTATTTTTAGCAAAATCATGAAATGTATCACAGTCTTTCTCAATCTTCAAACCCATGTAACTTCCAGAAGTTCAGGATTCACCTGAAACCCACGGCATAAAGGTCAAAGACTTACTATCTCAAGTGCTGTGTCTAAGGTAGCCAACTGTCTCTCTCTGCCTGGGACTGGGGGGTTTCCCAGGATGTGGGAACTTCAGTGCTGAAACTGGAACAGTCTTGGGCAAAACAAAACAGCTGGTCAACCTATCCAGGCCATTTCTTGATTTAGAAGCAGACCCCTTCTGTGTGCACTGATCCACACCTCCCACTCAATAGGTTTATGAAAGAGGACAAGGCAACCCACTCAGGTACACTAAGAAAGAAACCAACCGATCAAACAGGGGGGAAATGGAAGAGGAGGGTAATATCAGTGCCAGGGGACACGTCGGAGGGAACATTTACTGCCAGTGCCCTCCCACACACAGAAGAGAGAGCCCTGTCATGGGACCTTATTGATGTAGTGACATTCCCTTAGCTTCAAAACACAGAAGCAATACCATTTTTACAAAGCTACAACCTTCTCCTCTAAAATTAAAATACAATAATAAATTACTGAAAAAGTTAAGCATATATATCATTTTAGAGCTCTGTTTTGTGTCCAGAGAACACTGCAAAGGCAAATTAAATAACTGTCAAAAATGAATAAATACATATTCATTCCTTCAGCAAAATGTCTACTGAGGGCCTACTGCACACCAGGCTCCGCAAGGGGCTCTGGGGACCCACAGAGATGTGAAGGACTCTGTTCTTTTCTGTTAGGCATCTTATGTAAATCCTCCACTGTGTTCATAGTATCCACTTCCTAATTTGGGGCTATTCTAGCCTATATAGACTTGTTCTCCAGGGCTTGGGCCTTGCACAGAAAACATTCAGTAATTCAATTCCCTCTTTTACCATTGTTCCCTTAAGAAGAAACCAATGCGGATGAATTTTTAACACGTTCAGCTTATATTTTCTTCCTTGGGAGCCTATTCTGTCCACCATCATAGTGTGGCATCAGGTAGCACAGGCACATTAAAGACAAATGAAGGTAGAAACCCCAGCAGGAGAAAAATTATTGTTTTAGCCATTACCTACCACTTCTTGTCTTGAAATCAGTACTGAAACCATTTTCCCCCTCCTAATTCATTAACATTACCTTAGTTCTAAAGTCTTTATGGCTCTATCCTGCACCTGGAGTAGCACCCACCCTCTCATAATTCAGACCAGAAAACACAAGAGGACCCAACCCTGCTGATCAGAATAACACATTCCTATCTGTTATCGGACATAGCCCTCTTTTCTGCTAAACTCAAATACCACTCCATTGTTTTAGCTGATGATGCCTGACAGGGGAGATGACTGATTCAAGTGACAGACAGGGTTTCAATAGAGAGAGAAGTCTGTTTAAGCTCGGGCCTGTCTGCTCCAGTAAATCTCCAGTTTTATCAGACGGGTGCCACTGGCTCATTTCGCCTAGATCAGTGGCAGTCCATCTTTTTACAGCCCCTTGTCAGGGACGGGCTTCAGGTGCCTCGGCATGCCAGGTCTGATATGAGTCAAACCCAGTGAGAACAAGGATTAACCTATAAGATTGCTTGAGACCCCCTTTAAGTGTATTCCAGGCAGAGACCAGAGAAACTATAAACTCGATTAAAACAAGGTAAACTTTCCTGCATTCCTGGGCAGTGTACATCTCATTTGCATTCCTTCAGCAGTGTGAATAAACATAACCATTGACCTGGGCAGCTCGAGCTGAGAGAGCCCGCAGCCCGCACCATGCAGCGAGAGGAGGAATATTTGAATGTCGTCCTGGCAAAACTGGACAGCCTGTCAGAAACATGAAAATGGCTTTTGAAATCTACATGTCTTTGTGAAGGTATAAAATATTCATACCTCAGATTAAAATATTTTATTGAATTAATATTGATTTACGATTAATTTTTAAATAGATTCATATTTCATGAGGCACTCACAATGAACCTACCAATTGGGCCTCAGTGAGTGAAACCAATTACACAAATCGTTAAGGAAGCAACCAAGAAAGCAACTCTCAACGTCTGGGGAGAGACAAAAAGAATGTGAAAATCCGCCTTTATGATGAAATAAACAGAGAGGTATATAGTGACAAAAAAGATACCTCCTCACCCTGCTTGCTTTGATACAGCCTTTTCTTTTCAATGTATGCCTGTGGGGCATCCCCCTATCAGTTTTTTTAAGAAAAATATCTATGTTTGCCCTCACGTTTGAAAACCTCACTGCAGTGACTTTTTTTTTCAAAATTGCAATTAATTCTCCCATTCCAAGAGGAGATTGTAATAGTAACAGCTACCAAAAAGTGAAGCTTCCTTAAGAGTTCCTCTCTCCAGTACTGGGCAAAGCCTTTTAGAAAAGTGCTGACAGCTGAAAACAAAAGACATTGATTTCTGTGCTCAATTAGCATCTTCAGACACAAAACAATGGCGGGTAAGATGAGGGCTCCCAAGTGCTTTCGAACATGTTCTATTTCAATCTAAGTCCAGAAAATTAACTTTTCACCCCTCAGCTCTCCTATCATGTTTTCCATAATCATACCTGTATTTTTGTCTGAAAACTCCTATCCCATCATTTCATTGAGTTCCCTTTTGGAAAGAAACTGTCTTCTAATTTATACAAGATAATTTTACAGCCTAAGCAACAGGCCTGCTTCATCTTTATTCATTCTTCTTTTTTTTTATATCTCATTCATGTTTTCCTTTTCTTATTTAACCATGCTAAATTGGGCCACCCTTGCTCTGTTTATTACAGTCAGTCCTTTTTTTGCACAAAACACCAGTATGTAAAGTTACAGGACAAAATAAGGATATTCTTCACTTTGTGATGAAGAGTTTTAATGTGAGCAAGAAGATTTTAAAAGCCATGGGAAATCTGCAGGAGATGCTAGACTGGGCAGAATAGCCACATGGGGCTAAGATGATGCCCAGGGTCTCCTAATTAGATAAAGCCATTGTTTAGATTCAGACAATACCTGTTTACAGTTCAATAAACAACTTGTCACAGTTGCTTGCTCAAAGCAGACCTAGATGTCAATGCAAACAGTTAGTACAGAGGTAGTGAAATAAATTGGTCTCCTGAGTAAATAAATTGAGCAGCAATGTGAAACTGCCTCATCAGTACCAAGGAAGATAATCATTTATAAAGGTTTAAAATGGCTTTTCATAAGTATTGACATTTAGAGAAATGTCTTTCCCTGTCTAAATGACTACCTCCACCTTTTCCTATTTTCACCAGCCACTAAAAATGAAAAATAATAAAACAAAAAGAGAGAATAAAGTATTTCTGGAGTTATTTCCTCAAAGTTTTATAATGTGTCACATATAATATTTAACAAATATCCAAAAGATGCCTGGTCTTGAAGATAAATTACAGATAAGTATGGCACCTGCCTTCAAGGATTTGCCATTCTGTCATCATAGAATGGAACCAGACAAAAAGATACAACAATAGAAAGGTCATTTGGCCAAACACCCAGGTTTTGTTTTTGTTGTTGTTCCTTGATAAGTGACTGAATGGCCAAGGGAAAACCAATGAAAGAACAGAGCTGAGGAGTGTGCTTAGAAACCGTAGTCAGGGAGATGAAGCAAGGAGGCAGGAAGGAGAAATGAGGTGACACCGTTTGGTGACTTCTTTTATGGGGATAATGACTGCACATAGTGGCATTCCCTTTCCCAAAGATCTTTGAAAGAAAGTGTCTGTGCCAGGAGATGTAACTAAACCACTGAATGCAAGGCTTTTGCAACAAATTGCTATGCATACACATAGAGAAATCAGAGACCCTGTCAGAGACCCCCATGCACATGTAAACACCAAGAAACAGAGCTGCAAATTCCAATTCTTTGGGTGTTGTAAGAAGAGAAGGCATCAACGTTTGCTCACTGCCATCTTTAAGCTGCAGATATAATATACAATGTACACCAGCCCATTATAGGGCCAGAAGGGAATAATCCAAAGGCATTCAATCAGCATTACCTGGTGGGGGGAGAGGGGGAGAAGGTGGGAAAGCTAAAGCTCTATATGTTTAATAGAGAGCAGAAGTCTTATTCTCACTACATTCTTTTATTCTTTCCTCCTTTTTTTTAACCTGACCTTTATGCACCACCCCACAGAGCCTAAGTAAATGAGCTTTTAACCTGAAAATGTTAGAGGGGACATCCCCTATTAGACTAATTTAACCATCGCAGCACTTACTTTCTAAGAATCCGCTTTACCTTCCTGTTATTGAAAGCATACTGAATTCCGCTACACTGAATAACATCTATTTCCCTTAAATACGGAATTTTGAAAAGTTTCACTTGGATTCTGCAGCAACAGAAGGCTTTTTTTTTTTTGAACCTAGAAAATAAAACTAGAGTGCAGTCAATACTATTATAAACCCCAATGATCCTTTCCTGAGATGAATATTTAACATCTACCCTTGTAACTTACACTCCCTGTATTCCTAGCTCTTTACAACCACACCTGCATTTTCAATTGGAGTTCACAAACTGTAAGATTTCTTTCACTGGCATTTATGTTGTGGTCACAGGACTGAGAGCACATAATGCCAGGATTACTCATGACCTGCCCTTTGTGGAAATCTGAGCTCAGTGGTGTCTTTATAAAATGTTAGTTTTCAAGGCTACTCTAGACAAAATTGGCAGTGGATGTAGTTTTTCACCTCTATTCCCAGCTTCCATGTTCTGAGACAAAATCTCATTTACTCCATACTTCTCTGGAGGGGCCAGTGCTCTTAGTCTCCTCCCCTTTAAAGCATCTTCTTGGTAAGGCTCAGCAATGCAGAGAGAAAAGAGAGGGAGTTAGGATGAAGAAGCCCAGGTTCAAGTGCCATCTCTTCATGGCTGTGTAACCTGCTCAAGCCACTTCACCTCATCAGCTTGCATTGCTCATGTGTAAAATAGGGATAATAAAATCACCTGCTTCCCAGAGAGGGGGAGTTACAGCTTGAAAACAAACAGATTAAAGGCCAATCAGATGCTATTTCCATAAATGATTATTCATTCACTCAAAAATTTAACTGAACATCTACTGTTTGATGCTGAGTACAGTGATGGAGACTATGATGTCTCTGTCCTTAGAGACAGTCTAATAGAGAGTGTCATGGAAAAAACAGTATTAATAGCATTTGATTAGAACAAAAATAGAGGTATTAATCGAGTGCTATGGGGCCACAGATATGGAAGCAATCAAATATTTTGGAGGCAAGTCATGGAAACTTTATTATTAAAGTATATATATGTAATTTTATATACATTATATATGTTACATATAAAATAGGAAAATTTCAAGCCTAACCTCTTAGCAAGGGAGAATAGATTCCAACTGTGTTAAACAGAGTTCTAATGCTTCCATTTTAAATTTTAACCAGCAATGAGGGGAAGTGGAAAAGGACCATCAGGTCCCGATCAGCTCCTGTCCAGTGCCTCCAAGTCAGATGTAAATGGTCACTTCAGTTAAGGCAGATTCTCCCTGCTTTTAACTATGGAACTAATGGTTAGAACCATCTTAAGTCATTTTACACCATTCTCCTTCAGCTACATCTTTGGGATCTTGATTCAAATATGTTAACTGAAAAAAAAGCCACTTCAGATGATGAACCCATTTATGGTTTAGAGGTTGTGGAGTCCTGCAGGGAAGGTATTTGCGCAGACTCTTCCTCAGCTTACCCTCATATGCTTGTGATCCCCAAACTCATCTCATTTACAAAAACCTTCTGAATGAGTTTACCAGTTCCTACTGGTGGATGCTATGTATGGATCTCTAGCCAGACCACACAGTCGACTCCAAAACCAGACTTACCTCCAAGACTAAGAACCTGCTCTCGTCCTGAGTTTCTTGTCTCCGAGAAGACACCACTACTTACTCCTTTAACTCAAGTAAGAAAGCAGGAATTCCTTCTTTACTCTTCCCTTTATCTTATCTCTCTCTGTCTCCCAGCTCCACGGACCAAGCCTTGTCAATTCCATGAACTTAACATTTTGTATACCTATGGCCTTCTCTACTTCTTTCTTTGATTGCCAGAGTTCAGCCAGCATCACCCTTTATATCAAATCAGAAATACCCCCTAACTAACTCCCTGTCTCTAATCTCACTTCCTATAATTCATTCTCCAAATGCTACCAAAGTAATAGTGACCTTTAAAAGCCAAGAAAGATCATGTAACCCTCCTTCTTAAAATCCTTCAAAGGCTCTCCACAGTTTACAGAACAAAAAGCAAAATTCTTAAAGTGACATAGAAGACCCTAAATTATCTGTGTCTTGACTTCAAAAATTTTCAACTCCCTGACTCTTCCATGCTCTTTCATGACACCTTGCATTTGCTCTTACTGAATCCCTTTGCTTGCAAAACCTGCCTCCCACTCCCAACCTCCTGTCCTAACAAACGCCTACTTTTGCCAAGGCTCATTCCAGACACCCCCTTCTCTAGGAATTCTTTGTTTATCTTACTAGAACTCTGAGGTAGAATTAACCACCTCTTCATTTGTGCCCTCTGCCTGCACCTTGCCCAGATATCTAAAACATGTCTCCCTTCTCCTGGAAGGAAAGCTTCCCAATGACAAGGTTCATACCAACTTATTTTGTATATCCAGAACCTAGCACAGTACCTAGCACATGTTTGGCACTCAATCAATGTTGAATGAATAAATTAACAAAATATGCAACCCATTACAGGAAAAGGAGTTTCACATATCACATATGCCTGGAAAAGTGGCTGGCGTAGAGTAGGCACTCAATAAAAATTTCTTGAATGAATGAAGGAACAAGTAAATGAATGAATCATTTTATACTTTGTCAGTGAACTGGAGATCTGGTCACAGTTTTCCAAGTAATCCTTCTCCATATATTATTTTTTGTAACGTAACAATGCCCATTATGCCACTGTCAAACTCTGACACCTATTGGATATGGCCTTGCTGGCTAATTGTTTCATTACTGATAGCTCCTTGGGGGCTTCCTTCTTAGTGTCAACCTTCTCAGATATACTCCTAAGAACTCAAAACTAAAAACTGCTTTGTTTTTCCACTCAACTGCTGAACAACAAATAAACCAAGCCATGGAAAATTCTACTAACCCAGGGAGAAAACATAAACATAAATTTTATTCCTACTATGTTTAGATCTCTGAGATTTACATAAAAATTCAGGGTTAACCTTGTGAGTATACAGAATAGACACTTTCTAGAGGTGAGATGAATGTCAAATATTTCCTACTACTGGCACACTAGAATGCTGAGATTTCTATTACAAAATGATAACCTTTGGCTTCTCAATCTTCAGGAGAATCCTTTTAAAATTCAGATAGTCCTAGGTGGAAGCAGTGTTGGTATCTAGCCTATATGCACAGTCAATAAGGCCAGGGTGATTGTTTATGGCTGGCAGCAATTTTGATGATTCAGTGCTAGTCTATTACCAAATGTTAAATGTATAGCCTAGTACTGAAGCCCAGAAGGAACCTCAGCCTGAGCCTCTTTCTTAGATTTAGGAATCGAAGCACTTTATAAATCATCTAGTACCCCCCACATTACATTTAAGAGATTTATTTTTTCATGTATATATTTATACATTCATTCATTCAACCAACATTTGCTGAAGGCCTACTCTGTGCCAAGCACTCCTCTAGGAACTCAGGACACAGGAATGAACAAAAGAGACAAAAATCCAAGTCTTCATATGGCTTACATTATACTAGGGGGAGACAGATGATCAACAATACGTGAGTAAAATGTTATTTTTTACTGGGCTGCTTGGGTTAATCCAATGATGATTATTGTTATGAATAAAGATAAAACAGGGAAGAGAGACAGAACATGCCAGGCAGTAAGTCGAGGTGGCTTCAATTTTAAATTCAATTATCAGGGAAGTCCTCACTGAGAAGGTGGCATTTGAGAGAAGACTTGAAAGAGGGGAAGGAGCAAACAATGAAAATATCTGAGCAAGAAGGCTATTGTAGGCAGAGGGAAAAGCTAATCCAAAAATCATGAGGGAGGAACTTGTATGATTTGCTAAAAGAAAAACAAAAAAACGAGAGTGTGGAGGGGACAAAGGGAAGAGAAGTAGAAGATGAGGTTCAGAGGATGAGTGAGGGGCCTGATCGTCAAAGATCCTTTGTAAATATTTTAGACTCAGGTTTTTTCTCTGAGTGAAGTGGGGAGCAATTGGAGGGTTTTGAGCAGAAGAACCGCATGCTCCAACTTTCATTCTTAAAGGATCATGCTATGATGATACAGAAGTGGGGCAAGGATAGAAGCAGATAAATCAGGTGGGAGGTTATTCCTTTGATCAAGGTGAGAGATGACAGTGGTGTGGACTAGGATGGCAGTGGCAGTAGATGGTGAGAAGTGGGTAGATTCTGACAGTAGAGCCAATGAGATTTGCTAACAGATTAATGGAGAAGAATAAGAGAAAGAAAAGGACAAGAATAACTCTGAGGGGTTTTGGCCTGAGCAACTAGAAGGATGGTGTTTTCATCAACTGAAATGAAAAGACTGAGGAAACTAAAAGCTTGGGGGAGTTAGGGGAGTTTTAATAATCAGAAGCTTAGTTTCAGGCATATTACGTGTAAAGTATAACTTAGACATCCAAAGAGATGGATGATGAAGAAAATGGACACACGGAGAAGTTGTGAATTATATCATGTCATCCAATCACAAAGGCACCATCAGAGCAGGAACAAGATAGCACCTGGGTGAGAAGAAAAGGAGATCCCTAAAAGGAAAAGCAAGACAGAGACAAAGATAGATTCAGCCCTCCTCACTGTTTGGCCAGGAAGTGGGCAGCCAAGCCAGATAAAACCTCATCAACTAGAAGAGGAACTGGAAAATCTTATCCAATTGCTAGTTTCTAATGTTCATTTTTCCATTAAATTCTTAATTGTATCTACTAAACTTGTTTTAGCATTAAGCATCCCTTAAAGGGTGTGCAATGAGAGTGTAAAGAGAGAATGGGTGTGGGCTAAAATGGCAGAAATCTATTTGAGCTGCTCTACCCACATGGGCTGCAGACACTCCCTGGATACCAGATACCAGAGCAACTTAGAGCTCCTGGTGACAGGTCCCAGAGTTTAGATTGGGAACAAAACCTGTCCAAGAATTGCAAAGCAGTTGGGACTGGATGAGTGCTTGGCAGAGGGAGTGGGAAGAATTTGACCACTTGGGTTCCTTGTTCAAAGACTACCTGGGAAAGGGGAAGGCTCCAGACTACTCATGCAATGACAATATTCTTTGGCAGAGACTCAAAAGAGTGCCCAATTCACAGCCTTCTCCAAAGCTGCAAACCTTCGGGAGGTCACTTGGTCCAGCTCTGGCCAGAGCAAGCCTTATAGAACAACTATAAACTGGGGCACAGTTAATCAGATTTTCCAAAACAACATGGCAGAGGAGAAGGAAGAGAGAGTGAACCATTATTGCTTGGCGTGACAGAGACTTCCAGGTATCCAACCTCTGTACAGCCTCCATGTCCACATAGCCAACTGGTCGCTGGGGGTGATGCTGACCCCGAATTATTTCAACTTTCCAAGGCTTCATCCCATTAAACTCTATCTATCATAAATCTGCTTATCTTGAGTACTTTTCAAATACAGAGTATCCAATTCATACTAAGCACCAGCCACTTACCATGAAGAGGTAACAGGGATCTGGACCAGATATGATGGCCTTCATAGTCCAACAAAAAGAATTAACCAGTAGGATTTGAGAGGTAGTGCCTGCAAGAAAAACACAAACCAAAATCAAGCTGTGTCAGTTAGTTACCTATTGTTTCTCAGTGCCAAATAACCCATCCATACTCTGCTTCTTTGCACTCTATTTTCAATATTCTCTTGCCAGGTGGACCCTTGTTTAGTTTCTGTCAGTGAAAGAGACTGGTATGAAACTGAAAGACAGGAGAAGGAAAGAACGAACCCTCTTTCTGTTTATGGTTCCTATAAGTTTTCCTCCAGCAGCATAAAACAGCCAACATACCAACAATGCCACACCCCCTCAAAGTCACAACCACCAGCTGGCTGTGCCCCTTCAGTGATGGAGTACCAGAGACACCACACACTTCTCAGAGAGCACCAGCCTCATTGCATCTCTCCCTCAGGAAGCTGAACAGTAGCCAAGCAGTAGCCTCCTTAGAGATCCACACAACAGCCACAGGATATCCATCACTCAGAGTCAGTGAGCTGGACACAGACCAGTACCCTTTTGTTCCTTCAGCCCCAAGAGTAGCAGCAGCTTTCTACAATACTAATATTGGACTTACCGTGGTATTCCCTTTCTGTTCTTTCAGTCTTCTAATGCCAGTGTATGATGGTTTTAAAATATGTCACAGATTCTTCAACACTGTTCTCTCCAAAAGGTGGATCCTAATTCATCTCCCCTTGATTATGGGCTGGACTTAGTGACTTGCTTCAGATGAACAGAATATGACAGAAATGATGGTGTGTGGCTAGGTCATGAAAGGTATCATGGCCTCCTCCTGCTCTCTCTCTCTTAGATCACTCTCTCTGAGGGAAGCCAACTGCTATGTCATGAGGACCCTCAAGCAGCCTTGTGGGGAGGTCCATGTGATGAGGAACTGAGGCCTTTTGCCAACTGCCAGTGAGAAGTTGAGGCCTCCTGCAAATAGTTATGAAAGTAAGCCATCTTGGAAGCAGATCCTCCACCCGAGCCGAGCCTTCAGATAACTAACATGCCACCTGACAGTTTGACTAAAACCTCACAAGAGACCCTAAGCTGCTCCTGGAAATCTGAAGCTCAGACTGTGTGAGATAATAAATGCTCATTTCTTCAAGCCATTGAATTTTGAGGTAATTGGTTATGCCACAACAGGTAACTAATACACCAAGTAACCAATTCCTTATATTAAAGCCCTCCTTTTGAAATATCTATCATGGTTTATTTCTGGACCTTGATTGATAGAGTACTTGGTAACATAAGTGGACTTCAGAAACTGACCCTCAAAGATAGAATTCTGTAACTGAGTTACTTACCTCTTTAACTTTGAACACAGTGATAATCTGCTTGTAAATGGCAAATGGGAGACTGGTAATCTGTATCAGGCAATAGTATCAAGAAGACAAATTATTACCTATGGCTGCTTAGGATGAATTTTCTACTGAAGGCAAGGCTTTGAGTGACAAAATTGCTCAGGAACTTGACAGTTACAGTAATAATTGTAACTTTAAGAGCTAGGAATGAGCCTTCTCTGACATCAAGTCATAGAGGACCAGATATTGTCTTTGGTGGCCATAAAAGAACCTCATTTCTTGGAGTCATAAGGCAGATATAACTAATCAAAATATAACTTCATGAGTTACAGAATTACAACATAAGATGAATTTAGAGACAAAGTTTTTATGTGAAAGTTTAGGAATTCTTTGTAAGGAATGGATGCCTGACATTTGGAAGGAAGAAATTTTGTTCAACTTAGACAGGTTAAGTATTTTTAATCTAATATCCCCGAGCCTCTCTTGCCAGCAGAAGCCATTTCCCACATTTTGAGGAGGGTAGTTTTATCATACTTGAAGACTCTATGATAACCTCCTCTATGGCTGATGCCTTCAAAAAGGATATCTGTTCTCCTCATCACCTCTCACTGCCTCAAGACTAGAGTCAGCACTCACACAGTCACAGAGTCTTCTCCAGGAAGGTAAGTGCCAAGTCTTATTTGGGAGAAGAGAGTTCATATTCCAAATGAAGAGCAATATTTTGCAAATACACATTGGTAGAAACTTGGAGAATCAATAGGGGAGTAGATTCTAAGATTATTAACCCATGACGATGAAATATAATGTTGGATCAAATCAAATATATTATGATGGTTTAACTTAACAGAGAATTAAGTAAATGTGAGAGGTTCCAACAGTTTGCTTGAATGATTACTGAAATACGAACTCCAAAGTGACCTAATTCAATCAGGATGAGATGCCAGAACCTATTTGGTGTAAAACAGAAGAAAGGACTGAAAGGCTTAGAAAGATAGGAACACTGGAGTGAACGGAATACCCACAATACTATGCTCCTTGAGAGAGTCCAGAGGATACTCCCTTCACTAAAGCACTGAGAAATGCATTAATAAGGGAACACCATCCTCCTGGAAGAGCTCTGAGTGGCTGTCTTTTGCACGCTAGGGATGACCGTGAGAAATGCCATCACTGAAAAGGGCTTCCTGATTTGAAAGTAAATAGTGGAATCCTGGAACATTAGGAGCCAAGTAGTATCACTTAACCACTAAAGATAAGGTAGGCATAATTACCATAAAAAGCAATCCTGTCTGACCTGCAGGTATCTTCAGTAGTGGCTAATTGATCACAGTGTTTCAATAAAACAAATAGGCAGCCCACTAAACAATTATATATGTAATATAATTATAATCAGAAAAATTCTAGGTCAACTGAGCAGGAATCTGACCTGGATCACCACAATGATGAAGTACAACTTCTCACCCAGTGCAAGTTCATAGGCTCAGAGTTCTTGGACCCTTTGCAGAAGGTTCACACAACACTGCCATAAATATATTCCAGAATATTCTTCTAAGCCTTCCACAAGGATGCTCATATACGGTGATCATACTCTGGGAAAAGAAAAGCATTCAGGCCTATCTCGAGATTACTAGTTTCTAGCTCTGTTGACGCTAACCCATAATGCCCTGTGGCCCCCTAGTCAACGTGGGGATTATGGAGGTCAACTGATAAAAATGAAGTTTTGGACCTCCAATTACATCCCCACATCCTGGCTACATAATTGGAAAAGTCATTCTTGTGAGCCAAATTCACAAAATCGCCATATGAGCTCTCTTACCTGCAAAGGTAGAGCTATTATGGTATACTGGTGAGGTAGCAGCATCTGAAACTTCTTCTGCCAACAGAGTAGTAAGCCGCAACTAATCCCTGATGGAATTACAGAGATCATTGCTTTCATCACAGATTTGAAAGGTGAAAAGATAATTATTCTTAAAACATTCCAATGTGATTCTCTCTTTTTAGCCTATACAGAAGGCAGATGGATCATGGGTTATTGTAAAGTTATTGATGATTCTAATTTCAGCAGCTACTCCTCATGTAGTATCTTTAAAGGGGCAAATCAGTACAACCTCTGTATCCTGGTACATAGCTATTAACCCAGCAAATGCTTTTTTATCTATACCAAATTGCAAGTCCCACCACAATCAATTTGTTCTCACCTACCAGGGACAGCAGTGTACCCTCACCTTCTTGCTTCAACTCTTCCATTGTCTGACATAACCTAGCACACAGAGAACTTGATCACCCTGACATTTCACAGAATATCAATTCACAGAACTACATTGATGACATCAAGTTTATTGGGCATTATGAACAGGAACTGGCAGAAGCTTTAAATGCCTTAGCAACATGTATTCCAGAAAGTGGTAAATAAGCCCCACAAATTTTCAGGGACCTTCAAATTCAATGAGTCTTTTAGATATCCAGCCTGCCTGTTGATACCATTGACCAAGCCAATCCATAAAGCAGAAGGCCTGAAATAGAAGATCCCGAGTGATTTCAACTATTCAAGGCTTCATCCCATTAAAATCCATATATCACAAATCTGCATATCTTGGGTACCCTCTATATACAGTAAACAGTTTCTTCCAAGTATCAAACATTTGCTGAGATACGGTAGCTCAAGAGCCTTGATTGAGCATGATTTGACCTCATGTTGCAATTTATGGGATTAAGGAGGGTGATTTGGATGGTAGGTTGAGGGGCGGGGCTTTTCACCATCCATGGGAGTCAACAATACAGTGAGGTCCTGCTACAACCACTATTTCCTCCCACTCTCTCACTACAGATTAATCCCCACACTCTCTCCTCCTGAACCTGGACTCAGTCTCAGAATCCTTCCAAACACAGTGTACCAAATAACCTCCACCAATCTGTGAGAAATAAAACTATCTCTCAAAATAGAGTGAATCCAGGTATAAGGCCATCAGATGAAAATCATAAAAACTGACTGAGAGGAAGAGGGAGCAAAGTGAAGGGTGAGAAGTGAAAACTCAATATATCTGAATAAAAAAGAGAAGATCCACAGTATCTAGAGTTATCAGGAAGAGAACTATCACAGATACCTATTAGCTCTGACAGTGAATGCAAAACGTTCCTTCCGAAGAAAGTTTATTTGCTTAACACTACACTACCTCTGGGATAGAAGAAGCATGTTCTGAAGTTACATGGGAGCTATGCTTCAGTCTGCCCACTGCTGCAGGTGCAAAGTGGCTGTCTACAAGCATCCACTCCAAGACAGAGTACAGCCAGGGGTGCACAGGCATCTAAGGACAAACACTGGAAATCTCTCTACTATTCTGCAAAAATTGAGAATAGTATTAATATCTACTACTTCACGGAGGCATAGTAAGTTTCTTTATTAAGAAATCAGCATGCAAGCAAGTTAAGCAAGACCCTGAGAGCAAAGTAATGAATAAATGGAACAGTATTGTTAGGAAAGATTATTAGACTCTTTTGTTAAAGATCCCTGGAATTGAGAAAGTTGTAGTCCACAGGTTTTTTTGCTCATCATATCCCCAAAAGGAGCCAGCAGCAAACATTTTACATTAGAGAATCTCAATAAATGTCTGTTGAATTAAGTTGGAGTTGGAAAAATATCAATTCTAAAATTTTATTTTTTCTGTTTTGCTTTTTAAATTTAGATATTTCAATTAATTTAAACAAGACATTACAGCTTTTCATTTCCCAAAATCCTTTCTTCAATCAAAGCCAAGGAATAGACTGATTAATTCCATTCTAATTCATGTCAGAAACAACACTTCTTTTAGACTAAGTAAGCAACACCAAATGATGATAAGGATGTAAAGCAATAGGAACTTTCATACATTATTGATGGAAATATAAAATGATACAGTAACTTTGGAAGAAAGTTTGGTGGTTTCCTAGAAAACTAAACATTTTCTTATCATATGGTCCAGCAATCACCTTTCTTGGTATTTACCCAAAGGAAATGAAAATTTATGTTCACACAAAAACCTACAGAGGGATGTTTATAGCAACTTTTTACATAACTGACAAAACTTGGAAGCAACCAAAACGTCCTTCAGGAAGTGAATGGATAAATAAACTGTGGTACATCCAAATAATGAAATAGTATTCGGTTTTAAAGAGAAATGAGCTATCAAGCCATGAAAAGCCATGAAGGAAACTTAAGTGCATGTTACTAAGTGAAAGAAGTCAATCTGAAAAGGCTACATGCTGTATGATTCCAACTATATGACATTCTGGAAAAGGCAAAACTATGGAGACAATTTTAAAAGTCAGTGTTTGCAGAGGTGACGGGAAGGGATGAATAAATGGAGTACAGAGGAATTTTAGGGCAGTGAAAATATTCTTATGTTATTGTAATGATGGATATATGTCATTATACATATGTTCATACTCATAGAGTGTACACCAAGAGTGAATATGGAATTTGAGTAATTATGATGTGTAAATATAGAATTTGAGTAATTATGGCATGTCAATGTACATTCTTCCTTGGTAAAAAAAAAAATGTACGTTCTGGTGAGTGATGTTGATAATGGAGGAAGATATGCATGTGTGGAGATAGAGGGTATGTGGGAAATCTCCCTACCTTGCTCTCGATTTTGTTGTAAACCTAAAACTGCTCCCTCCAAAATAAAGCCTTTAAAAATAAATATAGAAAAAGTAAATAAGCACTGTCCTGAGCTAATATAGCTTGAATTGTTTTCATTTGGGCTAGGTCTGGAACCCCTAAGGAATGGTAGGCAAACATTACATTAGACTACATATACTCCTACATTCATATAGGCAGAGGAAGATCAATGCATTCATTGACTCAATCACTCCATCCCAGTCACACTGGCATCCTCTGTTCCTTCATACACCAAACACGTTCCTACCTAAGATTTTTACACTTACTGTTTCCTCAGCCTCGAATATTCTTTCCCCAGGTAACCACATGACTTGCTCTCTTATTCCTTTAAATCTTTAAGTCACTTTCTCATTGAAGCTCTTCCTGGTCATCCTATCTAAAAGTTCAACCATGTTTCTTGCTTTATTTGTTTTGCCTCAGTACATGTTGCTATCAAACATATCACATGCATTGCCTTTTTATTCCATTGCATATCTGCTGGACCATCAACTGCATGAGGAACAGAATATTTTTTTCATTACTGTATCCTCAGCCTTTAGAGTGGTGTCTGGCACATAACAGATCAATAAATATCTGTTCAATGAATAAATGGACGTGCAGACATGTTAAAAAAAAATGACATGAAGAGTGGCAGGGAGAAGTGGTATATAGCCTTCAAATCTTCTCTTTTTTCCTAAACCCAGCTAACCTTGTACCTGAGTGAAATACATTCTACTTTATAATTTTATTCTCAAAATCCAAGCTGTATTGGGAAAAGACAGATAACACTGATAAATTATGAATGCCCTAGGAAATTTCAAAAATTCTATTCCCTGAATTGTTCGTAATACATTATACTTTGACATTTATAAAAATGAAAAACAAATAGAAATTAATCTCATCTTTAAAATATGAATCTTATAAATGTTATTGTATTATATTTATATCACACATTTTAAAAGTTCATATAATATTTACCTTTAAAACCCATTACTACTTCACAATTTAGAAGTTTAGTATCAATAGATATTTATTTTTAATAGTCATTAATATTTCTGCAACCAATACATTTGCTAATACAATAATATTCTTTTTAGTCTTTGCCTGTGCTATAAAAAAAATTTTAATACCCAATTTTTAACCTTTTTTCAAGGGCTACTTTCTGAAAGTAGGCTACATACTCCAGGAAATGGAAACAAGCTGTTGGGAGGGTAGGATTAGAGAAGCTGGAGGATATTTAAACAATTTAAATGATCAAAATATATGATTCCAGGAAACATAGCTGCTGAACCAAAAGTTTTACCTGCAAGCCCACTGGCTACATGCCTATTAAGAGGCCCTTATGGACAAAGGTCCTGAGAAGAGATTGAGATTAAATTGCTGCAAAGAGTCCACTTATGTGCCCCAGTTGGAGTGGATTCTTGGAAAAGAGGATGGTGAAAGGACTATTTTAAGATTTCAGACTTAGGGTTTGAGGAGAGAATGGGGAGGGGGACACAGAAAGCAGTAACTGAAAGGAACATACCCCAAGCAAACCAAAGTACAAACATTCTCTCCTGATGATGTGTGGATTACAGTCATGAATGAAATTTCCACTTTAGCCGTTTTCAAGGATACATTAAATCAACTTCTGTGGCTCATGATAAAGCACAGATAATTCAGATCAAGTTAAAAGAAGACTATACTCATTGTTTGCTAATTACTCCACACTGAAGCAAATAAAATAATGTTCTTTCCCTTTCAACCCACATAGTTCTTTATTGTTTTAAAACAGATCATAGAATCTATATCGAAACAGAAGATATGGCAAATGTCTTATATAAAATTTTGAGGACCTAATACTTATATTTTAACTAAACTGCTGAGTTCCTTTTCTCCTTCAGATTTGAAGTTCTTACTTTACATATAGCTACTTAGCATATAATATATTCTATTTATTAAATTGTTCTCGTCTGTCAACCCCCCAAAAAACATAGGCTCAAAACGGTCAGGGATGGAAGGGAAAAATGGGTGAAGAAGATCAAAATGTACAAATTTCCAGCTATAAAATAAATAAGTCATAGGGATGTAATGTACAGTATGATGACTATAGTCACTAATAGTGTACTGTATATTTGAAAGTCGCTGAGAGTAGATTTTAACAGTACTCATCACAAAAAAAAGAAAAAAGGTTTTTGAATTTTATTTTATTTTATTTATACAGCAGGTCCTTATTAGTTATCAATTTTATACATATTAGTGTATATATGTCAATCCCAATCTCTCAATTCATCCCACCACTATTAATGTCATCCCCCACCGCTTTCCCCCCTTGGTGGTCGTACATTTGTTCTCTACATTTGTGTTTCTGCCTTGCAAACTGGTTCATCTGTACCATTGATTCCACATATATGCATTATTGTAAGATATTTTTTCTCTTTCTGACTTACTTTACTCTGTATGACAATCTCCAGGTCCATCCACATCTCAATAAATGACCCAATTTGGTTCCTTTTTATGGCTGAGTAATATTCCATTGTATATATGTACCACATCTTCTTTATCCATTAGTCTGCCAATGGGCATTTAGGTTGCTTCCATGACCGGGCTATTGTAAATAGTGTTGCAATGAACATTGCAGTGCATGTGTCTTATCGAATTATGGTTTTCTCAGAGTATATGCCCAGTAGTGGGACTGCTGGGTCATATGGTAATTCTATTTTTAGTTTTTTAAGGAACCTCCATGCTGTTCTCCATAGTGGCTGTATCAATTTACATTCCCACCAACAGTGTAAGAGGGTTCCCTTTTCTCCTCACCCTCTCCAGCATTTGTTGTTTGTAGATTTTCTGATGATGCCCATTCTAACCAGTGTGAGGTGATACCTCATTGTAGTTTTGATTTGCATTTCTCTAATAATTAGTACGTTGAGCAGCTTTTCATGTGCCTCTTAGCCATCTGTATGTCTTCTTTGGAGAAATGTCTATTTAGGTCTTCTTCTTCTCCCATTTGTTTATTTTTGTTTTTATTTCCATTACTCTAGGAGGTGGGTCAGAAAAGATCTTGCTGTGGTTTATGTCTTCCTATGTTTTCCCTAAGAGTTTTATAGTGTCTCACCTTACATTTAGGTCTTTAATCCAGTTTGAGTATATTTTTGTGTATGGTGTTAGGGGGTGTTGTAATTTCATTCTTTACATATAGCTGTCCAGTTTTCCCAGCACCACTTATTGAAGAAACTGTCTTTTCTCCATTGTATATCCTTGCCTCCTTTGTCAAAGATTAGTTGACCATAGTTGCATGGGTTTACCTCTGGGCTTTCTATCCTGTTCCATTGATCTATATTTCTGTTTTTGTGCCAGAACCATATTGGCTTGATTACTGTACCTTTGTAGTATAGTCTGAAGTCAGGGAGTCTGATTGCTCCAGCTCTGGTTTTTTTCCCTCAAGACTGCTTTGTCTATTCAGGGTCTTTTGTGTCTCCATACAAATTTTAAGACTTTTTGTTCTAGTTCTGTAAAAAATGCCATTGGTAATTTGATAGGAATTGCATTAAATCTGTAAATTGCTTTGGGTAGTATAGTCATTTTCACAATATTGATTCTTCCAATCCAAGAATATGGCATATCTCTCCATCTGTTTCTGTCATCTTTGATTTCTTTCATCAGTGTCTTATAGTCTTCTGCATACAGGTCTTTTGTCTCCTTAGGTAGGTTTATTCCTAGGTATTTTATTCTTTCTGTTGCAATGGTGAATGGGATTGTTTCCTTCATTTCTCTTTCTGATCATTCATTGTTAGTATATAGAAAAGCAAGAGATTACTGTGCATTAATTTTGTATCCTGCAACTTCACCAGATTCATTGATTAGCTCTAGTGGCATCTTTAGGATACTCTATGTACAGGATAGCTCTGGTGGCATCTTTAGGATACTCTATGTACCGTAACATGTCATCTGCAAACAGTGACAGTTTTACAGGATTCCTTTTATTTCTTTTTCTACTCTGATTACCGTGGCTAGGACTTCCAAAACTATGTTGAATAATAGTGGCAAGAGTGGACATCCGTGTCTTGTTCCTGATCTTACAGGAAATGCTTTCAGTTTTTCACCATTGAGAATGATGCTGGCTGTGGCTTTGTCATATATGGCCTTTATTATGTTGAGGTAGGTTCCCTCTATGCCCACTTTCTGGAGAGTTTTTATCATAAAGGGTGTTGAATTTTGTCAAAAGCTTTTTCTGCATGTATTGAGATGATCATATGGTTTTCATTCTTCAATTTGTTAATATGGTGTATCACATTGATTGATTTGCATATGTTGAAGAATCCTTGCATTCCTGGGATAAATCCCACTTGATCATGGTGTATGATCCTTTTAATGTGTTGTTGGATTCTGTTTCCTAGTATTTTGTTGAGGATTTTTGCATCTATATTCATCAGTGATACTGGTCTGTAATTTTTTTTGTTTGAAGTATCTTTGTCTGGTGTTGGTATCAGAGTGATGGTGGCTTCATAGAATGAGTTTGGGAGTCTTCCTTCCTCTGCAACTTTTTGGAAGAGTTTGAGAAGGATGGGTGTTAGCTCTTCTCTAAATGTTTGATAGAATTCACCTGTGAAGCCATCTGGTCCTGGACTTTTGTTTGTTGGAAGATTTTTCATCACAGTTTCAATTTCATTCCTTTGATTGGTCTGTTCATATTTTCCATTTCTTCTTGGTTCAGTCTTGGAAGGTTATACCTTTCTAAGAATTTGTCCATTTCTTCCAGGTTGTCCATTGTATTGGCAAAAAGTTGCTGTAGTAGTCTCTTATGATGCCTTGTATTTCTGCAGTGTCCGTTGTAACTTCTCCTTTTTCATTCTTAATTTTCTTGATTTGAGTCCTCTCCTTCTTTTTCTTGGTGAATCTGACTAAAGGTTTATCAGTTATGTTTATCTTCTCAAAGAACCAGCTTTTAGTTTTATTGATCTTTGCTATTGTTTTCTTTGTTTCTATTTCATTTATTTCTGCTCTGATCTTTATGAGTTCTTTCCTTCTACTAACTTTGGGTTTTGTTTGTTCTTTCTCTCGCTCCTTTAGGTGTAAGGTTAGATTGTTTATTTGAGATATATCTTGTTTCTTGAAGTAGGATTGTATTGCTATAAAGTTCCCTCTTAGAGCTGTTTTTGCTGCCTCCCATAGGTTTTGGATCATCGTGTTTTCATTGTCATTTGTCTCTAGGTATTTTTTGATTTCCCCTTTGATTTCTTCAATGATCTCTAGGTTATTTAGTAATGTATTATTTGGCCCCCATGTGTTTGTGTTTTTTACGTTTTTTTTCCCCTGTAATTTATTTCTAGTCTCATAACGTTGTGGTCAGAAAAGATGCTTGATATGATTTCAGTTTTCTTAAATTTACTGAGGCTTGATTCATGACCCAAGATGTGATCTCTCCTGGAGAATGTTCCGTGTGCACTTGAGAAGAAAGTGTAACCTGCTGTTTTTGTATGGAATGTCCTATAAATAACAATTAAATCTATCTGGTCTATTGTGTCATTTAAATCTTCTGTTTCCTTATTTATTTTCATTTTGGATGATCTGTCCATTGGTGTAAGTGAGGTGTTAAAGTCCCCCACTATTATTATGTTACTGTCAAGTTCCTTTTTTATAGCTGTTAGCAGCTGCCTTATGTATTGATGTGCTCCTATGTTGGGTGCATATATATTTATAATTGTTATATCTTCTGCTTGGATTGATCCATTGATCATTATGTAGTGTCCTTCCTTGTCTCTTGTAACATTCTTTATTTTAAAGCCTATTTTATCTGATATGAATATTGCTACTCCAGCTTTCTTTTGATTTCTATTTGCATGGAATAACTTTTTCTGTCTCCTCACTTTCAGTCTGTGTGTGTCCCTAGTTCTGAAGTGGGTCTCTTGTAGACAGCATATATATGGGTCTTGTTTTTGTATCCATTCGGTGAGCCTGTGTCTTTTGGTTGGAGCACTTAATCCATTCATGTTTAAGGCAGTTATCGATATGTATGTTCCTATTACCATTTTCTTAATTGTTTTGGGTTTGTTTTTTGCAGGTCCTTTTCTTGTCTTGTGTTTCCCACTTAGAGAAGTTCCTTTAGCATTTGTTGTAGAGCTGGTTCAGTGGTGCTGAATTCTCTTAGCTTTTGCTTGTCTGTAAAGCTTTTGATTTCTCCATCGAACCTGAATGAGATCCTTGCCGGGTAGAGTAATTTTGGTTGTAGGTTCTTCCCTTTCATCACTTTAAATATATTGTGCCACTCGATTCTGGCTTGTAGAGTTTCTGCTGAGAAATCAGCTGTTAACTTTATGGGAGCCCCCTTGTATGTTACTTGTCGTTTTTCCCTTTTTGCTTTTAATAATTGTTCTTTGTCTTTAACTTTTGTCAATTTGATTGCTATGTGTCTCGGCATGTTTCTCCTTGGGTTTATCCTGCCTGGGGCTCTCTGCACTTCCTGGACTTGGGTAGCTATTTCCTTTCCCATGTTAGGGAAGTTTTCAACTATAATCTCTTCAAATATTTTCTCAAGTACTTTCTCTCTCTCTTCTCCTTCTGGGACCCCTATAATGCGAATGTTGGTGCATTTAATGTTGTCCCAGAGGTTTCTTAGGCTGTTTTCTTTCTTTCATTCTTTTCTCTTTATTCTATTCCATGGCAGTGAGTTCTACCATTCTGTCTTCCAGGTCACTTATCTGTTCTTCTGCCTCAATTATTCTGCTATTGATTCCTTCTAGTGTATTTTTTATTTCATTTATTGTATTGTTCATCTCTGTTTGTTTGTTCTTTAATTCTTCTAGGTCTTTGTTAAACATTTATTGCATCTTCTCGATCTTTGCCTCCATCCTTTTTCCAAGGTCCTGGACCATCTTCACTATCATTATTCTGAATTCTTTTTCTGAAAGGTTGCCTATCTCCACCTCATTTAGTTGTTTTTCTGGGGTTTTATCTTATTCCTTCATCTGGTACATAGTCCTCTGCCTTTTCATTTTGTCTGTCTTTCTGTTAATGTGGTTTTTGTTCCACAGGCTGCAGGACTGTAGTTCTTCTTGCTTCTGCTGTCTGCCCTCTGGTGGATGAGGCTATCTAAGATCCTTGTGCAAGTTTCCTGATGGGAGGGACTGGTGGTGGGTAGAGCTGGGTGTTGCTCTGGTGGGCAGAGCTCAGTAAAACTTTAATCCACTTGACTGCTGATGGGTAGGGCTGAGTTCCCTCCTTATTGGTTGTTTGTCCTGAGGTGACCCAGCACTGGAGGCTACAGGCTCTTTGGTGGGGCTAATGGGGGACTCCAGGAGGGCTCATGCTAAGGAGTACATCCCAGAACTTCTTCTGCCAGTGTCCTTGTCCCTGTGGTGAGCCACAGCCACCCCCTGCCTCTGCAGAAGACCCTCCAACACCAGTAGGTAGGTCTGGTTCAGTTTCCTATGGGGTCACTGCTCCCTCCTCCTGGGTCCTGATGTGTACACTACTTTGTGTGTGCCCTCCACGAGTGGAGTCTCAGTTTCCTCCAATTCTGTCGAAGTCCTGCAATAAAATCCCACTAGCCTTCAAAGTCTGATCTCTGGGAATTTCTCCTCCCGTTGCCTCACCCCCAGGTTGGAAAGCTTGACGTGAGGCTCAGAACCTCAATTCCAGTGGATGGACTTCTGTGGTATAATTGTTCTCCAGTTTGTGAGTCACCCACCCAGCAGTTATGGGATTTGATTTTATTGTGATTGCACCCCTCCTACTATCTCATTGTGGCTTCTCCTTTGTCTTTGGATGTGGGGAATCTTTTTTGGTGAGTTCCAGTGTCTTCCTGTAGATGATTGTTCAGCAGTTAGTTGTGATTCCAGTGCTCTTGCAAGAGGGAGTGAGCTGAAAAAATTTTTGTAACTGTGTATGGTGACAATTGATTTACTGTGGTGATCATTTTGTAATGTATACAAATGTCAAATATTATTTTGTACCCTTGAAACTAGTATAATATTATATGGCTATTATACCTCAATTAAAAAAGTAAAATACTTTAAAGGTCAGAGATTTTTGTTTTTATTTTTATTTTATTCACTTATGTATCCTCAGCACCTATAGCAGTGCCTGGCACATGGAAGGCACTCAAAAAATATTTATGGAATGAATAAATAAATAACTGATGCTATTAAAGTAGCCACCTACATGTGTAGATACACCTAGAAAGACAATTCCATTATCTTTATATATCTACATAAAACTAAGCATAATAAGATTTTTCTTAAATGCCTAATTTAGACTCTTCTGAGCTTATATTAAAAAGGGATCCTAGCTTTGAGGAGCTTATAAGTCTGTTAGGGAGAAAACACTCTACCATGAAATAATTAGAAAATAAAGAAATATAAAACAAACCATGAAACTGTTACTTAGACCATCTACACAAATTTCACAGTAAGAACAACGGCAAAGTGATCTTTTGAGAAATCTTCAAGGTGAAGATGATTTGAATCAGGCCCTAAAGAACAAGTATAACTTCAGGACGGAGGAAGAAAAGCAAAGGGCATATGCAAGTTTCAAAATCATGACTCATGGTAAGATACGATAAAAATATAAGCTTGAAGGCATCCAAGGATTCACATTAGAGAAATTAAGGGACACCAAATTATGACACATTCTGACTGTCAGGTTGAGAATTCATGAATTCACTGTTTCATCAGAAAATATTTATGTAGTGTTTACCATGTGGTAGGAGCTGTGCCAGTTTCTGGGGATAATGTGAACAAAATAAAGTTCCTGCCCTCATGAAACTTACATTCTGGTGGGGCAGATAAGAAACAAGTGAACAAATAAGACCATTTGGAGAATTACAAGTGTTTTGAGAGACATAACTCATGTCAACCCTGGGAAAATTTAATATTGAACAAGGTAGTCAAAGAAGGCCATTTGAGCTGAGGCCTTCATGAGCATGAGAAAGGAACAATTAATAGACAAAAGATTTCAATTAATTCCTGCATATGACTATGTAAAGAGTATGGAGAAGTGATCACTGAGAAAAAGGGGCCAAGAAAGGCACATCACAGAATGTGCACAGAGGAGGTTACAGGTGGACAAAGGGCTGCCCTGTCCTGAAGAGGTCTAGAGAGGCCTAACACACAGACATGAAGAAGGTCAAGTATAAAACATGGATAAAAACCATGGGGATTAACTGAAATATGGGAGACAGTATAATCAATTCTAAAAACCCCAGATAAAAATAATGGATAAAAATTTTCTAAACTTTTTGAAAACTGTAAATCCACAGATCCAAGAAGCTCAACAAAAGCAGTGCAGAAGAAACATGAAGAAAACCACACAAGGACACATCATAATCAAGTTGCTGAAAATTAGTATTAAAGAGAAAGTCATAAGAGCAGCCAGAGGAGAAAAGATACATCTTGTACAATGAAGGAAAGATAACAATACAGCTCACTTCTCACCAGGAATTTTGCAAGCTAAAAGATAGTGGAAAGTTCTTTTCATGGTACTAAAATGAGAAAAAACAAACAAACAAAACCAAAAACCTGTCAACGTAAATTCTTTACTCAGTCAATTATCTTCCAAAAATAATGGCAAAATAAATACTTTTTCAGACAAATGTGAGCAAAAAAATTTAACATCTTAGATGAAATGGGCCCAATATACCAAAGTTCCCCCAAGAAAAAGTAGATTATCTGAATAGCCTTATATGCATTTTAAAGTGTTATACTTAAAGCCCTTCCCACAAAGACATATCAGGGCCCAGATGTCTTCCGTGGTGAATTCTACCAATTATTTGTGGAAGAAATAATCAGTCTCCACAAACTCTTCTAGAAAAATAGAAAAGAATACTACCCAATTCATTTTATGATAAAGCCAGTATTACCCCAATACCAAAACCAGAAAAACACATTTTAAGAAGACTGCAGAACAATATATCTCATGTACATAGATACAAAAATCCTAAACATAATTTTAACAAATTAAATTTAGCAATATATGAAAAGATAATACACCATAACCAAGAGGGTTTCATTCCAAGAATGCAAGATTGTTTTAACATTCAAAAATTCAGTTAAAGTAATTTACTATATTAACCAACCAAAAAATGAATAACAACATAACCATCTCAATAAATGAAACAAAAGCATCTGACAAAATCCTACACACATTTATGATAAAGATTCTCAGCATTCTACAAAGAGAAGGGAACTCCTGCCCTCCTACATCTATTTAAAAAAAAAAAAAACCTACAGGTAGCATTATGCTTAATGGTGAAAGACTAAATTACTTCCCTTCATAATCAGAAACAAGAGAGGTACATCCATTCTCAATAATTATAGTCTTATAAGTATTATTATACTTATATTGTACTCAAGGCTCTAGATACTAGTGTATTAAAGCAAGAAAAAGTGAGAAAATTAAAAAAAAAACTGTAATTTTACACAACTGACATGATAATCCCCATAGAAAGTCCTAAGGAAATAGAATGAAAGGGATGAATTTAGTAAGTTCTCAGGGTATAAAACTAACATACAATTAATTGCTTTTATATATTCTAGCATAAAATAATTAGAAATTTAAATTTTAAACACCAACATTTACAGTAGCTTTAAAAATATGATGTATTTGGGGATACATTAAAAAATACATGTAAGAGATGTTCACTGAAAACTATAAAACTTTGCTGAGATAAATTAAAATAACTTAAATTAATAGAGAGTGATACCATATTAATGGATCAGAAAACTCAATATCATTAAGATGTCAATTCTCCCCAAATTGATCTATAGATTCAAAACAATATCAATCAAAATTTCAGTTGGCTTTTTGTGGAAATTGACAAGCTTTTTCTAAAACTTAGTTGGAAAATCCAAGGACCTAGAACTGCCAAAGCAATTTTGAAAAAAAGAACAAAGTTTCAGGAATCACACTACCTGACTTCAACATTTAATTTAAAACTACAATAATCAAAACAGGATAGTAGTGGTAAAGACAGACATATAGATTGAAGAAACCAAATAGAGTGCCCAGAAATAGACCTACACATATAGGTCAACTGATTTCTGAGAAAGGTGATAATGTAACTCAATGAGGAAAGGACTGTCTTCTTAACAAATTATCTGCTAAAACAATTAGGTATCTATTTGCAAGAAAAATAAATAAATAAACCTTGAAGTATACTTCACATCATATAAGAAAAATTTAACTAGAAATGGGTCATAGACCTTAGTGTAAAAATTAAAACTATAAAATTTCTAAATGACAAACTTAAGAAAAAAATTTTGTAACCATGAGTTAGGGGAAACAATTCTTACAAAGGACCAAAAAAGCATGCACCATAAGAAAGAATTGATATATGCGACTTCATCAAAATGAAAAACATTTGGCCTTCAAAAGGCACCATCAAGAAAGTAAAAAGTCAAGTCATGCAGTAGGAGAAAATATTTGTAAAACATATATCTGATAAAGAACTTTTAACCAGAATATGTAAAGAACTCTTACAACTCAATAACAAAAAGAGACACAACCTCACAACCTCACTTTAAAAAAAAAAAAAAAAGAGTGAAAGATTTGAAAGGACATTTCCACAAAGAAGACATTGAATGGCAAATAAGCACATAAAAAAATAGTCAATATAATTAGGCACCAGGAAAATGTAATGTAAAATAATAATGAGTAACAATACACATCCATTAAATGTGACAGTATCAAATGCTGGCAAGAGTAAGGATCCTCTGGAATTCTCATATATTGATGGTGAAAATGTAAAGTGTTATTACAATTTTTATATTTAAAAAGTGGTTTGGCAATTTCTTATAAAGTTAAACACTTATCCAAATTTTCAGAAATTATTACTCCTAGGTATTTACCCCCCAAAACTGAAAACATATGTTCACACAAAGACCCAAATGTGAATGTTGTTAATGGCTTTATTTATAAGAGCTCAAAACTGGAAACAACCCTAACGTCTACCACCTGATGAATGGAGAAACAAATTTTGGTGCATCCATTCAAGTAATACTGCTCTTCGATGAATAACCAAAAAAACCTAACAATATTTGCAATAAAATTGATGTATCGCAAAAGAATTGGGGTGGCCAAAAAGTTCATTCGGGTATTTTTGTAACATGAAAAACCCGAACGAATTTTTTTGGCCAACCCAACATTATGCTAAGTGTAATAAACCAGGCAAAGAAGACTATGTACTATATTGTTCCACTTATATGAAATTCTAGAAAAAACAAAACTATCACAACAAAAATTTGAACAGTGATTGCATGGGTGGATGCGGGAGGACTATGAAGAGGAACAAGGGAGCTTTTGGAAGGATGGAAATGTGACCAATAGTGTGACTGCAGTGATGTTTACACAACTGTATACATTTGTCAACTTATATTGTACACTTGTAATTGGTGAATTTTATCTTATGGAGATTATACCTCAAAAAACACAAAAAATATAATTTGTATATCTTCTGTACAACATTATGGACCCCTTAATTACCAGGACTATGAATCACTAATGCCTGTCACAGTCCCCAAAACATAATAGAAATTTAATAAATGAAGAAATAAGTGAATGAAAAAATGAGCAATTGGTACAGAACTCAATATCCTATTAAAAAAAACATAAAGGAATGTTTTACAGACCTTCTGTTTGCCTTAAATCCTGAAAATACTTCTGTACTAGAGTTATTGAAATTCTTGGAAGACATTTGGGACTTCTCAGTACCAGTCTTGCTTTCCTGTCTTTAGAAGACATTGTGCTCCCTGGTAGCAGGCTTCTTTCTTAGCTTTGGCTTCTGTCCAGTAAAAATTCCTAGCAAGATTTTACACACCTAGAGTATATTGATATCTTTATTATTGCTCTAAACTCCTAAAATTTTATTTTTATTTATTGGTCAGTTTTCAAATGACACTCTCCAAGAACTTGTTTCATTGTGTTTCTTTGGCAACTTTAGATAGTTGTTTGGATGACCGGGAATAAAGTTTGATCCCAAGGTGAATCACTTCATATATAATTCAATCTTTAATAATCACAAATAGAGCCCTTTAGCTACTTTCTCCTCAAAAAACTAATTTTACTTGTCAACAAAGTCTGGGTCAGCAACATAGGTTGAGAATGCAGACTTTACTTTGTTTTTATTTCAAAAACAAAGAAAACTTGTAAGGCTTATTTCTTCACCAGAACAATATATATATTGTCAAATATAAATCAGAGTTCCAAATGAGCAGCTTGCTTTGATCTACTACACTCCACCTTCCCAGAGTGAGACCCATCACATGAGGCACTGGGGTTCACCCAGCCATTTACACCACAGTAATTATTAATGAAGAACTAAGCTGCTAGTAGAAGAACAAACATTAGCAGTCATCGTATCTACATCCATGCTTACTGTCTCCCCACAGGCTGTGGCTGAGTACGATCCATCTCAAAACTGTGGGGAAATAAGGCTGTGATTCCTCGGGTTACCCCTTGGTGGATGAATCATTACCATGCTGAAGTGTCAGTTAAATGATGTTATATTGACAGAAATATTTGGGATTAGAAAAGTGCTCTTTTATTTAAAAGAGTAGAAAGTCTGACACAGATGTAGAAGGCCCACTCTGGTATAAACTCTTACAATAGTTGTCACAAACAATGCTTTGTGGACCCCCAGAGACTTAGAATGTTCTACCAAATGCCTGAGATCTTGGATTTACACTGGAAAACATGCATATAGATACTGTGCAGTATGATACACTCAGATGTAAATATTAGGAGGTAGTGATACTGGCTCAGCAAAAACATATATATAATAGAATGGTTATGAATGACAGAAGATAAAGAGGAGGAAATCTCCCAGAATATTAAGCAAAAAGACAAAATGGGAAAATATGCCAAAAAATAAGTCAAGAAATATGGACAAGCCTAGAAAATCCAAGAACTATTTAAAAGCAGTTACAAAAAGAGAAAACCAAAGCAATAAATAAATAGGGAGGAGAAAGGTATTGAAATAAGAAAAGACAATTTCCCTGAGCCTAAGCGCGTGCGCACACACACACACGCTTAAGTTTTCATACAGAAAAAGCCATCTGAGTGCCAGGCACAAAGAGTAAAGATGCACACTTAGAAATACTCTGATAAAGTTTCAGAACTTCAAACACAAAGAGAAAATCTAAAACTTGTGAATTTCGGAGGGGGGCAGGTTTCTTTACATACAAACTCTGAATGCTTTAAAAGAATGTCACAATTCCTTTGAGATTCCTAGGGAAAATTACTTTGAACCTATATTTCTATAACCAGCTAATTATCAATCAACTGTAAGGACAAAATCAAGATATTTTATGACATGCAAAAAATTAAAAAGCTTGCTTCCCACATATATTCTTTTAAAAAGTTACTTGCATATGTATTTCTGTAAAAATGCCATGATGAAAGCATATGTCTCTTCTGTCAATAACCAAAAAAAAAAAGGAGAACAGTTAGGAACTCAGAAAAGGAAACAAAATGCTTTATCAAAAAGTCATTCAAGTATGAATAAAATTATAATGTAGCATGATTTCGAGCTATTGCCTAAGTCTAAGAAAAGAGATGACACTTTTCCCTGATATTTGTAACATTTGCTATTAAATGTCACATGTTTAATGACATAGGATTACATTTTCCTCTTTCAGAGTAAAATCAAACTACTTAACTTTTCAGTGAATACCATGGATCTAATAATAAAATTGTGAATACTGTTTGAGGGTAATTATCTTCTCAAATCGACTTATATACAGCACGTAGAAAAATTAATTATAGTTATAGGCCAGAAGGTAAATGTTTTAAAATCTTAATAGTATACAAGTAATACAGAAGTCCAGAGATCAGAATTGTGAAAAAGAGTCAGCTGGGGCCTGGCAATGACATTTATTTAATTAAGTTCCACCCTCCCTGGCAATGAATAAGGACAGTCTAGAGTAGATCCAAGACACCAGGGAGCCCTATCAATGGGCATTTGAACATATAACAATGTCATTACCAAATAATTTACTACACCTGTAATGCTCCCATCCACTCCCAAGACCTTCCATGACCTCACTCCCTTTTCCTTTTTCTCATAGTCTCTAGTAAACAGTAGCAAATAAATTGTGATTCCTAGATTTCATGGCAGTCTCCCATTATACAACCAAGTCCATATTTAGCTTCCATAACGATGCATCTCAAATATATTATGAGCCTCATTTTCTCACAAAATGAAAGTACACTCTTCACTCTAATGAACAGGATTGCTTTTTAAGTTCATTTGTACATTAGTTATTGTGACTCTAGAATTTGTAACAGATAAACCTTGTAATCTTGTGGGCCTAACACATAGATTTATTTTTTGTCCAGCAGGGAGTGACAGCATAGACAGTTCAGCTTCATTCAGGGACCTAAACTAACAGAGGCTCTGCTGTATTCAATACATGACTTTCAGACAGCTTTAGGTGTAGACACCCAGCCAGCAGATAGTATAAGAGAGACAATAAAGGGTTGTATGGCCATTTCATGGGACAGAATTAAAAAGTGGGATTCATCACTTCTGTCTACATTCCATTGGCCAGGACATAGTCATATGTCCACACTTGCTTGCAAGGGATTCTGGAAAATACGATCTAGCTAATTGTCAAGGAGGGTGGGGGATGCTAGTCTGGTAAACAGCTAGCCAGTCTGCCACAATTAAAGTGCTATTTAAAGTTTTAAGGGCAAAAATCTGAAATGCTTGCAGTGTGGTTAACCATTGGCTCAGCCCTGTCTCTTCATTTAGTTCACAAGTAGCTCTAGAACAGGAAACACAGATTAAACATCTTTGCTTTCTTAGCACCTTTACTTGCACAAGAAGTGCTTGAGAAAATCTTGAAGGAATTAATTTACTTAATTATGTTCTAGTAGCAAAGGCAAATTAATGCAGAGTGAAAAACAACCTCCTTCCTCAATGAAAAGATCAAGCCAAGTATTTGTGAACCGATTATATTTTTATTAAAATAACTACAATACAATGAACCCATAATTGGTTATTCCAAAAATAGCTGAGTTCGTGAATTTCAATATTTGTTTTATTATTGAATGTAAAAGCAATGGTAAAGACTGAATGCAAAATATAAGCATTCTCTCATTTTTCTTAAGAGAACAAAAACATGCAGGAAATGTTTAATGATACAATGAATTGGTAATTTCCTAATTTGCTACAAAAGAAGAAGTATTTATCAGGTGATGTTTACACGTGTATGCTGCAACAAACCATTAAAGTAATAGACCCAAATCCCATAAATCAACCAAATAAACCCTCAACTATAGCAACTGTTATAAGAGTACATCAATATCTAATTCACAGAGTTCAGTGAATGAATGAAAGAGGGACAGTAACTGATAGAGATCAAACTTCAAATATAGGGATAAGAAATTCTGTAAAACAAGGGGCACAGTTTGTGACTCAGCAAACAAATGGGGATTGGAGTAGAACTGGAGAGAGAGATGAAAAAGAAATCCCAAAAGACATTCATCATTTTCCACAGTTTAATTATGAGCCATTATCATATCTGTTAAAAATAACCAAAGAAGAGCATGAGAAAAAGTTTATGTGAAGAAGTATGTGGGTACAAAAAATTATGTTTGATAGACCCGTAAAACAAATACCCTTTATCCAACTGAGATTATTTAAAGATGAATATCATGAAGCAGATATCAATAGTATGGGTCAAGGAGCGAGCTGTTTAAAACTGAGATTGTGAGGCTTCCCTGGTGGCACAGTGGTTGAGAGTCCGCCTGCCAATGCAGGGGACACGGGTTCGTGCCCCAATCCGGGAGGATCCCACATGCCGCGGAGCGGCTGGGCCCGTGGGCCATGGCCGCTGAGCCTGCGCGTCCGGAAACGGGAGAGGCCACAACAGTGAGAGGCCCGAGAACCGCAAAAAAAAAAAAAAAAAAAAAAAAAAAAACTGAGATTGTGGAACTTTGCTATCAGAGTAGATCTTAAGTGTTCTCACCACACATACACATACACACACACACACACACACACACAAGATGGATGTATTAACTTGATTGTAGTAATCTTTCACAATGTATGCTTATATCAAAACATCACGGTACGATTTAAATATATACAACTTCTATTTGTCAACTGTACCTCAGAAAATCTGGGGGGAAATCTGTAGTGGCAGAGGGTCATACTTATTTGTAAAGATAAGGTCTAGGATGTGATCACAGAGTGAGTGGCTGAGAGGACAGTTAGGACCAGCTAATGGGGGGCAGGGGGAACAGACCAGGAACTAAGAGGCCAGTTGACTGAAGGCTTACATATGCAAATAAACCATTCGCCAAGAAGGATGACAGGAGTGGTGCTGAGAGACTGATAGGGAGTCAGGAGCTAAAACTTGCAAAACGCAGGGACCCAGAGCTCAGTAGATAACCACAACATGGGGAGGCAGGGTGTGGGTAGCAGAATGCAATGACATGAGATGCAAAGCTTGGTTTTCTTTTTATGGAGGGATCAGAATGGTTTGTAAACATCAATGAAAATACAAGGAGGGTAGGAAAGGTGTGTGAGAGAAATAGACACCAAATAACAGAGCTGCAAGTGAAGCAGTCTCTTCAGGGAAAAGCCAGGAAAATACAGCAGACTTCGCGAATGATGGTCTATTGTGTTTCCTCCATGTGAAGAGCCTTCCATGCGTTGGCCCAATGCCTTAACTAAATGGTGTCTCATGATGCTTTCCTTGACTGAGCAGTGCATTCAAAAGTGCTAAAAGACAGAAAAACCAGTTTGAGGCTCCTGTTCTCATGTGCTTCATACTCTGAGGAAGAGAAGCCATGGAAAATTTGAAGCCTGAACATCCAGCCTTGTAAGCCAAAAGAAAGACCACTGCACTTCAGAGGCCAATTGTAACATACCACTTCTTAATTTCATTTGCTTTTGTTTTATATTTGGGAAGTGCTTAGCTTGTTAAAAATGGAAGTTTGGGGTTCCAGTAGTGCTTAGGCCATCCAGTAATGAAAGCTGAATAGATCAGCACACTGGCTGTACTGCTAGGCCAAGGGTTTAAATCTTAAGGCAGATTTCATTAGGATTTCAGAATGACACTCACATTCTTACATTTGAAATGTGCTATAGTTTGAATGGTTATAAAGGAAACCTCACTGGATTTGGGGATATGAAAGGGGACAGGGAGAAAATTCCTCAACCCATTATTTTCTTTTACCCCAGAAACCCCATGAAACAATTTGTCGTCATTTTTAGTACTTCATACCTATACGTAACAAATGTGGTTTATAAGAACATTTTTAGAAAATTATCCTCAAGAGAAATTCAGGCATACCTTGGGGTATGGGGTCTTTGATAAACGGAGATCCATGTACATTTATTTAGAATTAATACTTTCAGGCTTTATGGCCACATCCAAGAGTTAGAATTGCATTTTCAATTTTAACCCAGTATAAATACATGTTAACAAAGGCATATACTACACACGTGAAATAAACTTTTCATGAAAATATATTTGTTCTTGAACATCAAATACACTCTCATGTTTCTATTCTATTTCCTATTTTAAATGCTGATCATGACTTAAACTAATTTTATGACCTACTAATTGATCACAAATGACAGTTTGAAAAACACTGATTTTTGAGTGGCAAAATAGGAACTGTTTTATTCTTTTTTTTCCTATCAAAGGTAGAATGTTTATTTCTTCGGTCTCTGAAATAGAACAAATACCACTATCTTTAAAAAAATCAAACACTAATAACCAACATAAGAAGAAAATTGTTCAATAATCATAACAGCTGACATTTAATGAATTCTGGGCATAGAGCTAAATTCTTTGTATTCATTATCTTTTTAAATCATCACAGCAACCCTGTGAGGTAGCTACTTTTTCCAAGGTATAATCTCTGTTTTACAAATGATGGAATTGAGGGTTTTAACTCTATAATACACTATATTGCCCACACTGCCCTGTTTTTCTCATCACAATTCACTGGCTACTAATAGACACAAGAGGGAACAAGACACGACAGACACCTTTGGGTATTTCTATTCACACTATGGTTATCCTCCCACATGAAGCACAACTAAAAGGCTATACAATATATATCACTTTTCCCATGTTCATTATCTTTACAACTCAACTTCTTAAGGTTGTACAGCCTGAACTTCAGAAAACTCACAAACAGCTTTCAGGATTCTGATGCTTTTCTCTGTTTCTATTTTCTATTCTCTGGTATCAGATGGCTTCCATCTCCTCAAAACGTTGCTGTTAGTTATCTAATTTAACATTGTTAGTGGCAGCCAGAGAAACTCTGAGATATAGCCATTCCATCAATTATCTCCAGCTGGAAGGATTTAGTGCTTTTTAAATAGGGCCACAATATCAAGTTCATCTACACTATTAGTGAGGTCTTTATCACTGCCAAGTTCAGAAAGTGCTAAAGCACTTTAAATGATTTTTGCCTTTGTATTTTGGGCACAGTTCATTTTCTTGCCTTTTCAGAGCTTGGGTTTCATCTCCAAGAGAACCGCCATTCAAAATCAAGTCAAGGCAGAATTGTGGAATGAATATAGCTTAGGTCAAGCAAAGAGTTAACCAGCATTTACTGATTCCTCCTATGCTCAAAGCTCTGTACTAAAATCTATACAAACCTTCAAATGGAATAGATGCCTTACATGATCATTAGTGCTGTCCATCAAAGACCTCCGCTCTTTGCAAGTGTACAATAATGTTGCATTTCTCCACCCCTTAGAATCGGGTGTAGTAAAATGGCTTGCTTCACAGATGAGCAGTGTCACTTCCAGGTAAAGTTTTAAGAGCCAGTGTGTAAATTTTTTGTGATCTCTTTCCCTCTGCTATGCTGATCAGCAACAATCCAAATAGTAGATGCTTTATCAGCTTGGGTCCCAAATTAAAACAAAGTTGAAAAAAGTCCAAATGACCCACAACAGATATATGGAATGAATGATTTTTTTAAAAGAAGTCTTTTGCTTTAAGCCACTGAGTTTTGGGAATTGCATCTTGACTTACACAGCTTTCTCTGACCCCTGGCAAACTTAAAATCTCTGAGGAGATTTTAAAACACCTTTAAAAACACACCAAGAGGGCTTCCCTCATGGCACAGTGGTTGAGAGTCCGCCTGCCGATGCAGCGGACACAGGTTCGTGCCCCGGTCCGGGAAGATCCCACATGCTGCGGAGCGGCTAGGCCTGTGAGCCATGGCCGCTGAGCCTGCGCGTCCGGAGCCTGTGCTCCACAGCGGGAGAGGCCACAACAGTGAGAGGCCCACGTACCGCAAAACAAACAAACAAACAAAAAAAAACACCAAGAGGAAGAGGTTCAAGATGAAGGCATAGGAAGATCCAAGCTCACCTCCTCCCCCAGTTACACGGTAGCTACAACTACATATAGAACAATTCTCTCTGAAAAGGACCTGAAGACCAGCAAAACAGCTCTTCCTCAAAAAATGATGAAGAAAAAAAAGCCATGTTGAGATGGGTAGGAGGAACAGAGACGTGATCTTGCCAGGACCCTCACCCCCAGTGTTGTGACTCACAAGCAAGAGGGACATCACAAACACAGAGCTCCTCCCTGAGGAGCAAGGGGTCTGAGTGCCACATCAGGCCCTTGGGATCTGCAACAGAAAGGCAAGCTTCCAAAACATTTGATTTTGAAAACCAGTGGAGCTTACATCCAGGAGAACCAAAGGGCTATAGGAAACTGAGACTCTACTTTCAAAGGACTCCTGCACATACTCATTTGCTCTGAGTCCCAGCATAGAAGCAGCAGTTTGAAAAGAGCCTGGGCCATTTGTGAAGGAGATTAATCTTAGGGCATATACCAGCGGGGCAGAGGCCTGTTGGAATGCTCTCTAGGGATGGAGGCGCTGGTGAGCACCACTTTCTTTTCTTCTCCTTCTGCTTTCCTAGCCTAGAGTTTGTGTGCACCATTTTTGGCACTCCCTATCTGCCTCACTGAAGCCACTTGCCCCACCCTGGCATTCTCCTGAAGCCCCTAACCGAGCAGGCTGCCTCCACATGGCACTCACTCACAGTGACCCTTGGCCTGGCATTCATCCTCCATGGCTCCTATGTCACTGGTCATAGTGGGAGGGCTCGCCCTGACCTAGCTCTTATCCACCCCACAGTTCCTGCCTTGCCAGACCCAGAGGGTGCACTCACTCCACACACAACACCTGGCACTGGTGGCAGGGGCTTATAGTTCTGGGCCCCATAATACTTAAACAATCAAAGATACAGTTCTTGTCAGGCTATCATCTCCAGGGCACTGCACAGACAGCAGACTGAAACACAACCTCTCCCAATGACCACTCCTTCATGACTGGGATCGAAAGTTATTTTGCCTAATACAAAGAAGAAAACACAGAGAGTCAAGCAAAATGAGGAAACAGAGAGAAATATGTTCCAAATGAGAGGACAAAATAAGACCCCAGGAAGAAAACCCTTAATGAAACAGAGATAAGTAATTTAACTGATAAAGAGTTCAAAGTAATGGTCATAAAGATGCTCACCAACCTTGGGAAAAGAATAGGTGAACACAGAGAGAACTTCAACAAAGGGAAGTACAAACAAGTCACAGAAGTGAAGAATACAGTAACTGAATTGAAAAATATACTAGAGGGGTTCAACAGCAGACTAGATGAAGCATAAGAATCAGTGACCTGGAAGCCAGGGCAGTGGAACTCACATAGACACAGCAACAAAAAGAAAAAAGAAGTTAAAAAAGTAAAAAATAGCTTAAGGAATGTATGGAAAAACATCAAGTGGAATGTATTTGCATTAAAAGGGATCCCAGAAGGAGAAAAGAGAGAGAAAAGGACAGAAAATTTATTTGAAGTAAGAATGGCTGAAAACTTCCCTAACCTGAATCCAGGAGGCACAGAGAGTTCCAAACAAGATGAACCCAAAGAGATCCACACCAAGATACATTACAGTCAAAGTGTTAAGAGTTAAAGGAAACGAGAGAATCTTAAAAGCAATAAGAGAAAAACAACTTGTTACATATAAAGGAACCCCCATAAGACCATCCACAGATTTTTTTTCAGCAGAAACTTTGCAGGCCACAAAGGAGTGGCATGATATATTCAAAGTGCCAAAAATCTTCCAACCAAGAATACTTTACCTGGTAAAGCTCTCATTCAGAATTGAAGGAGAGATAAAGAGTTTTCAAGACAAGCAAAAATTAAGGAACTTCACCACCACTAAACTGGACTTATAGGAAATGTTGAAGGGATTTCTCTAAGCTTAAAAAGGGGCAGTAATTAGTAACAAGAAAACAAAAGAAGGGAAAAATCTCACTGGTAAAGGTAAATATATAGTAAAGGTAGCAGACTAATCAATCATAAAGCTAATATGAAGGTTAAAAGATAAAAGTAGTAAAAACAACTAAAACTACAACAATTAGTAAAGGGATACACCAAATACGAAGATATAAAATGTGATGTCAAAGATAAACAATGTGGGAAGGGGGAGTAATAATGTGGATTTTTAGAATGTGTTCAAACTTAACTTGCTATCAACTTAAAATAGACTGGTATATACATAGACTGATATATGTGAGCCTCATGGTAACCACAAAGCAAAAACCCATAGTATCAAAAGAAACACAAAAAATAACTAGAATAGAATCTAAACATAACACTAAAGAAAGTCATCAAACCACACAGGGAGAGAGCAACAAAAGAAGAAAGGAACACAGAGTAACAACAAAATAGCCAGAAAACAATTAGCAAAATGACAGTAAGTACATACCTATCTATAATTACTTTAAATGTAAATGGACTAAATTCTCCAATCAAAAAACTCAGTTGCTGAATGGATTAAAAAAAATAAGAATTATTTATTTGCTGCCTACATGAGACCCACCTCAGATCTAAAGACATACACAGACTAAAAGTGAAGGAATGGAAGAAGATGTTTTATGTAAATGGAAACCAAAATAAAGTTGGAATAGTATCAGATAAAATAAACCTTAAAACAAAGACTATAATAAATGACAGAGATCAGCATTACATGATGAAGGGGTCAATTTAACGAGGAGCTATAACATTTGTAAATATGCATGTACCCAACATAGGAGCACCTAAATATATAAAGCAAATATTAACAGACCTAAGGGGGAAATAAACAAGAATGAGATAATAATAGGGGACTTTAATACCCCATTTACATCAATGGACAGTTCATCCAGAAAGAAAATCAAAAAGGAAAAACATCTGCCTTAAATAATACATTAGATCAGATACACTTAATAGATATATACAAAACATTCCATCCAAATGCAGCAGAATACACTGCAAAAGCAGTTATAAGAGGGAAGTTCATAGCAATACAGGCCTACTTCAAGAAACAAGAACACAACAAAGAGTAGCGCCCACTCGCTGCAACTAGAGAAAGCCTAAGCACAGCAATGAAGACCCATCACAGCCAAAAATAAATAAATAAAATTTAAAAAAATTAATAATAATCAGTGGTGAAAAGCTGAAAGCTTTTCCTCTAAGATCAGAAAAAAAGACAAACGATGCCCACTTTCACTACTTTTATTCAGCACAGTATTGGGACTCCTAGCCACAGCAACAAGGTAAGAAAAAGAAATAAAAGGCATTCAAATCAGAAAGGGAGAAGTAAAACTGTCACTGTTTGCAGATGACATAATACTATTTATAGAAATCTCTAAAGTTTCCACCAACAAAAATCTTAGAACTAAAAACTACATTCAGTAAAGCTCTGTGATGCAAAATCAACATACAAAAATCTTTGATGTTTCTATACACTAATAAGGAACTATCAGAAAACAGATATTAAGAAAACAATCCCATTTACAATGCATTCAAAGAGAACAAAATACTTAGGAATAAATTTAACCAAGAAGGTGAAAGAACTGTACACTGAAAACTATAAGACATTGATGAAAGAAACTGAAGAAGACACAAATAAATGGAAAGATTTTCCATGCTCATAGATTGGAAGAATTAACATTGTTAAAATGTTCATACTACACAAAGCAATCTACAGATTCAATGCAATTCCTATCAAAATGCCAATAGCACATTTCACAGAACTAGAACAAATAAATTTAAAATTTGTATGGAACCACAAAAGACTCTGAATAGCCAAAGCAATCTTGAGAAAGAGGAGCAAAGCTGGAAGTGTCACAATCCCTGATTTCAAACTATACTACAAAGCTATAGTACTCAAAACAGTATGGTATTGGTATAAAAAGAGACATACAGATTAATGGAATAGAATAGAGAGCCCAGAAATAAACTCACACATATATGGACATGTAACTTATGACAAATGTACCAAGAACATACACTGGGGAAAGGCCTCTCCAATAAATGTTCTTGGGAAAACTGGACAGCTATATGCAAAAGAATGAAACTAGAACACTATCTTACACCATAATTAACTGGAAATGTATTGAAGACTTAAATATAAAATCTGAAACCATAAAATTCCTAGACGAAAACATAGACAGTAACATTTTTACATTGGTCTCAGTGATGTTTTTTCCAATCTGGCTCCAAAGGTAAGGGAAACAAAAGCAAAAATAAACAAATGGGACTATACTATACTAAAAAGCTTCTGCACAGTGAAGAATACCATCAACAAAACAAAAGGAAACCTACTGAATGGGATAAGATATTTGCAAATCATATATATGATAAGGGGTTAATATCCAAAATATATAAAAAACCTACACAATTCAACAACAACAAAAATAGGCAGATGATCTGAATAGACATTTTTCCAAAGAAGACATACAAATAGCTAACAGACACATGAAAAAATCGTTAATTATCAAGGAAATGCAAATCAAAATCACAGTGAGATATCACCTCATACCTATTCGAATGGTTATTATCAAAAAAACAAGAAAGGGCTTCCCTGGTGGTGCGGTGGTTGAGAATCCGCCTGCCAATGCAGGGGACACGGGTTCGTGCCCCGGTCCAGGAAGATCCCACATGCCGCAGAGAAGCTGGGCCCGTGAGCCATGGCCGCTGAGCCTGCGCGTCTGGAGCCTGTGCTCCGCAACGAGAGAGGCCACAACAGTAAGAGGCCCGCGTACCGCAAAAAAAAAAAAAAAAACAAGAAAATATAAGTGTTAGGGAGGATGTGGATAAAAGGGAACCTTCATACACTGTTGGTAAGAATGTAAATTGGTGCAGCCACTATGGAAAACAGTACAAAGAGTCCTCAAAAAATTAAGAATAAAGCTGCCATTGATCTACCTATTCCACTTCTGGGTATTTATGCCAAGAAAATGAAAACACTAGTTTGAAAAGACACATGCATACCTACGTTTATTGCAGCATTATTTATAATAGCCCAAATACAGAAACAACCTAAGTTGTCCATCAATTGATGAATGGATAAAGAAGACCTGACAGATATATGAAAATGGAATACTATGCAGCCATAAAAAAGAAATAAATCTTGCCATTTGCAACAATATGAATGGATCTTGAGGGTATTATTCTGAGTGAAATAAGTCAGAAAAATAAAGAAACACTGCTTTCTTCACTTATTTGTGGTAGCTAAAATACAAACGAACAAACAAAACAAACTCATAATTACAGAGAACAGTCTGGTGGTAATTAGAGGAGAAGGGGGTTAGGGAGACGGCAAATGGATGAGAGGGATCAATTATATGGTGATGGATGGTAGCCAGACTCATGGTGGTGATCCCTTTGTAGTACATACAAATATTGATTTATAATGTAGAATACCTGAAATTTATATAATGTTATATACCAATCTTACCTCATTTTTTTAAAAAAAAGAACCAAAAAAAGTAAAGAAGTACTAAGTATAAATGGAAAATCTTAATTTTGTAAACAGAAGACAAAAGAGCAAGGAAATCACTAAATAAATGCATAACCATAATAGTCAGAGGTCAAATACTGGCAGGAATTTCAACTTGGGCTGTGCAGGAGGCATGGGGAATGGGAGAGGTGGGTAAAATGATGTGTGTAAAGGTGTAGGAGAGAAAATGAACAAGTCACGTGAGCAAAGCCACATTTGATTTGTTGTTGAAGTAAAGAACTAAGAACTGAGATGCTCAAGAAGGTTAAGAAAAGACAATTGGAAGGGACCTATGAAGACCAGACAAAGGAATGTAGGCATTGATATTAATTCACTAGTTTTTCACTCATTCATTCATATGTTCAGTAAATATTATGAGCTAGGTACTCTAGTAGCCAAAGATAAATGAGTTATGATCACTAATCTTAGATCTCATTGTTTTTTAGTGTTCCCATAAACACCCCAATACATTATAGTTTTTAACAGATGTTTATGCTACCAGAAATGCAAAGCCAGAAAGGAGTTAATTTGCATGCAGAGAAGGGTATAAATGAGGAGAAGATGAAGGGATCTGGCAAGACTTTAAAACATGACTTCTGATCAGATTCTTCAAGGATTTTCTGTTTTTAACCACACAGGCAAAGGAAGGAAAGACATTTCAGTCAAGGAGAAGAATATTGATTCACTATTCATTGGTTCAACATCTGCTTTGTGTAGGCGTTTTCGTAAAGTACTCTGTGTTTGTCTCACTACAAGCCTAATAAGTGTATATTTATCAAGTATGTTCCAGCTACCCGGCACTATGCTAGACTTGGATTATATAATAGACAAGATATCCCCCCTTACCTCACTTTATAGCTGGGGAAACATGAGAGGCTTAATTAAACAAGTAATTACAGTCAATTATGATCAATGTTCTAATAAGGGAAAGTGGGCTGTTATGTCAGAACATAGAGAAGGCACCTAATATAACCAAGGGATGAGAAGGAATCCTGCCCAGAGGAAGTTACATTTAGTTGAGATCTAAAAGCTAAATAAGAGTTAGCCAAGTGAAGAGGAAAGGGAGGATGATTCCAGGGAGAAGGTCTAACGTGTACAAAGACTTGGAAGTAAGAGAGTATACGATGTTAAAGAAAAGGGAAGAAGTTCAGTATGGCTAAAGCATGGAAGGGAGAAGGCCAGAAGGAAAGTAGAGGAACATGCAGCTGGGGAAAAGGCAGGAGCCAATTTCAGTTTAATTTTTATCCTAAAATCTGTGGAGAACCTTTGAAATGCTTTTAAAAGGAGGGCCTGACAAACTGTGCATTCTAAAACATAGATCATGTGACAAACAGAAGGATGGAAAAGAAGCAGGCTCCAAGGCAGGGAGATTAGGTCAGAAACTCTTATAGGAATCCAGGAGAAAGACAATGGTAGTTTACTAGGTTCGTAACAGTAGAGCTAGAAAGTCTTGGGCATATATAAGAAACATCTAGGGTAATGATGTAATCTGATTTGGGGCTGTGTATGAAGAAAGAAGAGTTGAGGATTACTGTGAGGTTTTTGGTTTCCAGTTCCGGCAAATGGACAAATAGCAGCGCCCTTCTGTGACAGAGGGGACACAGGCTTTGCAAAATCATTGTGAATTAAAAAGAATCACAGAGGTAGGGAACCAGACTCACTTAGCATAGTAAGAAATGGAGCTTTACCTGGAGCTCTGATATTTGGTTTAACTTGAGACTGCACAGGCCTTTCAACGTCAATGCAAAAGCAGCAGATTGAAAGTCAGAATCTGCCAGATTCTGAGCAGGGCTTGAAATGATCTTGATCTCATATAGAAAGATAACCCTGGAGACAGTGTGAATGGAGGATTGAAAGAGAAAATGGCCAAAGATGAAGTAGGAGATTCTTCAATTGTGCAGGTAAGCAATAATAAGGTCATAAACTAAGCCTGCCATGGCGGGAATCCAGAGGAAGGAACAAAGAGATTTAGAGGAAAGAATTAATAGATTTTGATGATAATTACATATGAGGGGGTAAGGGAAAGAGAGGTGCTGAAGACCAACAGATATTCTCGTTTGAGAGACTATAGGAGTAACAATTCTATTGATGGAGGCCTCAATGCTCTTTGAGAAGGGGAAGGGTTCGAGAGAAAAAAAATAACAGGTTGGGTTAGGACATGTTAAGTCTGACATACCCGTGGGACACAGAAAGCACTCAATAATATTTTTGTAATCATAAGATATGTCTGGAGTTTAAGAGCGAGGTGGGGAATGGGAGACATGGTCCTGAGAGTCATCAGCATCTATTTCAGCCAAGGGAATGGATGGTAATTGCCCAGGGAAGTCATATCTAGGGTGTTGTGGGTGGAGGTAGGTGATTGAAATGGCAGCCACTCTAGCCTCTAAAGCTGGAGACCCACTGAAAGACAAAAAGATTTCATGACGCTTGACATGTCTATCTGTTAGAAGAACTGAAAACTGACAAGCTGGTGAAAGGGAGACCAATTCGAAAACTCTAAGAGCAGACCAGTCCCAATATACGGTCAATTTCAACTCCAGCATGAATAACACTTAATGAGGACATAAGTGATGATAGGTCTTTGACCATGATGAATAATAAATATGTCAATTTTTGGTTTCTTTCTTCACACAATTATTTTTCCCATAAGTTGGACTGTTGGGGTTTTTTCCCCTAATTTTTATTTATTTATTTATTTATTTATTTATGTCTGTGTTGGGTCTTCATTTCTGTGTGAGGGCTTTCTCTAGTTGCGGCAAGCGGGGGCCACTCTTCATCGCGGTGCATGGGCCTCTCACTGTCACGGCCTCTCTTGTTACGGAGCATAGTCTCCAGACACACAGGCTCAGTAGTTGTGGCTCACGGGCCTAGTTGCTCCACGGCATGTGAGATCTTCCCAGACCAGGGCTCGAACCCGTGTCCCCTGCATTGGCAGACAGACTCTCAACCACTGCGCCACCAGGGAAGCCCCTGGACTTTTTTTTATTGAATAAAAAATACTAGATAAAAAGTGACTGTTCAGTCACTAGTAGAGTCAAGAATAACAGTAACTATTATTAGTTGGGCAAATGGGCCAGAAAGAATAGAAAAAGAACTTATAGTAAATTTGGCTGTTTGACTACTCAACTGAGAACCTGTCATAGGTCATCAATTTAAGGGCGCCTGCAGCAGTGTTCAGCTCCAAACAAGGTCAGTAAAAAATGGCAAGTGCACAAGCAAAGAGACTCCACCTATTCATGCATAATACGCATTCCATAGCTATTTGGAGACTCTTGGGACTGCTCTGGTGTTTTAGTTTATAAGTCCTGGCTAGCATGTGTATGACATGATGACATGTCAGTGCATACGAAATGTCACTGTAAAACACTAGTTTTGAATTTAAACAGGCATCTCATTAAAATGAAAAATATACTGTAAACTTTATAAAGAACATAAGCCTCTGTCTGATTTCTCATATCTTAGGAAATGCCATAAACAGAAAGATATTTGTTTATATCCATGGCCAGGTATCCAACTAAGTACTGTATAATGGAGTGAGTCATTTCCCTGTAAGCAATGATTTTAAATATACTGTAATTACCATACTGCCCATGTCACAAGAAGAAAACAAAACATCTGAGTAACATTACTGTACCTTACAAACTGTCAAACGTTCATCAATAATTTCATTGCACACTGGTAATGACCATTCAGCGCTTTTACTATTACAGACCTGCCAGCTTGATCTGAACAGAAGAGAAAACTTAGTAAGCTTAAGTGTTGGGTTCATAACTAGCTTTATCCCTACAATCCAGGCAAAACCCAGAAGTCTATATTTTAATTGGGTTGTTAATGTATTTGAAAACAATATTTCTAATGAGATTTTTTCCAAACTCAGAAAAAATGAGAGGGAAAAAAGTTATCTTTCAAAATATATTACTAGTTAGTATTGGGGGGGGGTTAGAAAACAATTACCTATCTAGTGTAAGTCAACTTAACATTCTCCTAAAACTAAGATTTTCTTCAGTGAAAAAGTACTTGGAGGAAATGGCAGAAGGAGGTGGATTAACAAGCTAGAATAGAATAAATGGTTATTTTAATTTGTTAGGGCTGCCATAACAAAATGCCACAAACAAGGGGCTTAAGTGACAGAAATTTATTGTCTCATGGTTAATGGAGGCTAATAATCCAAAACCAAGGTGCCAGCAGGGTTGGTTCCTTCTGAGGCCTATAAGGGAAGCATCTGCTCCAGGCACCTCTCCTTGGTTTGTAGATGCATCTCTCCCTATGTTTCTTCACATCATCTTCCCTCTATGAATGTATCTGTGTCCAAATTTCCTTTTTATAAAGACACCAGTCTTAGTGAATTAAGGCCCACCCTAATGACTCATGTTAACTTGATTACCTCTATAAAGACCTATCTCCAAAAAAGGTCATATATTAAGGTACTGGAGGTCAGGACTCCAACATTTTTTGGGAGGGAGAAACAATGCAATCCATAACAATGGTTAAATAATGCTTTTTTGGAGAGTAAATGAATGGCTTTAAGTCCATCCATTTACCTGTTATTTGCTGTCAACTATCCCCAGGTAATAAGATAAAAGAGAGACAAATTAGAGATACATTACCAGAGAGCTCAGTTGCTGAGAGAAGCAGATTGGTATGCCAGTCCAGTTCCTTCTGTACAGAAGTATTAACAGGAAATTTTTTGTAGACCCACCCCATTAATGCCTCAGTAAAGCTGACTAAGAAAAATATCATCTAAATGCTTAGCCATCCTATATCACTTATGACCATTACAATCACCAAATTTTTAAGTTCTAGTAATATGGAACCATTGAATTCTACATTTAAATTTCTCTATCAATGACATTCTTAGGCACTCTAAGAAAGTACCACCTCTAGAAAAATATCTTCCTCTCTAAAGCTGAACAACAGAATGATACTCCAATAATCAAATTAAGATGAATCTGGCTTTGCAACTGAGAAATTCTAAAGAGACTTAGACTCTTTAATCCACTGACCTAGGCTCACAAAGAGGTTTATTCTGAGGAAAGGCAATAATCTTACTACAATGTTGCCACCACAGAGGCCTGATTACTATTTCCTGCTCCCCTGAATCTTCCTGACAAACACAGAAAATGAACTCTCTTCCAAAGAAATAACTCAATACATGTAAAAAGATGTCCATCTGAGAATTATTTCTAGTAGCAGAACTTTAAAGGCAACTCAGTATCAATCAGTAGCTCAATATCAGTCATTATTACATTATATTTACTCTATGAAGGATTACTCAATTATCAAAAGTAGTAAACATAAAGATTATATAGTAGTCTGACCACGTGATACTACAATGAAACACACAGGTGGCAGCTCCATTCATGCCCACAGAGTTTTCAATCAACTTTTGAGTGTCCTTAAGGAGACAACCAGGGATCACCAGATGATAGAAAATTTTCTAACATAAAAGGCATAGCTCACAAAGAGAGGGAGAAGAAACTTCTTGAAGGAAAGAGACTCTCGAAGAAGAAAACCTCAAATAAAAGCTATCATTTATATCCTTAGTGAGATATGGAAAGATAATAGCAACCACAAAATAAGAATAAATATTATTGTAAAAAATGTAAAGAAAAAAATGCATTTGAAGATCTTGAAATTAAATTCTAAGGTCAAAGAAACAATAAACTCAATAGAATAGTTGGAAAAATAAGAAAATCTCCAAAAAGTAAAGCAAAAAGACAGCAGTGGGGAAAAAAGGAGGAAACATTAAGAAAGTTAGAGGATAGTTCAGGAGGTCCAATATCAGATAATAAGAGTTCCAGATAGAGATGACAGAGAAAATGAGGGAGAAATATTATTTAAAAAATCAGAAAAATATCCCAGATTTGAAGGGTAGAAGTTTCACAAACTGAAAGAGTTTGTCCAATACCCACCACAATAAAAGAAAATGAATTTACAGTACAGCACATTATTATGAAATTTTGGAACACTATAGACAAAAATAAAGACCTAAAAGTTCCAGAGAGAAAAAAAATCAAGTTACGTGCAAAATATCAGGAATCAGAATGGCATTAAATTTTTCAAAAACAACAGAAGCTGAAATATAATGGAGCAATAACTTCAAATTTCAGAAGATGACTTCCAACCTGGAATTCTATATCTAGCTAAAATAGCCATAAATATGGGGGTCAACTCTAAAGATCTTTTCAGGCATGCAAGATACCTCTGATTTGGGTTCCCTCAGAAACAATCCCTGAGATGAGGGTTTTGGTGCAAACAGTTTATTTGCAGGTGATCCCAGGGAGCACTAGCAGGGGAATGGAGAATTCAGGCAAGGAAGAGAGGGGAGCAAGAAAAGCATATTTTATTGAATAGATCCCCTCTATGAACAACTGGGACTCCATCCTCCTGAGAAACAGCAGGAGACAGGTAGAACATGCATCTTAACCATCCTTGCCAAGGGGTGAAAAAGCTGATCCATCATTGCCCGAGAGCCTCTCCTGTGTATGAACAAAGAGAAACCCTTTGATGGAGAGCCAGAAGTGCTTGTAGTCATATCCAGCAACAGATATGGAATTTTGAATATCAAAACAATCCAGAGAGGGCACCAACAATATCCACTAACGGTTGCAAAACACTTACTATCTCATGAAGTTATAGAAGGAGGTGCTTTTGTCAAAATGATGGAGTACACCAGAAAAGGGAAAGGCATTTCATGCAGGAAACAGAAGATGCAACTCAGGAGAAAGGTGAAGGGTTCTGCTTGGTATGATGGTAAATGGAGATCAAGATGAGAACTAGACAGCAACCAGCTGAGCGTTGAGGAGATCAGTGAACTCCAGGACAGATGTCCCCAAGGACATGAAATTGATATAATATCTGATGTGTTTCATCAGAGGAGATTAAGATTAAGAAAATTTAGGGAAACATTAAAGGTAAATAAGGGATAAGTACATAGAAAACTAAGAAAACAAAATAGCAAGATAGTTATTAACCTAAGTGAAAAGCAAAAAGTTATGCAAGAAAAAAATAATCATAGCATGTTACATGAATGAGGTACTGTTCCACATTTCTTTCTCTTGACAACTTATCATATCTGTATTGACCACATTTTGTACAGTCACATATCCTTCATAAGAATGCATTATAATTCATGTAACACATTTCAGTTATCTCTGTTTTCTCTATTACAAATAATGCTAGAATGAACATCTTTGAACTTTTCTATAGGATAACTGAAATTTTCTGTATGATATATTACTAAGACGAAATTTCTGGGTCAAACAGTATACATATTTAAAGTTTTGATGGTGTTTTTTGTTTTTTGCCAAATTCTTCTCCAAAAATTTCTTTTCAGTTCATACTCCCACCAACAGTGCACAGTCCTTTTTTCCATATCTTCTTTTACAGTAGATATTATCAATATTATCAATCTTTTTGTGTTTTTTTCCTTTTTGACAATTAAAATTAAAAGAATAAGAGAGGAGAATTTGTCTTTTTTTCTTAATTTTACATATGTATTATTTTAATTTTGTTTCAATGCACTATTTTTAAATTAACACAAATATGCTAACACAATTGATTCATTTAATTGAATCTTCAGACTATACAGACAAATTTTTCAAAATAGTGTTCTAAAGACAGGAGTTGTCCTTAATGCTGAATTATTTTACTCTGTAAAAATTCACAGTCTATTCTGTCATCTATAAGACAGCTGCCAAATAACCAATATAGTTATCAAGAGATTATCTTTGATATTTTAAAGGATCCATATATCTTACACTGTTCATTAATCTCTAGGTACCCAGTGTTGTAAATCCCAGATCCTTCAACCAAGAAGGGTGTGGATGTAAGGAAAAGAGAAAGATATAATTCACCTTTCTCAAATGAAATATAGGACTATTAATGAAAATTAGTGACAGTAAACGGGGAATCATATTAAATTGTGTAGATTGATGATCATTTCTTAATCTGTTCAGCCTCTTAGTTCTGTACTAAAGATTCTGTCATCCACAGGTGTAGACCCAGCTTATGGCATAGGATTTTATACACTGTCTCCTAAATTTCTAAGAATAGCCACTCAACTTTCTCTGGTATTAAAAACCTGTATAATTAAAACAAGTAGCTATTTGCTTGAATTGGGCATTTTTCCGAAAGGACGTGAAGCTAATTATTTTGTCCTAGGTATACAAAGATGGATCTAGTGTTTTATCACTTTCACAAAACCATGGACCATCCTCCACCAAAAAACCCAAAAAAACTTAACAGAGTAACTTAATAGCAGAATGTCACTAAACTTTAGTCTTTTTAAATAACTATTGGCTATCAAACTAAGTAATTTAAGCAAAAATAAATCATATGTATTTGGCCATTTTTTTTCCAAATTAACTATTTCAAATTTTAAAGTCTCAAAAATCCTAACAGAGATTCTGAATTCATGAGCATTCCAATTGTGACTTTAGAATAGTTGTGGTTCTAATCATTGTTTTGAAATGTGTTCTGCTGATAACCTCTTCAACAAGATTCAAAATATAATCTGGCACTGTTTGCATTGGGTATATGTAGGGAATAAAGGAGCAGAGCAACTTCTCTGCCCATGCAGTAAACCTTGCATCATTTCATTATTAAAGGGATGCTGTTGAATAAAAATGCATGGACACAGAAGACAGAGGCATGGGAAGAATATAAACTGGAAACTTGGATACTGCAAAGAATCACAAAGCACATGAGGGCCGGGAAGTGCTTTCCCATTCTCAATGGCCAGACCTGTATCGGAATATTCATTCCATCCTGGACTCCACAGGAACATAGCGATGTTGGAGAAAGCTGGGAGATGAGCCCTCACAATGATTAAGGGGTTGGACTAAGAAAGAAATGAACAGATTGCTAAACTTGGAAAAGGTGGGAGCTCTATTTAAAAATGGCTTCCATGTAATGGGACCAATTAATAGACAAAAATAGAAACTCGGCTGCTTTTCATTCCCACTGTGAGCAGAGTAAGAGAAAACAGGTGGAACTAAAAATGAGGGTTAAGGCTGCCAACAGTTTAGCAAGTCAGGAGCAGCAGTGTGTATAGCAACCAGTTATGATATTTCATTCCACACAATCTGTAAAGTAGGGCAGTGGTGGAGGTAAATGTGTCATCACCACCAGAAGCTAAAACAATGAGTGTTTGGAGGGAGGGAGGAAATATTCCTAAAGTCACCAAGCCTAAATCCCCATTCCAGACCATCACAATAACTTAGGTGGCAATCCTAATGGATAAATTAAAATAGGCCTGGGGCTAAGCTGCCTGGGTTTGGCTTTTCCGTACTAGCTTTGTGTCCTTAGACAAGGTGCTTTATCTATCTGTTCTTCCATTTCCTCATCTGTAAAAAGGGGGAATTCATCGTGTTTACCTTATGGAATTTTTGAGAAGATTGATGGGTTTAATGGTGGGGTGGGGGAGAGGAGGATACTCTTGTATTTGTTACTATTACTAATCCTCAATCAGAAGGCATGCAAGTTGAAGGAATGTATTTTGGGTAAGGATTAATTGATTTAGCTTCACATTCTAATATTTATAACTCTCTCTTCACCAGCATTGGCAGGAAGTATGCTAATTGTAGATATTTATTTTGCTGATGATGACTCTGAGGCAGACACCATGAGACTCACAGGTATGACTCATGCAAAATACTTTCACATATATCGAATACTTAGAATTTAATTGTCTAATTCTTTACGACTGGTGACCTGTGTTTATTTTATACAATAATTCTTTCTTTATAAGATATTATATTAACTAGGACATTAATTTCTAGTCATAATATGTAATAAAGGTCACTTAATACATAATATATATCACTTAATCAAAGGCTGACTACAGACCCAGAGTAGTTAGGCCTGGCCCTCAGCCAACTACCCTGTATATTCCCCTTTGCTGCTTTGTGACTGATGCCAAAGCAGTTTCTTCTTTCAGTAGAGAAAATGCCTACCCACAATTTTGACCAGGTTGCCTAATGCAAAAATCGGTTAAGGAAAACAACAACCAATATAAAAGGGCTTTATGGATTTGGGGAAACTAACTCTTTTGATGTATTTATTAAAAAGCTATGGATAGGCATGGCTTAGGAAAAAAAAAGAAAAAGAAAATCCCTCCGGCAATTTTGTGTCACACCTCTAAAAGACCATAATCTAATGCAAAATGGTAGGACTGTGTTGGGTAATTAAAACTACTTTAAGACTCTTGATATTTAGGTCATTAAGAACAGAAAAATAATGTAACCTACATTCCTTTTGTCTGTCAGTTTGCTGTGTGATTATGTCAATTGTTCAATCCAGATTTAAAGTAAATAAATCCTATTCTATTGCACACCTACTCTGCACACAGAAATGGAGTATTCATACCTTTATGGTAATGATTTAGAAGCTGTTCTGCTCATATGCACAAACACACAAACACTTCTCTATGCGATTTTCCTTTTCATAATTATATGAAAAAATAAGTTTAAGAAAAGTGTCTTACGATTAGGCAAAAATGTTACATAATTTGAAGTAATTTTGGTAGACTGAAGATCTGAATGAGAGCTAATGAATCCAACATCTTTATTTTTAAGCAAAAACAGTCCTTGGCTTCTGTTAGTTGACCAAAGTGGTGGAGATGAGCCATACCAGTAACAGATAACCCCTCCTGGATGAAGAGAACTGAGTTCTTAGGTATCTGAGCCCAGATCTGTCCCTGAATACCACACAGCAATAGAGAAACCTGGGTGGTGCTCTATTTACACACCTAAATTACATAACTCTGAAGATGAGCATTTAAAATATATTTATAGAGGTGAACATAACTTTCAATAATACTTTCACCCAGCTCTCTCAGTCCAGTGAGACTGAGATTTATTTCTACGTTTAGAAATACTCCTTCAGAGAGTTTAACATGTACTTTTCTTTAATGTAGTAAATGATACCGTGAATCAGGCCAAGAGACAAAAGTTGATGAAAAATATTTTCAACACATATGACGGACAAAAGATTAGTATCCTTCATATACTCAGAGCTTCTATACATATGATAAGTAACATAATAAAAAAATTGGCAAATGATGTAAAGTGATATTTAATATAAGAATAAACATGTATAACCAATAATAAAGTCATGAAAAGATACTCAATCTCACTAGCTGTCACTGAAATGCAAACTGAAACAATGAGATGCCATTTTTCAAACATCAGATCAATCAAAAAAATTATGTTATAATAACCAGTGCAGGTGACAATACAGAAAACCTAACACTCTCAAGAATCACTGATGAGACCAACTATGATCAATTATAACATACTTTTTGGAAAGTACTCCAGCAATATTTACTGAAAATTTTAAAATACAAATCTGCAACCCAGCAAAGCACTTTGGGAAATCTGTGCTTGGAGTGGGTATTTGTCATCTCAAGTTCCTGGTATTCATTCCCTTTTGTCAATAACTTCACCCCAATTATTCTGTGGATAACCACACTTTCTTTGTTTTCAATCCATGTTTTTTGGTAAGGCTAGTAGCCTCACACTCAGGTCCAGATGGGAGCATGTGGCCTATGCTCAGCCATAGAATACTGGCTCCTGACCACAGTGACTGGTTCAGGGATGAGCCACTAGGCCAATGAAAGCCCTACCAAGGATTTCTAATAAAACTACTGGGGGGAAAAAAAAACTCTCTTAGCACTGTTGAATGAGATTTAAGACTGGAACTGATGACAGCTATTTTGTCAGTAAAAGAGGAAAGACAACCTGAGAAGTAAGCTTACAGAAAAGAAAGCTCAAACAAGAACCAGTAGGAGACAGAATCCTGAAGACATCATTTCAGTCCCTGGATCTAACAGCACCTGAAGCCCATAGTCATCTGGACTTTTCAACTACCTAAGCCTCTTGAGCTGAATTGATATTGAGCATCCTTTCTATGGAATATAATGCAACTTTTTAAAAATAAGGCAATAGAGCTACACATATTTTAAAAAGTTGGAAAATGTTTTCTTTATAGAGCTAGATAGTAAATATTTTTGGCTCTGCTGACAAAAGAGGTCTGTCACAACTACTTAGCTCTGTCTTTGGAGTGCAAGATAATTACAGACAATGCACTTAGCATGGCCAGATTTGGCCTGTGAACCATAGTTTGCTTACCCTTAGCCTAGGAGAATGTCCATGATAAATCATTACAAGAAAAATGATGTCATTTTAATCAAAGAATTTATTTAAAGAACAACCTGCATATAAGTATATATTTAAAAGTACAGTGAAAACAATGGAATAATATATATCAATCTGTTATCTCTGATTACCTCAGGTGGGGTACGAGGGGGTTTCAGAGGAGGATTTGAGAGAGATTTAAATTTGAATCCTTTTCTTTCTACATCTCTATATTATTTGACTTGTTAAAATGAGAATACATTACTTTTTTTAATTTAAAAACATCTAATGACATCAAAGAAGAAGGAAGGTATCAAACAGCTTTAAAGAAATGTAGTCCCTAAATATTCATTTAGCATCATAATTAGGCTAGAATTAGGGAAACTCCTGAATATCCAAACTGCCAGCACCTTTTAGCACAGGGCAACCAGCCTCAGTTTAACAGACCCATTTTATAGATAAGGCCTGAAGAGGTAGGGTGCTTTGCTGAAGTCACAGAGCCAATTAGCAGCAGAGCCTCATCTAGAAATGAAGCCTTCCAACTACCAGCCAGATTCTTCTCTCTTCACATATTACAGGTCCATAGATGCTGTTACCCTTTCTCATCTGACGTTAATGCATAGAAAATAGATGCCTCTCTTAATATAACATCATGAATATGTTTACAGCATCCAGCTCCAAGCAGCTCTGCCTTCAAAGATTTTTGCACCACAGTCAGGATTTCTCTTCTGTAAATTGTTAGCACTATTTTTAGGAGCGCTTTTCTCTGGCAGATCCAGGCGCTCTCGCATTTGAGCCTGTCATCTCTTCAGTGTGTATTTAGTAGTTTCAGCGCTCTGCTCACTGTTTGCATATCATGACACCCGGGCAGAGTTCAGCAATACAGAACATCTTATCCATTTCCTCTTAATCCATTTTAAATTCATCCTGAGCCCATCAGAGCAGGAGATGGAATGAGAGTTTTATAATTACCTTTTGCAAACAGAACATTAAATTATTATACAGTGGAATCCTCTAGTTTCTTGGACATAAGATGGCCTTCTCTTGCTAGTGAATGAATGTGCCTATCTCTGTAAGTACACATATGTACTTTGGAAATCAACCCTGTTAGCTTGAAGTTATTGATCAATTTTAGTAGATTACTGCAATAGATTCTTAAAGTGCTTTAAGATTAGGAGATGTGCTTGGCTTTCTTCTGTCATGTATCTCAAAGGAAAACCATGAGACGAGACACACAATGAAAAACAGCAGGTAATGCCATATGAAACTCCTTATTAAAAACATAAAGTGCCTTTCACTCCTGCTTTTATTAAGTCTACTTTTCAAGCTAAATGGGGGTTAGGTGAGGCGATTATAATACAAGTCACATCTAACTATTTCATTATCCATGTCCTACAGCAAGATAGCCCCCAGAATACCTTTGAAAGCTCCAGAGTGATGGCAGCAGGTTGAATATAATGAACAATGTTACAAATGCGGACATGAGAAGGCAGGACTAGTGGGGATGGAATCTCCTATAAATTGTGAGGCTGTAATTACTGAACACTGGCTAGGTCTCAGGTGACTTTGAACACTGGAAACCATCTTTAGCAGATTATATTTTTCTCAGCTAGTTAAAATGAAGCTAGTCAGAAGGACTGAAATTTATAAGGCATAATAGTGTATGTCTTACCAAGCAAAGGTATGGTTGGCTTTTATTACTCTAATTTTTGTCTAGTTTCTAAGACCATTCCACTGGGCATCGTGCACCTGAATTAAAATTAGATTGAAAAATATTTTTATATTCTTCTATCCTAGGGTTAAATTGCTATAAGTTTTATTTTCAAAGAAGTGAACAGTCTAATTTTTGGTGGAGGGGACGCCAGCTTTATGAGTCAGCACTTTTTCTAAATATCTTATTTGAAAAGATCACTAAATTAAAGATGGAAGGAAGGGAAACACATGAAGAGAGAGGCAAGGAATGAGTGGGAAAGGGGAAAAAGTACAAATGATAGTTACAATGAAACGTTGTGATGGAAACCGGCATAATCAGATCCATTTCCTTGATTCACCTTATCCATTTAACCCAAAACAACAAGAAAAATGAACGCTGCCCACTTTAATCTATTTTGATCCCTAGTCCAAATTTTAGAAGGCAGGGGAGTTAGTACAGATTTATTAACGAGCTTGAATTAACTCTGTTAGCTGGCCTCACGCATGGATAAACCAGAATGCAGGTGAGCATAAACCTGTTTTCTTGCCCTGGATCTTACCTGGATAAAATTCAATTCATTTCAATTCAGAGAACACAGCTCAGGCAAGACCACACCCAGCAGGACAAACGCAGGCCTGCTGTAAATCACAAAACAGCCTCTACCCTTATCACCCATCCTTTGGTAATATGGGAATCTGGTTAAAGAGAACACCATAGCATGGAGAGGAATGTCACAAAAAGCACAACCTAAGGAGGACATGTGGAAGAGGGTGCTGTTACGAGGGAGTTAGTCCCAGGCCACCAATCCCTCACTGGTCCCTGTGAGCAGCATGGAAAGGCAAATCACCATCTTCATTCATTGCCTTTGCTTTGGCATCCCCTGATGCTGTCACCTCAGTTTCTCCTCCCACCTTCTGTTCCCTCAGTTACTGCCCCTGGCCCAGAGCCTGAGGTCCCAGGCATGGGCCCAGCTGACCACAGCCCAGTGGTGCATCCCCACTTCTGTTAGTTGCTAAGGTGACAGTGCCCAGCCACACAATGACACAAAGAAGCAGTAGGCAAGTGAGCATAGGTGTGCCAGCTGGTAGGGGTTCTCCCTCACATGGTCTTACAAATGGTGTCAGTGTCCAGATGACTTCAGCCCATCCCAGAGGTGCTCTGTGACAGTCCCCACACAGGCCTACGCCTTCCTGCATCTCTACCGGTGGGGGTAGGTTCTCTGGCTGAGGAGAAAACTTAGTCTGGGCTCAGAGCAGGCCATGAGGTTCAGGAGTGACCCTCATGATGGGGGGTAGGAGTCAGAGGATAACCACATCAGTTTCCTCAGCCCTCAGAGCTCTAAAGGATGCTCTGCAGTCTCTCATGGGGTCCCCAGTGGGGGCCCACAGCAATGACATTCTCAGCCTTCCTGTCTTGCCTCATAATGTCCTAGGATCACTTCCTAAATAAACTACTTAACTTGAACCACTGTCTCCAGGTCCGCTTTACATGGAACACCATCGAAGAGTCTTGGCATTGCAGCTACATCCCACCCAAACTAGAGCTGCTCCTGACCCCAAAGACCCACCTCTGATCTCCCAAGGAAGCAAAAGGTGCCCTTTGTTAATCAAATTGCTACTTCTACCAGGACAAAGCCAATTGTTCCACCAGACCGGATACAGGGGAAACTGCAGCCAGCTGGGGCAGAGTAGGCTCCTCCAAAGTATCCTCTTAAGAGAGTGGTGCCTTTGGGCCCTTGCGCTAGTGCTGGCATTTCACTCCTGAGTGATGTAATCCAAAATTCACTGCACTCAGAGGGGAACAATAGATGCTGTTGAGTGACTTACAGTGTGCTGCCCTAGATTTCACTGCATTGTGAAATTTGGAAAAAGATTCGCTTTAAGCCTGAATATAAGATATGAATAATGTAACTGCACTTTATCACAATTCTGTTACTGTACCACCATAACAATCAAAAAAATAGAACCCAGTGCACCTTGCCACCCTCAGTGGCCTCCAGAAATCTAGTTTCCCATTCAGGTCCTTGTTTCTTTATTAGTAAAGTCCAAATGTAATGTTTTGCAGAATAAACATGCTATATGTGCTGAATTGAATAGATGGCCATGGGTCTTTCTCTGACTATGGTATGTGGTGAAATGGTCTATGGTGATAGACTCTGGTGGGATGTTTCTGGGTCCTGTCCATGAGGCTGAACCACTGGCTAGAAGTTCTGCCTGCAGGAAACATAAGAGTCCAAGGGGGGGCTTCCCTGGTGGCGCAGTGGTTGGGAGTCTGCCTGCTGATGCAAGGGACACGGGTTCGTGCCCTGGTCCAGGAAGATCCCACATGCCGCGGAGTGGCTGGGCCCGTGAGCCATGGCTGCTGAGCCTGTGCGTCCGGAGCCTGTGCTCCACAGCAGGAGAGGCCACAACAGTGAGAGGCCCATGTACCACACACACACAAAAAAAGGAGTCCAAGGGGATGTGTGACAGGAGCAGAAGCACTGGGGTGAGCAACCATAGGCTATGAGATGTACAACTGGGTTAGAGGAGTCAGTTCAGGAACTAGACCCAGGCCAGTTCAAAGACCCTCTCCCCTTGGGATCTAAGCAGGTTTAAGGGAGGGCTGCACTACCTGTTAATCAGGGTAAGAGGGGAGGGGCTCTCTTCCCAGCTTCATCTTCTCTGTTTCAGTAAGAAGAAAGATCCCCCTGCCCCCTGCCGTACCACAAACTCCCGATGGAATGAAGAATCAAACACTGGATTAAGGAATTACCAGAACCACTACCATTCTGAGGCTGCCATTACTGAGGATCCCTGCAAATCTGGGAAGTGGGTCAGTTTCGTCCTCAGCTTCCTCAACTACTCTTCTTTAAGGGCCCCTCCTCAAGCCTTGGCATACTCAGTGCCCCTCTACCTCATCCTTATCCCCAAGCTCCTGGATCAGGATCATAGAATTTCAGAGTTACTCACTGAGCAGCTACTAAGCTCTGTGTCAGTAAAAATACACAGTCCCTGACTTCATAGAAATTCTGTCTACTGGGGAAGACAACATTAATCAAAGGCTCACACTAATAAATGCTACATGGCACGCATGGAAGAGGTTGTGAAGAGTCTGCTGTCATAAGAAGTACAATGAGGAAGCTGCTTAACAGAAAAGTCAGAGAGAACTGAGCAGGGGATGGCTGAACTGAATTCTCAAAGAAAATTAGGTATTAAGAAGTGAAGGAGGACTTCCCTGGCGGCACAGTGGTTAAGAATGGGCCTGCCAATGCAGGGGACACGGGTTCGAGCCCTGGTCCGGGAAGATCCCATATGCCTCGGAGCAACTAAGCCCGCATGCCACAACTACTGAAGCCCGTGCGCCTAGGGCCTGTGCTCCGGAACAAGAGAAGCCACAGCAGTGAGAAGCCCGTGCACCACAATGAAGAGTAGCCCCCGCTCGCCGCAACTAGAGAAAGCTCACACGCAGCAACGAAGACCCAATGCAGCCAAACCATAACTAAATAAATGAATAAAAATTAAAAAAAAAAAGAAGTGAAGGGCTAGGAGCAGGATGTGGCATGGGGATGAAGAAGAGCATTCCACGCAGAGGTAACTACATGTGCAAAGGTCCTGTGGCTAAAGCGGTGGGAAGTCACTGAAGTGTTAAGAAGTGGCCAGAGGAGAGAGTTTGGTGGAGAAAGAACCTATTCAGACTTGTGTTAATAAGACTACATTGGCTGATGTATGAAAAGTGCCTGGAAAGAGCAAGAGGGGATGCAGACAAAGCAATGGGCAGGCTACTGCAGTGGCCTGGAAGAGGGGTTAGTGGCATGATGTAGGGGAGTGGCAATAGGGTTAGAGCCAAAAAAAAAACATTTTTGAGATAAATTAAGGAGGTAAATAATTGGGGCTTGGTGATGGATCAGAAATGAGGACTGAAAAAGAGGCAGTAGAAAGGGTTCAGGCTTGCATAACTGGGTGCATGGTGGGGCCACTCACTGAAAACAGAGAACTAGAGAAGATCAAGTTTGAAGGGGAAATTCATGAGTTTGATGTGGATATGATGAGTCTGAGGTGCCTTCTGGACATCTAAGTGGAGATGACAACTTGACAGTGAACTAATGAATCTGGAAATCATCTACTACAAGTCTTTTGAATGTTAAGAGTCTCTTCTACCACACTCCCTGTGGATGATTGCCTAACCTCATCTTGTACACTCATTCCCATAAGGCATCTCAGTCCAGTGCTAGATGGTTCTTACAGAAGGAGAGCATTTTTTATGCTACTTCCAAATCTACAAATACCACTCTTTCCCTGATTCCACCCTTCTCAGACACCCAAAGTAAAAACAGCCTAGCTTCTCTTCCATAGGATATGTAAAGGTGGTTAGCATGGATCTCCTCCCCTAGGCAATGTCTTACGGCCTGTAGATGTTCTCTGTTCTTTCATGTTTAACCTGCTCCAAAATTTCTGAGCCTCCACCATCTTAGTTGCTGTTCTCTGACTGGATTCCATTTGGTTGACCTGTTTCATAAATGTTCTGTCCCTTCCCCCCCTCACTTTGCTCCCCAGCAAGTCTGTCCCCTTAAGGCTCTGTTCTTCACAGTCATGATTTCAGCACAAGTTTAAGAGGGCACAACTATACACAAAGGCCCGGATGTTACCTTTTTTTCCAGGTGAATCACAAATATCCACAAAGAATTTGTTATAATCATCTGTAAGGAATCCTAGGGACATGATCCCCTAAATTTTCCAAACAGCCATTAGAATGTACCTGCTCAGCTGAGTCCCTTGAATTAGAGGTTCTAATTATTTGAGGAGCCTTGAACTCCTTTGAGAATCTGATGAAAGCTGTGCACCCACCCACAAAACGCATGTATGCACATCCATAAAGAATTCCACATGAGATGCAGGGGTTCAGTGTTCTTCTGAAGACTGTCTCTGGAACCAGGCTTAGAGTCGCATATTTCCATTTAAATTCCTCCTACAACATCCTCTCCCCCAACCCACTAGCATATTTACTCCATTTCTCTCAAGCTAAGGCTCCAGGCACAAAACTAAATCCATGACTATCATACAATTGGAACTCGGAGAGACAATTTCATTAGCTCTAAGAAAAGATTCTGCCTTGTTGAGCACCGTGTCACTGAAGCCCAAATCTTCTTCATGGAAAATACTAAGCAAAATCAGCTTTTTGTTTCACTCCATGCAACAAGAACCCACATATCTAAAATATCTTGTTACATTAAGTGACCTTCCCACAGCACCTTCAAGGTGTTTGAATTTCCTTGAGAACTTTTCACAGTTCTAGTTGGAGTAGAGGAGGTTTTAATTACTGAGAATTGGGTAAACATGCCTTCAGAAAAAGCTGTCTCTCTGGATAAAATCATTCAACTGGAATGAAAGCTTATTAAGACCGTGGCTACAGCTCCATTTCTTTTACAGCATGAAAAAACCAGCTGATTTCAATCTCCAGTGCCTCGATCAGATAGTCAAATAAGTTAAGTGACAAAGGAGGGTGAAAACATCTTGGAACTCTGTGAAGCATGTGTGCTAAGCATGATTACATAATGTTTTAGCAATCTACATTCACGGTTGCTTATTCACTCAGGCTGGAGGAGATTGAGAAGCTATGATTAGGGGTAATGCCTTGTATCTTTTGTTGTTGGTTTTTACAAAACATTGTATAAGCACATGTGTATGTGCATGTTCTTTTCTTCTAACATTTATTGAAGGTCTACTGTGGGCAATGTGAGGTACTCAAAGATGAATTAGATGTCATTAATGATAATCTTTTATATTCTGGTTGGGGAGATAAGACTCAAATGCAGTACAATTGTTTCAAATCAAATGCTATAGGTATTCAGAAAAGGAGAAGAGTTCTTTCACAGGAGATTTACCTTGTTTGAAAATTAGATATTCTTGGGACTTCCCTGGTGGTCCAGTGGTAAAGAGTCCGCCTTCCAATACAGGGGATGCTGGTTCAATCCCTGGTCAGGGAACTAAGATCCCACCAAGCCGTGGGGCAACTAAGCCTGGGCGCCACAACTACTGAGTTTGCACGCCTCAGTGAGAGAGCCCACGTGCCACAAACTACAGAGCCCATGCTCCCTGGAGCCTGCGCACCACAACTAGAGAGAGAAAAAACCCTCATGCCACAACTAGAGAGAAGCCCACATGCCACAACGAAGAAAATAAAGAAAGAAAAAAGAAATTTAGATATTCTTTCATCTGTGATTAGCAAATGAATTGCCTCAATTCTTTTTTTTTTTTAATCAATCAAAAGCCTCGGGAGGGAGGGGAGGAGGAACAAAACAAAAAATTTAGTAAAATACCTAATGAAGTTGATATCCCTCAGCTAAATAAATAAACCAAAAATTGAAAATAAGTAGTATCTACATATTTAGTAGTCACCTACAGGCATGAGCTGAAATTATATGGGAACTAAAATCTAGAACTACTCATGTTAATAGAGGGCACAGTTTCTGCCAAATTCATTCCTAACGATATTTCACTGAAAATAACAAAATTGCAGCAAAACCCCATACTAACAGGCCCCGCAATAAAGATACGATGTAATTGACTCCTTCCCTCCACCCAATCCTGTTCTCAGATCTGGTGGGCTACAGTTCTTCTATGAGGAGGGAAGGAATGGAGTGGAATGAGAAGGGGAACGTGTTTTCCTGGAAGTGGCAGGCAGCCTCTTCCTGGGAGGTAGGGAGGAGGAGAGTGGTTCCCTGGATCCCCAGGGTTCTCCTGAATCAGTCTCCCCAGATGAGGCCAATGAAATGGGCACAAATTAACCAGGGGATTTCCTGGAATTGCTGCTGCTGTCAGAGAACTCAGTGCCTTTCATAGGACGCTGGATCACTGCCAGTGATACAGCTTAAGTCAGAGAGGACAACCATCACTAGGTGGCATCATGCCGCAACTGGGATGCAGGCAGATTTGGATCCCTCAGCTAAATCCCACAAACTCTGTGGCAGCTAGCTGAACAAGCTCTCCACCCTCGCTTTATTAAGCTCATGATATCTTGAAACTTCACTCTATAGAACTGGATATTTTGGACCCCACTTATCAGGTTTGGGCAGGGTTTTACTTGGTGCAATATCTTCTAGGTCATCATTTTTATCCAAAAACAAATTTATGAAAAGGTCAGCTATAGCTTGTAGGAATGATGAACAACTCAAACAGAAACTGAAATCTGCAATATTTTATGAAGGAGATTTGGAGGCAAGAAACAATATTGAATGAGAAGTGTACAAATATGAAAGTTTCATTTTATTTAGGTTTTTAAACCGTATCTAGGCACTTCAAAAGTCTGCCATTATAAGCTCTAAAACATTCAAAAGCAACCATTATCTAAAAACACAGCTTAAGAAAAGAAAACATTAAAATCATGGGGCAAATTTTAATTCTATAAAACCAAGATACCAGATATCCTAAAGAGATTGTGCCCAGGGGATACATACACACACACACACACACACACACACCCTCAAGCCAGATTTCATGTGATCATGAAGTGTAGTTTCCTAATCTTTGAAATTTCAAGGTGTGTATTTTACCTTAGTGGTAGAACTAGTTAATTCAATAACTATTTAGGTAGCACCAACCAAACCATTTAAACATTGTAACCAGAAATTTTTATACAAAGACTTTAAAAATTGAATGAAAACAAAAGATCATCACCCATGTCGATCCTACTTTGCCTACTGACTGCACTGCAGTTTATCTACAGATTTGCTTCTCCTTCTCACCCCTGTTCCCCCAACACACACAACAGCAACGCAACTTAGTGCTATAGGAAAGCAACAAAGTAATAGCCCAGAACAGGTAGGAAATGTGATTAGAGTTATTTATAAAGTATTAACCCTGGTTTATTTTTTAAGAAACCTCTTTTCATAGAGCACAGACTTGTGGTTGCCAAGGAGGAAGGAGGGAGGGAGAGGAGGGATGGATTGGGAGTTTGGGATTAGTAGATGCAAACTTTTATACGTAGAATGGATAAACAACAAGGTCCTACTGTATAGCATGGGGAACTCTATTCAATATCCTATGATAAACCATGATGGAAAAGAATATGAAAAAGAATATATATATTATATATATTATATATATAACTGAATCACTTTGCTGTATGGCAGAAATTAACACAACATTGGAAATCAACTATACTTCAATTAAAAACAACCTCTTCTGTTATCAAACAATGAGGCATCAGAGGTATAAAGAAGGGTTCTGCTAGCGTACCATGAAGGATTCTGTTAAGGTACTGATGAGAACTTTGACTTAGCTAACGAAGACATCAACACTTGAAGGAATAGAAACATTTCTTATTAGTGCTTAAGATGAGCATTTTTGGTGACTGAAAAACTTGAACCTCCTCACTAGCTTCCGTGGCTCTTGTGACTACATCACTCAGTCAAGAGCACTGCAAGAACTATGTGGCCACCCTTTTTGCACCATCTGGTACACTGCAGTTCTGAGAACAGGGAGTTAATTGGCTATATCTGAGCAGTCACAAGATTTATAGGTTTGATTATCCAAAAGAGATGCTTTTAACCTGATATATATGGCGTTTTCATTGTGGTATTAATAATAATAAAAGCATGCCAAATGAATGAAAAAGCATCATTATAAAAGAGATTTGTGTGTGCAGTGAAACCGTATGGGTGGCTCGTGGTTCCCACAATGAAGATGTAACTATTTTCATATACAAGTTATTAGCTCAAGTTGTTCTTTATTATACCATAACTCTCCTCCTATAGCAACATAGTCATAGAAGAAAAATAATTATGCCTGGGTGTGACATGCCAGATGTTTTTAAAACAGAGGTGGCAGTTTAATTCTAAGCCAGTTTAAATGGTTAGATAAAAGCTGTCCCAGAAAAAAAAAAAATCTCTTCTAGACCAGCACTATCCAATAGATATATATGCAAGCACATATCTAATTTTAAATTTTCTGGTAGCCACATTTTTCAAAAGTAAAAAGAAACAAGGGAGCTTGATTTTAATAGTATGTCTTAACCCAATGTATCTAAAATATTGTTTCAATGCGAAATTAGTATAAGAATTTATTAATGAAATATTTTACATTCTTTTTTTCCTATTAAGTTTTCTAAATCTGATGTGTATTTTACACTTACAGCACATCTCAGTTCAGACTAGCTGAATTTCAAGTGCTCCATAGCCACATATAGCTAGTCGCTACCATAATGAACAGCAGTTCTAGACTATTCCCTTACTTACATTTAGGACTATAGTTACTCCCTTCCATGCATTTTATAAAAATATTCAGAGAAGATGACTCTGGCAAGGCTCTCCACAATTCGTTAATCACTCGGAAATATCTGCGTGTGTCCTCTTCACAGAGGGCAGCTGAGTACTTTCATTCAATCAAGACGATCGCAGTTCTAAGTTCAACCCAGAAAACATATTTAAAAAAAAACTTTAAAAATCCTGGAGTCCAGTAACTATGCCTTGGTTACTTTGTCTATCTATAGGAAGGAGGAAAACCCAGAGATCAGAGGAGGCAAAGCTCTACGTGGCGTATTCCACATCCTCACCTAGCTGTGGGAGGGAGAAGCATGTTGCATGAAGTTGTAGTGAAAATTAAAGGGAATAATGTGTGAAATGCATCAGGGCCCTCAAATGTTGGCCTAGTCAGGAATTACCAAAGGAAGAGAAGGCTCTGTCCCTGCCCTCAAGCTCTAGATCTAACTGGATCCAGGGTAATAGGACAGAAACCATGACACTGGAAGAACCCAAACAGAGCCCAAGGAAGCAGAAGGCTGGGTTAAGCCACAGAATGTTTCTAGGTGTGGATACATGTGGTGTTGTCTGCCACTAACCCCTAACTCCTAATCTGCCCATGGAACACTTACTTGTGGATGAAATTAAGTGGGTTTTTGTTCATGTGTTTGTTTTCAAGTAAGCATCAGCTTTGAATGAGCAAATCATAAAAGAGCAACTGGCAGCCTGAGATGGAAAGGACAAGAGGTCTGGAAGAGGGAAGAATTGTCCCATTTTTTTTGACTAGGAGATGGTACTAAGTTCACCAAATGAGTGGGTGTGTTTTTCCTTTGTGCTTTACCTGAAAGTCATCTCTTACTCCCTGTCTACTACCTTTTGCCAGCATACAGAACTCGGGCCTGGGGAAATGGCCCAGCTTTGCATGCCCTGAAGACCTCTCTGCTGGTGAGGCAATGCAGAATAAAGGGAATTCATAAATTCTGCATGTTTGCCAATGTGAATGGTGCAAATTCAGCTGAGTTAATAATAAAAGGCTATGAGAGAGATGAGTCAGATAGGGTTGGAAAGAAGAATTGGGATAAGGCTCATGCCCTGTTCTGTCATAACGGTATTTCTCCCAGCTATCTGTGTTCTGGAGTTAGCTCACAACCAAGACCTTTTATGCTCTCCCATGAGACAGAGCTCTTGGAAGAAATAATTCAACCAATTCCAACTAGAAACACAGCAAGTGGGGTGCTATCAGTGTCTTTGTCAGTTCAGACTGCTGTAACAAAATTATCATAGACTGGGTGGCTCAAAGAACAGACATTTATTTCTCACTGTTCTGGAAGCAAGAAATCCTAGATCAAGTCACCAGTAGATTCAGTGTCTGGTGAGAGCCTCCTTCTTCATTGCAGCCAACTTCTCACTGTGTCCTCATGGTAGAAAGAGGGCTAGAGAGTTCTCTTGGTTCTCTTTTATAAGGGCACTAATCCCATTTATGGAGACTCCACCCTCATGACCTAATTACCTCCCGAAGGCCCCACCTCCTAACACCATCACATTGGGGGTTTGGATTTCAACATATGAATTTTGGGAGGACACAAATGGTCAGTCCATAATAATCAGTAACCCCCAAGGATATAAGCTCCCTGAAGACAAAGCTTTTGTTTGTCTTGATAACCAGTGCCTAGGCTTAAAAGACACTTTACAGGTGCTTAATAATAAGTGCTTAAATATTAATTGAATAAAGGAAGAAAGGGAGACCAACAACTGTGGGTTTGGAGTATCAAGGCTGGCTAACATTGTAATGTCCCCAGAGGCAAGACAAAGGACCAATCAAAACCTACCAAGGCCAAAGCCAAGCATGAGAGCAGATGGGAGAGAGGTCCACGTAGGCACTACAGAAAGAAATGCAGACTAGAAGAAATTTGGGAGCTATCATTCCCAGCTTTTAAATACAAGTAAATTCATCTCATTTGTGGATCAATTTTTTTCTACTTTTCCTCTATTGATTTATCACTTTTGTTAAGAATCTACCCTGAAATCTAATCACTTTACTTTCAGAAGGCTAATCTTAAATTCAGCCCAGAGGACATTTTTAGTTACTCTTAATCATACTATCTTCCAACAAGCTAAATAAGTTCTCTCCATCTTTGATGTTTATGGTGTTCAAATATTTGTAGACCATTATGACATCTCCCACTAGTTGCTGCTGAGTGAGGCTTTAAGGATTAGACACATTTAGACCCTTTAAACCTGGAAAATGCCTCAAATCAATGCTCCCGTTACTCTAACCATTTCTGACGCTCTTCTTGAGAGTGTCTTCAGGGTCATTGTACATCTCTACACCACTAAGTCTGCAGCTCAATTTGATGTTCCAAAGTCATATAATGACATATTTTTCTTGGATCATCTGCATCAAAATACCCCAAGAGTAATTATTTAAAATCAGATTCTTTGATCATACAACCAAACCTAATGAATCAGAATTTCTGGGAGGTGGGTCCAGAAATTCAAAATGTTAACAAGACAGATTTTTTTGGACACACTGAACCTTGAGGGTCATCTACAAAAAGTAATTACTGAGAAATCCTTAACATAAAATATGAATACCTTTCCTATATAGGTGCCTAGTATTTGTGACCATCCCACAAGTTAAGGCAATAGGGAGAAAGCAGAAAGGATCTCAGACATTCAAGACAGGAGACAAGCAGCTTTGGCTATATTACTTGTAGTATTTTTCTCCATTACATTACAACTTTCAGTTACTCTTTTGTTTATTTCAAGTTTGTGGAATTGGATTAATTATATTCTGGCTTTTTATGACATACTTTCATCATTGGTTCCTGTGGCTCTTATTTATTTGTTTGTTTGCTTGCTTGCTTATTTAAAATATAATGAACACCAGTGATCCCACAGCCTAACATAGAAATTAGAACATTTACAATAACTTGCATCCTCCTGTGTGATCTTTTATCTCTTGTCTCTCTGTCCCAGCTCTCCTTAATATATAGTCTACAAGTGCAAATTCAGGGGCTGGCAGGGTTTATGCTGGGATATTTTATAAGGTTCTTCCTTCCCACTGAAAAAACTTAAAAAAAAAAAAAGAAGCACATAAATTATTCAAGCCTGAAAAATAGTCTAGAGTCAGATTACCAAGAACTTATGCTATACTAATGAATTTGGACTGTCATTTTAATAGTGTGAAGTCACTGTGTATTTTACTGTTCTTCAGAAAGATTCACTAATCAGTAGTACATAGGCGTGGAAATGGAGAGAAACAATAAGCAGGAACAATGGCTAATAAGCTGTGTTTTCAACAAATGAGCATTAAGTGTCTACTGTGTGCCAGGTGCAGCGCTAGGCTCCAGGGAAACAAAGATGGTTTCTGCCGTCAAAGATCCCACAGTCAATTGGAGAGACAAATAAATTCACCCAAGTGCCTTAGATGAAATGAGAGAAATCTATACAATGGAGAAGTGAGACCCAAAGGATGAAGATTCGATTCCATTAGAGAAATGAGGAATATCAGGAAAAGTTTCCACAGGAAGGTCATGTTGGAGCTGAGTCTTGAAAGATGATTTTGAAAGAACTCTAAATAAAACAAAAACTTAAGTCTCAGATATAGGATTGGAAAAGGACTAGTGTCAGTGCCTTTTAACCCAAATTCTACCTAATGTTCACTTGGTTTCTAGAACTTCACTATTATACGTGTAAGCATGTTGAAGCCAGGAGTCAGGTGATTCAGTCTCAACAGTGCACAGTCAATGAACCACTGTTCAGCAACCAGAGTATGTTCAAAATCACTCAACCTCTTTGGACTGCATGTGAAAAGGAAATATAATCCACAGTTATATGTTTTTTAAAACTTTAATTTCTTCTCCCATTTATTTTCCTCATACCTTGGAGCACTTTTCATGCCACTCTCCTAGAAACTCTCTAAAAATATCTCCTCCTCCACACCTAGTCTGAGCACTCTGGTTGTTCTACCCTCCCTTCACGCTATCATTCTCATTTTGCATCACAAACCCCAAAATTCTGTCCTGGTAATAGCAGAACACTCCTCAGGCAGCAAGAAAGGTAAAGAAACTGCAGACAAAGCCAAAACTCTTTTTTTGCAGATTAGGGGATGGGAAAGGCTGAGAATACTCTTAGATTATTTAAGGAAAGATAGTTATTAGGCCACTGACAGTTCATTATTATCTTAGTGTTAGGCATAACTACATATTTAAGGATATGATTATTGTTTCTTCTTCTAAGAACCTGAGTTTATCACTCACTACAAAGAAGGGCTGGATTGTAAAGTGACCCTTGTTTTCTTAGCTTCCAAAATCATTGCTCAACACCCATTTTACCTGGAATACCCTTTTACCCTTACAAGTCAAGCAACCAGACTCCCTTTCATCAAAGGCAACCTCAAAACCTATTCTCTCCACATTCTAAGTGAATAACTGGCATGTACAGACGCTGAAATCTTTCCTTTGCTCTTATTGTTTCCATTAATTTCAAGACATCAAACCTTCCTTTTCATGACATCTCCTCCATTGACTCAAATGTAAATTATCCTAATTTTGTTGTTGCAATTTTGAGAAATACCACCTTGATCACTGGCAGTAAAAAAAAAAACCTTTTCTTCTTTCTTTTTTTAAAAGTCATTCCAAACTTAATACCATATGTAGCTCAGCCCCTAATATATGAGACTGCCTGTTTTCAAAATACAAAGGTAGAATTATTAAATTTTCTTTTTTTTTTTTATTGTTCCACTTCCTTGTCAAAAGTTAACATCACCAGCTTTTTGCTATTTGTTTTATTTTTCTGCCATTCTAATGGGTATGAAGTAGTATCTCATCATTTTAATTTGCATTTCCCTGTTGACCAATGATGCGAAGCATCTTTTCATTTGTTCCTTTGTCAAACATCTTCGTTTGTTATTTGTTCATTTAAATCTTTTGGTCTTTTCTTTTTAATTTTTGAATTTTATTTTATTTATTTTTTTTATACGGCAGGTTCTTATTAGTCATCAATTTTATACACTTCAGTGTATACATGTCAATCCCAATCGCCCAATTCAGCCCAATTCAACTTAAGTTTCAAGTATAAGTAGAACCAATTATCTTGAATGAATTATAATTTAATCATTGGCATCAGTCTCTCTCTTCTGAATAGGCTGAAGATGCTCACTTCACTTCTGCATGTGTTCTAGAGACCGACTTCAGTTCTATATGTGTTCTAGATGTGTACATCATTTCTGCATGTACTATAGATTTTTTTTAAGACACCTTTATTTTATTTTATTTTATTTTTTGGTTGTGCCATGCAGCATGTGGGATCTTTGTTCACTGACCATGGATCAAACTCGTGCCCTCTGCATTGGGAGCACGGAGTCTTAACCAGTAGACTGCCAGGGAAGTCTCACGTACTATAGACTCTTATTGTTAGAAATTACATATTTATATATTTTGTGTGCATTAACATAGATTTATAATTAATATATTATGCATTTGTCTTTTATATCATATAGGAAACCAAAAAAAAAGTTACAAACCAAAAATGCAATAATACTGGCTTTTATATTTACCTTTGTCATTACCTTTACCAAAGTTCTTTATTTCTTTGTATGGCTTCAAATCACTGTCCTTTCATATCAGCTTGAAGGACTCCTTTTAGCATTTCTTATAGGGCAGGTCCACTAGCAATGAAATCTTTCAGCTTTTGTTTATTAGGGAATGTCTTAATTTCTTTTTTCATTTTTGAAGTATAGTTTTGCCACATATAGAATTCTTGGCTGGCATAATTTTTGCTACCAGCACTTTAAACATGTCACCCACTGCTTTCTGCCCTCCATACTTTCTTATGTGAAGACAACTGTTAATCTTATTAAGGATCAGGTGTATGTAACGAATTGCTTTTATGTTGCTCTCCCAGGATTGTCCCTTCGTGTTTAGCCTTTGATAGTTTAGTACTAGATGTCTCAGCGTGGATCCTTTGGAGTTTATCCTACTTGAAGTTTGTTGAGCTTCTTGGATGTGGAGATCTGTGTCTTTCATCTAATTGAGGGAATTTTCAGCCATTATTTCTTCAAATGTTACTTCTTTCCCTTTCTCTCTCTCTTCTCCTTCTGCAATTCCCATAATGTGTATGTTGAAATGCCTGGTGAAGTCCCACAAATCCTTAGGATGTGTTCCTTTTTCTTCATTCTTTTTTCTCTTTCTGCTCCTCAGACTGTTTAATTTCAATTGTCCTATCCTCAAGTTTGCTGTTCTTTCTTCCACCTACTCAAATCTGCTGTTGAATCCCTCTAGTGAATTTTTCATTCAACTGTACTTTTCAGCTCCAGAGTTTCTATTTGGTTCATTTTTTTTATGTCAATGTTTTATTGATATTCTTTATTTGTTCATACATTGTCCTCCCCATTTTTTTTTTGGTGGTTGTTGCTGTTGTTGTTTTTTAGTTCTTTATTCATAGTTTCATTTAGATCTTTGATTTAAAGTCTTTGTCTAATAAATCCAATGTCTGATCTGGCTCAAGGATGTTTTCTGTCAATTTGTTTCCTGTGAATAAGTCATACTTTCCTGTGTCTTTGCATGTCTTGTAATTTTTGTTAAAATTTTCAGTGACATTTTGAACATTATAATGTGATAACTCTGGAAATCAGATTCTCTCCCTCTCCAGGGTTTGCTGTTATTTTTTATTGAGGGCTTCAGTCATCCATTGTTAAGCGATTTTTCTAAACTATTTTGGCAAAGACTGTATTTTTTGTCATGTGTGATCCCTCAAGTCTCTGTTTTGTTCTCAGCAGAGAGTCAGTGATCTAACAGAGACTTCCTTAATGCTGAAATTTAGCAATTTCTTTTTCATTAAGCTCTCCCCCAGTTGTTGCAAGTTTTTTATTAGATTCTAGAGTTCTAGAAAACATAATTCTGTCAGCTTTTACCAGCTTAATGGCTGCTTCAGTGGAGGGACCAATTCTTAGAGCTCCCTACTTCACCATTTCTGTGACATCACTCATGCACCTCACTTCTGTATATGCTCTAGATGCACACATCACTTCTGAATGTGCTCTAAACACATGCTTCTATGTGCCTATTTAGATTTGAATTTGTCTCCAATCATGGAATCTCACAAGGGGCTATAAGTAAGAAGATTGACTTTTCTTAGCTTGCTTATCACTCATTCTGTGGAAAAGAAGCAATTCCTTTTATATCTACATATGTTTTTCCCTTTCCATTTGTTTCTCAGAATAGGCCTTAACAATTGCTCTTTACCTATTTTCCTCTAGACCTACGGACTAAAATTTGTAAAGTAGGCCAAAAAGCAATATGATTCCTTTTTGTTCCAGTCGTTCAGTAATTCCCTATAAGGAAAAATGATTTATTTAATGCTTGTAAACCCCTCTGAAGTATGAGGACATTACATATTACTGGGAAGAGGCAAGAGCCGTATGTTAAAAATTAATTGGAGGAAACCACTTGCAGATTGTAATAATGAAACATCCCAAGTTCCAAGGGCACTGGGGACTTCAAGTAAACAAGCCCTCATTAATTTGGCTAATTAGTCACTTGCTGTATTTGCTGGTTTATAAGCGGCACCCTCTTAAGCAGAAAATTGAGCTATAAAGTGCTAAGAGCCATATGAGTGGTAAAGATGGCATCAGTATCCTACACCTAGGATTTCAAAGCACATCTCATACATTCAAAAATGCATTTAGGAGATGTGCATATTTCCGAATTATCCACATAATCTGAATGGACAGAGGGAAGACAAGAAAACATGTCCTATTCTAATAGATGGCAGAAAAGAGGAAAGGTTAGAAAGAAACCGATGGAAATCACTGTTAAATTTTTTTCCATAAAGGAGGCCAACGGGCTCTTTTAGACTAGACCTCACACACATGGGTAGTACCTTGTGACTGGTCAGTATAGAGGAAAGTTTGATTCCTGTGACTGGCAAATGCACAACCCCATGTACTCCAACTACTGGAAATCTTGTCTCATAATGAGAGGGAGGAAATTAGATATCTCACATAAACTGTGGCAAACCTAGTGAACTATTCTGCCACCCAAACAGAGCCTCAGCTTATTGAGTTGAATGCTTGTGTCTACCAGATGCAGTGTCTTGCTTTCTCTGACTGAGCTAAAAGATATAAACATTTCCTGTTTATAACAACTTACAATAACACCTTCCCTTCCCTGGCTTCCTGATTAGCAGCTGGAGACTCTCTGGTTCCAATAGCATTACATTTATAAGCCAGCTCCCAGGCTGAGTCAGACCTACATTTGGCTAATACAATCCATCATGTATTCAATCTTATTCGTTTCAATCACTGAAAAATGTTCTTGATCTTGTCCTTAAACTCTAGTGATCTATTAATTGAAATTCAATTTTAAAAAGTACTAAACACATACTATATACAAAAGCACTAACAGAGAGGGTACAAAAATGAATATGATTTTTCCTGTCTTAAAGGGCTTAAAATTTGCATCTGCAATGACTGTCATCTGCAGGACAAAGAGCATGTTACTGGTAGTACAATACAGTGGCTAACTTCCTGTCATCTAGGAAACTGAAATAGCTTCCAAATTCCAGACTCACTTAGAAACCCATGATTCCAAATGCATTCATTTAAATGACTCTCACGTAGCACTTGCACTTTTCACCACTGAGTCTGTCCCAGAACGGCTCTCTACTTCCTTTCCAAACACAGTCCAGGTGTACCAGGGCGGCAGGGAAACTGTGGGAATAAACAGGGCTTATTTAGTTGGTGCAAAGAGCAAACGTAAATATCCTTATTAGCAGGCAAAGAGCTAGAATATATTTTTGAGTGTTGCCAATGACTGGGAGAAGCAAGCTGCTTTTATCATGCAGTGGTGCAAATTAGATATTTATGGGTTTCCTGTGGTGTTCAAGGTGTTGCTCCTTTCCAGTATTTTAGGAAGAAAAGCTTTGTGTTCTAAGAATAGCTTCATTGATGATTCTCCCTTGGGCACAAAGCTATTCTGATCTGGACTAGTAAATTTTATCTGAAGAGCCTAAAACTCTGAGGGAGTCTGAAGTGTACCCTTAGGCTTTGGGGGGTTTTAGTGTTTTTCTTTAACAGCTTTATAGAGATGTGATTCACATACCATACATCTCAAGTGTACAATCCAGTGGTTTGGGTGTATATTTACAGATATGTACAACCATCTCCACAGTTAATTTTAGAATATTTTTATCACCTTGAAAAGAAATCCTGTACCCTTTAACTATCACTCCTGTATCTTCTTATTCCCCCAGCCTCTAAACCACCACTAATCTACTTTCTGTCTCTACAGATTTCCTTGTTCTAGAAATTTAATATGAATAGACTCCTATAACATGTGGTCCTTTGACTGCCTTATTTCATTTAGCATAACGTTTTTAAGGTTCATCCATGTCATAGCATGTATCAGTACTTCATTTTATGGCCAAATAAAATTCCACTGTATGAATATACCATATTTTGTTTATTCATTTCTCAGTTGATGGACATATGGGTTGTTTCTACCTTTTGGTATTATGAATACTACCACTATAAACATTCGTGTATAAGTTTTCGTGTGGACATATGCTTTAATTTCTCTTGGATATATATATAGGAATAGAATTGCTGGGACATACAGTAACTCTATGCTTAATCATTTGAGGAACTGCCAGACTGTTTTCTAAGGTGGTTGAATTATTTAACATTCCCATTTATAGTCCCAGAAGTGTACAAGGATTCTGATTTCTCCACATTCTTGTCAACACTTGTTATTATTTGACTTTTTATTCTAGTCATTCTACATACTGTATGAAGGGGTATCTCATGATTTTGATTGGCATTTCTCTGATGACTAATAATGCTAAGCATCTCTTCATTTGTTTTTTGGCTATTTGTATGTTTTCCTTGGAGAAATGTCTATTCAGATCCTTTGCCTATTTTTTAATTGGGTTATTTGCCTTTTTATTATTGAGTTGTAAGAGTTCTTTATATATTATGGTTATAAATCCCTTATTGGATATATGATTTGTCAACATTTTTTCCCATCCTGTGGGTTGTCTTTTCACTTTCTTGATGGTGTCCTAACATTTTTTGTGGTAATGAAGTTTTGGAGAACCTTTGTAGCAGGGTGTGGCTTTGCAGCATGACCCCAGCAGCATGGGTCAGCTTTTGACATTGCCTAACTCCTTCACCTCCTTCTCTGACATGACCACCTCTGAACCCTCCCACTCATCTCCATACCCCTTCTCTCTTCTTGCCCATTCAGTTCGAGTCACACTCTCCTTCTTTCTATCATTTAGACACACCTTTTTCCTACATTTGAATCCTGACATTCAGACATCAATTCAAATGTCCTTTCCTCAAAGAATTCCCCCACTACTGCCCATCTGTATCACCCCTATCTAGTCATTATCATATCCCCTATTTAATTTTCCTCATAACACATGTCTTGGTTGTTTATTTACTTGTGTAAATACTAAACTATTCCACCAGAACATAAGCTCTATTAGTGTAGGAACTTATCTGTTTTGTTCATTGCTGTATCCTAAGTTCCTAGAATAGTGTCTGCCATATAGCAGGTGCTCAATAAATGTTTGTTGAATGAATGAATGAATGAATGAATCCTCTGGCCCATTGTGCTAGGGACTAGGGGCAAAAAAGACAGACAAATCCCCAAACAGGGGCAGTGTTTCTATAGAAATAAGCCTTGTAGTCAGTGAGCTTGGGGGAGGTATATCAGGGGTCCCCAACCCGCAGGCCATGGACCGATACCAGTCCAAGGCCTGTCAGGAACCAGGTCACACAGCAAGAGGTGAGTGGCAGACGAGCGAGCGAAGTTTCATCTGCCGCTCCCCATCGCTCTCATTGCCGCCTGACCCATCCCCCCAACCCCCCGCCGTCCGCGGAAAAATTGTCTTCCTCGAAACTGGTCCCTGGTGCCAAAAAAGGTTGTGGAGCACTGCCCTAGAGCATTCTTCTTGCAGCCTCTCTGATGCTTCTCTCTGCCCATACTGCTCACCTCCTCTGCCATCTGCAGAGGAGTGAATATATTCACTCCTTGCTTCAGAGTTTGTATCAGAAGTTGACAGTCTTGCTTATGCATGATCAAACCATGTACAGTTGTGCAGAGCCTGCACTGCCAAGGAGCACCCAGTTTGGCAGCAGCAAGGCAGAGGGAGAAGAGTAGGGGCTGAAATCCAGCCTATCCTCTGCTAGCCATACCAGGAGGAGGAGGTGTCTTTTTGTAATCTGTCCACCCAGAGGCAGTGACATTTGGCAATTCATAGTATATAAGCTAGCAGCAGCTCTCTTTCAAAATACCAAGGGAAGATTCCATCTTTGCCAATTAATTTCTACAGAAGGCTGAGTCCCTCCAAAACCCTGGATAAAGGAGCCAGCTCCAGGCTGGCTTTGCCTCTCTCTAACCTCAGTGTGTTTGGTCCAGGGCCCAGGGTCTCTGTGTGAGGTGTGCTCTCTCCTCCTAATCAGTGTTCACCATCCTGAAAGAGGAAGCATTTTTTAAAGCTTTTGGTGAAACACTCACTTCCTGATTAGGGTCTGAAATAAGAACTAGTCATTCTCCAGAATAACACTTCTTCTGTTTCAGGAGTCACTCACCCCGGTGGTAGAGACTCAGGTTGATGGCAGTTAACTTATGTAATGCTCAATATCCTGTGGGTTACACATGCATGACAGCTGAAATCCAGCATCTAGTGAGAAAGGCCACTTCATCTATGAATTCTGCCCCTATTTTCCTTCCTCAGAAATGTTTATGGTACATTTCACAATATTGGGGTGAGGAGTAAAATAACTATATAATATTGGACTGAATACCAAACAGGAATGAAACCACTTGCAATATTTTTCCAATATTTCTCTAAGACCTTAATGAAATTTTAAGTTTAAAGGAGCCCCACACAATTTAAATACATATGATGTTCTATAAGAAAATTGTCATAGAAGCCCAAACCTCCATTATCATTAAAATAAATATGTTGTCATTATAAGAAGTGGGCTTCTTTTAAATGCACTAAAATGTAAAAATATTACTTCAAACTTAAGTCCAACACACCACAAAAGGAGAAGAAAGCTGTTGAAAGGATTAATAATGAGAAATGACAGAACTGTATCTCTCTTTGTGTTTTCCCCTTTCTCCTTAAAAGCAAAGATACTATAACAAATAAAAGTTTAATAAGTAAAAAATACATTTTAAATGAAAAACCATGATTAACTTATTAAGAACCATTAAGTATATAATTACAAGGATTCTATTACATTAAGATACCAATTTCTTTAAAGCCAGAAATAATACCTCCTGAAACTTTAATTATTTAAATGAGAAGAGAAAGAGGCATGTTATCTTCCCTGACAAAGATTAAAATCAATTTAATTGCTTCTCTGCTGCCTTGACATGATTCTTGCTGTGAGTCAAGCAACCAAAAAGGGAAATTAATACCGCAGCTGTTAATCAAGTGATACCCGTGCACTGCATTTGATTACATCAGGGAGAGAACCGTTGCTGCTTGGCTGACTTCTGTGTCCACAACCACTCTGTGTTGTTGTTGGGAGCTGGGTGAGCTAAGAGAGGTGCTGAGGCTGGACTTAATTTTTAGAGCCTGTGATAGCGCGAGGTGAGGTACTGCCTTGGGAAATTGCAGGTTGCTGCGTTTGAGCTTGAGTAAAGGCAGTTCTACCAAGACAGAGGTCTGTTCCAAATTAAATTCACCCTTTGGTGCCTGATTCTACTGCCTACAGTGTGAAGTACAAAGAAACACAAGGGCATCGTCAGGGCCGGAGAACAAGAAAGAATATGAGAATGTGGCTAAGATGGATGCATTTTTGCCCGTAGAGCAGAACAATATATTTTTCAAGGTAGGCAGTAGCAGTTTCTAGAGGTCAAACACCAACTTTCTCACCCGAATTAGAATGTGCATTTGAAAGCAAGGTACAGTGGCAAGCGAGGTGCACCTCAAGGCCCCTGTATCTTCTGATTTAAAAGCAGGGCTTTTGTTAAACACCAGCACTGGGTGAACATCCAGTGGCATCCACACTTGGCAAACTAATGTATCTGATTGTAAGAAAATGGTATTGTGAAATATTGATGAGTCTGGAAATACAGACCAGTACCCAGCCTCATCATGTCTTATCAGCCCTTGTTAACTTTACAGATGACGAGAGACACCGGAGTAACTGAGGTTGTCAAAACTAATGGATCTCAGGCACTTTGCACCCACAGAGTTCGGATTTATCAAGGGCCCTTTTTTCAGGAACCTTAACCCTCCCCTGCCTGTTTGCCTTCTCTTGTCAGAGACAGAGGAGAATAATATAACAAGTGTCAAGCATATACATTCCAGATGAAAAAATTCTTCTGAGAACCTTATCTTTTCCCTAGATAGGAGAAAACTTCCAGGTAAGAATTCAGAAATTCGGTTCATAAGAAAAGTTTTGTAGTTGGGCTTTTTAACGTTCCTACCAGTGATGTGAAAGATCATGGGGGAAAGCTCCCAGCCAGACCAGTTGGAGGAAAAGCTTATATTTAGCAGGATATACGGAAAGGCAAAAAACAAAAACAGAAACAAAAAAAATCGTACTGCCCTCAAAAGATAACTCGACATTTTTTTTTACATTTCAAAAAAATAATCACTGGCTTAAGTCAGCCCATGGGATAAGTCAAGATGCCCATCAGCTCTTATTTTATCTGAGCCCAGTTCACCTGTCCTCAGGATCTATAGATAACTTTGTCTGGCTCTTTTTCATCAAATACAACTCATCCTACTATATTGAATCACCTTGCTGTTAGCCTGGCACTGTCCCTCCCCATTTCAATTTGACCAAATTGAAACAGATGCCCAGAGGCCGTGGAGATCAAGACTGGTATAACAAAATTTGGAGCCAGTTTCCAAGCTTAAATCAATATTTAACGGTAAGCCTGCTTTTATTTATTTATTTTTTGGCAGGCTTTTACTGGCAAATATCACTTTAAACTGAAAGCCAGGAGGCTTACTTATAAAGGATGCTGTTCAGGCTATATTTTGAAAAACAATAACTCATTTGACAAGACAACCTGGTGGTTTAAGGCGTTGTACTCCCCCAGAATCAGGCAAAAAGGAGAGGGCTATTGTTTTCTATATCCTTCAAGGATGTATTTAATTACCTCATCTTCAAGCATGCAGAGACAATACAGATAAAGGAGAAGGAGAGGGAGACGGGGTGTGAGAGCCATTCAGTGTCTCAGTCTAACCAAGCAGAAGCCCCAGGCCCACCCACGGACATCAGAGGCACAACAGTCCAAGCCGGTGCAGGAGCGGGAGCCGTGGAAAGAGTGCAGTGGAAAACATTTACCAAGGCAGGGAAGATCACCCACAGAACTTACACAAAGGGACCTCTGGTTAGCATGAGGACTAGTACGGGCGTTCTTCGATGGCAACCTCACTGCTCTCCAACATGTGTGGCAAATCTCTTGATGAGTCCACAAAAACGATAGCTAGTGAAGAAGTAATGTTAGGTCAGAAACATTAAGCCCACTGGGCTTGCTGAGCCTAGCAAGCCTGGACCAGAAATTTTATTTTACTTCTTTAGTGTAATTTTTAGAATGAATTGGAGATGCCGAAATTCTCTTTTCACCTTACCTACTTTGAACAGCGATAAAACGAAATAAAAACAGATGATCCACATAAGTTATTATGAAAGATTTTTAAAAATCAATGCACACACAAGGTATAAAAAATGAATCCACACCCAACTTAGCAAGCACCATTCCGCAGCTAATAATTATTTACTAATCTCAAGGAATCTATTTCAAAGTGTAAGGTCAAAAATTAGCAAGCAATAGCTTATGTTCTACAACTGCAGACTCTACAAGCCTAAGTTGTAATGCTGCCATTTACCTCAAGAGTATTTTGAGGTTTTCTAAAGAAGGAAGTTGTCATCCACTTGGAATTAGTGTATGGGTTTCGGGGAGAGACTATAATACAGCTCACCAAGAATCAGGAGGGACTCAAAGCAATCACGTAAGGGAGAAAAGAAACCAGTCCCCACGTGGGCACCAAGCCTGTTTCTCCCCTGCCTGCCAGAACATTAACTCGGGAATGGTAGTCTTTCTATATGTTGTTACGTTGTTTTATAAATGCAGACCAGCCTCCAGGTACAGTTCTCTTTCTTCTGGAAGGTAAAAAAAATCCTCCAAATCTTCTCCCCGCTGAAACACCCCTACCCCCAGCCACCCAGGCCTTCCAAGAGACTTAACACTTGCCTTTTGCTTCTCCTCCAGCTTCTGGGCAAAACGACTTCCCCAGGATCTCTTCCAGACATTCCTACAGGTTCTCACGCCCACCTCTGCGAGCAAGCTGAGGGAGGGGGGACCCCCATCTACACCGACACAAACACAGTTGTAGGGCTTTCATTTTATTCTGTCGACTTCCCTTTGCAGCGTGTCTGTCTCTCCCATGTCTGCCAGCCGCAGCAGGAGATTAAAAGAACAGAGGCGGTAGGAGCTCTTGTGAGAACCACGGGAATTTGGCAGAACCTTTGCAGGAACCATATGGCAGCAACTTTGCAGTTATATGAAACACTTCTAAGGGAGAAGATATTATTCCCAAGGAATTTTCCTCATCCTTTTCAAATGGATTGAACACTCCTGCTAACGGATGGCAATAATATTTTCTGGAGAGACTGTACGAACACAGATTATATCTGACCATATGTATTTAGTAGGAACGGGTCATCATTATACTCCATAATATATTTCACTCATCCCAAAATGGGGAAAGACAATATGTGGTATTTCTGATATTCCTTCGCTATTAAAACCTGCTTATAGCACATTTTACTCATGTGTGTAATGAAGGGACTGAGCAAGATAAATGGTTTTCAATTTTTTAACTTTATAGCGGACTCCTTTTTTCAATGAAAATCTTATTCAGAACTTCAGAACATAAAAAAGATAATGACAGAGCAGATCTGGTTGAAGCAAGTGTGGAAGGGCTGGGCCCACTTTCTCAGCCTCCTCACTTTTTCTTTTCTTTCTTTTTTTTCTTTTTCCTTTGTTTTTTGAATGGGTCTTCCCCCAAACTATTACTCTTTGTTAATTTTAAACAGGTAGAACAAGGGAAGACACCCAACCCCTCCAGTTCTACCAGAGCCAAATGTGCTTCACTTTCTGGTTAAGAAACACAAGCCATGAGTTACACTGCCTTCAGTGGGTCTGTGACTGCAACCAGCCCCACAGTCCACATGGATTTCACATGGATTTCCAGGGGCAGGACTCAGCTAACAACCAAGACCAGCCACCTAGAGGAGGTCCCAGGACACTGCCTCTGGACCATGCACCCATGGAATCTGTTGTGAATGAGATGCAGCCAAGGAGAGATGCAAGACTGATTGAAGAAGGGCATCACAACCCCCAAACCACTCCTGATTTAGAGCTTCAAGAATGCTCTGGTGAGAGTGGATCGGAACTTTCACACCACAGAGATGCCTGCGTGTGGTTTTAATTTTTTTAACATTAAACTCAAGTTCACTTTTGATGTAATATGTATGGTTTATTTCCTAGGTCATCTTGACTTCCTCCCCTCTAAACTTTTTAGAAACTTATAAAGTCTTAAGCCAAAGAACTCCTCGGATACTTTAATGGAAATGCTCCTGAACCAAGGGAAGCCAGCCTAACTCTTGGCTAGCTGGAGGCATGATGGCGGTGCCCTACTAAGAAAGACTATTAAAGCACCCTTTAAATGTGGTCACTAAAGATACATGTTGTTAGTATCATTCATTAAGAATGTGTTCTAGAACAAGAGGCAAGTACTAGTATGGTTCACTTTCTCTGGACATAAGTTATTATGTGTTTAAGAAGTAAGCATTCCTAACATACTAGGAAGAAATGCAGAGGTAGCATTTGACAGAAAACACGTTAAGACTAGTTCCAGTTCTCTATGACTATTTGTTAGAGTTTTGGAATAGTATTTGTTTCCCTTTCAAGGTGTCCTTCCATGGAAGGATCTTGATGTAGTTTTAGAAGCCATCACTTTTTCCTGGATGAATGACCTCGAGTATTTCACTTAGCCTTTCAGAGCTTCTCATCTGGGATGATGATGATGACGGTGATATCTACAACCAGTCTAAACCTACTTCACCAGGGTAGGAAAGGGCTGGTACTCGATTACTAGTCAAGGAGCCTATTTCTAGCATCAAGGTACTGAGACTGGTGGGGTCAGTGTCAGAATAAGACATATTGGTGACCTAGCAAGCTAACAATTTGGTGGTCCTTAATCAGGTGTTTTTTTGTTTTGTTTTGTTTTAATATCTGCATTATCCATAGCAGACGTTGAGGGCTAAGACGAGAAAGAGCAGCTTGCGCTCCTGGCCACTACATTTCATCTCCTCTGCCTTTTCTTGTCCTTTTAGTTCTTGCCAACTATTGCTACCCAAGAATTTACCTTGGGTGTCTTATCACCCTCCCCTCCAAAGCAGCTTATCTGTGTTTTTCTCATAATTTATACAGTACTCTCCCTGAGAGGAGTTCTAGAAATATCATTTTTCTCCATCATATTTCCAAGGATAGTTTCAACCCCACAGGTATTCGAGTATTCTGAATTATGGGCACTCTAGGAAATGACCTGGCTAGCCTCCCGATTCAAGCTGAGTCTGGGTAGGGTTTCCTCCCTGACAACTTCACAGCTGAGCTGACCTTCCAATTTAATTTGGTTCTGAGTGGGCTGTCCTACCAGATCAGCCAAATAACATCAGAGTGAATGACAACCAAAGTCTTTGGTGCTGTGGGTCCAGCTGGGACAAACAATTGCAGTTAACAAATCAAAAAGACAAAAACAGGGTGAAAGTGAAAGAGGCTATCCTTTGGAGTTGGGACTAGGGGATTGGAACCAAGCAGAAGTAGGTCAGGAATGGAGTCATTCCTGCTCCCTGAGTCTTGGACAATTTCAGTAGATGACTTTGCAGTGTCCTGATACCTACCAGGGACAAGTTGTGTCACTTGGTTAGGGTGACTCAACTATGGTTGAAGTTGAGGAAGACACGATCCAGACTTATGAGAACTAAGTAAGAAAGGCATTGTAAAGCCTCTTGTAATTATTAAGCCACTACTATGTAATTAGTAAGCAAATGCTGTGATTACTATCTCTACTATGCTAATTACCAATGTGTCTCAAACACAATTTGCTCAATATTCTTAGTCATCTCAGAGAATATAATTAACTCTAGAGAAAGACATGAATAAGGATCATGAGATTTGGATTCAGATAGAGTTGAGTTCAAATTCCAACTCCATCACTCATCAGCTGTATGAGCTTAATCAACTCACTTAAACCTGAGCCTCAATTTTCTATTCTTCAAAATGGGGAAAATAATAATAGCTTGAAGGGATATTAGGGAATTGAAGGCAGCATTCATAAAGGGTCTGGCCCACGGTAAGTAGTCAATAAATGGCATTTGTTACTATTATTTTTATTTATTAAGTTGAACTGTCAGGCTGGGGCTCTTTGAAAGAAAGGACTTCCTAGGAATTACTTTTCCTCTTATAAAAGGAAGACAATTCCTCAGGGCACTCCAGCCAGAGGAGGAGGCCCTCAATTTAAACCCTATTAACACATGCATTTTAAAATATTCTCATGACCACAAGAAAGCTCCAGGGTCACCACAAAGTAGCTTCCGTTTACTCTTTCGGCATGTGGGGTAGGATGGGTGGGTAGAAAAGGGGGAGGAGGCTCAAATGTTCAGAGAATTCAATTAATGGATATTTTTAGTTGAAGAAAAACTTTTCTATTGACTTGAGTTTTTGGATTTTAAAGTTCTAAATTGACTATCAGTGTCTGCAAAGATTAGAGAAGAATCTTTGAACTTCCCAGATTGTGTGAAAAATTGTAGGAGTATTTCACATTTCCGTGGAATGGGAAAAAAAAAAATCTCAGCAAAGACTCACTCCTGAGAGACTGACTGAAACATGCTGAAAAGTCTGGTTGAAATCAACAGATCTGAGGCAGTCCAGAGTCACAGACAGCTTCCTGGAGAAGCGCTAGGACAGCAGGTTTTAAGTCGCTTTTCTCCTGGATGGAAGCGGTGTGCTCTGGGGAGAGGCTGAAGTATACGTGAGCCAAAGCCTTGGAAAATTCACATACGAGCCCGCACCTCAACAGGTCTTGAGCGCACACAGATCCAGCCTCCAGGAAGGGTGAGACTGGAAGGTTTGGCGCGGAGCACACAGCACCTATGCTGGTGGGTGTGGTTTCCTGTTGCGCACACCCACCCCAGTCCTCTGCGCCCTCTGCCCCAGCTGTTGTCAGCTGCCTTCCCACCCTCTCACTGCTGATTCCACACCTCTCCATTCGGTGTCTGTGAGCCACACAGCCGCATGCCTCCCCTCATGCTCCTCTCTCAGAAAGAATAAACATTTGAAAAAAATTATGTATGGTTTCCCTGCCCCATGCGGCCCTGTGTGCTTCATCTGCAATAACTTGAAAAACACGATGCTCAAAGCTTTCACTTCTCTGAGAGAAGAGAGCACATTGTGATAAAGAAGGTAACTGAGGTCTCCCAGGAGCACCTCATCATGTTCCTAGCACACGGAAAACTGAGTTTACTATTCAATCCTCTACTTGCAGCAGAGAACAGATGTCTCCCCAGCCCCCTCTGCTAAAAACCTAGAGCGCCGTATCCCAGGAACAGATTAAAGTAGTAGCTGGAAGCACACCCAAGCTGAGGATTTACAGATGTTCAATAAAACCTGCAAACAGCCCACCAAAGTCCCTGAACAGAGCTGGAAAGGGCACACATCCAGCTCAGTTGGAAATGGGTCCACAGTGAGGGAGAGAAACAAGAATCATAGCTGTTCCAGAGATGCGTGTCACAAAGGGTGCTGAGGAGCTCAAGTGCATCTTTCAAGAAAAGCAACTTTTCAAACCATCACAGTCTGTTTTCGAACTTCAGAATTCTCACTTCACCATTAAAAATGTTCAGTTTAGTCAGAGGGTATAACAGATATCTCCCTGCCAAGAAATGGTAAGATGCACAGGCTGAGCTGGGCTTGATGTGAGGCCGAGAACACAAATACCCTAAGAAGCCACTGAATAGCTGACTGGAGGGCTTGGCACCGAACAGGCATCCACATCTTATCCTTCTCTTGATTGCCCTATTTGTACACATTTGTAAAAAGCATTGCTACCCCGCCCTTTATTCCCCAAATACGGCAGATGGCTCCAGTGCAATATTTCAAATCAGGTGTTAGGCAGAGACCAAGCTGGAGCCCAGAGCATCTGGATTTTCAAGATGCAGAACATGGAACATGTGAGAGGACTCAGAGACAGAGAGACTGTTCAGGGTATTTACCAGGCCATTTTTAGCCAGAGGGAAAATAACCCCCCAAATCGTGTGATTTTTCTTTCTTTAACCTTAGTGGGAAGAAAAGGCTCACAGTGCAGAGTAAATGGATTAGCTTATTTCAGGAGGTAGAAATTTTAGGTAAATTCCTTTCTTCAATACATACACACACACACAATGTTATCACAATTTTTCTATCTAAATTTTTTAAGTACAATATTAAAAAGGGATATAAATGAGGATTAAAACACAAAAAAGGTAATTCAACTCCATGCAATATTCATGTTTTTCAAAAACCAAAGTGGGTTGGGTTCATAATACACAAAAGATGTAATTCCATGTTTCTGAAAATTATACGCTGTCTTTTTAAAGGACCATCAGGTACAGAGTAAGTTAAATTGTGAGGCAAACACAAGCCGCAGAAATTACTTGTTTTGCCAATACCTGAAAAAACATTGAGGAACTGGAGTGAATTCATAGTGTCCAGTTGGATATTCATCAGCCTCGTCATGTGGCCAGCTTGTTAGTAACAATAACTACTATGAGATCTTAGCAAGCTATCTAAACTTTTCCATGGCTCCCGTTTGCTCTTTTATAAAATGAGGGGGTTGGACCACATTAGCTCCAAGTCTCCATCTTGTCACTAATATTCTACAGGTATATGAAATTCCACCTAATTAAACGCTACATGTAAAGTCCTTAATACAATGTCTTGCACATAAGTGCTAAGTGATGGTTATTAATAAACTTCTCATATCCATCACTGTTGTTCTGTCAATTATCCTTTGAATACTGGCTGCTTTAACTTAAGGAAAAAGCAACACTGCATAGCTCAGACCTAGAACGTGACCCAGTCGGGTCCATGGAGAAACAGGGAAAGCAGGTGCTCACATTCTTACCTTACTTTTAAAAAGTTGAGTGAGTGACTAATTTTTGTACCATCTTCTGGTAGCATTTTCTGATTTCATCAGGGGTTTCTCTTAGGGATTATTTGGAAAAGGGCCCTTAAACATTTACTTCTTCCCATTTCTGAAAACTTTTTCTAATCTACCTAAAGATACATTCTTCTTGGTCCTTAAAGGTTTTTTTTTTTTAATAATATACATTTGTGTTTTCCACATTCTGAGAGGCAATGGCTTGTTGAAAAGGTCTAGAAATAAATCAATGGAAATTATAACATAAAGCTTGAACACACAGAGCTACCTCCTGCTTCTCTTTCTGTATTTCCCTTAGTGAATTGTATCCATTTCACCGAGTGTCCGTGCAAGTCAGAAAACTGAGAATTACCCTAGACTTCTCTTTTCCAACTTCTGCCTTCTCCTTCCTTCTTTCCTCCCTCATAATTTATTCAAGAGTTATGCAGTGCCTGCCCATTATACGTATTTGATGAATATTTGTTGAGTCAATACTGCTAATAACTAAAAGTTATACAGTGTTTACTTTGCGACAGGTACTCTTCTGAACATGTTATATGTATTCACTCATGTAGTTTTTGCAACAACTCCAGCACCTCCATTTAACAGATGAGGAAACTGAGTCAGAGATTAAGTGGTTTGCTCAGAGTCACATGGCTAGTAAATGGCTGGACTGCTTCTCAAATCCAATCAGTTTAGCTTCAGAGTCCATGTGTTTACCCCTCTTCTTTACTGTCCCTTTCTATCATGAGACATTTAGATTTGATCCTGCCCGCCAAGTCAAGTCATATTCAGTCCAAGTTGAATTAAATAGGCAGGATATTGCTTGTGCTTAGCTGTTGTTTTTCCTTAGTTGGTCTTATAGATAATATTTTTAAAATTTGTCTCACCTTTCCAATTGAATAGGTGTGTCCTGAAGCTCTAGAGTGACACAGACACCACTCTAGAGATGTAGAAAGTAACTCCCTGGTCCCTCTCTGGCAGCCCAAAGGCAGCCAGTTTCTTGCAAGCACACAAGTCAGCAGGACAGGGAGTAGCAGGAGGGAAGACTCAACGGGTAAACAGAGCAGCGTGAGAAGGGGAAGGAATACAGACTTGATTCAGTAATGACTGTGAAGAATTGCAAGTCCGTAAGCAGGGTGTGAGGCAATCCAAGTTATGTTTTAGGAAGGCCAGTTTGGCAGCGACAGAGTGGTGCAGGGCAGGCTGGAAGCAGGGGTATCAATTTGTCAACTCATCTTCCAGCCAGCTCTGCTGAGCCATGGGGAGGGCTTCAAGCTGAGCAGTGGGAATGGGAATGTTGAGATCGAGTTGAGAGACATTTTAGAGGTAGAACTGGCCTCTGTGCCTAGTTAGATGAAGACAGTGAGGGAGAGAGGAGACTAAGGCATCCTCAGAGACCAGGAGAATGGTAATATCACTGGATTATAATGGTGAACAAGAAAGACATGGGCCCTGCCTTCCTGCAGCTTGTAGTCTAGTAGAGACACACGATAATTAAGTAAGCTAGTCAAACATGTCAAGTTCTACAAGAGAAACCAATAGATGGAATATGAGGTAGAGAGGAAGAAAGGAGATCTGCAGAGAGGTAGGAAAATGAGCAGTGAAGTCTTATGGTACAGAAACCAAGGAAGCAGCAAATCTCAATAAGGAACAGTAAACAATATCAGACACTAGGACATTATGTGATTTAGTGTTAGATGGCCATTCATGGCTTTGGAGAGCAGAATCTGTAGAGTGATGGAATTGTGGTTTATCGGTTCAAGAGTGACTGAGGCACGAGAAAGCAGTGAAAATCAACCCATGCCACCCTTTGTGAAAGTTTGGCAGTGAAGGAGAGAAATAGGAGGTTAGCATGAAAAGGGAGCAGGTTGGAGAGGACTTTTCTAAGATAAGGGAAAGGGTAACTTCTTTGTGGACCAAGGGAGAGGTTAAAGATTCAGAAAAGGAAGAGCACAGTTGCAGGAGAAAGCCCAGAGGAAGGAGAAGGGAGATTTAACAGCAGAGATGCAGGAGTGAGCCTTGGAAGAAAGACGTAAGACTGCTTCATCCAGAAGAGAGTGTACGTCATTTGGGGTTAGAAAGGTAAGATAACCAGGTGCCCTTTTCTAAATATTGAATGAGGTCAGGAAGCAGCTTATGAAATGTTTCCCCCTCCAGGTAGGCTGCATCTGAGAGGCACCACCACCATTTTACAAAGAGAGAGCTGTATACTAGGAGAGGATCCTGAAAAAGTCTGTTATTACAAATTCAATACACAAACTGTATTTGCAAAGTCACATCAGCATTTATCTCAAGAAATCAATAAAAAGTATTAAGTGGCTCTGATTTTCCTTTTACCATCAGAAACAGGAAAAATCTAGTAAGCTGTTGGATAGACATCACTTAAATCAATTACCTACAAATAATTGAATTTATTTTCAAGTACAACAAAACAGGAAAATCATTTCAATTGCCTCTTTTAAATGGATGTGTTTCCACAGTGGGCAATGCAGAAGCAAAAAGGAAAAAAAAAAAAAAAAGAGGCAATAACGTTTACTGAGTACCTACTTCGTGCCAAGTGCCTTGGATTAGGTATAAGATGCCTTTCCTCACTTAATACTAATACCCTATCAGGTAGACATTGTCACCTTTTTATAGATGAAACCGAGGCTCAAACAAGTTAAAGAGCTGTTCTCTTGAACGTTCATCCCTTGATATAACTACCGTACAATGTTTATGTCTGGAGGCTGGCTTGGCACCAACCTCTAGAGCACAGTGTTTGGCACTCCTGCCACCATGGTAGCCCTGGGCACTAAACAATCCCATTCTCAGGATTTACAATCAGAAAGTTCTTGGTAACTCATCATTTCATCATAACATTTGGAGCAGACATGGTCTCAGATGCCTTTCTGGCCCACAGTCCTCTCTCTGATAATTGCCTGGCCCTTAGCCCCTGCTGAAGGGGCAGGCCCAGGTGGTTTTATGTGACCCTTCTGTCTTTTGATCACAGCTAGTGGATGTACCAGGGTGGCACATCTCATCCAACGTTAAGGGCAGGCCAGCTATTCTCTACCAAGAATTCAACTAAGACACCGAGAATGCATCACTTTGTGATAGGCTCGGGAACTAAGAACCACATAGGTTTAAGCTTGGAGTTGGTGCCAAACCAAAGAGATGAGTAAGTTCTAGTTTGGGCCATGAGAGCAGAATGCACGAACAGAGAGAAGGAGCTGGTCTGAGAAGAAGAAAATGGAACAGAAACACAGAGAATCAGGAGTAAGAAACCACATGGCCCTGGTGAAAGAGAGATTGTCTCCATTCCTGACTCCTGTCTCTTTGAGGCCCACCTGTACTTAATCTCGGGCCCTCTTTGCCCATGACATTGTCTAATGTAGCCTTATAATAAACCCTAATTTTTGAGAGGCTGTCTGCTGCTTGCAAATAAAGTTGTTGACTAAAAAATCACTCATTTAAGACAAAACATGGCATTCACAATGTAATAGCATTTGCTAACATTTAGTGATGTACATTCCATGTGCTGTGCACTCATTTACTCATTTGATCTACACCACAAGGTGTTAATTCTATTCTCATTTTACAGGTAAAGGAATAGTGATGCAGAAAAATTAACTCCACTGTAAATTCATTCCCTAGCACAAGTGGGACACTACTCCCACGTCCAAATAAACCCTGTGTTTCAACTCAGAGTTAACTCAGGTCTTAAATCTACGAGGGTTTTCTAACCAGCTTAATTGGTAGGATGGGAGTAATTCATTTCTTTTTTCAAATGTAGAAACAAGTTGAAAATAGCTACTGAAAACAAAATTTATTCCTGAACCAAAAATTAAAACTTAATAATGTGCAAGCAAATTGCATTGCGCTTTTATCACATTTTGCCCTTGCTGAACATTTTTGGCTTCAGCAGCTGCTCAGTGAAATGTAAGTGTCACTACAGTGAATAAATAAGCAACTATTGCTATGATACAGCTGCCCCTTATAACAGCATTAGCGTAAAGGCTTTAGTGGAACTGCAGGCCGGAAGAGAGCTGCACTCTTGCTGAATACAGATGGGATTTCATACATTTTATAGCAACCCCCTGAGATTCCAGTGTGAGTAGAAGGGCAAATGAGCTTCAGAGTGGACATCTACTATTTGGCCTGCCCAGCAGACTTTCTTCTTCTGGGAATTCTTCCAAACCTAACTCTACTCTAACTGTGTGATTCCCATGGGAGAGTTGCCATCTTTCTACTTGACCCTGCTTACCTGGCCACAGCCAACAGTTCTAAGCCAGACCAACCAGAGCCTTCCCTCGGGATTTTGCACACTGGAACCAAGAAAGAGAATCAGAGTCTAGGATTGGAAGATTTAAAATGCAAAACTCAGGAGCTATCAGCAAGCCATGTTTTCTACCACACAGAGGAAGGAAGCCTGCAGAGAAAGAATGAAGACAACACTCAGAGACAAAAGAAGAATTCTAACAGCCTTGAAACCCTGGTTACAGAAGCTCCTGGTCTCAGCTGTATCACTGTCCTCCCCACATTGCCTTGCTCAGCCCTTTCTTAGATTACATAGGCCATTAAACTCCCCTGTTGTCTAAATTGGCTTGATTTAAGTTTCTGTCACTTTATATAAGAGTCTTAATACAGTCTTGTCATTTATTCTCAATTTCTTGGCCATCTGTAAGGGAGGAGCACTTTCCCTTTTACACAGAAACTTGAATAGCCACAATATGTTTCTTTTCTTCCCATTGTCTTTCCTCTGACCAACATTCCCCTAATATCTGGATTTGCCTCCCAATTCCATGATTTTTGCAAGTGTGTTAGAATCAGAAAAACACTGCAGAACCTCAGGAGTGCCATTTACAAATGTGAATCACATTCCCTGGAGTTGTGCAATACATGGTCATATTCAGCAGCCCTGCTGATAACCATCAAGGAATTTTTCATGTGAAGAGAGCACGACTGGCTTGTTCACTTAGCAATGTTAGCATTCAGTTTATGGAGGGCAAAATAGTGGGTGTGGTTTCCAAAAAAATCAGGGTGCTGTATAAGAACAGAAATTTACGTTCCGTGACCATAGACTCACCAGCATGGTAGCATGGGCCAGCCATCTCAAGTGTGGGGTGCCAGCAGCAAAACAGTGCTGGCAAGGCCTATGAGAGGATGAAGGGCATTGAAGGATTGAAGGCTAGACACAGTCATAGCAGAGAGGGTTTAATGTGTCATTCAGGTTCTCATTCCTGGGGTCAGCAATAGAGATGAGAAGAGAATCCTAGTTTTTACTCTATGATTCTGCTTATAAGCAGTAGTCTATTCAACCTTCCAGTCATATCCCAATGCTGGGGGCCCTCAAGTCACACTGGACATACCACCCCAGCAGGTCTGTCAGGTTGGAAGGGAGATGGACACCAAAACTTCCACTACCACTGGTATCTTATGAAGAAGTCTTTTATGTTTTGCAAGCCTCAAATTACACCTCAATAAAACAACATTGTGGAAGTCCATCATGCCAGGGGTCATGGCCGGGCCTTCCCAGGAAGGGCTTGGAAGAGGTTGCTACTACAGCCCTTGCCTCTGTTGGAACTTGCTCAAGAATCAGGGTAGAATAATGTGGAAGTGATGAATAGACTAAACTTTATGAAACAGAAGAAAGAGGGGCAGGGCCAGAGTTCTACATACAAGGTGCCCCACAAAGAAGAATGCACATTCTCCTTCTAAAGGATTCTTTTTTTTTTTTTTTTTTTTTTTGCGTGGTACGCAGGACTCTCATTGCTGTGGCCTCTCCCGTTGCGGAGCACAGGCTCCGGACGCGCAGGCTCAGCGGCCATGGCTCACGGGCCCAGCCGCTCCGCAGCATGTGGGATCTTCCCAGACCGGGGCACGAACCCGTGTCCCCTGCATTGGCAGGCGGACTCTCAACCACTGCACCACCAGGGGAGCCCTAAAGGATTCTTTTTTAAAGGAAAGTCTTCTTTCTATTGTCAGTGCCCCATTCTAGGTCAGTTCAGTGATTCTCACATTCAGAGAGCAAAAAATCTCTACAGTCTCATTGTTCAAGGTGTGACCACACACAGTTGCCCACTTCCACCTGAGAGCTGGTTAGAAATGCAGAATCTCACCTCCACTCCAACCCCATTGAATCAGCATCTGCACTGATCTGAATTGCAACATGATGCCCGCATGGTTCACATGCGCATCACCGTTTAAAAGCATAGACTTGGGATATTTAAAATGCAGATTCCCAGGTATCGCCTCTAAAGATTCTGATTCTGCAGGTCTAAGGATGAGGCAGGAATCTACACTTTTACCAAGTATATCTGGTGATTTTTATTCTTGAGTTTCCCAGATCACACTTTCCAAAACCTGGTTTAGTTGATGCCCTCAAACGCAAAATTTCCCTAACACTGGTTAAAGCAACAACTTATTCTTTCAGCATCTTTGAAGGAGTATGAGAAGGAAACATAGAAAACGATAGTTTCATCCTTTTATGGGAAGCTGATGGTCATGGAAAAACAGTCAACTTCTAATTCTGCCTCTCCACCATGGAATATGTTCTCCTTCTGAGCTAGAACAAGCAGCAGAAAGAGCAAGAGGGAAGACCAAAACATAGGGAGCCAGATATATGGGAAAAATGGTACAGAAAAGGGACAATGAAGTGGAGAACACATGGGAGGCAGAAGGGAAGCAAAACAGATCATTGCCACAAGCTCCATGTTATAACTGTCATTAAGAATTATAATTCAAGGGCTTCCCTGGTGGCGCAGTGGTTGAGAGTCCGCCTGCCGATGCAGGGGACGCAGGTTCGTGCCCCAGTTCAGGAGGATCCCACATGCCGCGGAGCAGCTGAGCCCGTGAGCCATGGCCGCTGAGCCTGCACGTCCAGAGCCTGTGCTCTGCAACGGGAGAGGCCACAACAGTGAGAGGTCCGAGTACTGCAAAAAAAAAAAAAAGAAAAAAGAATTATAATTCAAGTAATATGAAATAAGCAGGACCTGTTAGAAGGAACCTTAAAAATCTCCTGGGAGACTTAAAAGAAAATCTGAATAAATAAAAAGTATACATTATTCTTGGATAGAAAGAGAATATTATAAACATATCAGTTCTCCCTAAATTAATATAGAAAAATGTTTTCCAAGTTCAAAAAATGATACATAAGCTCATCTACAAAAATAAACAATGTGAGAACAGTTGGAGGAAAACTGGGGGAGTTATAGCTTTTTCAGATATGAAAATATATTATAAAGCTATACTAATTAGAAACTTTGCCACTGACACTTGTATAATCAGACCCTAATAAACATAGATGCTTGGTATATTATAAGGTAAATAATAGAAAATGAACTTAATAGTATATTTATCAAACAAACTGAATAAATACTGTAAAAAGTATTTAATAGTGTTGAACCAGTTGAAAAGTCATTTGCAAAAATAAGTTGCTGCTTATACAAAAATAAATTGTAGATGGAGCAAAAATCCAAATATATAAATATGAAAGTCCAAAGGTATTAAAACAATACTTAGGTGGATGGGAAAGGTAATTCTAAACATGAAATAAAACCCAATAGCCATGAAGAGATTGCTAAATTTGAATATGTAAAACCTAAAAAATTCTTTTTGACAAAAGTCAAAATAAAAAAAAAATTTTTTTTTTTTGGCAGTGTCATGCGGCTCGTGGGACCTTAGTTCCTCGACCAGGGATTGAACCCTGGCCCTCAGCAGTGAGCGTGCAGAGTCCTAACCACTGGACCGCCAGGGAATTCTCCAAAATAGTAATTTTAAAACTGGGAAAAAATTTGCAATACATATAACAGACTAATAATATGAAAAAGAGAATAATTCCAAAGCAAAATAGGGGAAAGAATAAGCCAGCAATTTATATTAAAAGAAACATAAATGGCCAGTAAATATTTATAAGAAAAGATATTCAATATCACTCATAATTAATAAGTGCAAATTTTAAAGTGGGATACCATATTTTACAGATTAGTAATGGTTTTAATAGTTTCATAATATTTAATCTTGAATCTCATGCATTGTTGGCAAGATTACAACTTAGTACAAACTTTTGGGGGGCCAACTTGGCAATATTAATCCAAGTTAGAAATGTTATATATACTCTTTGACCAATGATTTCCACCTACAGGGATTTATTTTACAAAATATTTTGATACCTGAGTTAAGGTATCTGTAAAAGAATATTTGTAATAGTAAAAAAGTGAAGACAATCTTCGATAGTGAATTAAGTAAGTGCATTACAGCGCATCTATACCATAGACTATTATGCAACCATGAGAAAGAACGAGGTGGATCTACATGTATTTCTATAGAAGTATGACTAAGAAATACTAAATGATAAGGGACTGCACATTTCAGAGCAAGATAGATAGTATAATCCTTAATTAAAAGCAAGACATCTGAAAATAGATGGCTCCATTTTGCAACCAGGTCTCCTAGTAATGACCTCCATGACTTTAAATCAAATACTTAAACTCTCTGTGCTTTGCTTTAAAATGGGAATAATAACAGTATGTACTGCATACGGTTGCTGTGAAGACTACATGGAAGAGTCATGTAAAGTGTTTAGCACAGCACTTGACACACAGTTAGCACTGTACACAACAAACCATTCACGTGGTGATGTCTGGGAAGTGGGGCTGGGCGTGGGGCATGCGTGGGACTTTGATTTTATACTTTTCTATACTGTGTTATTTTCTTCAATCAAACATATCACTGCTTTTAAATAAAAAATTCTCAATTTAAATTTCAAATTAGAGAAGAATATCAGAAATTGATTTAAAAAGACTATATCATGAGTATTTCAATATTCGTCATATTCTCAAATTAAATTCCCTTCAAAATAAATGTCTATCCTCTTTCCTCAAATAATAAAACTAAACAGCAGCTCTCTAGCATCCGTAAATCTCACACTAGCCATGCAGACAGGAGGGATGCATTTGCTTGGTGAACAGTAACAGCGGTGAGTCGCCAGGCTTTAGTTGACTTATTTGTTGTTATAATAAACCATGATTCATTCATTCCCCAAAGTATATAAGACAGACTGACCTTGGCAGCATTCTTTAGGAGTGAGAAGTCTATAAGCCAAATATCTAATCATCAGAATCAAAATCTGATTTCTGGATCATCAGAAAAATCGGCCTCTTCTGCTGCCAAATGATCCTCCTGCTGACCACATCTTCAGTCAATCGGAATATAATCCTATCATGGGCAGTGAGCGAGCATGAGGATTGCATTTTGTTTCATAGCTGTTCTAAACATGATTACTGCTTTCATCATACAGCCATATCATCAAGTCAATAAGGATTTTCTATACTGACTTTTCATGTTGCACAGACTGTATAGAGGAACTTGGATAATTCAAATTTGCTGCACAAACCCCAGCTCTGCAGAGAATAGATTAGTACCTGTTCACCTTGGCTTGTCCAAGATAAACCATGGTACCACTCAACAGTCCATTAGTACATTTCTCTTATTCCAAATATATGAAAAACTCATCAACCCTAGTTCCACTTAAAAATAGACTTTTAAGACACTTCTATTACTCAAGTCATGGATGCTGTGAAAAATCACATTATCACATTTCATTCTTTGCACATTCTTCCCTACATTTTTTTAAATCATATGACAGTCTTCCCTTTCAAAGCCTAGAGTTACTGGACATGGTAACTACTAGTGAAATAGGATTTTATGGACAGAAACCAGCAACGTTCAACTGCTAAAATATTCTTCCAGCCTCAAACTTAAGTTCAGTCCCAAAAGAACATGGAATCGTATCTTTCCACTCAGGGCTGCATGGCCCCAAATCTGGCTACAAAGAGATGATCCAATGTTGCAGGAAAATATTTCCTTGAAAAGTCTTGTAGCTTGTCATGAGAGGTGGGAAGCATCTTAAGGATTTCTAGAAAGAGGAGAAGAGGCATATGTCATAGTTATTTTTATAAAAGAGGTAACTACTTATACAAGAGAAAAAATATCTGGAAAAGGAAAATAAATAGATCAGGAGCCAGCTCAATAACTTTTCTCCTACCACCAATATCTCCCTCCCTCCAAGAAACATACAAATTTCACCAGAAAGAATGCAACTCTTCCATACTGAATAACGAATCAGGGGGTGGTCTGGGCCTAAACGTTTATGGAGCCCTTAGAAGGCTCCTGCTGGGTCCCTGTACTGCAGAAGCCAGGCAAGAATCCACAAAGAATATGTGGCCCCAGCGTAACTCTTTCTATCTGGGGGGCCAAAAGAAATGATTTGAAGGTGGGAGAAGAGAAGTAGGGAGATAAGTTAAATTGCTGCAGTACTGCATAAAAAAGTAAGGATGCCATTGTGAGAGCACCATAATGCAGACACCTGGGGCAGGAGCAAGAGTGCCTCTTGCTATGACTGTCAAATGCACCGTCTCTGTCCTTGGGAAGTGTGTGTGTGTGTGTGTGTGTGTGTGTGTGTGTGTGCATGCGCGCGTATGTGTGTGTCTGTCTGCCTGCATGTTTCAACAGTTTAAATTTTGAGAAAAATAAAGAAGTATGTTTACATCTCACACCTATGGGACAACCTCATAGGTGACCAGACTTGGTGTTCAGGCCCACTCTGGATTATCTACACAGGCTCAGAATTCTGTGGATATGGAGCTAGGAGTACAGGCTGAGGGGGTCTGTTAGTCCAGACTGAGGAACTCATATTTAAAAACTCAGCATGGGGACTAAGATCTACCTCTGTGAATAGAAGATTCATAGAGAGTCACATGGTGGAGGTTAGAAGAAAGACACACTCTTGCTGAAAGGGCTGACTTAGAAGGGAGAACAGAATTAACAAGTAGGGCAACTGCAAGGGGATTCCCTTTTAAAGTTTACCTCCTCAGATGGGTTTGCCACAGAATATGGGAAAAGTCCTACTTAGAGAACAGTTTAAACATCCTCCCTACCTGAAAATTCCTTTTAGTTAATAATATACCAAATGTACAACCCTGCGGAATGGTACTGTGGGAACAAGAGATGAACCAGCAAAGAAAGTGTGATTGGCCACATTCTTCGCTGGCTTCGTGGAGGGAGCTGCGTCCCAGGCAGGTATCGTGGAGAGAGACCCTGAGCGGGAATTGCAGGTAGGGCAGCTCAGGGCGGGTATGGGGCCTGGGAGGGATGGGGGCAGTGCGTGATGATGGGGTGGACAATTTGGGAGCAGGTGGGAAACAACCCCTCTTCTTTCCTACGTCTTCAGAAGAAGGGAACCTTATAGGAAAAGGAAAAGTGGACACTTGAGTAATCCAACCCCCTGCTCATATTTGAAACATAAAACTTTACTTGCCATCTACTTTGGCCCCTCAGCCCAGGGTGGCTATTCCTTTGGCATACAGTTATTGGGTAAGAAGTCAAATATTTAAGCCCACTGCTTCCCAGGGAGAAAAGCTGTGCTCGGGCCTCCAGCGTTGGCCACTGCGTGGAGAAGCTCACCCAGGGGAGAGCAGCAAGGCGGCCTGAGGAAGCTTTGCTCTCCAAACGCACCTTCCGTTGTATCCAGGCAGGAAGAAGGCCGGTAATTTACAGCTTTCCCTTCTACAGTATGTTTGTGCGTGTGAGGGCTTTTCTTCCATGGTTTAGCCCTCTCCTGTTAAGAACGTAACGGACTCAGTCCAGGGGCTTTTGAGGATGGCTGTGCTGACTCTGTTGTTGTCGCTAATGTACACACACCTCATTATTTGCCAGTGGTGCAGTGACCACTGCTGCGACTCACAAGTCCCTGATACTTAGGAGTGGGCCCACCTCCCACAAAAATATAGTAACAATGGAGAAGTAACCATTCACAGAGCCTATCAGCAACATGCGAATAACCTGGAAGCAGAGCAAATTGAGACTCCTATATATTAGTATTATTCTTTTTTCTACAAAGGATTCATACTTATGTTCTGACATCTTGAAGATTCATTCTCAGCTTCCCTGTTTCAAATCAAACCCTGCCACATCCTACCTAGAGCCTTACACTCATCAGCCTTCAGGGCCTGTGTGTCCTCGTGGGTCCCCTGTAGTGCCAAGTGCTCTGGTGGCATTCAGTGAAAAACATCACAGCCTTAACAGTGGTGCCTTAACAGTGGTTAGGTTTTAATTTCATTCCTTTGGACTTTAACCTGCCCTCTAATTAGACAATGAACAGAAGAAGATCTAATTACTTTTCCAATATTCCTTCATGTGGCATTCTTGATTATTGCCATGTCACATGTGAAAAACTCACAGAAGCTCCCTGAATGTGGATAACAATCATCCCTTTCTACACAAAAGATGAAGTACTGCCCTTAATCAAAGAGTGGAAGGGTTTTTGTTTTTGTTTTATCTTTTCTTTTTCATTATTAGAATGGGCTATGTAGGTCTCAACCCTACCATGAGATTAGTCAAGTTTAGGCTACTCAAGGAGCCAAAGGCATTTGAAACGTGCTACGGTTGGTCTCAGTCTTGTAACAATTCTTTTTTGTTTTACAAGACAGACATATGACCTTTCCTGAATTCAGCCAGGAACAAGTGGGTAAATGGATTACTTGACTGACTGGGTATGACGCTGCTGTTGAGAAATGTACTTTAAACATATTTGGCAAGTTAAAAGTGGTGTGGCCCATTAGGATACTATTATGTTAATTTGGGCTGCCACCTGCATAGGGAAGTAGTTCTGCTATAATGGTGCATTGTAAAGAACTGCCTGAGTCCTTGGAGTGGAAATGGGTTTATCGTGATGAGGCCAGCTAGATGATGTGGAACCAGAAACAACATAATGGGCTATGCTACTTACTTATCTCCTATGACCGCCCTTATGAGGAAGGCAAGAAAAGAGACCAGGGCCCCCTCCTGTTGCTTGATTGACTACCACTGGCCTTATGGATATGGACAAATGAGAGAAACAAGGAAATCAATAGCCTAGGTCTAAGCTCTTACCCTCTGCCTCACCAGTTAAGTCTCCCCTACTCAAACTCACCACTGTCACCACAACCACTGGAATGAAAACTAAGGTCCTTGTGCTTCTTTGCATCAGATTTCTGGAACAGATTTCATAAGGAGCCAAAGAAACAGTAACAATTACAATATTATGGAAGATAAACACTATTAGCCCCAACCAGAAATTTTAATGGCAACTAGGGGAGCAAAACAACAAAAAGAACAAAATTTCTCACCAAATGTTTACAGACATTTCACAGCCCCAATACCTCATTTGTATTAAATGATTTAATGTATTGGATTTACTTTCAGAGTGTCAGATATGAAATACCATGCATTTGAAGTCTGTGATGCTCCAACAAACAGAGACTGTAGCAATAGGTTTTTCTTGTGCAGAACAGGAAAAATGCTGAGCGAGAGAAGCTATCCTACCTGGCGATTCAAAGATCCTTCCCCTTCTCTTTTCCTGAGATGCAAGGTGACACTTCTGCTTTTGAGAAGGTCAAAACACAGAAAGGAAACAAGTCCAGAGGAAGGATTATCTTGGATACAGACTCTTTTCCTGGGATACTACATAAGCCAAAGTGCAAGCTGGTGCAAGACAGCTAAACATTAGTCCCTCTCTTTGTGTCTGTAAATGTAGCTCCATGCTAGTGGCATGAAAGAATTAAACCACAAAATCCCAGCAAGACAAAGTGCAGACAATTTACAACCCAGATACTGCAGTGAGGCAGAGATCTCTGATAGTCTTACCTAAGAAGCAATTACAAATAAAAAAGCTTCTCGGTGGTGGAGAATTTCTTCAGGAGGCACTCAGGAAGTTTTTCACCAAAAAGCAGAGAGATCTATAAGACCTCTTCTTTCACCATGGCATTGATGGCTGAAGCAGGCTTATTTGCAAAACGAGGGGAAAGCACATTTCCAGAATTCACAAGGATCTATGCAATGAGAACAAATAGACAGAACTAAAAATACATGGTTGATGAGTTCTGTCTCTTTGAGGTCCTTTATCAAAGGACAGCCTAGTAAGTGCAAAGACTATTAGTTTCAAAGCCAGGTGAATAAGAATTCAAAATGGGGTGCCACCATTTACTATCTACAGGATTTGGGTCAAGGTTTTTAACTTCTCTGAACCTCTGCTTCCTCAGTTCGACAAAGAGGATAGTAGCACCTGCACCCCAGAATTATTAGGAGCCAGTGCATAACAGATGCTCAACAGATATCTTGTCCCTGATCCTTTTCTGCACAATTATAGACTAAAAATAGGAACAGCAAAATTTCCCATTTTCTATAGAAGCCAGTTCACGATAAAAATCAAGAAGAGAGAACATAATGTCATTGAAAAGACAACGTCTTGGGAAGCAAAACACCTGAATTCAACTCCCGGCTCTGTCCATTTCTACCTCTGTGACTCTGCTCTTCCCTCTCTCTGGGCCTCCAATTTCTCATCTGAAAACAGATATTTGACTAGTTAATCACTACAGTTTCTTCCAATTTTGAAATTCTTTGGTTTCACTAATGGTTGTTATTGTTGGTAACGTCTAAGTCACTGAAGAGATCATTATTTAAAGTCCAACACTTTTGTATTAGAAGCAGCAATGTGTAATAGCAATATGTGAGGGCTCTAAAGTGGTACTGCTTTGGGTTTGAGTTCCAGATTTGCCACTGACTGCTTCAGAGACCTGGGAAATTTAACCTCTCTGTTTCCTTGTCCGCAAAATGGGGAAAGTAACAGTTAGTACATCACACACTGGTTGTAAAGATTTAGTGAGTCAGTCCATGGAAAGTGCTGAACAGTTATCTGACACAGAGTAAGCACTCAATAAATGACAGCTGCTCTCTTTATTGTTGTTATTATTGTGTTATTATTGTTATTATTATCTATTAAGGGGAGCTGCAATAAGCACTAAATACAGTGGTTTTACCCACCATGGATTTAAAATGTCATGGTTGAGTCTTCGCATGAATAAATTTGCAATTATCTTTTTATGTGCTCTCTGGTGCATTCAGTCTGCACTTGCTTCATTATAAACACCCAGAGCAATGACTGCCCGTACTAGCCCAACAGGCAGATCCAGGAAGTGGCTCTGAGTGCAACAGAGACCTCTATATACAGAGAAGACCAAGTGCAGAAATATGTACCGAAGTACCGCCATAATTTGTGAAAAGGTCAGGCAGTTATGCAAGCATTTTGCTGAGACCTGAGAAAACCAAGCAAAGGAATATACAAATGAAAAAGACATATGATTTCAAAGCAAGGGACACTTTGAAAACTTTTTAAAGAACCACATTCTGAATACTATGACACTTGAGAAAAATATGCATCAGCATGTATAGAAGGGCAATATTATTTCCCAAACTGATGATTGGTTGAAAGCAGATTTTTATGCCAACTAACCTAATTTAGATTAGTAGCAGATGCCTTCTAGAAGTTTTATTTATTTTTAAAATACATTTAATGGCATTTTAATTGCTTACTCTGTGAAACTTTGACCTCACCAACCATCATCAGCCACAGAACAATTCAGTAAGGTGAACACCAGAGATTACTACTGCACTGGACACAGTCTCTGCCCTCAAGGGACTTACAGTCTAATGTATGGACAATTATAACCCAGCCCACAATGTAGTCAAGAGCTACCCTGTGTAATTCAGACATTAAGAAATCAATAAGAGCTTGACTAGATAGATAGGATAGCAATCTTTGTGAATGTGCTTCAAGTGCTTACACACTGACAATGTTTTTCCCTTTAGTTTCACCTAAACTTGCCCTCTAATTCTACTTTTATTTGTCTCAGCTAATTCTCCCAGCCTTAGCTGGCTCAAAGTCCACATATAAAGGCAGTTTGCTACTGATTCAGAGAAATCCCTTCAACCCTCTCACACATTTTCATTGACTTTTATCACTCAGTATTTTATTTTCTTAAGTTTAATTATTTAGAATATTATCTTTTAAAATAATTTCCTAATGTAACCTTTCCCTATCTCCTGATAAAATATTCTTGAAGTTAACAGAGGAAATCCAAACAGAAACTCAAGAATATCTAGAAAATAACTATAATGAAAACACAGGACATGAGATCCTATGGAAAATAGCCAAAACAAAACTCAGAGGGAAAATAGTAGCCTCAGTACTTCTCTGAAGAGAGAGAGAGAGAGAGAAAGTGTGAAAATTGGGCATCCACCTTAAAAAATACAATATAAGGGCTTCCCTGGTGGCGCAGTGGTTGAGAGTCCGCCTGCCGATGCAGGGGACACGGGTTCGTGCCCCGGTCTGGGAGGATCCCACATGCCGCGGAGCGGCTTGGCCCATGAGCCATGGCCATTGAGCCTGCGTGTCCGGAGCCTGTGCTCCGCAACGGGAGAGGCCACAACAGTGAGAGGCCCACATACCGCAAAAAAAAAAAAAAAAAAAAAAAAAAAAATACAATATAAGCCTTTAGAAAAGAAGCAGAACAATGGAATTAATAAGAAGGAAAATGAATTAGAAAATGAATGAATTAGAAAAGAGAAAACAATAAAGCTTAAAAATTAATTTTAAAACTGGTTAAAAACACCAAAAAATAGAAAATAAAGAAAACAGAGTAAAAGCACATAAACATACAAAATAAGAAAAAAGGGAAAATATCTCAGATTCAAAGACAATTTGAAGGATCGTAAAAGACTCTTTTTTCTAATTTCACATAATGGATAATTTTCTAGGAAAAAATAACCTACTAAGGCTTACCAACAGAGTACTCCTGAAGGCCTGAAAAAAATTAGAAAGGTGTTTCACTTTTCTCCAACTATCTTCTACCCTCAAGCTCAGAAATGGATGGTCTGTATCAACATGAAAGCTAAGCCATGGACTTTCTAAGCATGGGTGCTCCTACAGCATGCCAAGTGGCCAGAGCTGTATCTCTCTTTCTATATCCATGTGGAGCCTACAACTCCAAGCAAATAATGTATTAAGTCTAAGGTACTGAAAAGGTGAAAAAGGTAGCAGTGGTTCACTGCATTCTACTGAGCAAAGCCCTTTAGATGGTGTAGAAACAAACAAATGAAGAATAATCCTGGCAAAAGTACGTGTTTAGATTTTGTTTTTACACATTCCATCATTTCAGAGTACAAGAAAACCAGGAAGATCAGGTACAAAATGATTCCATCCTTAGCTCTGCAGTGACACATTATTCCCAGGATCAAGAAGTTAGAGTACATGAAATTTCCCACTTCCCCCAAATCTGAGAAGTTGCCATCAGCACTTAGAAGAAGATCGAAGTGGGCCAAGGACACTCCAACATTGTACTGACAAACATCAGATATGCATGTCAACCTCAGAAAGCCTCTGAACTCAACATCCATAGATCCTACACTAGGATCAGGGCTGAGATGAAGGAGATCAATTGAAGTTCTGCTTCCTAAGCAAGAGAACCCAGAGCAGAGACTGCACTTACCTCTAGAAACTCTAAATGCTAAAATGTTCCAAATGTTCATATCTCTCCTCATTATAGCCCCCTAAATTTTATTTACTGATTACTGAAATTAAAAAGTCACTAGTAATTTTTATTTGTGTCCGGAAAGATGCCACTCCTACTTCTGTCACATGTTTCACCAGGTTAAGTAACTGTATTTGTTCCACTTCAGGATGTGGGCCCTAAAATCCAACTAGTTTCACCCTGCTATACTCATACTCCAGGTGATCTCTGTGACATATTAATAAAGTGTAGCATCAGATTCGCCCAAAGCTAGACGGCCCTTTAATTCATTTCTATCTCCAGTACACAGCAAAAAGCAGCTTCTGGTGTCAAGCCTTCTCAAAATATATGGAAGCCACAGGTAAGCTTCAAACAATGCAGACCTATTGTGCTGAATACTTTCCATTTGCCCTGCCAGCTTGCCTCTCTGCCATTCTTCACCCTAGTCTCTGTCCTGGGAGCTGGTCTATGTACATCATATCAACTCGTTCCCATGCTCTCCGGCTTTCACCTGGGTTGAGCCAATGTGGAGCACTTGTAAAGATGGAAGGGAGGAAAGTGGTGACTCTTTCCCTACAAGGTCACTGGCAAAACTTCCCTGCCTTGATAACTTTGGGTCTCAGCATGGTGACAGCTCAGTTGCCACCAAGACACTGAGTTACTGCACCATTTCTTATGGTTTCCTTATACCCATATCATTGTAAACAGTTCTTTCATAAGTAAACCTCCTCTAAATATTTTATACTGAGGGTGCCCTCTGTTTCCCATGAAGATGGACATATACACAGTCTTGATTAGGGAGCTTCTAAAACCATACTCAAGACAAATTTCATCCATCAAAATGCAAGTTATCACCTGCCTGGCCAAGGAAGAATGTAGGCAGAGTGTGTTTACTCCTAGATCAAAAAAGATCTTCTCTAAAGAGATTGAACGGAAGGGAAGAGCAAATTTTACAGCATGTTCTCTGGTGTCCCTGAGAAAAGACCTTATTCTGGCATTTGGGAGCCCACAGCCTGTAAGCTGCTTCCCCCACCTCATCATAAAGTAAATACATACTGACAAGCTCTGCCCTGCCTCATCCACCCCACACAAAGCTCCCCTTAAAACTCCCAGAGAAGAGACCTCAAGGAAACACTCCTACCTCTACAAGAGGAGACGAAATCCACCCCAATATCCAATCCTACTTTCTTAGATACAAAGAAATAACCATTGATGACGAGCAACATGAGGAAAACGAGAAGTATGAAGGCAAAGTTTTTAAATTTGCATTAAAAAAGTCAGAGAAAAGAAGATAATTTTTTAAAGTCTAATCAATGTAAATAGAAAGAGTAAAACGTCTACCACATTCATAAAACAAAATCAGGGTGCTGTGAGAAAGTAATAATTAGTGAAAATTACAAATTAAGATATTAGAAATTTTAATTTATTCTTGAAGATAAAATTTGTAGAAGAAAACTAGAAAATTAAGTCAAAGAAATTTTCTAAAATTGAAGCAAATGAATTAAAGACATGAAAAAAAATTCCTGAAGGTATCAGTATCAAATTAATATGTGTCCCATAAAGAGAAAACCAAAAACTAAAAGGGAGGAAATTACTAAAGAAATAATACAAGAAAATTCCCCAGTGCTAAAGAAAGTCATGTGTCTTCAGACTAAAAGTACAAACAAAATGCCTCATGTGATGAATTTAAAAAAAAAAAAAACCACCCATACCTAAACACATCATTGTGAAATGCCAAAACCCCAATAAAACAGGAAACCCAAAAGAGCAACAAATATATAAAGAGCTATTTTTTAAATCTGTAAACAGAGACATTCAAGTTAAGATGTCAAGGAGATATCATTTTATATCTATTAGACTGGCAAAAATTATAAAGTTAGTAAGAGCATAGATTGATGCAGACATTCTGGAGAACAACCTTGCAATCAAAATGATTATATACATGACTCAGCAATTTCACCTCTGCATCTTCATCTCAGAGTAATTCTCACAGGTCCTTAGGAGTATGAATGAGAAGGCTGATTTCAGGTTTTTTGTAGAGAGGGAACTGGAGGCAATCTAGGTGTCTATCACTGAGAGAGGTATGTTAAATGTGACAGAGGTACACCATGGAATAATATACAGCAGTCTGAAGCAGTGGATTTGACGTGCACATAGCAACATGGTTGGATCTAACAAATAGAATGCCTAGTAGGAGGAAAAACAAGTAAGAAACAAAATGAAACGTATAATTATGTCAGGAAGGATCCTTCCAAGAAAGCAGAACTTATTCCAGGTAGTTAAATAGAGGGAATTTAATATGGAAAATTAATTTAAAATGTTAGAAGAGCTGAAAGAGAAAACAGGGGAACATAAGGCAATGCAGAAATCAACAACTGTTGCAGTACTTCTTAACATTTTTTCCTTATCATTCCTCTGAGACTTTTTAGATATATTTTTCCTAATCATCCCCCTATGATACACTGTATATCTGTTTATGCACTGTATGTATATCTGTGCTTTCTACATTAAAGGTAAGACTCCCCTCCCCCAAGAACCATTTTACCTCCCTTGGGGGCAATATTTCCTCCATTGAAATGCATGTGCTAGAGGAATAAAGAGGAAAGGTGTTAAGGGGATGTTACTTGGAGCCTAGAAGCCAGGGACACCTGGTTGGTGTTGGAAGCACAGTGGTAGAGGATGACATAGGAACCATAAAATAGTGGTACAACCTAGGAGAGTAATAATGAGGGATTCCAGGATGACAACTATGCAGCAAACTTAAGAAAAGACAAGTCCAGATTACAGTAGGAAAACAGAGAGTTGTAGAAGGAAGGATTCCAGAAAAATTAAAATGAGCCCTCAATAGGACTGAAGGTAACATTAAGAATTTTAAAAAGAAATTGAAGCTATCTTAAAACAAAATGGTGCAAGAACAACAGAAAGCCAATGGAAATCCAGGAAAACAACAAAAAAGTACACATGGAAGTGAGGCTCCAAATATAAAGTAAAATGCATCACATTTCAATTAATTAGTGGAATGAAAGAAGGGGGGATACATTTGCCTTTGATCTTAGTGCTAAGAATAGTCTGCATTGAGTGACTTAGACTTGTAACACAGAGATCAAAGTGTTATCCTAGCACACTGTGACCTAACATTGACCAATACTGACTAGTGCTGACTTGTACTCATAGTACAAGATGTAAACCTTAAACACCTTGACAAATTAAACATAAAAGGACAGCAGCTAACAAAGACAGATGGAAGAAAGCTGGGAGGAAAGTTGGAAGAAAGTATAAGGGAAAGGTATCCATTTTATAAAGTGGTAAGACAAGAGATACTATCAAATTTGACTGAACAAGAGCCAGAGATATAAGTATGCTATTAAAAGTTATGACAGTAATTAATAAAGTAATTAAGAAGAAATAAAATAATCACAGCACTGAGAATAACCAAACTCTGAGAGCAGAAGAGAAGGAGTGAAGGACAAAAAGCAAATTAAATCATTATCTTTTACCTCTACGTATTACCTAAGAGTGATCAAACAAGAAATATTGATAAAAGCTGAACATCTTATCTGGAATATGAAGAAAACCGCATGAAAGAGAAAGAAGAGAGGAGGAAGAAGAGTTTGCCTATGGAGAGTGAGACCTCATCTGGGTGGGCAGGAGTAGAATTGTAGACTTATTTTCATAATAAAATAATCAATTACAGTTTACATGTTACCATGTGCACTTAACAGTTTCACAAAACAAATAAGAATTTTAAAAATATTCAGTGAAATTCAGCTTTGCTCAATAAACTTTTACTGAGAGTCTACTCCTGACAATGAAGAATAAGTTTCCTGTTGCAGCAAAAGGCCCAAACTCTATCTTGGTATAAAAGGCTCTGCATGAGCTGACCTGGAAGAACCTACTCCACATTATCTCTCTTCTCAGGGCCTCTTCTCCAGTCAGTCAAAGTACTTGCAAGTTTCCAAAGCCAAGAAGGAAACTTGTACATTTCCTTCCTGCTTTCCTTTGTCCATGTTGCCTCCTCTGCTTTAAATGGCCTCCTGCCCATGTCTTCTTGGCCACTCTTAAGATCCCGGCTAGTGTTTCCTCCCCTCTGAAGCCTTCACACCGCAGGGAGGGATGATCCCGCTCCTCCAACCCATCTGCTATAGGACTTACCACACAGCCTATCACAATTTACTTTAACCTTTTCTAAACGTTGAGCTTATATTCATCTTTGCATCCACAGCGGCAATTATAGTGCTTGACACATAAGAGATGCTCAATAAATGCTTATATGGTGACCACTTCCATAAATGAATGAATGAAAACACTGAAATATTTTAGATGTGGTAGTTCTATGATTATATTGATTTTGTATTACATGTCTATTACTATGCATGAATACATCCCAAATAAAAATCTCATGGTATATATTTATTTAGCATATTCACGTTTATTTATAGCCATCCTCTTTCTGAAAGGATTTGTAAGAAGGCAAACTATAAAAATAATCTTTATATTGTACTCATTTTAAATCAATTTAACATTTAATCAATTCAAGCATTTATCCATTTAGCTGGATGATTTCAGATTAATATCTTCCTTATCAAGAAAACCCCTCATTTCCAGGTTTTGACTTGTTTCAGAAGATTTTTTTTTTTAGTTTGAAGTAACGAAGTCTCCTTTTTGCTAATTCTTTTAGGACAAAGGTCTAAATGGGGGCCAGGACATTGGAAAGCTCCATCTGCCCTCTGGCTGGGCCAGGAAGGGACACCTTCTTTTCTGGGCTCTAATTCTCCCTCTGAGTGGCACATCTTTTTAACAGCACTGAACAGCTGGAATGCTGGCTTCAGGAGGGGGACGGGGAACAGATGTCATTCATTGACTCTGGGTAATGAGATTTCATATTCCGTTGAAATCCTGAATAGGACAGGAGAGGCCTCATTAGTGGTTTCACGACTGAACAGGTGTAGAGGTCCCATGTGCACAGCAAGCTGAGAGAGGCCATTTCAGTTCCATGTGTGGATGTATCTACGAAATTGGAGAGAGGGAAAAAGTGCTCTACCACAACTGCCACCTCAGGAAAACTGCAGCTTTTAGGAGCCAAAACAATATTAATTCTGACCACTGGTACAGATCTCATCCAGGGGCCAGAAAAATGGCTAAAGGCAGGAGATGGGTGATATTCAGAACTAATGATACCATACAAAGGAGGTCACATCCTTATTTCTTTAGTTCCATATGGCATGTCATAAAATTTCAGTGCTCTATAGCCAACAACATAATAACCCTCTTAAGGTCACCAGTCAAAAAATGGGACTGCAGGGTAGAATGAAATCCTGTCTCCAAAACTAATGGCAGAAACCTCTTTAGAAAACAGGCTACATTGGAAGCAGTGTGTGAATAAAATGTTCCAGAGGATAGATAAGCTTGGCTAGCAATTTGGCAGCTGTCTCCTGGACGAGTGTCCTTCACTGGAGGTAACAATCAAAAAACCGACCCCACTGCCTGTTTGCTGAAAGACATCCACACCTTCCAAGATCCAGGTGATTCAGAGGTTGCATCCCAACTAGGACTGCTACCTGGTACCTAAGACATTGACATAGAGCTCAGCATGTTTAAATGGGCAGTATACTTACCTGAGGAGTCTTCTGAGGCCTTCAAAATGTGGCAGGTATTTAAGACCTTCCTACCTTAATTCCCCAGGTCTAAGTAGCCCCACACCATGGAATAGCTTCCACATCTCAGAATCCCCTGGTTAATTCTTCCTCGATCAACTTCATTAAATTCAACTCCATAGTAATCTCAGTTGTTTAGAATAACTTAAAGGCAGGTCATTGTAACTATAATATGTATATTTAAAAAAACATTTTGTTACATTTCCCATTGGCTAAGATTTGGCAGTCTTGCTCTATAAACAAAGTCTGTATTCTCCAACCTTTTAAACAGGGGGTCATATATTTACGATAAAACCACCACATACCAGTCACCGGGCTAGGCACGTGATATCCATCCTCACGTCAACATTACAAAGTGCTGAGGATCTGAAAGGTGAAGTCATGTGATCAAGGTTACAGGCTAATGTGTGGTTAAGGCACAGTGGAAATGCCAGTCTCTGGCACCAAAGCCCAGGCCCTTTTCATGGCATGCTGCTGCCTCTTACGGTCACAGGGAAGCGGCTCAAAAAATGTTGAATCAAGGCCAAATACTGTCAAGTAATGCGCTCATTGGACCTGTCTTAATAAATAACTGGGAACCATTTATAATAATTATTAGCACATTGTAGCCATTTAAGTGCTTGATGCTAAAGCAGATTGGGAAATATTGGAAAACGATTCACTGCCTTAACTAGACTAAGTATGTCCTCCATAAACTGATTTTCACTCTTCAGTACTACCTTTTACCTGAAGTAGTATAGAAGGTAAGTTTCAGTCGAACCCACATTCACATGATCTCAAAATCTGTATTGCTGAGGTAGTAAATGTGCCTTTCATTGGGTATTACTTTCTATTTATTAGTGTATCATTTTTCAGGAAATAAATTCTCCAGTCAGTTGATATATGTGGTCTGATTACTTAACTGGACTTGGGATTCTGAGAGCCTGGTCTATGCACTTTTGCTTTGGTACCTACTTAACCCTCCCCTCACTCACTACTGACCCAGCCTACATGGAGCCCTGAACAAACTAGGTTCTCTCAACATACTGTCAACTAAATATGAGCCCTGTTTGGAGTTAGTATATTACAAGAGCAAGCAAAAATATAAGCTATTGAAACAAATGCATTGTGCATGTGTGGGGACACAGGGAACATGGGGACTCGTTGTACATTCTACTCAGTGTTTTCTGTAAACAGCTCTAAAAAATAAAGTTTACATATATACACACACATATATATAACCTTACTATACTAAAAGAATATACAGAGAAATCAAGGGAGTCTGCCCCCATATCATTTACAGACAATTTCTGAGCGGAGTGTTTCCAACTCACTGCCCCCCATCCATGCTAGGGGGAGCCAGAGCCTTAGCCCCATTGGAGGAACCAATTTATGCATCATAAGACAAGTGTATATGTACTGGACGTCAGGAGGAGCAGCCATCTTTGAGCATCCTGTCATAAACTCTGCCCTGTGGGGCTTTCCATTGTTTAATGTACTTAAACCATGCAACCCGAGGGGGTTGGTCCATGCAGAGATAAACAGGCCATTCTGTTCAAAGATGGTCATGAATGGTGGGGTGAGTGAGGCAGGTAAGAGTTCAAGCTCTACAGGATACAGAGAAACATGCACAATCTAGTATATATAAATGATACAGTTTGTGTTTTTAAAAATGAGGTAATATATACTCATATTTATTCATATGTGCATTTAAAAATGCCAAGTGATTATAAAGAAACTGGTAAGAGGGCTTAACCAGTTTGGAGGGGTTGGGAGTGGCAAATGAGGTGGGGACGGAAAGATCTTTACATTTAGGTTTTCGAGTCAGTGAACATAGTACTAACCATTTAAAAGTTTCTATACACTCAATACACAAAATACCTCAAGGCCTGGATTCAATCTATACGGAGTCTTATCCCCACTTAAAAACTGTGTGACTGTGAACAATCATTTAACTTCTCCAAGTCACTTCGTCTCTAAAACGAAGATAATATATACCTTACACAGTCACCTTGAAGATTTAATTATATAATCCCTGTAAGATACAGAGCACATAGTAAGTACTCAATAAATGCTCATTATTAACATTATCATTGTTATTGATAGTTGGTATTTAAGAAACATACTGCACATCACACACTTCAGGAAAACTGATACATCAGAGAACTTCTTTTTATACTCAGTTATTGATATATCCTTCGAGTAACCTTCCACTATTAAGTCAGTAAGTGAGTGTTTACTCTTGTCTCCAAAACTTAACCAGAGGGACAGAAAGGTCCCTTCCCAAAAGTCATAATATTATCCATTCTAGTAGGAATGTTAATAATACTAATTTCTTAAATTTCTATAGAATTTCCAAGATCTCATCTTACACCCATGAAAAACATCTATTTCATTTTTATTTTCCTTAGATAAAATTTTGGTAAATAATGATAAAGGGAACAAAACAAAACGTGTGGTTTTTGAAAGGTAGGGGAAACCTGTCAGATTTGATCAAGAGAGAATTGAAGCGATAGAAAATCTCTCTCTGAATTAGTTAGATTATAGGGGACTTTATCTGAAATAAAAGGTTTGTTCACAAGAACAACTAAGCAAACAACAACAACAACAAAAAAAAACTGATATGGAAGAGGATAAGCAAAACTGGCTAAGTCTGTGAAATCCCGTAAGGAAATTAAACATAACATATAAGATTAAGTGCTCAATATACTATTCAGTAGTTAGGTTTCTTCATTATTTTTGTAAAGCTTCCATATAGCATTCCTCATTTATTTAAGAACATGTAATATGTATTTAAATGCCCCCAAGTCAGTCATATTCTGTGAAAACAAAAAGTAGATTCCCAGTCATGTCTTCTTGGCATGGAGTTGTCCAGTCTAAGTGACTGAGGCAACCAAACCTTCTGGCTAGCAGTCGTTCCACATTTTCTTACCTGGTCAGGCCAGACCAACATGAGGCAAATTTCCTAGGAAACAATTTCAAAACCTCACTAATGAATGCTCCCAATGTCATTTCCCCTCAACACATTCTAGAAAACTGGGATCAGCTCTACCTTACAATATGACATACAGTAGAAATAAAAGAAGAAAAGAAATGGATGATCTGATTGCCCAAATAATAGCAGATGGATGGTTTAATTTTGCACAATAGAGTATATTCTGAAAAACCTTTCTGGAGTGATCTAGTTTATCTCACCTAACTCAGCAAGCCACCAAAAATAAATAAGGCATGTACATACAAATAAGTGAATGAATTAAATCATTTTATGAGTCAGAACAATGGTGGTTATATTTAGGTTTTATTTTACTAAATATCACAAGTAAATTTTCAATCCATGACAACAATAAATATGTATCCACTGTTTTATTACAGACATTGGAGCTACAAGAGGTCAGTCCAAGGAACCATTAGGAAGATTTTCACCTGCTCTCAGTTCCCTGGAGGCACACTTTGGGAACAATCTTAGACTGGTTGTTTTCCAATTTGTTTATAAGATTAGTCTTATTATTTGATGGCAATTTTTTTCTAACCACCTGATTGGCACTCTAATAATCTTTTTTTAGAACAATCAAATTTGGTAATTTTTTTAATATAAAATGATTTAATTCCAGAGGTTCTGATCAAGTTATACAGAATCCTAATTAACTAGTAATCAAATTGTACAACAGGTGATGTTGAAGTTACAATATGAAATATTAGTAACACTTGGTAATAATAGCCCCTCTCTAAGGACTTAGAAGCCTTGCTGGGATTGCTTAAAGGTCTTAAAGGGAAGGGTCTTAAAGGTTTCAGGACTTACTAAAAAGAAACTGAGGCACCATTCTGCATTAAGGATGTGACAAATAAGGCTAAATTTGAATATTATTTGCTTAAGTACAGGTAGAAATTTTATAGGGGAAAACAAATGTGAAGCTAAGAAATGAGACTGTTCATTCCTCCTGGGCTTGTCCTCACCTCCATGCTTGCCTAAAACACTGAAAAGTAAAACACTTCATTCACAATCAGAAGTTAAAATAATTTGAGGTCATGCCTCACTCTCTCTGTAAATCCAATTCAATTCAGGTCAGCTAAATGCACTGAATACCATGTAATTGCAAGGCACTTGAAAAATAGTATAAATAAATAACTAAGTAGGTGACCTTTGGGCACTGATTCATTCAAAAACTGTCCAAGGGCCCACTTCCCAGTCCTCTCTCTTCCATAGCCCCCTCCTAGGCTCTATTTCACTAAGACCTTGCTGTGACACAGCTAACATCACCCATACCTCACTGTTCAGATTTATGCTCTCTCTAGGCTTAAAATGAAGGTTAAACTTTTTTAAAGGTTGGTGGAAATTTATGATGAAATATCTAGTTTCTCAGCACAGGAAAAATGTAATTCATCGAAATCTGTACAAATCAAATGAAGTCATCACAAATGACCCTGATCTTCCTCAGATGCTGCCACATTAGCAGTAACTAGCACATAATTTTTGATAAATCTAATCTCACAGCTAATCTTTCACCCAAACTGTAACCAATGAAAATCAGCCTGTGTTCTTACAATAATGGTCAGAATTAAACCTAACTCTGGTGGCACCCTAGGCACTCTTTATACAGTATGAGGACATCTGCCCTCCCATACTGACAGAACTCAACACTACAGTGTCTCAACTTTTCACTCTCTGGGATTAAGGGAGAGTTTTCTACAGCATTCCTACTCTTAAGGAGCCTGCAACGCCCTTCCAAAGTCTGTTCAAATTTGAGCTCACTTATGAAACTACACTGTGGGTGACAGCACTCCTCGGTGGCAGTTCAACTCCTGTCATCAAAAAGAAAAAAAAAAAATCCCACACATCTCTTCTTCCAAAGAGTAAACAAATAATACACCAAATGATCCTTTAACCTTATACTCATGGTAGAAAACACAGGAAAAAAAATAAAACCTCAGACTCAGAGACCCACAGCTGTAAACCTCCTTGCAACTCTCATCGGTGCAAAATGACAAATGGTGAAGAACTCAGAAACGAGCAGCACTTCACAAGAGCATATTGATTTTCAATAAAGCCATTTACACCTTTTTGCTTGGACTACAAGTAGCATGCTACTTTCCCAAAGCCTCTGCCACTGAATTAAAAAGTGTGGACAGTGTCCTCACTTGCTACACAGAGTTGTCTTTGGAAATACTCTTGATGAGAAGAATGTTCCAACCTTGATCGGAGGGGAAAAAGGAAACAAAAATGAGCAAAATGACATTTGATATTTTTCCCTGACTGGCTTAATTACTTGGAAAAGAAAGAAACACAGTCCTCCAGAATAAAAAGGCATTTGGTTGAAATATAGCATAGCTCATATTGGCTTTGCACGGGTGAGCCTTCCAACAGACAGAACACAGGAAATTAAGAAGAGACTGCCTTGGGAAAGTATTTTACATCCTAGGTGAATGGTGATTTTTTTTTATTGCAGTCCTCCACAGTAACACTTCAGTGTCCATTGAAAAATGAGAGATTTTTTTATGAGGAAATTAAACGGAAGACAGAGCTAACATGATTCACTCTGTTGCTGACCTTCCTTCTGTCTTACTACAGTTTTAATGCCACAAGCCATTGACCCTCCAATATGAAAAAAAAAAGAAACCATAATGACTGGGAAGGAGGAAAATATGATAATTTAAAGGTAGAAGGAAGAAAGAAAAAACTTTCTGTGACATGATATTGATATGATGGTGGTTGACCACTAGTATCCACTTTGGCCCCCTTTTTGCATGAGTCAGTACTTTAGTTGGAGGAACTGACACCAAGGTGGGCCAGGGTTATTATAAGCCAATCATGACAAAGCCATCCCCCTTGACAGTGATTGGTTTAAAAACCAGGGCCAGTCCATCAACTGACAAAAGGATAAATAAAATGTGACATATCCATAACTCTGGAATATTATTCAGCAATAAAAGCATGGAGTACTGATACATGCTACAACATAGAAGAAACCTGAAAACATCCTAGTGAAGAAGGCAGTCACAAAGGACCACATATTGTATGATTCCGTTTATATGAAATGTCCAGAATAGGTAAATCTATAGAGACAAAAAGTAGATTAGTGGCTTCCTAGGGCTAAGGGTAATGTAGGACTTGGGGGGTAATGGATAATGGGGTGGGGAGTTTTTTGGCAGGTAATGAAAATGTTCTAAAAGTGATTGTGGTAATGGATTCATAGCTCTGTAAATATACTAAAAGCCAGTGAATTGTACACTTCAAGTGTGAATTGTATGGTATATGAATTTTATTTCAGTAAAGCTGTTTTAAAAAAAAAAAAAGGCTAAAGCCAAGAGTCCCATGAAACCCCCCTGGCCACTTTCATTCATTTATTCAATCAATAAATATGTATTAGAGGACTTCTAAGTCAAGTACTGTTCTAGACACAAAACAGACAAAATCTCTGCACCAAGATTATGAACAATAAGCAAACAAAGGAAAAGCTAAGAAAAATAGATGGCTAGTGAGATGATGGTAAGTGAACTAAAGAGAAATGAAGCTGCAAAGTTGGGGTTGGGATTTTAGACAAAACGGTCAGGAAGGCCTTACTAAAAAGATGCATTTGAACAAAGGCCAGAGGGAATTATTAGTTTAGACATGGACATGTGACCCAGTTTGGTCCAATCTGATGAAAAGGAAAGAGCCTTTTGTTAAAGCACTGGGGGAGAGGGACTTTCTTTCTCTTTCTCTCTCTTTCACACACACACACACACACACACACACACACACACACACACACACACACACACACACACACACACACCAGAAGTGAAAGACAAAGTATGTAGCCCCAAAACTACCAGCTACAACCACAAGGAGCTCCTGTCCCAGTGTGAAGCCAGCCCAGGGCTACAGAGCAGAGACATAGAAAGAACCTGTATTTTTATCACATCATCAATTATTAACACTGAAACTTTTCCCCTACCTCTCCATGTCCAGGTGTGTGACCCAATAAATTTTATTATTGTTTGGATCACACTAAATGTACAGGCATATCTTCAACAAGAAAACTACCAAGATTCCCTTTGAAGATATTTCTCACTCTTTTGCTCATGGCCCCTCATGGAAAAATTGCTGTCGGACTGCACACAAGCATTGGCGGCAAGGCGGGAGCAGAGCACCGTTCGTGAACTCCCCACATCCACTAAACACCAGCGACTACGGGGGAAGAGAGCACTCACAGGAGAAAAACGTACACAGTGTTTGAACACGCACAACGCCTCTCTTCTTTTATTCATTTAGTAAATCAAAAATTATTATCTCCCTTTGCAAAGCACTTCACTAAATGCCAGGATACAGCAGTTTAAACCCTCAGGAAAGGTAGAGCCCAGAAGAGACAGAAAAGCAAGTAAGCAAATAATTAAATAAAATAACTACTTCCTGTCTCGCAAGTGGCATGAAGGAAAGAAACTGGGAGGTGAGAAACAGAATAGGAAGGAAAACTACTGGAGGTGCCATAGCAGCTCTGTTAGCATCCCCACTCCCCAGGGATTCCTGTCTCCATGAGACAAGATGAACATTATCCAAGAGGGAAGAATGAGAGGGAGATGCAGTGTTTCAACAATATACCTCCAGGCTCTTTTTAAGGATGTATCACAGAGAATCAAATTCTCCTTTTCAGAATGTTTTAAGTTAGTTCTAGGCCTGCTGAAGAGACAAATATCTCATCGCAAAAGCGGGCCAGTTTTTGATAAGATACCTTGCCAAATGTTAGGGACCAGGTAGGAATAACACTAGGGTGGGAGGCTGGCTTAAGACAATAGGGAGGATGGAGACTGTGCAGTTCACTTAAAGATATAAAAATTCAAATAATTTAAAAATGCTCTGTGGGCCAAATAAAATATGTCTGTGACTGAATTGCCTAAGGAGACTCTTTTACCTCCTCTTCTGAGTTCAATTCAACACCTGAGGGCATGTTATACCTTTGGAAAGCATTAAAAATAATAAAAAAGATGCAGAGCTATACCAATGAAAATATTGTGAGAATAAGTCAGAAGAGTAAAGTTTTTGCCAGAAGTTGTGAAGGAAAAAATAATAATAATTCCATTTTCCTTTATTAAAAAATACTACTTCAATGAAAAATGATAGGGTGGGACAATAGAGACAAAAAGGACCAGGTGTCATAATTGAGACAGGGGCCCCAGCAGGGGTGGTAATAGTGATGCTTTGCAATGTCTAAGTTCATTCTTAGGGAGAAAGAGCCCAGCAGGTGGTAACGGGCAGTTACTCATGCTCACACATCCCCCCGTGGAGTACACTGGCCTCCAGATTATCTCCCCTGCTGTTCAACTTTTAGGAGACAGAGGCTGAGAACATCCTGTCCTGCACAGAGAAGGCAGAACTACTTCTCAGGAGCTACATGCCCAGCTTAAATTTTTACTGTGCTATCAATGTCAGCATTCTTTTTTACCATTTCAATGAAAAATTTTGGAGTTTTAAGCACAAGAGAAGAATGACACAGGACAATGGGGTGCAAGATAGGAAATATCTGATGGTAGATTTAATTCATGCAAGGCACCCTTAGCCCATATTGTTTGATGAACTCTAAACCAATAATTAAATAGTCATGGATTGTTAAAGCTACTAATGACTTAAACAGCCCAGTTGAGTCTTTTGGGGCTCTTTCTGAGTTTGCCTTTCAGAGGAGCCACCTAAGCCTCAAATTGTAGCAGTAGGAGTCCAGGGTCCCTAAGAACAGAGGCCAAAGTTGTTAACCAGGACTATAATTTTTACATGTCACATTAGCAACTATTTCTATGAACCTCCTATTCTTTGCCCCTGCAAAATCCAGGAAAAAGCTCTAGGAAAGAGAACTAGGGAGAGAGTAAGGAGAGGAAGAGAATATGATAACCCAAAAATACTGTATGATCTGTGTCATAAACAATTAGTAATGTTGTGAAGAATATAAAACTAAGATGCATGAAATTCTTAAAGGTAAACAACAATAAATAATTAAGTGCCTCAACCTTGTTAGAATATCATAACCCATCTCCTCTTCTTCCCTTTACCACATGTATCAAAAATAAACAGGTTCTTTCATGAGCTGAAGCGAAATTCCAGTCATCTCCAGTTCTGAAGCTGGGTGTCAATGATTCAGGATTACTAGTGCCCTAAACCCTAAAATAAATAAGTGCAAATGTTCACTGGAAGAGGATAATATCAGCCTGGGACTCAACTGTTTTTATATTTGTTCTGAACAATGTTCAACACTCAGTCAAAAAACACTGAGAGACATAAGGAGACCAGACACAATTAACAAAAACCAAGAATGATAGTCAAGAGGAAGAGACATACAGGGGCTATCTGATATAGAGTTATCAGACAAAGACTTTAGTTATGCTTAGTATGTTTCAAGAGATAAAATACAAGTTTGAGAATTTTAGCAGAGAACTGGGACCTATAAAAAAAGAACAAAATGGAAATTCTATACCTGAAAAATACAGTAACCAAAAGTAGGAACTCAATACATGAGCCAAAAATAGCTGAAAAGAAGAACAGTGACCAGGAAGATGGATCAGAAGAAAATACTTAGGATGAAACACAGAGAAAAATAGGATGGAAAATAGAACAAAACAAAAATAATTGCCAACCTAGAATTCTAGATTTATCGAAATAAAGATATTTTCAGATGAATTAAAAATAGGAAAAATGATCAACAGCAGGTCCCATTAATGTAAATATTAAAGGCAATTCTCCACACTGAAGGGAAATGATCCCTAATGGATGGGAAGAGATGTAGGAATTAGTGAAAAGCAATGAAAACGGTAAATATGTGGGTAAATCTAAATGCATAAACTAATAACCTAATAATAATAATGTTTATGAGTTTTGATGTATATGAAATTAAAATATACAGCATTAATGGCATATAAATTGGGATAGTATTAATAGTTATGTAATTAGTGTTCTAAGGCAATACTTCACAAATTTTAATGTGCATATGAAACACCCAAGGATCTTGTTAAAATGCAGATTCTTTAAGTCAGATAGCCTGATAGTCTGCATTTACAATAAACTCCTAGGTAGTGCCAGTGATGCTGGTCCTTGGGCCACACTTTCAATAGCAAGATTCTAAGAATCCTGTACTTTGGGGGGAAAAGCAAAAGTGCTAAGAAACGGTAGAATTTGATGAGTCAGTGATGTTGCAGTCTCTAGGACACCCAATAAAAGAATACAAAAAGAGTGAATTAATTTTATTATTAAGTGAGTAGAAGGGAAAATAGAATACTAAAAATAATAAATCTAAAGATAAAAAAGGAAAAAAATATAGAACAGGAAGACAAAAAATTTTTAATTATTGATTTAAATTCAGTATATTAGACATTACATCATATGTTAAGGAACTAAGTGTTCCAATTAAAGCACAAAGGTGGTCAGGCTAAATTTTTTTTTAAGTATATGCTGTTTATAAGAGATATGTAAAACACTCAATATAATTAACCAGATAAACATAATAAGGGAGAAAATCATAAGATTAGTTGATAAATGCAGAAAAAAATATTTGATAAAATTCAACACCCATTCACAATTTTTAAAACAAAGCTCTTAGACAAACTAGGACTAGAACTCTTCCCTAATCTTATAAAAGCACACACTGAAAATATAGCAAGTGTGACACATAAATATTAAATGTTGAAAACTTTCCCTCTGATAATAAGGAATAAGACATGAAAACCTCTAACATTACTTCTATTCAATATTGATTGGGGGCCTAGACAGTACCTTAAGGTAAGAAAGAGAAACAATATACCAAGATTGGAAAGAAAAAAAATTCTCATTGTTTTGCAGATGATATGATTTTTTGTGTTAAAAACCAGAATGTATAAATAATTAGAATTAATGAATATATCAGGTTTTCTGGATAAAGTTCAATACTTTAACATCAATTTTATTTACATGTATTAGTCACAAATAGCTTGAAAATGGCATATTAAAAAGATACCATTTATAATACCATCAAAATATAATCAATATGAATAACAAAAGACCTGCAAAACTACTACACAGAAAACTATAAAACATTACTTAGAAAAATTAAAGAAAACCTAAACAAATGGGGCTTCCCTGGTGGCACAGTGGTTAAGAATCCGCCTGCCAATGCAGGGGACATGGATTCAAGCCCTGGTCCGGGAAGACCCCACATGCCGCGGAGCAACTAAGCCCGTGCGCCACAACTACTGAAGCCCGTGCGCCAAGAGCCCATGCTCCACAACAAGACCGCAATGAGAAGCCTGCGCACCGGAACAAAGAGTAGCCCCCACTCACCGCAACTAAAGAAAGCCCGTGCACAGCAACGAAGACAAAACACAGCCAAAAACAAATAAATAAATAAATTTATTTAAAAAAATTTTTTAAAAAACCCTAAACAAACGGAACCATTTATCACATTAATGAATTAGAAAGCCCAACACTGTGAAGATAATTCTCCTCAAACTTATATATGGATTTAATGCAAATTCAGTCAAATCCCCAAAAGATATATTTTGTGGAAGTTGACAAGAGAATTCCAACTTTTATTTGGAAATGCAATGGATGCAGATTAGCAAAGATATAGTAGAAGAAGAAAAAAAGTATGAGTACTTGCTCTCCCAGATACCAAGACTTATTCTTAAGGCTACACTAACACAGTGTGGTATTAGTGCAAAAATAGAAAAACACACAAAAGAACAGCATAGAGATTCCAGAAACATAACCACACACACAGGATCACCTAATTTACAATCAAGTTTGGCACTGCCGCACAGTAGGATAAGTATGATTTTTTCATAAATGACACTGAGTCAACTAGATATCCACTTAAAAAATCTTAACCCTTATTTTATACCATACACACACAAAAAAATTCTAAATTTATCACAGATTTAAGTTTGAAACGGCAAAATAATAAACCTTCTAGAAGTAAAAAATAAAGAATATCACCATGAGCTTCAAGTAAGATAAATATTCTTTAAGCAGGATACAAAAGGCATTAACCATTTTTAAAAGAAGTTAATAAATTTGATCACATTAAAATTAAGAACTCTATCAAAGTACACAATCACAGAAGTGAATAGGCAAGTAACAAATAAGAAAAAATTTTTGCAACACATGTACCCAATAAAAGGTTTATATTCACAGTAATTAAAGAGACCCTACAAATAATTTTTTTAAATAAGACAGACAACATCAAAGAGATTAACCCCTATGTTTTCTTCTAGGAGTTCTATTGTTTCAAGTCTTACACTCAAGTCTTTACTCCATCTTAAGTTGATTTCTGTGTATAGTGTAAGAATGTGGCCCAGTTTTATTCTTTTGCATGTGGCTGTCCATTTTTCCCAACATTATTTAGTGAAGAGATTATAGTATCCTTTCCCCACTGTATCTTCTTGGCTCCTTGATCATAAATTAACTGACCATATAGGTGTGGGTTTATTTCTGGCTCTCTATTCTTTTCCCTTGATCTATGTGTCTGTCTGCTTTTTTTTTTTTTTTCGGTACACGGGCCTCTCACTGTTGTGGCCTCTCCCGTTGCGGAGCACAGGCTCCGGATGTGCAGGCTCAGCGGCTATGGCTCATGGGCCTAGCCACTCCGCGGCATGTGGGATCTTCCCGGACCGGGCCACGAACCTGCATCTCCTGCATCGGCAGGCAGACTCTCAACAACTGCACCACCAGGGAAGCGCTCTGTCTGCTTTTATATCAGTGCCATACTGTTTTGATTACTACAACTTTCTACTACCGTTTGAAATCAGGAAATGTGATGTCTCCAGCTTCATTCTTCTTTCTCAAATTGATTTAGCTATTTAGCTACCCAGGATATTTTGTGGTTGTATACAGATTTTAGGATTACTTGTTCTATTCCTGTGAAAAATGCTATTGGAATTTTGATAGGGATTGCATTGAATCTGCAGATTGCTTTGAGTAGTATGGGCATTTTAACAATATTAATTCTTCCAATCCATGAGCACAAAATATCTTTCCATTTATTTCTGTCTTCAATTTCTTTCATCAATGTCTTATAGTACAGCATACAGGTCTTTCCCCTCCTTGGTTAAAGTTACTTCTAGGTATTTTATTTTTTAACCCAATTGTATAGGGGATTGTTTTCTTAATTTCTCTTTCTGATCATTTGTTACCAGTGTATAGAAATGCAACTGATTTTTGCATACTGATTTTATATCCTGATACTGAACTTGTTTATTAGTTTTAATGGTTTTTTGGTGGAGTCTTTAGCGTTTTCTATATCACGTCATCTGTAAATGGAGACAGTTTTACTTCTTTCTTTCAATTTGAATACCTCCTATTTCTTTTTCTTACCTAAGTGCTCTGACTAGGACTTCCAATACTGTGGTGAATATGGTATGGTGAGAGTGGGCATCCTTGTCTAATTTCTTATCTTAAAGGAAAAGCTTTCAATTTTTCACTGTTGAGTATTATGTTAACTGTGGGTTTGTCATATATGGCCTTTATTATTTTGATGCATGTTCCCTCTATACCCATTTTGTTGAGAGTTTTTAATCATAAAAGATGTTGAATTTTGTCCAATGCTTTTTCTGCATCTACTGAGATGATCATGTGATTTTTATCCTTCATTTTGTTAAGGTAGTGTATCATATTGGTTGATTTGAGAATGTTGAACCATTTTGCATCCCTGGAATAAATACCTTTTGATCATGGTGTATTATTCTTTTAATGTATTGTTGAATTCAGTTTGCTAATAAGGATTTTTGCACCTATATTTATCAGGAATATTGGTCTATAGTTTTCTTGTAGTGTTTTTGTCTGGTTTTGATATCAGGGTAATGCTGGCCTTATAAAATGAGTTTGGAAGTGTTCCCTCCTCTCCTACTTTTCGGAAGAGTTTGAGAAGTGTTTATATTAATTCTTCTTTAAATATCTGGTAGAATTCACCAATGTAGCCATCTGGTCCTGGACTGTATTTTGTTGGGGTGTTTTTGATTACTGATTCAATCTCCTTACTAGTAATTGGTCTATTCAGATTTTCTAGTTCTTCATGATTCTGTCTTGGCAGGTTATATGTTTCTAGGAACTGATTTCTTCTAGGTTGTCCAATTTGTTTGTGTATAATTGTTCATAGTAGTCTCTTATGATCCCTTGTATTTCTGTGGTATTCATTTCTGATTTACTTTGTTTGAGTTATTTCCATCAGTTATTTCTAGAAGTTGCTAGTTATTCTATAAAACACAACTGCCCCTTCTAGGTACCACTTGGTAGTCTTGGTAATTTATTCAAGAGTACAAGCCTGTTTCCCAGATTATTTCATGTAAAAATCCCTAAACAAGAGATTTAACAGAGGAGATGACAAAGGACTTTTTGGGAATGCCCTAAGTTACATACACAGCTATGTGAACAGAAATGTTATGTGAGATTCAGTGAGGCAATATATGCAAATGTGCTTTGAAAAGTGTAGTCTACTGCATTAAATATAAGAATTTGTTAATTAAAATAACCTAGAAATTGATTGATAGAAATATTAATAAAACAAGAAGCTGGATACTGTTCCTCAAATAACATTCAACTTATAGTTAGCAAGTCAATATGCTATAGCACCGCATGATTTAGGAAAAATTAAATTTAAGGTATTCTGCTTAATACAAGTGAAAGGTTCATACTACTCATCCCTGTTTGCCCTAGGCCCGAGGACCACCTCTCTGCTAATGACTGGGCAGTGACTCAGAGAAAGAAAACGGAAATAGGAGCCTTCTGGTGTACTGAAACACATCTGAGACTGTCCCAAGAACAAGCAATCAAGACCTAAGTCCATCAACAACTCCACACAAAGGTTAGAGAACCACCCTGCCTCCTTGGATCACTAGTTTATAGCTCTTTCCTCTAGGTCTATCCTTGATAAATCTGTTGGTATACAAAGATTTGGAGACCAAAGGGAACTATAAGACTCATAGACATCTAATTCACCTGAATATATTTAATTGAAAGGAAGAAAGAAAGAATAGTACCACTTTCACAAAAACAAATCTTCTATCTCCACAATCCATGGCATTTGTCATGGCTTGCTGCATTGATTTAAAAATAATAGCACTCATAACAATGAAGCAGTATCCACATGTCAATTACTGTGGAAGTTAGGTATCTGGCTTTTAGTTTTATCTATCTTGAGATAAATAACGTAATTGTTCAGTGCTTCAGTTTACCCCACCTCACTGTGAAAGAAGTTACTTTGTTTATCCTCTATATCCCTCACAGCAAAGACCATGGTTGACCAAAACCTTTAACTATGGAGGAAAATAACACATTTATTCAAAACGGTATTGACCCATCTATAGCATACACAGCAGTGAATGCTAAAAGAACCAGCCCATGAGAACAGTCTGTGACAACCACATGTGACATCTGTTTCTCCCACTGATTGCCAAGGTCAATTCTCTCACACTGGCCAACTAGTTAGGTGCCCCTTTCCTCTCCTAAATTCCTAGAGCTATAAGCTAGAACCAAGAAGACTTTAACCAAAGAAGCATGAGTGCCTCTCCACTAAATATTTGAGAGTAGCTTCATTTTCCTTGTCCAAGAGAAGAAAGTCAATAATATACAAATACTGTGTTACAAATATATACTAACTCACACTAAAGTGAATTAAAATAAAGTAAAAAAGGGTCAAACAGATTTCTTCCATTTTTACTGAAAATAAATTTAGATTCACTCCCTGACTCTATCCAAGACTCTTACCTCTTACTCTTCATCTTCTCTCAAAATGGAAAAATTTGTCAAAAGAGAAAAGCTAATTGCAAAAGTTCCATTCCAAAACATCCTTTTTGCTCTCAGGACTGATTTTCTAAGACACACCAAGGGAGGGACTCAAACAGTATTTGGTGAATTAACTGAATCCTATCCCTCTACTGGAAGCAGTGATGAGGCAGGGTAGGACTGGCAAAAAGAAAGAAAATAGTGTTTGCTAAATGGCGATCTACACAACGACACTAAGTACCAACATAAGCAAAAGTACCAACATTAAACAGTTATATATGCTATTTCTAGATCTGAGAGAAGCATCAACTGGCCAACTCACGAGCTAATAACACTATTTATTGAATACTTAACTCTGTGCCATTTACATATACTATCTCACTTAGTACCTAGGTAGATACTAATATTATTATTCCCATTTTGCCAATGAGAAAACTGTGCGGTTGACCCTTGAACAACAGGGGTTTTGACTGCATGGGTCTACTTATACGCAGATATTTTTTAATAGTAAATACTGCAGTACTACACAATCCATGGCTGGTTGGATCCAAGGATGTGGAGGAACTGCAGATATGGAGGGCTGACTACAAATTATACTGCAATTAACTCCTGTATTGTTCAAGGGTCAACTGTGTTAGTTATCTATTAATGCATAACTAATTATCCCCAAAACTTAGCAACTTACAACAGCAAACATATTATTTCACACAGTGTCTGAGGGTCAGAAATCCAACAGCAGCTTAGCTAGGTAGTTATAATCTGGGATCTTGTGATGTTGCAGTCGAGATGTTGACTGGGGCTGCAGTCAGGTGAAGATTTGACTGGGGCTGGAGGATCCACTACCAAGCTCACTCACGTGGCTCTTGGCAGGAAACCTCAGGTCTTTGCCATGTGGGTCTCCCTGTAAGCTTTCCTGGATTCTCCCAGAATAAGTGATCTAAAAGTATGAGGACCACCAAGATGGAAGTCTCCAGTATTCTATAACCTAATCTCAGAAGTGACATACCATCATTTCTTCATATTTTATTGGTCACACAAGCCAACTGGTAAATATGAAAGGTGATTACACAAGAGTGTCAATACCAGAAGGTGGGGATCATTGGGGGCACTCTTGGAAGCTGGCTGCCACAAAAATTGATGCACAAAGAGTAAAGTTAGCACTGGAGAAATGAAGGTTTATACCCAGATTTTTATTATTTGGAGCCCTAGTCCTTTAGAATGACTAAGCTATTATGGAGCCAATATGGAGAAAAACATAGACTTAGTGGACCACCCTTCTTGTTTGAAAGCCTACACCAGAAAGTTTCTACTCCATCTGACTCCATCATGTCTGGAACGCTTATCAGGACACTGGTGTACTTTAGTGCAGGACACTCGGCCTGTTTGCTTATTCTTCTTCCTTCTAACATTGTCAAGGAATTCTGTCCAAATCCAAGTCTTTGTCCAAAAACAAAGATGTGGGGTGGAGCACAGGATAAAACTCAGAGGTTGAACTCACTTTGCAGATTTAAACAGTGAAACAGAATATTGTTTTCTTAAGGTTTCTTGCAACTCCCCTCCTTAAAAACAAATTCACATGCTCACTTCAGCTAAACACAAAGGGAAGAAATAAGTGTTCAGTGACTTTTTAAAAGATTAGTAGCCATATTTCTTTAACAGACATTCATTTCCTGGATTAGACACTAAGGAATTTATGTTATCATTCTATTTTATTTATTCTATGCATCTGTGGATTATAGAGTAGATCGTGTTAAGTATAACGCTTTGAAAGGACCCTTCAGAGAAAGAACTAAATGAGTTTTCCCATTTATTCTTAATATTCCCCTTACTGAATGCAGACAGCAACAGGAAAATTCAAAGCTATTATTTTTAATGTCAAATGCCTTACTAGTCCAATAAAAGAGGGAAAGATATTAAACTTTTTATACACCAAGAACCAGATAGCACATATCTTCAAGAAACACATCTTAATCAAATTGAACATAGGAAATTAAAAAGAGGATGGATGAGTGAAGGTATCCATCCTCATTTAATTAAAAAAAAAAAAAAGCACTGGCAATCGTTATGAACAAGAAAGCATGTATTTTTCCCCTTTGTTCCTTTCAAAGGAGAAGTGTGGATTAATTTTGGTTCAGAAGGTCCTGAAAGGAACACCTGAGAAATTGCTGTACTCATAGTCCTCAGATGTAAAGGAAATACCCCTTCTTTGAGGCAAGCCCGTCTTACATTGGGAAGAAACACCAATAAGGAGGAGATGTGACTTGAAACCCACCTCTGTAGCCTTGTCCAAGGGGATAAAATGCCTTCCTGATGACCTGACAGTGGCTATAAACTTCAGATGAGATGGCTCATTTAAAGCTACTGAGAAACAAAAAGCTCTGTACAAGTAGCAGGTAGGAAATGTAGTAGTGTATTTGTTCAAGTTATCTACAATAAAATACTCCAAAACTGAGCTTAAAATGAATTCATCCAAACCAGCATACCCCAAGGAAGATCTACGATGGCAAATGTTTGGGGAGCACTCACTATCAGCAAGGCACTGTGCATTCGTATATTTAATCTTCACAAACCTGAACACTATGTTTAGTCCCACCAACAGGTTCCAAAAAGTTAAGCAACTTCCCCAAGATCACATAGCTCTATAGAGCCAGCATCTAAGTTTGAACACAAGTACATCTGGTTCCCAGCCACAGTGTTAGCCTGTACCATGCTGCCTACGTAAGTCTACAGGCGCTTTGTTCTCAAGACCTAAGAATTACTCTGCTCATCTTCAGAGCATGCAGCACAAAAGAAGCCTCACTGTGCTAACACATATACAAACACACATACCACACCCTTACACACATGCAGAGATTTGACATCATATTCTTCAAGTCAGAAATACTCTTCGACACAAAATGTAGTTTAATCATTTACACAGCTAAGCCAGGTTTGAAAATATATGGAGACATACATTCTTTTTTCACACCACACTTGAGCAATCAGGAAAGAAGAATTCAAATTAAAATGGTACTGGTTTGACATGTGTTCTTAGTCCATTCAAGCTTCTATAATAAGAATACCACAAACTGAGTGGCTTATAAACAACAGACATTTATTTCTCACAGTTCTGGAGGCTGGGAAGTCCAAGATCAAGGCACTAGCAGATTCAATATCTGGTGAGAGCCCACTTCCTGGTTCATAGACAGCCAGCCACTGGGTCCTCACATGGCAGAGAGGGTGAGGGAGCTCTGGGATCTCTTTCATAGGAATGGGTCTTGCCTAGAGACCAGCTTTAGCCTGGTCCCACATGGAGCTCAGGCCCACTCACTGCAGCACAGTACTGGAGGTCCCCCTTGGGGCAAGGGGGTGATCAGTCACTCCAGTTTGCCTGGGATTGAGGGGTTCCAAGGACACAGGACATTCATCACTAAAACTGGGACAGTCCTAAGCAAACCAGGATTTTGATCACTTAATAAGACAATCGGTTTTGGCCCCAACCTGGGGATGAGGGATAGACTTCATAGTAAGTCAGAAACCACTTCTCTTGAGAGGGGAAAGCTGTAAGCATGAGAAGCCAACATTCTCACAAGTGGGGAATGAGCTCACCAGCGGGCAAAGGGGATCTAGGCAGGACATCTAAGCACCACTACAGACCCCAACTGAAGTGGTTTCCTCCAATTCCACTTCCTGGCTGTTGAATGTGAATATTCATCCACTATGTTTACAGCTCAAAAGTTATAGCCAGTTTCCTCATTAAACTAAAAGATTAAATTATCATCAATAATTCATCACTGTTATTTTTGTTGTTGCTGTTAGTTACCTATGTTCATTCCCTTTGTATAAGACAAAAAGAAGAGGGACCATAAAGAGTGGAAGTTAAATTTGATGTTTTGCAATATCTCTAAGTTTCTAGGTAACCTAAACTCTCTAAACAAAATCTCAGACAACATGTGTCAGCCCCACAAGCAGTGGCTTTTTAGCCAGTGGGAGATGCAGGCTTTGGGGTCAGTGGAGGTGGACTCCAATTCTTTTGCTTAGTCTTTCCAAGCCATAGTTTCTTCTTCTGAAAATGGGGCACAAATCCTGACCTCACAGGATAGTTGAGAGGTTTAATCACAAAGTAAATGTTCCACAAGTGGTGGCTTTTACTGATAACTGTTGAACACAAGCTGAAAGCTTGATTTCTAAACCAATCATCACTGTAAACTGCATGAGAGATTTTCACTAATTAAAATCTAGGTGGTGGCCAGAACAGAGTTCTCCATCTGCAGAAAATGTAGATATTTCTATTCGTCCTTGAGTGCACTTGAACAGCCACTCAAAAACATCTATATCTTGGACTTTTATGAAATGATTCTAAAATATTAACTAGAGTAATTACTTTAGAGACAGTCAAAGGTCATTAAAAATTTTTTAAACCTAAAGCAAATGCTGAATTATGTGACTTTATGGTTCGCACATGTTTGTACGTGGGTGAGGCTATTTAAATAAAGCTACAGTATATAATTCAGTTTGGGAGCAGGAATGAGGGGGCTAAAATTATTCCAGCTGCATCTCAACCAGGCTTTTTTACACTGTGAACATGGTTCAGTAACTGCACTTACACACAAATGGGTTTATCCTTGTAATTCAAATAATTGCCTTAATATTTTCAGCACCAACCATGTATGAAAGCTCTGTGTAAAAGCTGTAGAAAATTCCCAGGGGGAAGGAAAGCATCTATAGATTGGCATATGAAACTGTATACCCTCACCACTTTCTTCGCCTTGTATAAAAGGGAAAAAAATAGATATGCTAAACAATATCTATTTCATGGTTTACCAGAATAAAGCAAGATCGTTATGTCAAAACCTTTGGTAAACTATAAAGACTCTTATAAATGAAGGTTTTACTATCCTAAGTATTATGAAATTCAGAATACCATTACACACACACACACACACACACACAGTTGCAGCCAAATGTGCAAACCACAGGAGTGGGAGGGGGAGGCTGGTTCTTCTCAGCTTTTTGACAAGAAGGCAAATTTTCTTCCCTAAAATAAACTTAGTTTGAGATAGAACTGAAAATATTTGGCAAATGCAAATATCCACTAGCAACTAGAAGTGAATTATAAACAATACCTTCTCAGGGTTATAAGCATTAATGGGGTTAAGTGGAATTTCACACTTGAGGAATTTCATATGCTCAGTCCTGACCCAACTTCAGAAAATATGTGGCTTTACTGTAAAATACCCTAGAGACTCCAGAGACACGCTGTTAGTTTGTGGACAACAAGCAGCAGAATTTAAATCAGAACGGAAAATTAAACACATGGCACTCTCCCCTGGCCTTCTGTTTCTCTCTGGGTGGGGAAGGATCTCACATGACTCCTCCTTCCTCCTAACTCTCACTTCTAGCAAGTCGCCAGCCTGATCCAACCTTGGAGCATTTCCTCTGACCACTCCCTCCTCTCTACCCAATGCCACTGCCTCATGGCTCAACACCTGGACATTCCACTGTCCTCCTTCCTTCCAGACTCAGGTCCTGGAGAATTTCCCCAGCTATGGTCTTTTCCCAAGTCAACTCATCTTCCTGTCTGCCACCAGCTCAATCCTCCTAAAACAGAGGTTCCAAAGAATAAGGGGTCCACAAAACACTCCTGGAAAATCAGAAGTTCAATGGTCAAATCATTGTGAGAAGTGCCACTTATCACATCTCCTTCCTGGAGGATCACTTCAGAAAATTAAAGGTCCTGAGAAGCCTTACAGTAAAGATCCCTACTTAATTTTATTTTTTCCAGGTTCTTCAAACTGAATAATTATAGCTATAGGTAAGTACTATTATTATTGCCATTTTACAGGTGAGGAAACTGAGGCCATGCAAGGTTAGATAACCCATGAAGGTCACACAGTTATTGAATGGTAGGGCTGAGGTTCAAACCAGTGAGGCTGACTCCAAATTTAAACACTTTTGATATCCTACAGAACGATAAATTGAGAAACACTCTCTTAAAGTTTATATTATCTCAGGCTTCTGATCAAAGATTTCCACCAAGTGTCTCTACATACCATTTATATTCTTTGACTAGGGAGCCTTGCTACTCAGAGGAAGGAAAGAAAAGAGGGCTATTTTCCAGGTATTTTAGGCAATCAGGAATGAGTTATATTTTCCATCAAACTTCTTGAAACTGTACTGTCAGACAACAAAAACTGTTAACTAACTTTGTTTGGTATCATCTGTCCACATGTAATGATACAAACAGGCAAGACTTTAGTGAGGTCAAGATCTTCAGATATCTCCTGATTCTATGAGTAAGAATATTATTCAACCATCTCTTGACTCCCATCTTAATGTTAATTAGGAAGAAAAGCAGCACCGGATGGTGATGGTCAAAATTGCAGTCTTATTCTTTTTGAATGAATGGTAAACGGGATTGTTTCCTTTATTTCTCTTTCTGATATTTCTGATAGTTTGTTGTTAGCGTATAGAAATGTAACAGATTTCTGTGTGCTACATGTGTATCCTGCAACTTTACTGAATTCATTGATGAGCTCTAGTAGTTTTCTGGTAGAGTAGTATCTTTAGGATTTTCTATGTATAGTATCATGTCATCTGCAAACAGTGACAGTTTTACTTCTTCTTTTCCAATTTGGATTCCTTTTATTTCTTTTTCTTCTCTGATTGCCATGGCTAGGACTTCCAAAACTATGTTGAATAGAAGTGACAAGAGTGGGTGTCCTTGTCTTGTTCCTGATCTTAGAGGAAATGCTTTCAGCTTTTCACCATTGAGTACAACGTTAGTTGTGGGTTTGTCATAGATGGCCTTTATTATGTTGAGGTAGGTTCCCTCTATGCTCACTTTCTGGAGAGTTTTTATCATAAATGGCTGTTGAATTTTATCAAAAGCTTTTTCTGCATCTATTGAGATGATAATATGGTTTTTATTCTTCAGTTTGTTAATGTGTTGTATCACATTGATTGATTTGTGGATATTGAAGAATCCTTGCAACCCTGGGATAAAGCCCACTTTATCAAGGTGTATGATCCTTTTAATGCATTGTTGGATTCAGTTTGCTAGTATTTTGTTGAGGATTTTTGAATCTGTGTTAATCAGTGATATTGGCCTCTAATTTTCTTTTTTTGTGATATCTTTGTCTGGTTTTGGTATCATAGTGAGGGTGGCCTCATAGAATGAGTTCAGAACTATCCCTTCCCCTACAATTTTTTTGGAATTAAATTTTAAATTACTAAAAATATATTTAGAGAATATGTTACAAGTGTGTACATACATACACACACAACACAAAAACATTTGCTAAGATAAAACAATATTACTCTGTATAAAACATTCTATTTTTTTCTTTGCAATGTGAATTCAGTCCTCCATTCCAGCAAAAAGAGACATCTCATCTTTGTATGATTTACCTTTCATTTCAGCCCAGCTCACTTTGAGGGGCCTTGGGGCCAACCCACAGACACTTGATAGATGGCACTGAGGACTACAGCAAGGATACAGGGCAACAAATAACCCACAGACCTCATTCTATCCTTCCTTCCCCAGTCTCCCTAAGAGCTGCAATTGGAGGTTGAACCCATGACCAATACTGACATCCACCCTATGGTGAGGTGTAAATAAACAGAGAAACACCAAAAAGCAACCTCAGCAGGAGAGAGAGGAGGTCAGTCAAGGGCTTATCCATTCATCAGAAACAGAAATCTTGATGAGCCAGCTGGTCAAGTTTGCCAAACTGAAATGTACTCTCCTCTCACTGAGGACACAACTTGCTGAATGTTCTCTTTCTGGATTTTTTGCCTAAGGTCAGTGCCATAAATGTATCTTAAAACCTTTGAAGAGTATTTACTGGTTAATTAAAGATAGGTACAGCCACTTCTGCTATGGTTTAATGATGTTGTCATGGTCACTTACTGCTAAAGTTCTGACATGCCAAGGGCCACATGTTATTTGGGTGTGTCTACCTTTCCATATCTAGCAGAAAAGTACTAGTCTCAAAGGTAAAACAGGGTCTGTTAATTTCTTCATCTGCAAAATGGGATAATTCAGTACAACCACATTATTTCAAATGGAACTGTGAAATATTTCCCCAAAATACAGTTTTGATATGGTTCAAAATGTAGTCTCATAAACTAGATTAACAAAAAATTGTTAAGTACAGGCCTTTTAGGGACTAACTTTAATGAATAATTAAGCGTGATTGTCAATAAGCAGTGTATAGCAATTGTTTGAATGTCAACAGATAGTTCCTACCTGAAAGCAATTTCTTATTTTAAGTAGGCTAAATATTCCCTTTGGATTTTGGTATAGGTGATCACTTTTCTCTCCTAACAAATAGTGTTCTACCAAGTGGGCTGCCCAGTCAACCTAAGTGGACACATCTACAAGCAGGAATGAAGGGACAGGGTTGGTGCCACCTGCCACCAATGGCTTCACTCTGCTCCTGTCTCCTACCCACTGACACAATCACCTCCCCCAACCACCTTCTTCAGCGAGCAAATGTGTTTGCCTCATTACACAGAAACTTTCTTAAGGATGATTTTCTATCACTTAATTAGTAAGAAAGGGAATCCATTCGTATCACAAAGCAGAAGCTCCTCTACCCGATCACAGGTTAGTGCTGAAAGGCTATTCCTAAACCTATTTATTCATAAACACAAAGAAACACTCTACTGCCCTTTGTTGTAATGCCCACATGTGACCACTAAAGTTGTCTGGCTGGAAAAGCTGGAACATCTTTCTTCTGAGACAAATTTTGATCTCATTTCTCTGAAAATTCCTAAAACTCTCTATAAGTTATAAGTAGAGGAGTTTCTGAACTCAAAGTCCTGTTTTATTAAATTTTCTTGCTTCCAATATTTTGGCAGATAGGACTTTCCATTATTTCCACATGCGTGTTCTAACAAGTGGTCTCTCCTAACGGCTACTCATTCTCTGTTGCATTTGATGCTTTGCCTCTGCTCTGTCTACATCCTCTGCCTTTAGGCTGATCATCCCCTTTGGGCCCACAAAGTGCCAGAAAACAGGATCTGAAGAATCAAAGAGTAACATGTCCTGAGGAATGCTTTATACATTTAAGAAGCAAGGTGTGCTGACTTTGTGTTCCAGGGGCACTTCTGAGTTTTTCATGTTGTTGTTTTGTTTTCTGTAGAGCTTCAGGTTAACTGCATGACAAACAGATGAATATCTCACAGATATTCTGCATTTATTTTAGAATTAAATTGAGCATTTTGCTAGAAAATAACATCTGTCCTTTAGATATAATGATACTTAAAACAGTAGCCATTATTTGTGAGTGCTTACTATTCACCAGGCACTGCGCCAAGTGCTTTTCTGACACATTGTATTTAATCCTCAAAACTACCACATAAGATAGATATTATTATTCCCACTTTCAGATAAAAAAACTGAGACTTAAAGAAATGAAGTAACTTGCCAAGATGACAAGTATAAGTGATAAAATTAAAACTAGATCTGTCTGACTCCATCATATGTGCTCTTTTTTTAAATTTTTTTTTATTGAAATAGAGTTGATTTACAATGTTGTGTTAGTTTCAGGTGTACAGCAAAGTGATTCAGATATACATACATATATATCTATTTTTTTGATTCCTTTCCTTTATAGGTTATTACAAAATATTGAGTATAGTTCCCTGTGGTATACAGTAGGTCTTTGTTGTTTATCTATTTTATATATAGTAGTATATATATGCTAACACATACACATCATACATGCTCTTCATGAATATACTATATTCTCCCAGGGCCTTTGGAAGGTTTTTGTTGATCAACAAATGTATTATTTACCTTCTACTGTGTGCTACTGCAATAGTCTACCAACAAATCTTGTTGGCTCTAAGCTCTTCCCTCTCTAGTCCCTTATCCATCCAGCCATCAAAATAGTGTCTCCCAAGGAGTGATTCCAAAACCACCTGCATCTGAATCACCTGGATGCCTGTTAAGACTACTGCTCCCAGACCCATCTCAGAGATACTGATCTAAATCACTTGCAACACTCCAGTTGACTTTCAGAACCACTATGTCAATACAGTATCTGTTCACAATCTTCAAATGGTTTCCCCAGACTGTAATAATACTGCTTGTGGTAGGCTAAATAATGACCTCCCAAAGACGTCCACATACTAATCTCTGAAATCTGTGAATATGTAACTTTATAAGGCAAAAGGGACTCTGAAGATATGATTAAGTTAGGGGTCTTAAGATGGGGAGGTTATTATCTGGAATTATCCAGGTGGGCCCAATGTAATCACAAGGGTCATTATAAGTGAGAAGTAGAAGGGTCAGAGTCAGAGAAAGTAAGTAACAACAGAATGATGGGGGTAGGGGGGCACAGAGCACAAGCCAAGGAAGGCAGGCATCCTCTAGAAGCTGGAAAAGGCAAGGAAGCAGATTCCTCACTAGAGCCTCCAGAAGAAACACAGACTGCAGACCCATTTAAGAAAATACATTTGTTGCTTTAAGCCACTACATTTGTGGTAATTTGTTACAGCAACAAAGGAAGCAATACAGTGTTCAAAGTCCTCCGTAGGTCCTCCATGAGCCAACTCCTACTTAGCTCACCCCTTCATCCTTCTCATCATTCCACCTTGAACTTATGCTCCAGTAATGCTGAACCACATCCAATGCTCAAAATATGTCAAGCCCCTTAATACCACACTTGCACATTTTCTTCCCCCAAACTTGTCAGCTTGAGGAACACCAACTTATTCCTAGAAAGAAGCCCAAGTGATGTCACTCCTTAATAGCTATAGATGAAACAAATCATTTTCTCCTCTGCAGTGGAACTTGGAAAAAACCACTATCTATCTATACACATACATATACACACACTGCTATTTGCCTTATATTCTGCTATAAATATCTCAATCCAACAACTACAACCCATTCATCTTTATATCCCCAGGCCCATTCACAGTGCCTGGTCCAGGGTAAATGCTCCATGAAAGTTAGTTGAATTGAACTAAACCATAGTATTTGCCTGGAAAACTATAGATATACTCCCAAATGCTGTCTTTAACGAAAGCATTTAAGAAAGTCCTGTTATATAACCTCCCTCAGATCCTGCATCACTGCTCTTTTCCCACATATCCTCAGTGGTAACAAATTCCTATCCTTTTTAAAGGTTTGGATTTGGGAGGTAAAAAACAAATACTGTACAAAGATACCTACTAACCAAGGAGGATAATCAAGCTGTAAAGTATTATTTTAGATCAAAATGAGTCAGAACTATCAAATGTACATGGCTCATAAACTAGCTCTGATGACTCTGTGGGCATACAAGTTCTGGTATTTTACTTTTTTAAAGCCTATGAAGAATTTATGATTATATTATCAAAGTATATTGTTCCCCTAAAATATCCAAAAACATGACTCTTATACAAAATAAAATGAACCCATGTGAAAGAATGTATTGTGCTCATAAATTAACAAAGAAAACAGTAAGATGGTAAACTAACTTAAAGAGCACCAGTAGAAATTTTATAAAGAAATGATAAAGAATATTAAAATAAGATTGTTAAATTAGATACAAACTGGTTGAGTCCTCTAAGGCACTAAATCAAAACTTTTTGGTTACCTTACCTGCTGAACAAAAATAATTTCCATCAAAACTAGATACAAACGTATGAGTCAACATATAACTTCACATAGTTCAAGCCCTCAATTAATAGTAGATAATGTAGGGGCTTCCCTGGTGGCACAGTGGTTAAGAATCCACCTGCCAATGCAGGGGACACGGATTCAAGCCCTGGTCCGGGAAGTCCCACATGCTGCAGAGCAACTAAGCCCGTGCACCACAACTACTGAACCTGTGCTCTAGAGCCCGTGAGCCACAACTACTGAGCCCGCGTGCCACAACTACTGAAGCCCATGTGCCTAGAGCCCACGCTTCACAACAAGAGAAGCCACTGCAATGAGAAGCCCGCACACCACAACGAAGAGTAGCCCCCACTCGCCACAACTAGAGAAAGCCCGCACACAGCGACGAAGACCCAACACAGCCAAAAATAAAATAAATTAATTAAAAAAAATAGTAGATAGTGTATAAAATTAGTAAACAGAAACCTCAATTAAACTGAGTCAGGAGACCAGAAGGGGAGCTCTCATACCCTGCGACAATAGCAGAGCCCAGCAGGAAGAAGAAAGACTCTTCTTTTTTCTTTGCAAGGATTCAGCCAATGAAAAGCCATGGACTCTGTTTACTGTAGCCCTCCCAACTTCCTTTTCCCCTCTATAAAAGAGTTCTCTTTCCCTTGCAGTGGGGGACTTGCACATGGCTTGCCATAACTGCAGACTCTGAATTGCAATTCTCTGCTGATTCCAAAGAAACCCATTTTTGCTGGAGAAATATCTGGCAGTCTATCTGTTTCAGGCCATTAATAACAAATCAATGAATGATACATTCTCTCAGAAAAGTAAATAAACCTAGAATGGATATGTAATTGTCCTCTTAAGTCTAATTTACAGATTTTTGATAATTTTTCTTAATATTAAAAAAAATTACAAAGATGGCATCTAACTGGTACCACAAAACTTCAAGGGAAATATAGATCACTGGGGAAATTTGGAACTGGGCCCTGAAAGAGGAAAAGGAGAAGAAGACACCAGTAGACTGTAGGTTTTATTTTCTAATACATTAGGACCAAATTTCTCTCCAAAGACATGACTCTAATATTTTTCATAAAAAAAAATTAGGGCTTCCCTGGTGGCGCAGTGGTTGAGAGTCCGCCTGCCGATGCAGGGGACACGGGTTCATGGCCCGGTCCGGGAAGATCCCACATGCCGCGGAGCGGCTGGGCCCGTGAGCCATGGCCACTGAGCCTGCGCTTCCAGAGCCTGTGCCCCGCAACGGGAGAGGCCACAACAGTGAGAGGCCCACGTACCGCAAAAAAAAAAAAAAAAAAAAAATTAAAAGAGATTTAGAAATTCACTTTACTTTTGCAGAACATGCCTATTTTGAAAATTAACCTGTGATTGTACAATAGTTCCTGTTCCCATACTGTGAATCCAGAATTTTCTTCTGCGTTCAGTCCAGCTCCCTTGGGTCTTCATCAACTGTACTATCCCCTATATACCTCCCACCCTTTTCTCCCCACACCGCCCCTGTACTTCAACCGCACCAAACAACTTTTCACTGTCCACACGACATGGCCTCTCTTTATCACTGTGCAAGTTAGTGTGTGTGTGTGTGTGCGTGCACGTGCATGTGCACATGGTCTGGCTATGAGAAACTCTAGAAGAAATGCTACTTGAACAGTAGAGAAGTGATCAAGTAGACTGCAACACTAAAATGAAGCTCCAGGGAAGTGAAGATAGAAGACACAAAACAATGATTGAAATGAAGTGTAGGAGGAAGTAAAATACTTGAGGGTAATAACTCAAATAAATGTATAGGATGTAAATAATGATAATCGTCAGGCTGTTATCCACATGGAGGAACTCAGAGTAGGAAAACAGGGTTGCTCAGCAGTGAACTTGTATACTCGCCTCATACTCTACATGCTCTGTTCTATCTCTAATCTTCTGCGATCTATCTCTAACTTTAATAATTATGATAAGATAGTCTTCTATTTGGTTGCCTTTTCAGTAACCACAAAGTCACAGGGATAGCCTTTTGACAGTATTTGCTTATAGCTTTTGAAAAACTGTATGAGTGTGGACAACTATTCATTGCCCTCTTATGGATTCATTCAAACTAGATTCATTAAGTATGAACTCCGAGAAAATAATGTTAACTGTGTTTATAATTAACCATGTAAATAAATAAAGTGCATTAATATTTTATTAAGGACTATTATGATCTGCTAAACTGGTAGAAACTATACTTCATTTAGCTTAGAATATTACAGTTTTCTGCATTCATGTTTGCTGTCTCTCCCACTCAGTTATAATCTATTTATATAAGTTTGAGGATAACAAAATTTCTTATTTTTGTATTCCCACTGTGGACTTCAATGTCTGAGGACATAGTAGGAACATGCAGGAATTGACAGTTGAAGGAATGCTACATAAATGGGGTAAGTAGGAGATTCTAGGAGAGCCACACCTATATATTATAATTTAGAGTCAATATAAATATTGATAGGAACATGTTAATTAAGGGTACCAGAATATGCCACTCCAAAATATGCCACTTTGGTATATGAATTATTTTGAGTTAAAGGCAACTGAGAACCAGCAAATGCAGGTAAAGCTGTTTAGCTTCCCCTAACTGCCTAAAAATAAAGTATAAATTTCCTTTTTTGTAAAGGAAATTTACATTTATAAAGAAAACTTCCATTTGTAAAATGTCTAGGAAGAGAGCTATTGCTGGAGATAATTCTTATCGCCTGAAAGACTCTTATCTGCATAAGAAGGTAAAACCTTATTTACCATATACTTCCTCCTCTAACCTTTCCTTAACTCACTTCACCTGCCCAGAAGCCCAAAACCCACTTCTTTCTTTAGCCTAAGATGGTATATAAACATCAATCATCTGGCCACCTCCTGGAACCATATTTGTCTTTGTGAACTCCTGTGCATATGTATGTAATTAAAACTGGTTTCCTCTTGTGAATCTGTCTTTCATCAGTTTGATTCGTGAGCCCCAGCCACTGAACCTAGGAATAGAGAGGGGAAAAATATTTCTTCCCCTACACTGTAGCTGGGAAAGAGTAGGGGATAAGAGAAGAGGAAGCAAAGTTGGAACAGGAAAAGGAAAATTTATATCAGTACAAGTCAAGAGTAATAGCATATAATACAATGTCACAATGATGATGAGTAAGAGAACTGACAAAACAAAAATTACGTATGAGTACCAAAGAATACAAGGAAATTTCCTAATCGAAGTCCAAATACCTAGAAGGAAAATGAAACATTCGATTTTCCAAATATGTGTTAAGCATATCCTATATCCTAAAAGAAATTTGCTGGATGCCAAAGGTGAAAAAAGAATTAGCATTGTTGAGTACCCACATGCTAGAATTTATTTGGATTATCTCTTATTTGATATTTCATTTAAAGATAAACAAGACCCTGTCTCTGGATTTAAGAACTCAACAGCTAGTGTAAGAAACAGACCTGGTCACAGATAGAAGGTAGAAAACAGTTAAGTGTAGCATAGGGAGCACAAGAAGAAAAGAAATCAATTGCAACTTGAAATTTAGGAAAATATTTCATGGAAGAGAGTACATTTGAGCAGAAATTGAAGATAGAACAAGTGCAGTGGTCATTTGCCCAAACAAAGAGCCAGCAACACAGATATGAGTTAAAACAGACCTGAGGATACAGCAGACCAGGAGAAGTGCACAAAACCTCAGCACAGGAGGGGCCTCAGCTGCCTTCCCAGTTCTACTGTGCTCAGAGCCAGTCCTGGAAGAATCTGCACTGGAGTCTTGGTGGTAACCATAAACTACAGGCTGAGGGATGGACAGGGAAGGGGAGAAAAAATTGCCACCCCAAAATGTATCTCTTTGGCACAAGGACTCATTTAGGTTGATTATTTTATTTTATTATTTTATTTATTTATTTTTTTTTTTGCGTTACGCAGACCTCTCACTGTTGTGGCCTCTCCCCTTGCGGAGCGCAGGCTCCAGACTCACAGGCTCAGCGGCCATGGCTCATGGGCCTAGCTGCTCCGCAGCATGTGGGATCCTCCCGGACCGGGGCACGAACCCGTGTCCCCTGCATCGGCAGGCGGACTCTCAACCACTGCGCCACCAGGGAAGCCCTAGGTTGATTATTTTAAAGCCCAAAAGACTCAGGAAAAATCTCTGTGACTTTCACCCTAACTACCTAAAGAATGTTGATAGAGGACCTATTCTGGGAAGGGAGTCATCAGCATAGATAAATATAGTGCAAACTAAGCTAGACAGGAAGAAACCTAGCAAAGTCTGTTTGTTAAAATTCCACTGTGTCCCATTGTCTCTGCATGACCCAGCAAACATTTGTTTACCAAACATTTACTCTTCCTTCTCCATGTCAATCTCCTTCTTCCTTTTTGAAGTCCCAAGCCACTACCCCAACACCATCTTTTGTTTTTAGCTGAAGATGGTAGTTAAGGTGAGGGTTTCAGCCATTTTGGGTGAGTTACTCAGTTTTCCTAGGTCTCTCCCATGTATGCATGTTTTTAAACTTTTGTGTGAATTTCTCCTGTTAATCTGTCTCACGCCAATTTAATTCTTAGACCAGCCAGAAGAACCTAGTAGGGTAGAGGAAAATTTCTTCCTCCCTGACAACAGTAAATGATGTTCTTTGATTTTCAAAAATTTTTGGAAAATAGAACTGCTTTAATAACATATTCAAAATCCCAACACATAGAAGAGACAAAAGTGGAGTGGCTCTGAGAGAAGCAGAACAATAGTGCAGGGAATCTTCAATCTCTTCCCATTCTCTCCACCTCCCACCAACTTGGCTCAGCAAAAAAAACAAAAAACAAAACAAAAAAAAACCCAAAAAAACTCTGAAGCCTTTTCATACTTTTTTTTTCTACTTCCATAACAGATTTTAACAAAGTAAAGCAAGACTGTATATCATCTCAAATTTTGTTTGCCAGGTCTATGATCTCTCATGAAAATGTGTCAGAAGTTGTCAATCACTTTGGAAGTGAAAAGTTCAACCAGATACCATATTGCTGGGTTCTTTTTCTTTTTCCTTTTTCTTTTTTTTTTTTTTTTTTAATTCATTGGAATGCTCTAAAAATCATTCTTCTATTTCACAGGCATCTGTGATGGAGCAAAAGTACTGAGTTCTGTCAAGTTCACATGAAACGGAAATTCACAGAAGTCAACACTTCCAACCAATGCAAATGATCTTGATGGAGAAATTGACAAGATTTACTGAGGGCTGCATCCTGACTCCTACTCTCATCAAGCCATAGAAGCATGAAGCCTGAAGCCCTGCTGTCTGTCATTAAACTAATTGGGAAACTTGGGAAGGTGTACAGGGGCAAGAGCAGGAGCAGAAGTAAAAAAAAAAAAAAGTAAGACAGGATAAAAGATCAATTTTAAAGTCATTACTTCTTAACAAGGAACACAGCTATCACTCTGAACCCCAAATCATGGATGTGATAGTCAAAAAGACAAAAGAATAGCAGGGTAAATTGTTGAAACAAATCTCTCTGTAGTCAATAGTAAAAATCTCATTGCAATTCAACAGATAAATGGCAATTAAGTAGTTTCTGTTAAATGTTTATTGTTCACCTTTTATGTGGGTGGCCTTTTAAGTGATTTTCTTTTTAAAGGAAAGGGAAAGTTTGTTCTCTTCAGCTTTTGAACTAAACATGATGCAAATGCATGCAACCATCAATTTTAAAATAATAATCATCTTGATTTTCTAAGCGGATAAACCAACTGCTATACACCACTTCCTTTTCAGGCTATTGTTTGCTTGGCTAATCACAGTTAACTATCGCACTGTGACTCTGCATGAAGACGGTAATGTAATTAAATCCTATTAACACATCAGGAATAAAGCCCTTTAATGGGCACACAAGACTTTGAGAGGCGGCTCGTTCCTGAGCAGATTTAATATCCTTAAATTAAGCAAGTGTGAATGGGAAGATGAATCTTATTAAAAACTTAAATCTGATTATATTTGAAAATTATTGGTTTCTTAATGTAATAAATTATCCAATACAGACTAGAACAAATATGTCCTAGCTTCACATAACTCCACTCTATAACAAGTGACAAAAGAAATTATGTGTGACGGTGGGGCAAAAAAGAAAAGTCTTTTTATAAAAGTCATTTTGCATAATGAAATACCTAAATCATTTTAATAAACATTTGGGGGGGAAATCGTGCAAATGACACAGTTGGAGAGGGAATCATTTACCCTATTCAGAAAGGGAATGTGGAAATAGTGATGCTAATGTTTTTTTTAAATCGCCATTCTGGCCAATTTGTTGTAAATTCTGAAAAGAAAAGCTGCGGCTTATGTTGTTGGTAGCGAATTCCTTCTCCAGAAGGCGAGTGCAAATGCAAGCCATCTGCCAGACATTCTGCTGAGAAAGCTGGAGTCTCCAACAATGGGCCAACAGGCTCTGCATACTAACACACACTCTCACTCCGCAGGCAGAAAAGTTTGCATTTTCCCCAAAGGTATACTTTGCGTTGCCTCCTTTCCCATCATCATGGGGACCACCAGGCACCCACCCGCTCTCCCCCAATCCAACTGGCACCAGTCAGGCTTCCACATGATTAGTCTGATGATGTGCGCAAGGAGAACCCCCCAGAGAAGCGTTTTCTGTTGAAACTGAAGCAGGAACGCAAGAACTGTTAAATTATTTAACCAGACAAATGGTTCACAGTGTGCGTTTCTTAACTTAATCCTATTTTAGCAAAACCTGGCGTTGCCCATTGCACTACACATTGGAACACTGTGTGGGTTTTATCCTTTTATAACTGGACCCTTTGGGAGGGCTGGGGAACACTGTCCTCAGCTCATCTGAAAGCCGCCGTCTCACCAGCAGATGGGTGTACTCAACAGAACGCACCGGGCAGGCAGGCACTGTGGGAGCCATCATGTCTGAAACCAGGGTCTGCTCCCATACTTGCAAATAATTCTTCCCGCTCCACTGGAATGCTCAGTTATTTGGTAAGTGTGCCCAAATGGCTCATTCAACAACATGATGAAACATTTAAAATATTGTTTGGTATGCGGTGATGGGGCAGAGGGAGAGATGCTCTCCAGTGAAAAGCCATCATAGGAACTCCAACTTCACTTCACCCCGGATCCGGCCCCTGCCAGCTTTCATATCCAATCTCTTCTTGCTGATTACCATGCTCCCTCGGGCCTCTTGCTGGAGGTTCCTCAGACTTGCCAGACTGTATCTTATCTTCCTGCCTGTGTACAGCTGCTATCACTACCTAGAAAGCCTTCTCCAAAATTCCTCTGCTCACACATCATCTCGGCAGGGGTCTCCTGTATGCTCCAGAGTCAGACTTCCCGGGTTCAAATCCCAGCTTCCTCACCTACCAGTTGTGTGGCTGTGGATAAGTTGCTTAACTTCTCCAGGCCTCAGGTGACTCAGTTGTAAGATGAGCATAATAATAATATAACCTACACCAAAGACTAAGTAGGATGAGACTACACTTTTAGCATAGTACGTAGGATAAAATGTGTTCAACAGATGTTAATTATGATTATCATCTCTTTTGTAGAACCTCAAGGCTCTTGTTTGACACTCCCTCTCTCTCACATCTAATATTATTCTTTTTTTGTATGACCATGTGCTTCTGCACAGGTACATGCTTATGCTGTTGCATTCATCGCACACTTTAACTAGGTGTTTGTATCTGTCTTTTCTACTAGACTATAAGTTCCTTAAGAACTTGTTCTTATCTTTGTATGTACAAGGCTTAATATAGTACCAGGCACATAATAATAGCTTAATAAATATTTATTAACTAAATACAAGAATTAATGAATAAATGAATTTAGTAAGAGCTAGATTAAGCATATAATCAAAGATAGGGAGGAGGTAAATGTTTCCCACCATAACTAGAGCAAGATGGCTAGAGAAGGCTAGAAAAAGGACTTTCAGGTGTTGAGGAACTAGAACTTTTAGTACATTGCTGGGAGAGGGTAAATTGCCTCAATTTATACTCAAATTAATATTCAATTTAGCAGTATCTAATAAAGCAAAATATACGCCTATCCTATGGCCCAGCAATGCCACTATTTAATATGTAACCATCAGAAATGAATGAATATATTCACATAAAGACATGTAGAATGCTGTTCACAGCAACTTGATTCACAGTAGCCTCAAATTTGAAATAACACAAATACCCATCACCAGGGGAGTGGATTAAAAATGTCTATGGCACATTTATACAATGAAATAAATACTATTCTCAAATTTTAAAAAAGGGATACTGATATAGGCAACAATAAGAATGAATCCCCAAAATATTATGTTGAGCAAAAGAAGCCAGACATATGAAAGTATGCATTACATGATTCCATTTATATGAAGTTCAAGAACAAAGGTAATCCATGGCAGCAAAAGTCAGAATAGTGGTTACCTCAAGGGGGAGCTTTCTGGGGTGATGGATATGTTCTATATCTTGATCTGAATGGTGGTTACACAGGTACATATACTTGTAAAAATTAATTGAGCAATACACATCAAGTTTGTGCACTTTAGTATGTATAAATTATACCTGCAAAAAAATTGCAGTAATTGGTACAACCTTTCTGGAGTTCTGTCTGGCAATGTATGTCAAAAGCATCCCAAAACCACTGACACAGAAATCACACTTCTAGGAATTTATCCAAAGAAAATAATTAAACAAATGCACAAAGATACTTGTATGAGGATATCTATCAACTTAATAATTATAATAGCATAAATGAAAATAATATAAGCATTTAATGGTGTGGAAAATCACACAAAAATTTAATAACATGTATACATGGGAGAGACCCAGGAAAACTCAGTAACTCACCCAAAAGGCTGAAACCCTCACCTTAAATACCATCTTCAGCTAAAGACAAAAGAGGAAGTTGGGAGTTATTGTTTGGAAGTTCAAAGGGGAGGAAGGCAGTTAACATAGAGATGGAAAAGCAAATGTTTGCAGGGGCCATGCAGAGACGATGGGACACAGGAGTTTTAACAAACAGACTTTGCTAGGTTCTTCCCTGTCTACACATCTAGTTCACACAATAGTTATCTATGGTGATGGCCCCCTTCTGAAACAGGTCTTCTATCTACACTCTTTAGCAGCTAGGGGGAAGGTCAAAGTTTCTTCCTGAGTCTTTTGAGTCTTGAATTGTTTTCAGCTCAAAACAATCAGTATGCCAAAGAGACATTTTGGGGTCGCAAATTTTGTTCCCCTACAAAATACTAGGCAGACATTAAAAAAGAAGATGCAGGTCTACAATTACTATCTACAAAATACTAGGCAAACATTAAAAAAGAAGATGTAGGTCTACAATTACTGTCAAGCGAGGATAACCACAAAATATTATTCAGTGAAAAAAAGCAGATTACAGAGTAATATTTTGGTATGATCTTACTTTGGTAACACACACACACATATATATGTATATATGTATGTATATATTTGCCCAGGAAAACTTAGTATGCCCAAGAAAGTGTATACAAGAAACTCCAAGTATATACAACAAAGTAACACAGTGGTTCTTTCTGGATGGGATTTCAAATAATTTGTTGTTTTGTTTTTGTCTCTTGCTTTTTCATTTTTTTTCTTTTTTTATTTTACTATGGCCATTTGTCAGTTGTGAAATGTAAATAAACACATAGATACATGATAGCTGGATACATACAAATGTGTGTGTGCAGACATCCATTCAGTAGAAATGAGTCAATGAGACCTAAGGCCATATATGATAAAAGAAGGCTGCATTCCCTTTAAATAAAAAGTTCCCCTTCATAAGGAAAAGAGACTACAGGTCCACCCTCTGTAAGACAAAAGTCCTGCTTGCCTGACAAAAACAGGAATAATCCCTGATAGACACCATTTTAAAAGACTTGCTATTCTGGAAAGGCTCAAATAGGAGACTGTCTCTATTTGGGCCCCCTTAGGTACCATGTTTAAGTACCCCAGGACCTGCTAGAATCCAAAAAGAAGAGTATCCACTTAGACCCCTAAATTTTACTCAGATAATCAGTCAGATCTCCCCAATTCAAGAATGCAGTTTTTATATACATACTAAATATTTTTTTAATTGATATAGTTGATTTAACAGTATTATGTTAGTTTCAGGTGTACAGCAAAGTGATTCTGTTATATACTTATATATATATTATTTTTTATACTTTTTCACAGGTTGTTACAAGATACTGAATATAGCTCCTGTGCTATACAGTAAATCTTTATTGTTTATCTATTTTATATATGGTAATATGTACCTGTTAATCCCAGACTCCTTATTTATCCCTCCCCAGCTCCCTTCCCTTTCAGTAACCATGTTTGTTTTCAATATTTGTGAGTTTGTTTCTGTTTTGGAAATAAACTCATTTGTACTATTTTTTTATATACCTCATATAAGGGATATAATATTTGTCTTTCTCTGTCTGACTTCACTTAGTATGATAATCTCTAGGTCCGTCCATGTTTCTGCAAGTGACATTATTTCATTCTTTCTTTTAGGGCTGAATAATATTCCATTTTATATATATATATATATACATACACATACATACATACATACATACCACATCTTCTTTATCCATTCGTCAATGGACACCTAGGTTGTTTTGGCTGTTGTGAATAGCACTGCTATGAACACTGGGGTGCATGCATCTTTTTGAATTAGAGTTTTCATCTTTTCCAGATATACACCCCGGAGTGGGACTGGTGGCTCATGTGGTAACTCTATTTTTAGCTTTTTAAGGAACCTCCATACTGTTCTCCATAGTGGCTGCACCAATTTACATTCCCACCAAGTGTAGGAGGGTTCCCTTTTCTTCACACCCTCTATAGCATTTATTATTTGTAGGCTATTTAATTATGGCCATTCTGATCAGTGTGAGGTGATACCTCATTGTACTTTTGATTTGCGTTTCTCTAATAATTAACGATGTGGAGCATCTTTTCATGTGCCTGTTGGCCATCTGCATGTCTTCTTTGGAGAAATGTCTATTTAGGTTTTCTGCCCAATTTTTGATTGGGTTTGTTTGTTTTTATTTTGATATTGAGCTGTATGAGCTGTTTATATATTTTATTTTTTTTTATTAGTTTCTGCTTTATAACAAAGTGAATCAGTCATACATATACATCTGTTCCCACATCCCTTCCCTCATGCATCTCCCTCCATCCCACCCTCCCCATCCCACCCCTCCAGGCCGTCACAAAGCACCGAGCTGATCTCCCTGTGCTCTGCGGCTGCTTCCCACTATCTATCTACCTTACGTTTGGTAGTGTATATATGTCCATGCCTCTCTTTCCCTTTGTCACAGCTTACCCTTCCCCTTCCCCATATCCTCAAGTCCATTCTCAAGTAGGTCTGTGTCTTTATTCCCGTTTTACCCCTAGGTTCTTCATGACATTTTTTTTTTTTTAATTCCATATATATGTGTTAGCATACGGTATTTGTCTTTCTCTTTCTGACTTACTTCATTCTGTATGACAGACTCTAGGTCTATCCACCTCATTACAAATAGCTCAGTTTCGTTTCTTTTTATGGCTGAGTAATATCCCATTGTATATATGTGCCACATCTTCTTTATCCATTCATCCGATGATGGACACTTAGGTTGTTTCCAGCTCCGGGCTATTGTGAATAGAGCTGCAATGAACATTTTGGTACATGTCGCTTTTTGAATTATGGTTTTCTCAGGGTATATGCCCAGTAGTGGGATTGCTGGGTCATATGGTAGTTCTATTTTTAATTTTTTAAGGAACCTCCATACTGTTCTCCATAGTGGCTGTACCAATTCACATTCCCACCAGCAGTGCAAGAGTGTTCCCTTTTCTCCACACCCTCTCCAGCATTTATTGTTTCTAGATTTCTTGATGATGGCCATTCTGACTGGTGTGAGATGATATCTCATTGTAGTTTTGATTTGCATTTCTCTAATGATTAATGATGTTGAGCATTCTTTCATGTGTTTGTTGGCAGTCTGTATATCTTCTTTGGAGAAATGCCTATTTAAGTCTTCTGCCCATTTTTGGATTGGGTTGTTTGTTTTTTTGCTATTGAGCTGCATGAGCTGTTTATAAATTTTGGAGATTAATCCTTTGTCAGTTGCTTCATTTGCAAATATTTTCTCCCATTCTGAGGGTTGTCTTTTGGTCTTGTTTATGGTTTCCTTTGCTGTGCAAAAGCTTTGAAGTTTCATTAGGTCCCATTTGTTTATCTTTGTTTTTATTTCCATTTCTCTAGGAGGTGGGTCCAAAAGGATCTTGCTGTGATTTATGTCATAGAGTGTTCTACCTATGTTTTCCTCTAAGAGTTTGATAGTTTCTGGCCTTACATTTAGGTCTTTAATCCATTTTGAGCTTATTTTTGTGTATGGTGTTAGGGAATGATCTAATCTCATACTTTTACATGTCCCTGTCCAGTTTTCCCAGCACCACTTATTGAAGAGGCTGTCCTTTCTCCACTGTACATTCCTGCCTCCTTTATCAAAGATAAGTTGGCCATATGTGCGTGGGTTTATCTCTGGGCTTTCTATCCTGATCCACTGATCTATCTTTCTGTTTTTATGCCAGTACCACACTGTCTTAATTACTGTAGCTTTGTAGTATAGTCTGAAGTCAGGCAGCCTGATTCCTCCAGCTCCGTTTTTCGTTCTCAAGATTGCTTTGGCTATTCGGGGTCTTTTGTTTTTCCAAACAAATTTTGAAATTTTTTGTTCTACTTCTGTGAAAAATGCCAGTGGTAGTTTGATAGGGATTGCATTGAATCTGTAGATTGCTTTGGGTAGTAGAGTCATTTTCACAATGTTGATTCTTCCAATCCAGGAGCATGGTATATCTCTCCATCTATTTGTATCATCTTTAATTTCTTTCATCAGTGTCTTATAATTTTCTGCATACAGGTCTTTTGTCTCCTTAGGTAGGTTTATTCCTAGATATTTTATTCCTTTTGTTGCAATGGTAAATGGGAGTGTTTCCTTGATTTCACTTTCAGATTTTTCATCATTAGTATATAGGAATGCCAGAGATTTCTGTGCATTAATTTTGTATCCTGCAACTTTACCAAATTCATTGATTAGCTCTAGTAGTTTTCTGGTAGCATCTTTAGGATTCTCTATGTATAGTATCATGTCATCTGCAAACAGTGACAGCTTTACTTCTTCTTTTCCGATTTGGATTCCTTTTATTTCCTTTTCTTCTCTGATTGCTGTGGCTAAAACTTCCAAAACTATGTTGAATAAGAGTGGTGAGAGTGGGCAGCCTTGTCTTGTTCCTGATCTTAGTGGAAATGGTTTCAGTTTTTCACCATTGAGGACAATGTTGGCTGTGGGTTTGTCATATATGGCCTTTATTATGTTGAGGAAAGTTCCCTCTATGCCTACTTTCTGCAGGGTTTTTATCATAAATGGGTGTTGAATTTTGTCGAAAGCTTTCTCTGCATCTATTGAGATGATCATATGGTTTTTCTCCTTCAACTTGTTAATATGGTGTATCACATTGATTGATTTGCATATATTGAAGAATCCTTGCATTCCTGGAATAAACCCCACTTGATCATGGTGTATGATGCTTTTAATGTGCTGTTGCATTCTGTTTGCTAGTATTTTGTTGAGGATTTTTGCATCTATGTTCATCAGTGATATTGGCCTGTAGTTTTCTTTCTTTGTGACATCCTTGCCTGGTTTTGGTATCAAGGTGATGGTGGCCTCGTAGAATGAGTTTGGGAGTGTTCCTTCCTCTGATATTGTTTGGAAGAGTTTGAGAAGGATGGGTGTTAGCTCTTCTCTAAATGTTTGATAGAATTCGCCTGTGAAGCCATCTGGTCCTGGGCTTTTGTTTGTTGGGAGATTTTTAATCACAGTTTCAATTTCAGTGCTTGTGATTGGTCTATTCATATTTTCTATTTCTTCCTGAGTCAGTCTTGGTAGGTTGTGCATTTCTAAGAATTTGTCCATTTCTTCCAGGTTGTCCATTTTATTGGCATAGAGTTGCTTATAGTAATCTCTCATGATCTTTTGTATTTCTGCAGTGTCAGTTGTTACTTCTCCTTTTTCATTTCTAATTCTACTGCTTTGAGTCTTCTCCCTTCTTTTCTTGATGAGTCTGGCTAATGGTTTGTCAATTTTGTTTATCTTCTCAAAGAACCAGCTTTTAGTTTGGTTGATCTTTGCTATCGTTTCCTTCATTCTTTTTTATTTATTTCTGATCTGATCTTTATGATTTCTTTCCTTCTGCTAACTTTGGGGGTTTTTTGTTCTTCTTTCTCTAATTGCTTTAGGTGCAGGGTCAGGTTTTTTACTCGAAATGTTTCCTGTTTCTTAAGGTGGGATTGTATTGCTATAAACTTCCCCCTTAGAACTGCTTTTGCTGCGTCCCATAGGTTTTGGGTCGTCGTGTCTCCATTGTCATTTGTTTCTAGGTATTTCTTAATTTCCTCTTTGACTTCTTCAGTGATCACTTCGTTATTAAGTAGTGTATTGTTTAGCCTCCATGTGTTTGTATTTTTTACAGATCTTTTCCTGTAATTGATGTCTAGTCTCATAGCATTGTGGTCAGAAAAGATACTTGATACAATTTCAATTTTCTTAAATTTACCAAGGCTTGATTTGTGACCCAAGATATGATCTATCCTGGAGAATGTTCCATGAGCACTTGAGAAAAATGTGTATTCTGTTGTTTTTGGATGGAATGTCCTATAAATATCAATTAAGTCCATCTTGTTTAATGTATCATTTAAAGCTTGTGTTTCCTTATTTATTTTCATTTTGGATGATCTGTCCATTGGTGAAAGTGGGGTGTTAAAGTCCCCTACTATGATTGTGTTACTGTCAATTTCCCCTTTTATGGCTGTTAGTATTTGCCTTATGTATTGAGGTGATCCTATGTTGGGTGCATAAATATTTACAATTCTTATATCTTCTTCTTGGATCGATCCCTTTATCGTTATGTAGTGTCCTTCTTTGTCTCTTCTAATAGTCTTTATTTTAAAGTCTATTTTGTCTGATATGAGAATTGCTACTCCAACTTTCTTTTGATTTCCATTTGCATGGAATATCTTTTTCCATCCCCTTACTTTCAGTCTGTATGTGTCTCTAGGTCTGAAGTGGGTCTCTTGTAGACAGCATATATATGGGTCTTGTTTTTGTATCCATTCAGCCACTCTGTGTCTTTTGGTGGGAGCATTTAGTCCATTTACATTTAAGGTAATTATTGATATGTATGTTCCTATTCCCATTTCCTTAATTGCTTTGGGTTCGTTATTGTAGGTATAGTCCTTCTGTTGTGTTTCTTGCCTAGAGAAGTTCCTTTAGCATTTGTTGTAAAGCTGGTTTGGTGGGGCTGAACTCTCTCAGCTTTTGCTTGTCTGTAAACGTTTTAATTTCTCCATCAAATCTGAATGAGATCCTTGCTGGGTAGAGTAATCTTGGTTGCAGGTTTCTCTCCTTCATCACTTTAATTATTTCCTGCCACTCCCTTCTGGCTTCTAGAGTTTCTGCTGAGAGATCAGCTGTTATCCTGATGGGGATTCCCTTGTGTGTTATTTGTTGTTTTTCCCTTGCTGCTTTTAATATGATTTCTTTGTGTTGAATTTTTGACAGTTTGATTAATATGTGTCTTGGCGTATTTCTTCTTGGATTTATTCTGTATGGGACTCTCTGTGCCTCCTGGACTTGATTAACTATTTCCTTTCCCATATTAGGGAAGTTTTCAACTATAATCTCTTCAAATATTTTCTCAGTCCCTTTCTTTTTCTCTTCTTCTTCTGGAACCCCTATAATTCGAATGTTGGTGCGTTTAATGTTGTCCCAGAGGTCTCTGAGACTGTCCTCTGTTCTTTTCATTCTTTTTTCTTTATTTTGCTCTGCAGCAGTTATTTCCACTATTTTATCTTCCACCTCACTTATCCGTTCTTCTGCCTCAGTTATTCTGCTATTGATCCCATCTAGAGTATTTTTCATTTCATTTATTGTGTTTTTAATCGATGCTTGATTCATCTTTAGTTCTTCTAGGTCCTTGTTAACTGTTTCTTGCATTTTGTCTATTCTATTTCCAAGATTTTGGATCTGGGAAACAGAATCTTGGATCATCTTTACCGTCATTATTCTGAATTCTTTTTCAGGTAGACTGCCTATTACCTCTTCATTTGTTAGGTCTGGTAGGTTTTTATCTTGCTCCTTCACCTGCTGTGTGTTTTTCTGCTTTCTCATTTTGCTTATGTTACTGTGTTTGGGGTCTCCTTTTTGCAGGCTGCAGATTCGTAGTTCCCGTTGTTTTTGGTATCTGTCCCCCGTGGCTAAGGTTGTTTCAGTAGGTTGTGTAGGCTTCCTGGTGGGGGGGACTAATGCCTGTGTTCTGGTGGTTGAAGCTCGATCTTGTCTTTCTGGTGGACAGGTCCACGTCTGGTGGTGTGTTTTGGGGTGCCTGTGGCCTTATTATGTTTTTAGGTAGCCTCTCTGCTAATGGGTGGGCTTGTGTTCCTGCCTTGCTAGTTGCTTGGCATAGGGTGACCAGCACTGTAGCTTGCTGGTCGTTGACTGAAGCTGGGTGCTGGTGTTGAGATGGAGATCCCTGGGAGATTTTCGCTGCTTGATATTATGTGGAGCTGGGAGGTCTCTTGTGGACCCGTGTCCTGAAGTTGGCTCTCCCACTTCAGAGGCACAGCACTAACTCCTGGCTGCAGCACCAAGAGCCTTTCATCCACCCGGCTCAGAATAACAGTGAGAAAAAGTAGAAAGAAATAATTAGTAGAAGAAAGAAAGAGAGATTGAAAGAAAGGAAGAAGGGAAGAAAGGAAGGAAGGAAGGAAGAAAGAAAGAATGGAGGGAGGGAGGGGGGAAGGGGGGAGAGAAAGAAGGAAAGAAAGGAGGGAGGGAGGGAGGAATGAAAGCAAAAGGAAGAGTGAATGGAAGAAGGGAGGGAGGGAGCAAGGAAAGAAAGAAAGAAAGACAGGAGGGAGGGAGGGAGGGAGGAAGGAAAGAAAAAGGAAGTGGAAAGAAGAAGGGTGGGAGGGAGGGAGGGATGGAGGAAAGAAAAAGAAAGAAGGAAAGGAGGAGCGGAGGGAGGGAGGGAAGGTAGGAAAAAAAGAAAGAGCAGGTAAAGTAAAATAGAATAAAGTATGAAATATAGTAGCGTTATTAAAATTAAAAAGTAATTATTGAAAAAAAACACGGACCGATAGAACCCTGGGACATATGGTGGAAGCAAAGCTATACAGAGAGAATCTTACACAGAAGATTACACATACACATTCACAAAAAGAGAGCAGGGGGAAAAATAAAAAATCTTGCTCTCCAAGTCCACCTCCTCGATTTGGGATAATTCGTTGTAAAAAGAGGAAAAGGGCGAAAAGTCTGAAATCTTGCTAAGTCCACCTCCTAAATTTGAGATAATTCGTTGTAAAAAGAGGAAAAAAGGGGGGAAAGTCTTAAATCTTGTCCTCAAAGTCCACTTCCTCAATTTGGGATGATTCGCTGTCCATTCATGCACTCCACAGACGCAGGGCACATCAAATGGACCGTGGAGCTTTAATCCGCTGCCTCCGAGGCTGCCCAGAGAGATTTCCCTGTCTCTGCTCTCACAACTCCCGGGTCTCAGCCTTGGACCTGGCCCCGCCTCTGCGCGTAGGTCGCCGGAGGGCGTCCGTTCTTCGCTCAGACAGGACGGGTTTAAAGGAGCCGCTGATTCGGGGGCTCTGGCTCACTCAGGCAGAGGGGAGGGAGGGGAATGCCCTCTCCTCGCGCACCAGGCAACAAAAGGGAAAAAAGTCTCTTGCCTCTCCGGTAGCTCCAGACCCTTTCCCCGGACTCCCTCCGGGCTAGCACTAACCCCTTCAGGCTCTCTTCCTGCCGCCAGCCCCAGTCCTCTCCCTGCGCTCCGACTGAAAGCCGATACCCGAGCCTCAGCTCCCAGCCCCAGGGCGGGCGAGCCGACAAGCCTCTCGGGCTGGTGTGTGCCTGAGGGCACCGATCCTCTGTGCCAAAATCTCTCTGCTTTGCCCTCCACACCCCTGTTGCTGTGCTCTCCTCCGCTACTCCGAAGCTTTCCCCCTCCGCCACCTGCAGTCTCCGCCCTCGAAGGGGCTTGTAGTGTGTAGAAACCTTCCCTCCTTCACGGCTCCCTCCCACTGGTGCAGGTCCCGTCCATATCCTATTGTCTCTGTTTATTCTTTTTTTCTTTTGCCCTACCCAGGTATGTGGGGAGTTTCTTGCCTTTTGGGGGGTCTGAGGTCTTCTGTCAGCGTTCAGTAGGTGTTCTGTTGGAGTTGTTCCACGTGTAGATGAATTTCTGATGTATCTGTGGGGAGGAAGGTGATCTCCGCGTCTTACTCTTCCGCCATCTTCCTCCGGCTCCCTGTTTATATATTTTAGAAATTAAGCCCTTGTCAGTCCCATCGTTTGCAAGTATTTTCTCCCAGTGTGTAGGTTGTCTTTTCATTTTGTTTACAGTTTCCTTTGCTGTGCAAAAACTTCTAAGTTTGATTAGGTCCCATTTGTTTATTTCAGCTTTCATTTCTTTTGCCTTGGGAGATTAATCTAAGAAATATTGCTACAATTTATGTCAGAGAATGTTTTGCCTATGTTCTCTTCTAGGAGTTTTACGGTGTCAGGTCTTATATTTAAGTCTTTAAGCCATTTTGAGTTTATTTTTGTGTGTGGTGTGAGGGTGTGTTCTAATTTCATTGATTTACATTTGGCTGTCCAGCCTTCCCAACACCACTTGCTGAAGAGACTGTCTTTTCTTCATTGTAAATTCTTGCCTCATTTGTTAAAGATTAACTGACAGTAGGTGTGTGGATTTACTTCTAGGCTCTCTATTCTGTTCTATTGATCCATATGTCTATTTTTGTGCTAATACCTATTGTTTTGGTGGTAAGTTAGGCTGTTTATTTGGGATTTTTCCTTTTTATGAGGAAGGCCTGCATTGCTATGAACTTCCCTCTTAGAACTGCTTTTGCTGCATCCCATAGATTTTGTATGGTTGTGCTTTCATTGTTGTTATGTCTTGAGGATTTTTTAATTTCCTCTTTGATTTCATCACTGACCCACTGGTTTTTAGTAGCATGTTGTTTAGTCTTATGAAATAATTTTTTCTCATTTATCTTTCTGTGGTTGATTTCTAGTTTCATGCCGTGTGGTCAGAAAAGATGCTTGAAATGATTTCTATCCTCTTAGATTTTTTGAGGCTTGTTTTGTATCCTTGTATATTGTCTATCCTAGAGAATATTCCGTGTGCACTTGAAAAAAACATGTATTCTGGGTTTGAGAGGTTTTTTTGGATGTAGTGTCCTGTAGATATCAATTGTCTAACTGCTGTATTGTGTCATTTATGATCTCTGTTATCTTACTGATTTTCTGCCTGAAAGATCTGTCCATTGATGTCACTGGGGTGTTAAACTCTTCTACTATTATTGTATTCCCATCAATTTCTCCCTTTATGCCTGTTAGTATTTGCTTTATGTATTGAGGTGCTCCTATATTGGGTGAATATATTTACAAGTTGGTATCTTCTTCTTGTATTGATCCTTTTATCATTATACAGTGTCCTTCTTTATCTTTCTTTATGGCTTTTGTTTTGAAGTCTATTTTGTCTGATATGAGTATTGCTACCCCCACTTCCTTGTCATTTCCATTTGCATGAAATATCTTTTTCCATCCCCTCACTTTCAATCTATAAGTGTCTTTCACCCTAAAGTGGGTCTCCTTTAGGCAGCATATTGTAGGTTCGTTTTATTATCCAATCTCCCAGTCTATGTCTTTTGATTACAGCATTTGGTCCATTGACATTAAAGTAATTATCTACAAGTACGTACTTATTCCCTTTTGAAATCTGTTTTCCAGTTGATTTTGTATTTCTTCTTTGTTCCTTTCTTCTTTTTCTTTTTCCTTTTGTGGGTTGATGATTTTCTTTTGTATTATGCTTGAGTTCCTTTCTTTCTGGTTTTATGAATCTATTGTATGTTTCTGATTTGTGGTTACCCTGATTTTCAAGTATGTTAACCCATAACTATATCTACTTCCTTTAGACTGGTAGTCATATAAGCTCAAACACGTTCTAAAAGATCTACAATTTCTTAGTCCTCTTCCTAACATTTTGTGATTTTTTTTTCAATTGCTGGTATATTACTCCTTTATTAGAAATTGTAAATGAGAAATTATTTCAACAGCTGAAGACCAAGATACAACAGAAGACTCCATAGGCTCAAGATTTTGAGACACCCTAGAAAGAGTTTTCTGTAAAGTATATCCTTTCTGTGGCATGGCAACATCATTCTTCTTTAAGAAGGTTACTGGGCAGACATCGTTTCTGCCATCACCTATATAAACAATTCGTATATAATTCACTCCTCGTTGTAACTGTTTACCTACAAATTCTACCAAAACTACATTTTTGCAATGACTTTGGGGGCACCTAGTGCAAGAATGAGCATGATAATTTTCCACAGTGAGATAATCATTGCTATAAAAAGCTGCTGGATTTGTAAAGACTTTATCAAACACGTCATGAAAATTGGTAGCTTCTAAAACCCAATCTATGAAGACTGAATTTGAATCTGAAATAATGATCCAGTCAAATTTATCCTTGTACTTTCTTATAAAGTTTAAAAGTTCCACCACCCCTGGAGTGAAAGGCATTGATATCATTGCTCTTTTCATTTCATCTTCTCTTACACCTTCATCTTCCAAATACTTAAAGACTCTGCCCATAAATTCTGTCCACAATCCTTTTTCATAAGAATCTTGTAGTTCAATAGGAGGCTCTTTCTCTGGAGCACACTGTACAATCCAGATGTCACTATTATCATCTATGATTATATTGTCAAAGTCAAAAACCAACAAAATTTTCATGGCTCCAGAAACAGATTTGGGTTACCCCAATTCAGTATTTCCAAGACAATTAATCTTACTTCAGCATGGAGCTTCAGTTAAACAGTCATGACAATCTTCAGTTTTAAACACCAGCCAGTTTCTAACCAACATTACTCCTATTCTATATGCAAGGGAAAAAGTCTTCTAGTTCTAAGCAAAGGAATGGAGACTTCTTAACTCCAGCATTATTACAATAGATCATCTGATAGAAAACCTGCCAGGTACATCCTGAAACCAGAGACAGGGACCTGGTCGGTTGTCGTTCCCAGGGAGGTGCACGTTGGGTGCTGATGGGAGCACCAGGCCAAACCCGGCCGGGTCCCCAGGGCTCGTCACTGACCCAGGCCAGAGATCCGCAGCCATTCTGGCCTCAGTGCCACTCCCAAGGACTCTGTCCTCCGGCCTCCTCCGGGTGCCTGCGGGTGAGGGCCGCCCCACTCACACGCTGGGCCACATTTTGTGATTTTGATGTCCTATTTTACATCTTCATGTTTATCCTTTTGCTGTTCATTGTAGTTGTAATCACTTTCACAGAATTTTTTTGATTATTTTTTAATCTGGGTACTGACTTAAGTGATCTTCAATCTTTTTATATATTTGCCTTTCCTATTGTAACTTTCCCTTTCCTACAGATTCTTGCTTTTTTTCTATTTAGAGAAGATTTTTCAATATTTCTTTTAGGGTAGGTCTAGCATTGCTATATTCTTTTAGTTTTTACTTGCCTGAGACATTCTTTATCTCTTCTTCTATTCTAAATGATAATCTTGCTGGGTAGAGTATTCTAGGTTGCAGGTTTTTCCCTTTCAGAACTTTGAATATATCTTGCCACTCCCTTCCGGCCTGCAAAGTTTCTGTAAAGAAATCAACTGATAGCCTAAAGGAGATACCCTTGTAACTGACTCATTGTTTTTCTCTTGCTGCCTTTAGAATCCTCTCTTTATCTTCAACTTTTGCCATTTTAATTATATGTCTTGGAGTAGGTCTGTTTAGGTTCATCTTGTTTGGGACCCTCTATGCTTCCTATACCTGAATATCTCTTTCCTTCTTTAGGTTTGGGAAGTTTTCAGCCATAATTTCTTCAAATACATTTTTGATCCCCATTCCTCTCTCTTCTCCTTCTGGGATTCCATTATGTGTACATTGGCACACTTTATACTATCCCATAGATCTTCTATGTTGCTTTCATTTTTTTTTTAATTTGTCTTTCTGTCTGCAGTTCTGATTGGGTGACTTCCATTATTCTATCTTCCAGATTATTTATCTGTTTTTCTGCATTATTCAGTTTGATATTTATGGTCTTTAGCTTGATTTTCATCTCAGCAGTTGAGTTGTTGAATTTTGACTGGCTTCTCTTTATAGTTTCTAGTTCCTTGTTACAGTAATCTGCATTTCTATCAATAGTCTTTCTTGATTCCTTCAGCATTTTTATTACCTCCTTTTTAAACTTGGGGTCTTGTAGACTGGAGAGGTCTGCTTCACTGTTTGTTCTTCACAGGACTTCTCTTGTTCTTTTAATTAGGAGTAGTTATTCTGCTTTTTTCATTTTACTTATATTTCTTTGACTCTATGAATTTAGGAGAAACAGTTATATACTGTGGTCTTAAAGGGCTGTTTTTACATGGCAGTGTCCCTGTGTAGCCTGCATGAGTCCAATATTTTTGGTGCGAGGACTGTTTTTGGCATGGATGCCTGCCACATCTTTCCTCAGGGTGTGCTGGCTGTTATCCCCTTGATAGGGGGTGTGATTGGTGTTGTGGTGATCACAGCCTGCACTAGATGTTGGGCGGGGCCTCCTCTTTGCTCCGTGGTTGTCAGAGCCCTGTCAGGGGCAGAGTCTGCTCCCCAATTGTTGGAGTAGAATCCACCAGATCTGGTTCTAAGCTGTGGTATGAGGTAGCTGAGACTGGAGCTCTCCCGCTGGGAAAGAAGCAACTGCATGATCTTCCCCAGGAGCTGTCCACTGGGACATGTGACTCTGTGATGTTGTCTTCCACCTGGTGTGCACTCCTACAAAGTTTGCTGCTGCTTGTGCCTGGACCCGCCTCTGCTATGGGAGCACCAATAATCGGTTCAGGCATTCCTCAGGCAAGCATGCACACTCATAAAGCTACAGACACGAAGACCTGCCACACCTATGCCCCACACCCACTGTGGGAGCACTGGTAATCAGCTCAGATTTCAGCCCACCTCTGCATGTGCATCCACAAAGTTTGCAAGACCTACGGCAGCCAGATCCACGCCCCGCTGTGACCACACTGATGATGCGGCTATGGTGGACCCACACCCCTCCTTTCTTATGTTGACAATGGGGATCCTATGGAGGACCCACACTCAGTCCTGCATGCACTCCCAGTTACAGCCCGGGCCACAATCCAGGCCCTTCGGACTGTCTCCATGCAGCCAAACTGAGTCCTCTCCCTAGGCCTGTCCACTGAAGCCTGAGTTTCAGCACTTAGCTGCTTCACACACCAGCAGGCACACATCTCAGGCTGGGAAGTGTGGCAACATGGCCAGGGCCAGATGTGCTGGTCTCACGGAGATCTTTCTTGCAACTTTGGTTGTATGAGATCTTCTGCAAGCTTTCAGTACATATTCTGTGAGAAGTGTTCCACATGTAAATGTATTTTTGATATATTTGTGGGAGGAGGTGAGCTCCATATCCCTCTACTCCACCATCTTGATCTCTCCCTCAAAAATTTTTTTTTAACATCAGATTTTAGAAAACAAGAAAAAGTTGGAGAGAGGGAATATAGAGATAGACACAGACAGATAGGGATAGAGACAGAGAGGAGACAGAGATAGAGATGTCCATTTCTAGTCATTGCCAGTGAGAAGTAGTCTCATTTTGCACATTTTCATGTGATCATGCTTTGTACTGATTTATTTCTTTTTCTTTCTCTTTGAGTTTAGGTTGATTCTCAATGGTTGGATATAGAGTCACTAAGATTCTTTCTACGTTTTTCTCAGTGTGTAATTATTACAATTCAAGGGCTTGGAATCTGTCCAAGATTCCAACCCATTTAAGCAGTTTTGCCCCATCTACATGCCCCACACTATACACCAATCTCTTCTACTCTCTTTTCAGACCTAGATGTCCTGATCCAAAGCACAGATTATATTTTTTATATAATTATTTTCCATTTTGAAAAAAGAAACCCTGAAACTTACAGAAGAATTGCAAATACAAAGAACCTTTTCTTTGAATGATTTTAGAGTAAGTTGCTGACCTGATGCTCTTTCACCCCAGAAAACTTTTATACATGTTTCCTACCAACACGTTATCTCACATAACCATAATCAGGACATTAACATTGATACATAACTACTATCTAATCCTCAGAATCCCCTTCAAGTTCCACCAATTGTCCCAATAATGTCCTTTAGATCAGAAAGATACAGTTCAGAATCATACATGGCATTTAGTTTTCATGTCTCACCTACCTCCTTCAGTCTGGAAAAGCTATTCAGTCTTTCTTTCACACTTACGACCTCAACATTTGTGACGATCACAAGCCAGTTATTTAGCAAATGTCCCTCTATTTGTTTTTTTCTGTTGTTTTTCATGAAGCAGGTTATGCATCTTTGACAGGAATATCGCAGAAGTGATGCTGTGTTCTTTTCATTGCATCGTATCAGGTAGAACACAATTTTGATTTGTCTCATTAATGATGTTTACTTTGATTACTTGATTGAGTTGGTATCTGTTAGGATTCTCCACTGAAGATACTCTTTCTCCCTTTGTAATTAATAAATTGCTAAATAGACTGATATTGAAAAGCAGTCAAAGGAAGAAACAAAAGGAAAGAGATTAATCAGTAATAAGTAGGTGAATTAGAAGAAAACAGTACCCTGAAATCCAATGCAAAAGATATTTTGAAACTAAGAATACAACCAATTATGTGAAATGTTACAAAATAAAAGATCTAAAGAATAGCTACTGTGTTTTGCAACTATAAGGTCAGTAGTAACAATGGCCAGCCAGTTTCAGTAGAGTGGATGTAGTAGCTTGAGGAGTGAGAGGGAGCAGATCAAGAGGACATGGGGTAGGGTGACCTTAGTCTCTAGTCCAAGTCAAGAGGAAAGATGAGGATGGATGGAGTTAGAACAAAGAAATTATGCGAGTTTATACTTGATAGCTTCTATTTTCTCCATGAAGATGTGTCAACTGTTGATAGAAATGGGGCAGGGATGAGGTAGAAGTTTGGGAAAGGTAATCAAGGTGTCAACAGTGAACCATGGAGGCTGATAGAGGGAGCTTCCTAGGAAACTAGGCTGCACGTTTGCTCTAAAGAGAACTTTTATTTTTGGTCATTTGCCTTAGGTCTCCAAGCCCACTAAGCAAAGTTTCCCAATTGGAATTTTACTGCCTATTGCTGAATTCTCAGCATTCTATATCTTGAACCTCAGATGAAAAGATGGAGGAAAGAAATGAATTACAACCACAGCCACTGGGAAGATGGTGAGGAGAGAATCATGTAAGAGGTTATTTAAATAGGCCCTCTAGTATTAAACCAACTTCTAGCTTTAGGAAGCACCATGTTAGCTACATCTCCACTGATCACAGATGCTTTAGGGACTTACTGACTTCTCTGGTTATTCTTGCCCCTTTGTCACTGTCCAGACTCACCTCAGGCCAGAGCTGACCTCAGGCCGATAGCTGAACCAGGAGTTTGCACTCTCTTCAAGTTCCCATGTGCTGTACATCTCTGGGTGCTGATTTCTCAGCTGTTGATCTTACCCCCGTTGTTCTGTACAAGGAGGAATAGCTTCCAGGCATTGTGCCCGTGGAGACTCTATAGTGTTTCCTGTATTCAACTTTAAATATCTCTTGTTTTTGGTTGAATCATAATCTGATGTCCACATGTAATGAAAAGCTATAAACTACTGGTAGCCAGAGAAAATCCCCACAAACTTTAAATCTACTAATATTTCTTCCTCCCACCCTACTTCCATATTTACATACAACATATATAACTGCATACATACATACATACATATGTGTGTATGCATGTTGCATCATTTCTCCCAGAACTGCTAATGGTTTTGTGCTGTTTCTGTCATACTGAACAATCTGATTACCAACCTTGTATATTTGTAAGCAGTTAACTAACCAGGAATTAGAGCAGGATTAACTAGTGTAATTAATAATTAATATATTATATAGTCTTAAACTAGCTACTCCTGTGCTCTAAACACCTGAGTTCTTGGCCATAGTATCTGAGCACATTCAGCCCTATTAAGGCCAAATTCCCTTGTGGTCTTTAAGTGGTGTCTGAAAATGCTTATTAAACCTTGTCCTTATAGAAATATTTCTATATCCAGTGTCATGATGGGAACTTCTTGGTACATATTTGTATACATTGGACACATTTGGCCACCCACAGATTCTGGGACATGGCTATCACTCCCAGCAACACTGGACATTGTGTGAGCCAAAGACCCTTTATTTGTGGCAGAAACTAAAAACCTCTATAGGACAACAACAGGCCAGAAAATGAGCTTTGGAACATAGCAATTTATACATATATCACCAGAGCAGGCCGGAAACATAATCTATGGGAACCTTAAGGTCTTCAGCCTTTAATAAAACAAGGAACAAGTCAAGTTTTACGTGAGAAATATTCAGTTTTAAAATGTTGATAGGAGACGCTATTCTGAATAGTGAGCACCCCACAGAAATACTATGTGCAGAGGTACCCACAGTTTGCCAGCCAGCAGGGCTCTGTCTGAAAGTTTTCTCTTAGCTGTGTAGCACTCTGGGAATTAAAGTCCACTGGCCATAAAACTTGCTCCTGTCAAAAACAACCACAACTGTCACTAATTAGTTATGGTTTGTAGCTTCCAGACACAAGTATCCAAATACACAATCAGCCCAGTTTCCCCATCTGGTTCTGGAAAATGCAATACTATGACCTTCTATGGTGATAAGAGAAGCCAATCGCACACGCACACACACACACACACACACACACACACATTTCCTTTGAAGGAGGAAGACACATTTTTCCATATCAGTAAAATCTACTGAAGACTTTACTCCAGTTTTATGACAATCAAACCCTAAGAAAATATTAGTTAAAGCAGAAATTTCAGAAGAATAGAGAAAAGCTACTATTCTCATTATAAACACCAGTACATTCTAGCTTTGGCCATCTCAGTGAGTCTAGATCATGATGTCATATAGAGGAGTCATTTAGAGAAATTTAAAGGAAGAGAGAATATCTGCTCCCAATATGTATTTCTTAACCACACTTATCTCCTCCAAGACCACACCCCTGTACTTCTCATATACCCCATTTCACCTTCTTACATTCACTGCCCTACACAGAGCTATCACTGGGAGCTAGTATATTGGCATGATTCCCCAGGTCCTGCATTTTGGAGGAATTCATAGCCACAGCAGAAAGAGATAGAGATGAAGAACTAGTGTCTGGTGGCTAAGATCTCAGCATGCAAAAATAACCCCTCTATGTCCTTCAACCTTAAGAAGACCTATTCCTGGCACCTACCAAATGCTTTCCTTGATCCTCTTATATTTGTTGATCAACAATGACCTTTGTGGGACTTCCCTGGGTGACGCAGTGGTTAAGAATCTGCCTGCCAAGGCAGGGGACATGGGTTCGATCACCAGTCCAGGAAGATCCCACATGATGCAGAGCAACTAAGCCCATGTGCTGCAACTACTGAGCCTGTGCTCTAGAGCCCGCAAGCCACAACTACTGAGCCCACATGCCACAACTACTGAAGCCCGTGCGCCTAGAGCCCATGGTCCCCAACTAGAGAAGCCACCACAATGAGAAGCCCGTGCACCACAAAGAAGAGTAGCCCCCACTCACCGTAACTAAGAAAGCCCGCACACAGCAACAAAGACCCAACGCAGCCAAAAATAAATAAATAAATTTTAAAAAGAAAGAAAGGAGGGAGGGAGGAAAGGAAGGAAGGAAGGAAGGAGGAAGGAAGGAAAGAAAGAAAGAAAGAAAGAAAGAAAGAGAAAGAATTTTAACCAAATTTCACCTGCATAAAAATATGAGGGTAATGGGAACAAATTTTGCTTTGTCCCAGGCTCCACACCTCTTAAACATGAACATCCTTCTCTTCCCTGTGTCCTTCCAACCTCCCCTTTGTAGCACTGACAGCTGGGCTCTCTCAAATGTGCCTCCAACACAGTACCTTCTTCCACATTTTTGTTCTATTCAGACTCTCAAAAGATTGGATGATACCACTCACACTGGGAAGGGCAACCTACTTTACTGAGTCCACCAAGTCAAATGCTAATCTCATCTGGAACACCCTCACAGACATACCTAGAAATAATGTTCCATCACATCTCTGAGCATCCCCTGATCCAGTCAAGTCAACACACAAAATTAGCTATCACATTAGACAATGAAATACTACTCAGCAACAAAATAAGCTATTGATACACTCAAAAACATGAATGGATCAAAATTATTTTGCTGAATGAAAGAAGCCAGACAAAACGAGTATGTATTGTATAATTCTATTTATATAGAACTGTAGAAAATGCAAAGTGTTCTATAGTGACAGAGAGCACAGCAATAGTTGCTGAGAGATGGTGGGGATGGGGGAGTGAGAGAGATGAATAAGTTCTAGGAATATAATGTGACTATAGGTAGCAATACTGTATTGTATATTTGAAGTTGCTAAAATTTTTAAAGTTCTTGCCAAAAAAAATATTATAATTACTCAAGTGATGGATATGTTAGCTAACCTCATTGTGGTAATCATTTTACAATATATGTATATATGTATATCAAAGCATCACATTATGTATCTTAAACTTACACAGTGTCATATGTCAATTATATCTCCATAAAGCTGGGGAAAAAAGTATTGAGAGAAAATAACTGTCAATTTAGAAGATTTCTATCCGGCTAAATTATTATTAAAAATGAAGATCAAGGGAATTCCCTGGCAGTCCAGTGTTTCAGACTTGGTGCTTCCACAGCAGGGGGCATGGATGCGATCCCTGTTCGGGGAATTAAGATCCTGCATGCTGTGCAGCGTGGTCAAAAAAAAAAAAAAATGAAGATCAAATAAAATGTTTTAGACTAAGATTAAGAAAAAGATTTTGGTGAAAGAATGACTAAAGTATGTCCTTCAATAGAAGGAAATCAAACTCGAGGGAAATGAATGTGTTGTAAGAAACAATGGTGAGCAAAGAAACTGGCAAATGTATCAGTAATCCTAAATAAGCGTTGATTGAAATAGAGTAAAAATTCAAAACAATGACTAATATTGGACTGTTTACAAATGACAGAATTAAAATACTAGGTAACAATAACATGGAAACTAGGAAGGCAAAGGCCATTAGTTCACTATTCTAAATTCCATATACTATTCAGGAGGATCACAAGATGTTGATTAATTTTAGACTTTGTTAAGTTAAGCATATTAAAATTTAAAGACAACTACCAAAGGAATAAGCAGGCAGAAGCAAAGTCAGTTTTGTACAGAAGCAAAACAAAGAAAGCGTTTGCTAAAAAGGTTAAATAGTTATTATCTGTATTTCACATAGCATACCTATATGCTCTTAATATAATGTTATATCTATTATTGAGCTTCATAACTACAAGGATTCTCTCCAGAAACAGAACCACTAGAACATGTAACGGATTCCACAGTCTTAAGACTAAATCCATTAGAGGCAATGAGGCAGTATAAGTGCAAAATTAGGAGCTAGACTTCCTGAGTATAAATTCCAGCTCTGTCATTGATTAACTGAATGATCTTGAGCCAGTTAGTTAATCTCTAATTGTCTCAGTTGTCTTACCTATAATGCTATTATACTTTAAGTGTTGCAATCAACTACTGATCTCTTTCATAAGTGAAGTGCTCAATAAGGTATCTGGTACATAGTAAGCATTCAATAAATGGTAGTTTCTATTATTTCTGCATCTCTGTCTTTCTCAGAATATGTTGAAAACTTATGAAAACAACGCTGGATCAGCTGGTGAGAGGTAAGTGTTGGCTTGCCCAAGACCGATCCCCCGCTTATTCTGGCCTCCTAGAAAAAACCTAGCTCCTGCCATTCCATGGATGCTAGCTATGGCCTACTGTTTAAGACAATCAGTCCTGGTCAATCCCAAGCTTGGACCCCACACACAATATGCCAAGGGAAAGGCTGGCATCAAAGAAGCAGATGTGGTGAATCCTTCCCCTAGTTTGCCCTGGTATACAGATCCAACTGCAAGACGTGGAACTCGGCTTCCTGACTCCACAGGGAGAGCCTGGCTCTCCCTCCACTACTAACACTGAGCTGGCAAGATAAGGTTGGAGTCAGGGTTCTGCCATGTCATAGTACTATTATATCCACACCACTGACTTTGTCAAAGGAGGGTCCAGTGGGGCTGTTTAAGTATGAGAGCCCCCAGTCTCACCTGGCCCTGCTGGATCTCTATGTGCCACCCTGGAATGCAATGGACAGTGGCGGACCTGCACAGAGCTGCTGCTCCAGCTCGGAAAGTTTTCCCCCCCGTAACACTGCTCCGGCAAGCTTTGTGCGCATACTGCTTGGCCATTTGCCCTTGTCTACATGACAATCAGCTAATCAGACATAAGATACAGCAACAGGTATTGAACTTCAGTTGACCCTTGAACAACACGGGTTTGTACTGCACAGGTCCACTTGTACGCAGATTTTTTTCAATAGTAAATATTACGATCTGTTGGGTGAATCCTAGGATGGAGAAGCGTGTATACAGAGGAAACACAGACACGGAAGGCCCACTATAAATTATACTAGGATTTCTGACTGTTCAGAGGGTCAGTGTCCCTAACCCCCACGTTGTTCAAGGCCCAACTGTACATGGATCCTATTCTCCTGGCTCTACCTGACCTCTCCTGACACACTCCTGATCCACAGCCCTTGTGATCTCTTCAGGGATCAGCCCTGATGTCTTCTTTGTTCTACCTTCTCTTAAGCATGAAGTCTTTAACCACTTTTCCCTCATCTACTCTGCAGCTGCCTAGTCTGTCCTACATCTACTGCTTCCTTTCCCTGGCCAATTTCACTGGGTAACTTTACACCACAATTGAGATTAAGGTCTCATTTAGTATTGAGCAACGAAACTGTGCTCCTGCTTTCTTGTTGGGGAGATTAGGATGCAGTGGTCAAGGTGGGTAAAGAGAGTGAAGCCCCCAGAAGGACTTCCTAACAATGCTGACCTTGGATTGGTTACTGTGTGATCTTTACACAGGTGTTTAATAAGTAAAGCATCATGGAAAGCAGGGAAAGATCTATCAACTTCAACCTGCCAGTCTCCAAGTACCCACTATGTCTAGATGGTGAACTAATTACTGAGAGATCAATAAATGCAAGGTGGTAGTTGGAAACAATGAAATGGGAAATTGTTAGAAATGCAAGATTCATGTCTGCAACAACCTGTATGATTTAAATAATAGGCTAATCAACCTTGTTTTTAAAACCCTGGATGGCAAAGATTTATTTTTTTAATCAAGAGATCAAATGTATATAGCAGATTGGAGCCTTTTTTTAATGCAGATCAAAGAAACATCAGCGATCATTGCACAGATGTGGGTTTCATTCCTCTGCTTTCTACCTCCATCCTTCATTCATTCAACAAATACGTGCCAGGCACTAGACTGAGTTACTCATATACATAGGGTGGAAACTCTGGGATACTGTTTGAATCTCTGTGTGCTTCCATATAAGAAATAGCAAACAATATCTGTATCACTGCAAGAGAACCTTGGTCTGGAAATAGTGACTTCAGAGAAGGATTCAGCATAAGGCATGTCTAAGGGGGTTTCATTAGCGAGGTAGCAGAAGGTGCCAAGGTGTGGTGGTCTCAGCCTGAGGCCGCTCAGGGCTGTGGACCCAAAGGCAGAGTTACAGCAGGGCTCTGCTACAGAACTGCCTGGAAGGTCACCTCTCTTCCCACTCGAACCTGAGTGCAAAGAAACCTAGCGGCTATTTCTTCAACTTAAACAAACCTTTGACCTGAAGGCGAGGGGGGGTCTCTTCACTCCCAAACAAAATCTGTCAGCTTTCAGGGAAACAAATACAAAAGACAAATATGCTTTTAAAAATCAACTAACTCATATCCTGAGAAAGATCTCACCTTGATTCCTTTGAGGTCTCATCTATTTAACTCCCCGACCTACTCTATGCTCCTTATTAATTATCAAAACTTACTTATGCACTGGCTATTTAGATAGTCTGCTGAGTTCTTATGGAAACAAGCAAACGCATTTTTTTAATTTGCCAAAATCTGTTGTTCCCTTTCCCTCAGAAGCACGGAGAGTAAGTTCTTGTGGTTTCTTAGATGGATGACAGATTTTGATCTAATTAATCCAGAGCCCTGTGTATAGAAATGACTGTAAAGCAAACATGTCTATTAACAAAAAGCAGTGATTACTGGTTGGCACTGGGCCAGTAACTCTACATAAGCAATGAATGGATGCCTACAACTGTCTCTCTGCCATATGGGTTCTGCTGTAGCAATGAATTTGATCCAATGCAAGGTTAAGAGATGTCAAATTTAACTGGGGTTTAATTGATACTCGTAAGAGGTTCTAAATAAAGAAACAGTGTGTGCACTATCAGAAACAGGCAAGATGGCAGGTTCTAGCCTCCCAGTTTGCTGGCAACTCAGTTACAGCCAGACATTCAAATTACTTTTCAAACTCAACTTTTTCAAATATAACTTTTTTTTTGGAAGTTGGGTTAATGGGTTTATTAGCAGTTTACTGAAGCAAAACACTCTATCATTAATCAGGCTATGGTTACTTCTCTCTTCACCACAAAGTTAGTGAGTATACAAACCATGTAGAAAACTCAAATTCAACATGTCCAACATGAACTCATTATCTTCCCTAAACTCACTCTTGCATCTGCATTTCCTATTCACATAATGGCCCCTCTGATTACCAAAGTGAAAGATCTTAAAGTCATCTTGACCCCTCCAACTTTCTCATCCCCAACATCCAATAAGCCGAATTCCATCAATTCAACTTTTAAATGGCTCTCACATGTATTTACTTCTCTCCCACAGCCAGCTGCTAAGCCCTCCTCTCTCTCACCTCCCAGCTAGAATGCCTGCCTCTTTCCTCCCAACTGCCAGACACCCTCCTGCTAAAAACCCCCTGATAGCTTGTTTTCTGTATCTCCTAAGACAGAATTCAGACTTTGCTCCAGACGCACTGGATTCCTTATCCTTCCCCAGGCACATGCATGCATCTTTGTCTGCACTGTTACCTCTGCTTAAAATACCCTCACCTTCTGCCCTAAATTTTTACCTGAAAATTAAGAGGGAAAATCTCAAATCTTACTTTTCTGAGCCTTTCCCACCCTCAAGCAGAACTCATCTCCTCTTTCTCTGCTCCCACAGATCTTTGTTCATAACTTTATTACAACACTGAACTGATGCATTAGAGCTGTATTTATGTCTATCTGTCCACCTCAGTTATGAGTCCCTATGATTCCTACCCATATCAGTTATGGAAAATCATACCATTTATCTTGATACAGGCGTATCACAGTGTTGGGCCTGACTCTCTGGGGCAAGTGAAGAACACACAGAAGAGCATATTCAAGCCATGTGGATAGTCTTACTGAACTCACATTAACAACAGTACCCATCATCTCACCCATAATGTGACAGGAGATAGCTCTTCTGCAGCAGATGGACTCAAGTTCAACTAGGTGTGTCTCTTACCAATTATCAATGACAACAACAAATGTTTATTGAACACTACATTTTGCAAAACACTTTACAATCATTGTTTCATTTATTATTCAGAATAGTCCTATAGGGTAAGGATTTTTCTCTGTTTTTCTTCTCTTAGATTTGGCACTTATTGAATAAACCATAAATATTGTCAATGAATGAATAACAAACTCACTATATTATTACACTGATTTTACTGATAAAGTAACCGAGAAGTAGAGAAGTTAAATAACTTACCCAACTTTATAGAATGAATTATGTCCCTCTAAAATCCATATATTGAAGCCCTAACATCCACTATGACTGAATTTGGAGGTAGGGCTTTTAATAGGTTAATTAAGGTAAATGACATCGTAAGAGTCCTGTAGGATTGGTGGCCTTAAAAGAAGAGGAAGAGAGAGATCTCTCCCCGTCTCTCTCCATGCACATGTACAAGGAAGGGCCATGTGAGGACACAGCAATAAGGCAGCTGTCTGCAAGCCAGGAAGAGGATCTTCACCAAAACCCAACCATTGTTGGCACCCTGATCTCAGATTTCCATCCTCCAGAATGGTGAGAAAATAAATTTCTGCTGCTTAAGCCATCCAGTTCATGGTATTTTGTTATGAAAGCTCAAACTGACTAACATATCAAGTTACTTAGGGCAATTAGAATATGGAAGAATCAAGATTTGAACCTAGATTAACGGATTCCAGAACCTTTACTCAGTTGCCTTGTAGTACTTACCAAACTATGTGTTGTGATCCTTTAGTGGTTCCTGAATTCAATCTAATGGTTCACAATCAGCATTTTTTTAGGAAATTGAATGGGCAAGTATAGAATACAATAGAACTGAATAGAGACTACCAGAGTATATCACATGTAGAAAGGATGCTTTATTTTATAAGGCATTTTTTCCAAGAGAGTGTGGGGAAGTGTGCAGGGGTATAAGAACTGCAATGTAAAACATAATTCTTACTGCGAGTTATAGTCAAAAATATTTTTTAAAACATTGTGGGTTTCTTCTATTCTGCCTCACAAATAGCTCATTCATCCTACCTCTAGTCAGTCCTCTTCTGATGTAAGCGAAGATCAGAACCATAGGTGAACCCCAATATTCATTTTCTTTATACAGTTTCTTGGTCACAGCTCATCCCAGCATGACATGGTTTGTCACTTAAGCTCTACAAATCACATATATGTGTGGCCCTACTTATTTTGTGCCATGATTTTTCCTTACAACAGAGCGTGGAAGCGGGACCACAAGCTTGACTGTTCATCCTTACTCCCTGTTTCCTATGACCCTTACCTCATTCATCTCAGGGATAATCCATTATACGTGCACATTAAATGTACATAAAATAAATTCAATTAATTGCTCCAATCAAGTATGTGATATCCACTGGAGAGTTTTCATGGTGGGCATCAGTGACCCACCTGTGAAAGCCAGGAGATTACTAGCAGGAAATTCAGTCCCTAAAAAGTCCAGACTCAGTTACAGGGAAATAAAGCAGGCACTAGCTCTGGTTCTGGAAAACTTGGGTCTTCAAGCCTAGAATCACACCATCAATGGATTTTTTTTAATGCTGAGACAGTGTAAACATTCATAATTTTCTTTCTGGCTCTCTCTTGATTTCGGCATGGTAGTCAGGCCCCTTCACTGTAGTGGGATGAGGGTCTGGGATGTTCACCCTAGTGGGACAGGCTTGGTAGTGCAGGTTATAGTCACCTCAGGGACCATATCCGAGTATGGGCCAAATGGGTAGCTATCATCACAAAATGATCTGTGTGGATCCTGAGCATCGAGGCCAGACATGCTCCAGAAGGACAGGTATAGCATGTGCTGTCCATTGCTCAGCACCATGGACTGTTCTAAAGTGCACCTGTCTGATTGTGGAATAGCAGGAAGCCCTGTGTTCTGGGGTCGGCCCCACCATACTTGGCTTATTGCCTCTCCAATGTGCAGCTGACTCCATAAAGGGAGCCTCACACTGAGAGTATGTGTCACAGTGGCAGAGGCCAAGCAATTCTCCACCAAGGAGTCCCCTCTACCAATTTCTGGAGAAAATGCTTCTTCCTCTGGGTGGTTATGGGTCCCTCATGTGGGGGTGGGGAGTAGAAGAGGTAGGTTCAGCTCTCCCCCGACCCCTTATTTCAGCAGCATCCTTTTCCAAGTTCCTATACCTTCTATGACCCAGCTCAGAACCTAACACAGGTTGGAGTTAGGGAAGAGAGTCTCTGGTCTATGTTATTATAATGTAAAATGCATTTGTTGCTTTTTTTCCTGACTGCCCAGCATCTACTCCATCACAATTTAGTAACAGATCCCAATTTCTGACAATCTACTCTCCACTTGTGGTATATTATGTCTATTAACCAAGCAGCCCCATCATCCCCAGCCAAGGGGACAGACATGTGACCCTAACTGGCCAATCAGATACTTCCTTCCTAGAATTTGAATTATGAGAATAATAGTGAAACAGTTAAAATTCCATTATTACTGAGGCAGCCCTTCATTCTGATAAGGCAGTTGGGTAGTTGTTTCTATCCAGAAATACTGGAGCTTCATGTTTCCTGTCTGATCCAAACCTGTTTCTCTGATCTCATGTGCAACTTGTACATCTTTCTATAAATATCTCTTTTGCTTCAATTAGCTAGCATCAGTTTCTATTGCTTATAACCAAAAATTCCTAACAGTTTCATGTACTAAGGACAAAGATTAGGCTTGGGGTTTGGGGGTTGGGGGATAGAGGGTGGGGAGAGTAATAAACCTACAAGTGGCAGAGAACCAAGCCCAACCAAGAGACTATGGAGCCAAGACTCCATAGGACTTATTTCTAAATCCTTACACACCTTAGTACCTGCTTTATACATAGGTGTACTCAAAGCATACCTATTGAATTGCATTGTAGATAAAATTTACAATAAAGTCGGTATAGCTAGGAGAGAGGGATACATGGTGGTGAATATTGTGAATAGTATAAATTTTGAAGGAAAGAAATTGCTCTCAAAAAAAGTTACTGTTACCGCCTAGCCTCTCTCACTCTCCTTCTATCTCTCTCCTACTCACATTCCCCCCACTTTCAACAACAAATAAAAATTTCAAAGCCTCATCTTGGCCCTCTCATTTGTTAGGGCAGAAAATGCAGTGTCTGTTACACCATGGAGTAAAGCATTGAAGCAATGTAAAATAAAACCAATGTAAAATAAAGACTTTTCAAAGAATTCCTAAATTCTGATCCTTTCTGATATTCCCCTGACTCCAGTTAATAAAAATAGCTACAGTTAATAAAACATTCTATCCACTCCTTTTCAATGCTGCCTATTATTCTCGAATGCTCAAAAGCCCCAGGCTCCCAGCCAGGTCAAAAGGTTTCACAAAACATCCACGAATTATTTCGAAGCAGTGAGACTCCCACAGCATGTCTCCCCGGAAGCTGTAAGGCAAGAAAATCCATCCTCTCTTTCTGATCGAAAGTCAGAATTCACTGGAGGAGATATAAAGAAACCACCAGATAAAGGTTTATTCTCATTTTTCACCTCCAACCTGTAATCCCGGGTGTGCCCCTCACCTAAGTATAGGAGCATTCTCTAACAGGAGAAGAACCCCAACATACCTTCTATGACAAGGTATTTTCAGCTTCTTTTTATAACAACTACAAATTTGGTTTAAACAACAACAACAACAACAATTCCATTCTCCAATATGCTGGAGAGCACTAGTAGTTTTCTCTCCCAAGCACTGAAGGGAGAAAATGCTCCTACCTTAGCCCTTTCGTCTATTCTCTTTCAACCAGACTTAAGCAGGTTCAAGTTGAGCCTGCTGATTAGGAGCCTCTGTTCACTCCCCTGTCAAACCAAACCTGTGTGTACAACCCTTTGGCTTTGCTAGATGCTGTCATAATACTGTGGTCCCTACAAGCAACACAGCATGTACAGCGTGAGCCAGCCACCTTTGATTCCTTATCCAAAACCCTGTTTCTTCAGGTGTGGATTGTGACTTCAGAGTGAGACCCACTAAACCCCAAACTCCTGGAGCTGCTCATTTATATAATTCCACCCTTATTTGGTCCCAACCCTTATTTGGTCAGCATTACATCCCCTGCTGACATTGCCAACAGCAAAAAGGCTTTGAAAGTCAAAAGGTAATAGGTTCCTCCGGGTAAGATGGCGGAAGAGTAAGACGCGGAGATCACCTTCCTCCCCACGGATACACCAGAAATACAGCTACACGTGGAACAACTCCTACAGAACACCTACTGAACGCTGGCAGAAGACCCCAGACCTCCCAAAAGGCAAGGAACTCCCCACATACCTGGGTAGGGCAAAGCGGAGAGATTCCCACACAGAGGATCGGTGCCGAGCGGCACTCACCAGCCCGAGAGGCTTGTCTGCTCGCCCGCCCGGGTGGGCGGCGCTGGAAGCTGAGGCTCGGGCTTCGGTCAGAGCGCAGGGAGAGGACTTGGGCTGGCGGCGAGAACTCAGCCTGAAGGGGGCTAATGTGCCACAGCTAGCCGGAAGGGAGTCCGGGAAAACTCTGGAGCTGCCGAAGAGGCAAGAGACTTTTTCTTCCCTCTTGGTTTCCTGGTGCGCGAGGAGAGGGGATTAAGAGCGCTGCTTAAAGGGGCTCCACAGACGGGTGCGAGTCACGACTGAAAGCGCGGAGCCCAGTGACGGGCGTGGGACGCTGGGGCTACTACTGCCGCCGCCAAGAAGCCTGTGTGCGAGCGCAGGTCACTGTCCACACCACCCTTCCGGGAGCCTGTGCAGCCCGCCACTGCCGGGGTCCCGGGATCCAGGGGCGGCTTCCCTGGGAGAACGCACGGCGCGCCTCGGGCTGGTGCAACGTCACGCCGACCTCTGCCGCTGCAGGCTCGCCCCGCACTCCGTGCCCCTCCCTCCCGCCCGGCCTGAGTGAGCCAGAGTCCCCGAAGAGGCTGCTCCTTTAACCCTGTCCTGTCTGAGCGAAGAACAGACGCCCTCCGGCGACCTACACGCAGAGGCGGGGCCAAATCCAAAGCTGAGACCCAGGAGCTGTGAGAACAAAGAAGAGAAAGGGAAACCTCTCCCAGCAGCCTCAGAAGCAGCGGATTAAAGCTCCATAATCAACTTGATGTACCCTGCATCTGTGGAATACATGAATAGACAACAAATCATCCCAAATTGAGGAGCCAGGAGTCAGTGCTGTGCCTCTGAGGTGGGAGAGCCAACTTCAGGACACTGGTCCACGAGAGACCTCCCAGCTCCACATAATATCAAACGGCGAAAATCTTCCAGAGATCTCCATCTCAACACCAGCACCCAGCTTCACTCAACGACCAGCAAGCTACAGTGCTGGACACCCTATGCCAAACAACTAGCAAGACAGGAACACAACGCCACCCATTAGCAGAGAGGTGGCCTAAAATCATAAAAAGTCCGCAGACACCCCACAACACACCACCAGACGTGGACCTGCCCACCAGAAAGACAAGATCCAGCCTCATCCACCAGAACACAGGCACTAGTCCCCTCCACCAGGAAGCCTACACAACTCACTAAACCAACCTTAGCCACTGGGGACAGACACCAAAAACAATGGGAGCTACGAACCTGCAGCCTGCAAAAAGGAGACCCCAAACACAGTAACATAAGCAAAATGAGAAGACAGAAAAACACACAGCAGGAGAAGGAGCAAGATAAAAACCCACCAGACCTAACAAATGAAGAGGTAATAGGCAGTCTACCTGAAAAAGAATTCAGAATAATGACGGTAAAGATGATCCAAGATTCTGTTTCCCAGATCCAAAATCTTGGAAATAGAATAGACAAAATGCAAGAAATAGTTAACAAGGACCTAGAAGAACTAAAGATGAATCAAGCATCGATTAAAAACACAATAAATGAAATGAAAAATACTCTAGATGGGATCAATAGCAGAATAACTGAGGCAGAAGAACGGATAAGTGAGGTGGAAGATAAAATAGTGGAAATAACTGCTGCAGAGCAAAATAAAGAAAAAAGAATGAAAAGAACAGAGGACAGTCTCAGAGACCTCTGGGACAACATTAAATGCACCAACATTCGAATTATAGGGGTTCCAGAAGAAGAAGAGAAAAAGAAAGGGACTGAGAAAATATTTGAAGAGATTATAGTTGAAAACTTCCCTAATATGGGAAAGGAAATAGTTAATCAAGTCCAGGAGGCACAGAGAGTCCCATACAGAATAAATCCAAGGAGAAATACGCCAAGACACATATTAATCAAACTGTCAAAAATTCAACACAAAGAAATCATATTAAAAGCAGCAAGGCAAAAACAACAAGTAACACACAAGGGAATCCCCATCAGGATAACAGCTGATCTCTCAGCAGAAACTCTACAAGCCAGAAGGGAGTGGCAGGACATAATTAAAGTGATGAAGGAGAAAAACCTGCAACCAAGACTACTCTACCCAGCAAGGATCTCATTCAGATTTGATGGAGAATTTAAAACATTTACAGACAAGCAAAAGCTGAGAGAGTTCAGCACCACCAAACCAGCTTTACAGCAAATGCTAAAGGAACTTCTCTAGGCAAGAAACACAACAGAAGGAAAAGACCTACAATAACGAACCCAAAACAATTAAGAAAATGGGAATAGGAACATACATATTGATAATTACCTTAAATGTAAATGGACTAAATGCTCCCACCAAAAGACACAGATTGGCTGAATGGATACAAAAACAAGACCCATATATATGCTGTCTACAAGAGACCCACTTCAGACCTAGAGACACATACAGACTGAAAGTAAGGGGATGGAAAAAGATATTCCATGCAAATGGAAACCAAAAGAAAGCTGGAGTAGCAATTCTCATATCAGACAAAATAGACTTTAAAATAAAGACTATTAGAAGAGACAAAGAAGGACACTACATAATGATCAAGGGGTCGATCCAAGAAGAAGATATAACAATTGTAAATATTTATGCACCCAATATAGGAGCACCTCAATACATAAGGCAAATACTAACAGCCATAAAAGGAGAAATCGACAGTAACACAATCATAGTAGGGGACTTTAACACCCCACTTTCACCAATGGACAGATCATCCAAAATGAAAATAAATAAGGAAACACAAGCTTTAAATGATACATTAAACAAGATGGACTTAATTGATATTTATAGGACATTCCATCCAAAAACAACAGAATACACATTTTTCTCAAGTGCTCATGGAACATTCTCCAGGATAGATCATATCTTGGGTCACAAATCAAGCCTTGGTAAATTTAAGAAAATTGAAATTCTATCAAGTATCTTTTCCGAACACAATGCTATGAGACTAGATATCAATTACAGGAAAAGAGCTATAAAAAATACAAACACATGGAGGCTAAACAATACACTACTTAATAACGAAGTGATCACTGAAGAAATCAAAGAGGAAATTAAAAAATACCTAGAAACAAATGACAATGGAGACACGACGACCCAAAACCTATGGGATGCAGCAAAAGCAGTTCTAAGAGGGAAGTTTATAGCAATACAATCCCACCTTAAGAAACAGGAAACATCTCGAATAAACAACCTAACCTTGCACCTAAAGCAATTAGAGAAAGAAGAACAAAAACATCCCAAAGTTAGCAGAAGGAAAGAAATCATAAAAATCAGATCAGAAATAAATGAAAAAGAAATGAAGGAAACGATAGCAAAGATCAATAAAACTAAAAGCTGGTTCTTTGAGAAGATAAACAAAATTGATAAACCATTAGCCAGACTCATCAAGAAAAGAAGGGAGAAGACTCAAAGCAGTAGAATTAGAAATGAAAAAGGAGAAGTAACAACTGACACTGCAGAAATACAAAAGATCATGAGAGATTACTATAAGCAACTCTATGCCAATAAAATGGACAACCTGGAAGAAATGGACAAATTCTTAGAAATGCACAACCTACCGAGACTGAATCAGGAAGAAATAGAAAATATGAACAGACCAATCACAAGCACTGAAATTGAAACTGTGATAAAAAATCTTCCAACAAAAAAAGCCCAGGACCAGTGGTTTCACAGGCGAATTCTATCAAGCATTTAGAGAAGAGCTAACACCTATCCTTCTCAAACTCTTCCAAAATATAGCAGAGGGAGGAACACTCCCAAACTCATTCTACGAGGCCACCATCACCTTGATACCAAAACCAGACAAGGATGTCACAAGGAAAGAAAACTACAGGCCAATATCACTGATGAACATAGATGCAAAAATCCTCAACAAAATACTAGCAAACAGAATCCAATGGCACATTAAAAGGATCATACACCATGATCAAGTGGGGTTTATTCCAGGAATGCAAGGATTCTTCAATATATGCAAATCAATCAACGTGATACACCATATTAACAAATGGAAGGAGAAAAACCATATGATCATCTCAATAGATGCAGAGAAAGCTTTCGACAAAATTCAACACCCATTTATGATAAAAACCCTGCAGAAAGTAGGCATAGAGGGAACTTTCCTCAACATAATAAAGGCCATATATGACAAACCCACAGCCAGCATCGTCCTCAATGGTGAAAAACTGAAACCATTTCCACTAAGATCAGGAACAAGACAAGGCTGCCCACTCTCACCACTCTTATTCAACATAGTTTTGGAAGTTTTAGCCACAGCAATCAGAGAAGAAAAGGAAATAAAAGGAATCCAAATCGGAAAAGAAGAAGTAAAGCTGTCACTGTTTGCAGATGACATGATACTATACATAGAGAATCCTAAAGATGCTACCAGAAAACTACTAGAGCTAATCAATGAATTTGGTAAAGTTGCAGGATACAAAATTAATGCACAGAAATCTCTGGCATTCCTATATACTAATGATGAAAAATCTGAAAGTGAAATCAAGGAAACACTCCCATTTACCATTGCAACAAAAAGAATAAAATATCTAGGAATAAACCTACCTAAGGAGACAAAAGACCTGTATGCAGAAAATTACAAGACACTGATGAAAGAAATTAAAGATGATACAAATAGATGGAGAGATGTACCATGTTCTTGGATTGGAAGAATCAACATTGTGAAAATGACTCTACTACCCAAAGCAATCTACAGATTCAATGCAATCCCTATCAAACTACCACTGGCATTTTTCACAGAACTAGAGCAAAAAATTTCACAATTTGTATGGAAACACAAAAGATCCCGAATAGCCAAAGCAATCTTGAGAACGAAAAATGGAGCTGGAGGAATCAGGCTCCCTGACTTCAGACTATACTACAAAGCTACAGTAATCAAGACAGTATGGTACTGGCACAAAAACAGAAAGATAGATCAATGGAACAGGATAGAAAGCCCAGAGATAAACCCACGCACATATGGCCAACTTATCTTTGATAAAGGAGGCAGGAATGTACAGTGGAGAAAGGACAGTCTCTTCAATAAGTGGTGCTGGGAAAACTGGATAGGGACATGTAAAAGTATGAGATTAGATCACTCCCTAACACCATACACAAAAATAAGCTCAAAATGGATTAAAGACCTAAATGTAAGGCCAGACACTATCAAACTCTTAGAGGAAAACATAGGCAGGACACTCTATGACATAAATCACAGCAAGATCCTTTTTGACCCACCTCCTAGAGAAATGGAAATAAAGACAAAAATAAACACATGGGACCTAATGAAACTTAAAAGCTTTTGCACAGCAAAGGAAACCATAAACAAGACCAAAAGACAACCCTCAGAATGGGAGAAAATATTTGCAAATGAAGCAACTGACAAAGGATTAATCTCCAAAATTTATAAGCAGCTCATGCAGCTCAATAACAAAAAACCAAACAGCCCAATCCAAAAATGGGCAGAAGACCTAAATAGACATTTCTCCACAGAAGATATACAGACTGCCAACAAACACATGAAAGGATGCTCAACATCTTTACTCATTAGAGAAATGCAAATCAAAACTACAATGAGATATCATCTCACACCAGTCAGAATGTCCATCATCAAAAAATCTAGAAACAATAAATGCTGGAGAGGGTGTGGAAAAAAGGGAACCCTCTTGCACTGCTGGTGGGAATGTGAATTGGTACAGCCACTATGGAGAACGGTATGGAGGTTCCTTAAAAAACTACAAATAGAACTACCATATGACCCAGCAATCCCACTACTGGGCATATACCCTGAGAAAACCATAATTCAAAAACAGACATGTACCAAAATGTTCATAGCAGCCCTATTTACAATAGCCCAGAGATGGAAACAACCTAAGTGTCCATCATCAGATGAATGGGTAAAGAAGATGTGGCACATATATACAATGGAATATTACTCAGCCATAAAAAGAAATGAAATTGAGCTATTTGTAATGAGGTGGATGGACCTAGAGTCTGTCATACAGAGTGAAGTAAGTCAGAAAGAGAAAGACAAATACTGTATGCTGACACATATATATGGAATTTAAGAAAAAAAAATGTCATGAAGAACATAGGGGTAAGACAGGAATAAAGACACAGACCTACTAGAGAATGGACTTGAGGATATGGGGAGGGGGAAGGGTAAGCTGTGACAAAGTGAAAGAGCGGCATGGACATATATACACTACCAAACGTAAGGTACATAGCTAGTGGGAAGCAGCCTCATAGCACAGGGAGATCAGCTCGGTGCTTTGTGACCGCCTGGAGGGGTTGGATAGGGAGGGTGGGAGGGAGACGCAAAAGGGAGGGGATATGGGAACATATGTATATGTATAACTGATTAAATTTGTTATAAAGCAAAAAAAAAAAAAAGGTAATAGGTTCCAGGGAAGGCCAACAGGGACATGCAAATAACTCTGCTTTAATATTCACATTTTTAAAATCAAATCAAACCTTTTGGTAAACAGACTCCACACTTTCCCAATAATTCAAAACCCTAAATTACTAGTTTATCTCCTCCTTTTACTAGGATGCCTTCAACAAGTGTGTGATAGTTTTGTCAGAATCAAGTGTCCAGAATCTATTTGCTTTGTGGATTCTTCAAATTATTCTTCATCCTGGTCTGGAGAATCTCAAAAGTTGGAGGAGATAGTGGAGTATCTTTTTGCTTTGTTTCTACTGCATAATCCTAGTATATGACAATAAAAAAGCAATTTTAAGCCAATGGCATATTATAAGTACCACTTCCTGAGCCCATAACGTTTCATATTCATTCATTCATTCAAGAGATGTTCCTTGAGCACCTATTTTCTGCCAGGCTTTGTACTAGGCACAACACAGGAAACAGTAAAATGGATGATGGATTTTTACATTTTAGCACTTTGAATGTGCCACTGGCCATCTTCACCTTGTGAGACAATCTCCTTAATTAGCATAAAGTCTTTTTTGTAGCGATTGCTTTGCTGTCCTATTTCTAGGTAAAATTAGAACTTCTGTTGGAGCCTGCATTTCCACTTAGGCTTCTATCAGACTTGGGCTTTTAAAAATTATGGTATTTTATTGCAGCAAATTGAGTCCTCAGGCCAGATCCTTCTACAGCAATTACAATTACAACAAAAAGTCTATTATAACAGAAAATATTCCAAAGTCCTGTTGATGGCATATAGAGGGAGTGTTCAGTTGACTTCTAAATGTCTTCCCACTGGCAGTGACTAGGAGCCACATTAGCTGGTAGATCTCTGTGGCAGATTTTGTCACTATTGTCCCGTCTCCTCACCATTGCAATGTGCAGGTCTCTTCATGGAGAGATTTTTACTGCAACTAACATCCTCTATAACCCCTGCACAATTTCTACCTCAGGGTGATCTAAGACATCAGGGAACTGAAAATTAGCTCCTTTTAACCAAAAATAAAGGAGGAAAGTAGTTCTCAACTCTCCAAATACAGCCTAGTCTCCTTCACTGGGTGATCAGAATGCTGCTAAATCAGGCCCTAACCCAACTTTCCCATCTCATCTTCCTTAATGGAGAATTCTGGTCAACTGCTCAGCTCAGTACCGTCCAAAAGGGCCCTATGCTTTCTCATCATGAGTCCTTCACTCAAAACATCCTCACCACATAGAATACCCTTAAAAATTCTAACTATTCTTTAATACTTAATTCAAAAACCACCCCCTTTAAAAGCCCTCCCTTAACTTCCCCAGACGGACGTCATCATACTCACCTTTTCACAAATTACAGTAATTACACAGCTGAAAGACACTGAGGGTCTGAGTTAGAACAATGGTAGCAGGAATGCACAAAAGAGAATAGATTCAAAATCCATAATGGTGATCAAATGATCAGGGCTAGATGGCTGATGGTGGATGTAATTATGGATGCTTCTTGCCAGAAATCTGTTTGGGAATGAGGCTGAGGCCATGGAGAGAACCTGAAGCTTTTTCCTTACAATTCCTACTAAGGTACAATATTTAGAATCTGAGGCAGAAATGACAACTGTTCTGACCTAATGGGAAAATTCTCAAGATTCTGTATTTTCCCAAAGGAAGTAGGAAGTAAAGAAACATCTTCATAGCACAGAGATCTGCTGCTGTCTCTAATTACAATAATCTCTCATTCTGAAATTACTTTTTTTCCTCCTCACTGGTTCTTTTATCACAGACACCCATTTTGAAATCAAAGATAACTGACGTCACCTCTGCCTTTTTCATTACTTGAAGTATGGGAAATGGAGGATATACCTTTCAGGGCCCTTGAGCCATACATGTGCATGTCTCAGTCTGTCTTGCCTGAAATAAATTTGCTACAATCACTGTTTTTACAATGTGCTAAAGATATATTACCAAAAGAAGCTTGCTCCTCCACAGAGAAAGTGAGCCGAAGGCATTGTGTTCCATCTTTACGGTGAAATGCAGATTTCTCATTGAAAGACTAATCTTCAGTTTCAAAAGACTGAACAAAATGGTGCTTAAAAAGAATTATAGTTGGTTAAATATAAGCTGCTAAAAACATCAAGGACAAGAATATTCTTTAAGTATCCAAGCGTTTTCATCTGCTTATGATTTAAACAAAATTTTTTCCAGCAGATCTTGTCCCAGTATTTTCTTCTGAGATCAGCAAACAAAAATCAGTTAAGTATGATGACCCAGAGCCTTCTTTACCTAAATGGTCTTATTTCTCCATAATTGTGTCTATAAGAGATTGCTTCATAGTGGCAAGACTGGCCCCTCCCTTGGCCTTGACATCTCACTAGCAGAATTGAAGGGCCACTGGTAAAAATTCCCCTCCCCTGGCCTGGACCCACTTACAGCAGAACTGAAGGGAGTCCTGGTGTGACATTCATGCTCACATTCACTCAACATCTCCTCTCAGACCACTGCTCACTGACAGAGACCAGTTCAAAGAGACTCTGTTTAAAATTAATTATCCATCCTTTCCTTAGAAGACGTAGGGACCAATTTCAATGCCTTTCATCCTTGTCACCTACCCAGCCTCATATAGTTTTCTCTATCCCCCAATCTATCCGATCTCCTTTCCCTTCAACACCCTCCAAACCCTTCCCCTGGGTCCTCTGGAACTCATGGTCTGTCAGGAGTAAAAACAGCTTCTACTCAACTTCTCTGAATATACTAAGTTCTCAATCCAACTGAAATCTCAAGTAGATCTTCAAGGCACTGCTTCTGCTGCAGCTCTCCCAAGTGGTGGATGTTTGTTCTCTGATACCATTTGTCCTGAAGGAGGTGGTCAGTCTCTTCATTGCTCATTGCCACTTCCAGACCAGTATTCTGATTCTGCCCTGCAAACTTCAGCTATACCACCCATACTTCTCCTTGCAATGATCCACTTTCCTCTCTGACAACTACTCTCATTAAATGAAAGGATTTGTCTCTTACTCACTGCCTTTCTCTCCACTTCTATTTCCGTAATAATTTTTGGTGGATTCAATGGCCACACAGATCTGTCGGATCCTTGATCTTTTCACCTGCCATTGACATTATCTTGTATCCCACCTCAGCTACTTACTTCCATAATCAAACCCTCTCTCTTTTCATCACCAATAATTTCACTCCTTCAAATTTTCAGTTTCAAGTATTCCTCTAATTATAAACCATGATCTTTTCAGCTTCTCTTTTACCTCAACTCCAACAATGCTTTGGCTCCCCCAGAATATCCAAATCATTGGTCTTACCACTCTTGTACTGCCTGTCCATCAGATTCTCACTTCCCCCCTTCCCCAGCTTAAATTCCACTTCTAAAATCACTCCCTCATATACACTCTCAACTCTCCTGCTCATCTCTCCCACCATGTACTCAGCTGATAAAACTGCAGTCCTGGTTAAATTCAGCTACTCTGTGCCTACACCCAAACCAACACTAAATGCTAGAGAAAAACACTCAATCCTTCTGACTAATCCCATTTTAAAATCATGACCACAAACTTCAGCTAAGTCCTCAACAGTAACCAGGAATTCCAACAAATTCTCCTGGCCAATTCATCCTCCTGCCCTCTATGACAAATATATCTCACACACTCTTTGCTTAGAACTCCAACATTTCCTATACATTCCTCTCTCAAGTGATAACATCGTTTCTTATTTTATAAATTAAAAAGGAACAGGCAGAAGAGAACTTTCTCATCCTGCAATGAAATCTGACATCCTATCTGCTGCTGTGCCCACACTTTGGCTGTCCTCCTATCATGGTGACTGAGCTGTGTGTCCTTTCTGAGGCCACCCCCTCCTCTTAGGAGGTGGACCAATCTCCCCTTGCCTGCTCAAGGACTTTGGCACAGCAACAACCTTGTCTCCTGAATAAGCATTTTGAGTTTGCTACCAGATCACACATATCAGCGAACAAAATTGTAATATTCTCCTTTTGAAAAAAAACAAGCCTTCCGTTGACCCCACATCTTCCTCCTCTTCCTGTTAACTCTCCTCTCCATTTCTTGGCTCCCATTCACAACAAAACTATTCAAGTGTCCATGCTCTCTGTATCCAATTTCTCATTCCCATTCTTTCTTGAACCCCGTCCATTCAGGTTAAGTCCCCTGAATGTTAGGCATGTTACTAAAACAGCTCCTTTCAGGGTCTCTAAAGACCTTCTGAATTGCCATATTTAAGCCTTTTCTTAGTCATCATCTAATTTGGTTTTTCAGCATCATTTGATAACTTCTCTCTCCCTCTTTCTTGGAACACTTTGTTTTCTTGGACTTGAAAATATCAGATGTTTCTGGTTTTCTTCTTGCCTCACAGTTACTTCCAATCTCATTTACTGGATTCTTCACTCCATCCAAGACTCAGTCATCAGATCTCTTCTCTCTCAACTCTCATATTTAATCCTTCCATTGCTTTTGATACTATGTGTTGATGGCCCCAAATTTATATCTCCATCCCTAAACTTCTCCCATAAACTTCAGTAAGCCCAGACTCTTTTTTTTTTTTTTTTTTTTTTTTTTTTTTTGCGTTACGCGGGCCTCTCACTGTTGTGGCCTCTCCCGTTGTGGAGCACAGGCTCCGGACACGCAGGCTCAGCCGCTCTGAGGCATGTGGGGTCTTCCCGGACCGGGGCACGAACCCATGTCCCCTGCATTGGCAGGCGGACTCTCAACCACTGCGCCACCAGGGAAGCCCCCCATAAACTTCATATACATATATCCAACTCCCTACATGACATCTCCACTTGGATGTCCAACAGGAATCTCTGCAGATATACTGCAAAACAATCAAAGATTGTTGGGTCACAGGGTAGTTCTATTTTTACTTTTTTAAGGAAGCTCTATACTGTTCTCCATAGTGGCTGTACCAATTTACACCCACCAGCAATGTAGGAGGGTTCCTTTTTCTCCACACCCTCTCCAGCATTTATTGTTTGTAGATTTTTTGATGATGGCCATTCTGACTGGTGTGAGGTGATACCTTGATTTGCATTTCTCTAATAATTAATGGTGTTGAGCATCTTTTCATGCGTATGTCTGTATGTCTTTCCATCTGTATGTCTTCTATGGAACAATGTCTGTTTAGATCTTTGGCCCATTTTTTTGATTGGATTATTTGTTTTTTTGGAAATTGAGCTGCATGAGCTGTTTGTATATTTTGGAGATGAGTCCCTTGTCAGTTGCTTCGTTTGCAAATATTTTCTCACATTCTGAGGGTTATCTTTTTGCTTTGTTTATGGTTCCTTTTGCTGTGCAAAAGCTTTTAATTAGATCCCATTTATTTTTGTTTTTATTTTCATTATTCTAGGAGGTGGATCAACAAATATCTTGCTGCAATTTATGTCAGAGTGTTCTGCCTATGTTTTCCTCTAAGAGTTTTATAGTGTCCCAGCAATCCCACTCCTGGGCATATACCCAGAGAAAACCATAATTCAAAAAGATACATGCACCTCAATGTTCACTGCAGCACTATGTGCAACAGCCAGGACATGGAAGCAACCTAAATGTCCATCAACAGAGAAATGGATAAAGAAGTTGTGGTACATATATACAATGGAATATTACTCAGCCATAAAAAAGAACAAAATAATGCCATCTGTAGCAACATGGATGGACCTAGAGATTGTCATACTGTGTGAAGTAAGTCAGACACAGAAAGACAAACATCATATTATACCGCTCATATGTGGAATCTAAAAAAAAAGGGGGGGTGTACAAATGAACTTATTTACAAAACAGAAGTAGAGTCACAGCTGCAGAAAACAAACTTATGGTTACCAGGGGATAAGTGGGGAGGAGGGATAAATTGGGAGATTGGGATTGACAAATACACACTACTAAAATAGATAATAGGATCCTTAATAGGATCCTGCTGTATAGCACAGGGAACTCTACTCAGTACTCTGTAATGGCCTATACGTGAAAAGAATCTTAAACAAAAAGAGTGGATAAAAGTATACGTAAAACTGAATCACTTTGCTGTACACCTGAAACTAACACAACATTGTAAATCAACTACTCCAATAAAAATTAAAAAAAAAAAAAAGAAATCAAAGAATCCCCTGCCATCAATAACCAATAACCATGAGAAGGTGGTTAACTTCACTAGTAATCAGGTTGTGGCAAACACAAAGCACAATGCATTTTTCCCATCACATCATTATTACCAGTTGGTTGTGTTGCTATGAATATGCATGTGCATGTCATCGGTGCACGTGCACACACACTTCTACTGGGAACTGTGGGGTCATAGGGCCCACAGAAGTTCACCTTGAGAAAATGCCAAACATTTCTAAAGCATTTATATATTCTCAGCAGTGTTTACAATTCCCTTTTTTTAACATCCTTGTCACCACTACCAGTCATATTAATTTTCATCATTTTGCTGTGTGTTTAGTGTTATGATGTCATGTTTTTGATTTGCATTTTCTTGATTAGTGATGAGGTTAAACACTTTTATCATTATTGGTCATGCAAACTAAACTATAATATTTAGGGATGCAAGCCTAGCTAAGTAGTTAAATTATAAAGAAAACCAATGAAAGGATTACCATAAAAAATTACCATAAAAATTGAGGGAAATGGAAGATAAAATACTAGGAGACATGCAGAAGGTAAGGGGCTTTCTGAATGCTGGCAATACTGTCTTTTTGCTCTGCGCAGTAGTTTACACAATGTTCACTCTGTGATAAGACATTGGGTTATAAAGTCTTGTTTTGTATACTTCTCTATATTTATTTTATAGTAAAAATTTCAAATGGAAGGTGAAGTAAACAAAATGAGTATTATCTGAGTACTAACTAAGTGCTAGGCTGTATGACAAACACCGGGAATTCAAAGATTAATGAGGAAGGTTCTTTGCCTCAGGTTACTGTGAATCACACAACGAATTGGTGGCGGCATGAATTGTTCCTGGAGTACTGAGAACCTGTTAAAGATGCCAAGGAGAGGGGGGATTTGTGATGGGCCTTGAAATGTAAGTGGGACTGAATAAGCAAAGAAAAGGAAGAGGCACCGTGGACACCTTTTGATTTGTAACTAGGGCCACCTCCCAGTCAATGCACACACTGACACTCAGATGCCCACAGTCACACACACACTGTATTAGTTGCCTAGGGCTGCCATAACAGAGTACCACAGATGGGGTGGTATTGTCTCACGGTTCTGGAAGCTAGAACTCTAAAATCAAGGTGTCGCAGGGTTGTTTCTTTCTGAGGTCTGTGAGGGAAGGATCTGCTCTAGGCCTCTCTCCTTAGTTTGTAGATGGCCATCTTCTTCCTGTGTCTCTTCACATGGTCTCCCTTCTATGAGTGTGTCTGTCAAAATTTTCCCTTTTGATAAGGACACCAGTCATACTTGATGGGGGTCTACCCTGATGACCTCATTTTAACTTGATTACCTCTGTAAAGACCCTATCTCCAAATAAGGTCATATTCTGAGGTACTGGGGGTTGGGACTTCAAAATATGAATTTGAGGGGGGACACATTTCCACCCATAACACTCACATGTACACACTTACAAATTCATACATACATGTATTCCCATGCATATACACAATCACACATACACACACATATTCACACACAGACTCACTACACATACTCTCACCCACATCCATATATATACAAACACTCCCACACTCACACTCATACACACACTCACATATTCTTGAAATACACTTAGATACTTACACACTTGCACACCCAGATTACCTTTCTTGCACATGTCTCACATTTGTAGGGGATCTGTCCTTTCTCCCACTCTGCCTCCCAAGGACCCTGTCACCTTAGGCAGGAATGTGACCTGAGCTAAGGAAAGCAGAGCCTTCACCTAGGATGAGTCAGACTAGAACTAAGGAAAGATCCCCTTACTCTGTGGTGGAAAATTTGGGAAGATGCATACCACGCCACTGTTAGAAACCCTGTCCCAGGTCATCTGTGGGAAAAGCCTGACTGCCTGATGAAAATGAAGGAGACCCACATGACAGAAGAAGAAAGTGAGCCTCAGTGACCCTCACTCCCAGGTTCCAGCCACCCATGGGGTCAGCTGTAGCCTGACTGGCTCACAGTTCAGTAGTCCCCTTTCCTGACCACATTAGGTGGGTTGGTTTTCTGTCACTTGTAATTTATAGAAGTCAGATTCCTTAAAAGGTTTTTTTTCCAAAGGAAGCCTAGGAGGCCTGAAAGATACCGTGATGACAGAAGTGACTGACCAAGAGGGAACTTGTCACCATGCCTGGATTTTCTTTTCGTTCTTTTTTTTTTTTTTTGAGGTACGCGGGCCTCTCACTGCTGTGGCCTCTCCCGTTGCGGAGCACAGGCTCCGGACGCACAGGCTCAGCGGCCATGGCTCACGGGCCTAGCTGCTCCGCGGCATGTGGGATCTTCCCGGACCGGGGCAGGAACCCTCGTCCCCTGCATCAGCAGGCGGACTCTCAACCACTGCACCACCAGGGAAGCCCTGTTCCTTCTTTTTTTAATTGAAGTATAGTTGATGTACAACATTATTGGCTTCAGATGAACACCACAGTGATTCAACACAAATACATTACAAAATGACTGATCACCAAGATAAGTCTAGAAACCATCTGTCGCCACGCAAAGCTTTGTTCCATTTTGTTTTATTATTCCAGTGCCTGTAACCGTACTGCTTTCTTTCAGCACCTCACCAATCTTGTTTCCCCGTGAAAACTTTGCAGTCCTCCCTTCCCCTTAACACAGAAGGTCTCTATTTGCATGCCAATCTCTTCAAAAGCATATAATGCCCACCCTATGAAAAGTAGTTTACCATCATTTTATCCCCTAACTCAGAACTTTGATTGTCTTTCGCATAGCACATTATCACAATTTAGAATGATTTTATTTGTGTGCATTTACTTAGGTTTATCTCTCTTTCCTACTAGCCTATAAGGCCCGAAGGACAAAAACTGGTTGTCTATTGTTCCCCATTTTATCCCTGGAACCCAGCACCTTGGATCAGTGTGGTGATCCAAGAAGATCAGTGGAAGAGAAGAGAGAGAAAGGAGGGAGAAGGATGGATTCTCCATTCCTGCATTAACTTGCCAGCTGTGCCCCCAAATCCAGGCCTTATGAGAAGACTGTTTTCAGTTGGCAATTTCACCATTGCTACCTATGCCTCTTGCTCACTGAAGGCTGTGCTGTGTTCAGCTCCTCCGTGACTCTTCCCCTTAGTCTCCCAGGCTGCACCCCAGGAACGGCCCTGCTGTGTGACCTGCTTGCTTTAAGGGCATGGTGGCTGGGCCCTTAGTCTTAGCACAGTCACAAGTGGGTCGCTTACCAGGCATTACCTTCTTCTGGTTTGAGCCAAGGAGAAAAACATGTTGAAAATTTTTAAGCTACTGAACAGGTTTCAATCACCCCACCCCTCCATTTTTGTGATTTCTTAACCCTTAAGGCCACAGGCAATGATGGATTTCTTGAGACAGAGCAGTGAAGAGCAATATCTTGCTCATTCAATATCTTGCAAGTGAAACATGCACAGTGACCAGTAACAGCCTGGAGAGCCTCTTTGGGGCTGAGGACAGAGGATTGCTTTAACGTCCCTATTCACAAAATCCTGTTGCGGGAGATGGGGGCTGTTTTTCAAAGTAACATATGTGGAAAAATGACTGTGGTTTGTTAACATTCCAGAGTCTTCGACACCAAAGCTCTCATTTACCACAAGGAGTCCTCCAGGGGGAAAAAAATAGTTGGCTGTGGTGTTTCTAATGCACCTGCAAACCACATTCCCTCCTCCCTTTCCTTTCAGATACTCAATCTCTGGAAAACCAAACTGGTAAGTTACCCGCAATTCAGTACCATGTAGTATCATGTGTCAGAAATTAGTATGGAATGTTACACTCACTTTGCCCGTAACTTTTTACAGCCTTTAAATTGCCATCTCTCTAACTACACTTCTTCAAACAATATTGCCATTTGAGTGGTATCAATCAGACAGGGTTGCCCTTTGATGTCAAAATTCTCAGAATCAGCCCATGTGAATAAATTCTGATTACTTCTGTATTCCAAAGAGAAAATGTATTTTTTTAGATCATGGTCATGAGCTCTGAGTGGCATTTAATAAAAGATAATATTGACTTCTCATCTGCAGGTGTCTGGGGCTAAAATGAGTGTATTTTGCTAACAGAACCACCCCAAGCCTAGCTCCTTCTAACCATGGCCTTAACACTCTATTGCTTTGCCTAATTCCTAATTCTAAGCAACTCTCATGACCTAGTTTGTTTTGCTGATTAAAAGAATGCACCAGTTTAAACTTCACATTTCAGGTTTGATCGTTGTGGGACACACTGGCTCATAAATCTTCGCTAGGCTACTAGTAACTAGGGAGAAGTTGCTTTCTTCAGTAAACATCCCCTGCTTCTCAGTAATAGGGTGCCTTCCATCACCCAGAGGTTTTTTCCTTTTAATTGAGTGTTTGTTGAAGCATGACTCTGAGATAGGAGGCCTATTCAGGAATAGAAATTGCAACCCAAAGTGCCCATTACTTACCTGAGACAGGACCTGAGACCAGCTGTGCTTTCCAGAGCCTGGACACCCTGGCAGGTGGATTCAGACTGTGGAGCTGGCTGGTGGCACTGCCGAAAATCATGGGGGTACAGGAGGATGAGGGGAGCCTAGGTCTGGCTACTCTCCACCCCGCTGCAAAAGCTGAGGGGAAAAAATAATGCAGCCACTCTGTCTTTACTCTCTACCTTAAAAAAAGAAAAAGAAAAAGAAAAAAATTCAACTTCTCTTCACACCAGAACAACACATCTGTGGTTTTCCAACCCATTTTTCCTCTCTAGGAGTCAGGAGTCCATTTTCAAAGCTTCCCATGCTTGTTGAAAAGAGAAGAGAACTAATCGTTTTTTGAATCCCATTTTGAGCCTGGCATTATATTAGCTGCTTTCAGTATATCATTGTCTTAATTCTTTCAACAGGGCAATTTGGTTGATCCACATGTTATGAACAGCTATGAGAAGGACCTTTACTCTGTCTTAGCTCTCCTTGTCCTGACCTCCTGGGCCCCATTTTTCCTAACCCACAGCTCTTCTTACACATCAACATGGATGAGGTTTTACTTTGAATTGTTCATCCTTCCAGGAATGACAGATGTCGGATTAAACTGCAAAATCCCCCAACTTTATATTCACTGCCTTCACCTCCAATCAATAACCGCGTTCTGGTGCTTCTCAGCAGGAAGACTCCTCATTACCGCCCTCCTCAGCAATGCTCTCCTCCCGGCCCCTCAGAGCTTACACTGTTTTGCACATACACTTCTCACCCCTGATGTGAAGCAGTATAGTGTCTTCAAATGTGATTTATTTGAATTCTAGCAGAAACATCTGAGGTGCATCTGGGTGGTCCCCTGTCTGGAGCTGAATCTTGCCAGTGCTATAGAAACGGGTTATTACTGATCCCTAGAATAGTTAACAGCTTGTCTCTTGGCTGGGATGATTTACGATGACCTCTCTGTGGTATCCAGCATGTTGTGAGCCCTCTGCCTTCAGACAAAATGGCTCCAATGTCACAAATCCCTGCCCACAAAAATACTTGAAGGTTGTTCTTCCCTGTATGCTCCAACACAGCAAGACCTCTGCTTTGATCCATGTCCTCACTGCCTATCCCTATGCCCACCCCTTCTCTGTCACTGGGCTCCTGAAAGTCCCTGTCCTTCTCACCATCACCTATACACTCTTCAGTAACAGCTAAAAACCCTCCTGAGAAGGGCATGGCTGCTGAGCTAGGTTTTCAGAGGATGGGAACAGCCAGTGCACTGCCCTCAGGAGAAACATGGGCCCAGGAAGGAAACGTGTCTGTCGATATCCTGATCAGGAATTGTTTCGTGATATGAAGCAGACCCCAACTCTAAGAAAGTCTAGTGAAAAGGAAGCTTATTAGTAGTATTTAAGGGAATAGTACAGAAACCAATTTCAGGCAGTAATGCCAGAAACTAGTGCCACACTAACTCTCATCTCCAACCCAAATATCTGCCCCATTCTCCTCTCTCATAATCAGCTCCCTCTGCCTGCTGTTTTATGCCTATTCTCATAATTTTGACAATATGAGCACATGGGTTGGGCTACCTGGAAGCATTAGCCTTAATTCCACAGGCCTTAAATCTTCAACACCTCAATGTATTGTCAAACTGTATATAGAAAAGTAATCTGATTGGTTCAGCTTGGGTCAGGTGATCACCCCTGGTCCAATCAGCTGTGGCTGGTGCATTCGACTATGGGTGTGGCTACTGAAGTCTACTTCTGCAGCAGCAACTAAGGGTGGAAGGCACCTCCAAACAGAGGAAGTAGGCAAATCAATTGTGTCTAGAACAGGAAACTCTCAGTAGCTCAGTATTCTTGAAGCTTAAAGAACAAGGAAGAGAATGCTGCAAAAGAAGTCTGGTTTCTTTTTTCTTTTATTTATTTATTTATTTATTTGTTTGTTTGTTTGTTTGTTTGTTTATTATTTATATTAGTTTCTGCTTTATAACAAAGTGAATCAGTCATACATATACATCTGTTCCCACATCCCTTCCCTCATGCATCTCCCTCCCTCCCACCCTCCCCATCCCACCCCTCCAGGCGGTCACAAAGCACCGAGCTGATCTCCCTGTGCTCTGCGGCTGCTTCCCACTATCTATCTACCTTACGTTTGGTAGTGTATATATGTCCATGCCTCTCTTTCGTTTTGTCACGGCTTACCCTTCCCCCTCCCCATATCCTCAAGTCCATTCTCAAGTAGGTCTGTGTCTTTATTCCCGTTTTACCCCTAGGTTCTTCATGACATTTTTTTTTTTAATTCCATATATATGTGTTAGCATACGGTATTTGTCTTTCTCTTTCTGACTTACTTCACTCTGTATGACAGACTCTAGGTCTATCCACCTCAATACAAATAGCTCAGTTTCGTTTCTTTTTATGGCTGAGTAATATTCCATTGTATATATGTGCTACAACTTCTTTATCCATTCATCCGATGATGGACACTTAGGTTGTTTCCAGCTCCGGGCTATTGTGAATAGAGCTGCAATGAACATTTTGGTACATGTCTGTTTTTGAATTATGGTTTTCTCAGGGTATATGCCGAAGTCTGGTTTCTTGCTGGCTAATTAGTATTCCTAGACATGGCTCTATAAATTGTTGTCTGGTGTTAAATCATTTAAAAATATTTTTATACTTTCATACTTTTTAAAATTTTACTAAAATTTCCCCCCATTGTTTAAAAACATTATCAACTGATTGGTGTCTCAGGTGGGGGGAAAGAAAGAAATACTCCAGTCAAGCCTTTCTGCTCAAGCATTTCCCAATGACTCTCTCAGGACCTCTCTCCCTACTCAAGGTAGTTATTTTTGTCAGTATTGTCTACACCAAATATCTAACAATTTCATGTAGTCTTTTTCTACTTATCTGTACCATGGAGTCTGCCATAGGTTTATACAGTGTGTGCTTAATTCCCAAACTAGTTTGCAAGCTTTTAAATGTCAAAACCTGCTGTTTTTATTTTCTTGCTTCTGTATTTCCTTGACTGTTAGGTATTTAAATAGTTATTGGAGATTGATTTTTTGGGCATCTATTACGATGGACTTCAACATTTTATTACAATTCAGTAAATAACCTCCTATGACATGTATTATCTACTACTCTTTTAGTTACAAGTTGTAGAAATCAGCAAAAAATGAGAATTTCTTGGAAAGATGTTAGAGAATGTCGCATCTAAAACATGGAAAGGGCAGAGATATAAGATGGGTAAAAGGTCAAGAGGACTCAGAGACTCAGAGTCTTTCTGTTCATCTCCCCCTCTCCCCTCTCTCCTTCTCCCCCTCTCTCTGACTTTCTCAGTCTTGGTTTTCTCTCACCTTTACTCCTGATGGTTCCTGAGTTTAACAGCTACATCTTCTACTGCTGGAGCAGACCTCAGTGACTTTCTTGGTTTGAGTTTTAAAATGCAGGGATAGGACACTAGTTGGCTCAGTTTGAGTCAGGTGGCCACCCTTGAATCAATAAAGTGTATCTGGGGATCTGGATGAGCGGTGGGCTTTAAGAACATGGCTTTGCCTACATGAACGGAGGAGAAAAGCTGGTCCCAAAATAAAAGGTGTTTAAGTTAGGGTAATACTAACTACTGGAAATTGGTAAGCCCCTAAACCTCTGTGGTTTAACATGATAAAAGTTTCTTTCTCACTCATACACAGTTCTGGTCAGATGACCACAGGGCGCCCAGGAGGAACAGGGAACACGTTTCAGTGGACGTATACAATCTCTATCACAAGAGGCATAATGTTTCCTAGGGAAGGGGATGGAGGAAAGGGCATTCTTGGTCTCCCAAACAAGCGGTGTTCATTACACTGGACATGATAACGTCAATCCGTAACACAATTGCCAGGGAATAATTATCTATGAAAAAATCTACAAACAGGCAAAAAAGATATAGATACACAAAACTGAACACGAAATTATGAAAAAACTCGAGGAAAACAGGAAAAATGGGGGTTTCAAGAATATGTTACAAACATTCATATGGACCATCCTGAGAAATGTTCTTGTTTGATGATCTATGATGTTACAGAGTTACGAAGTAGCAGGTTGTTTTCCTCCTCCACTGTTCCAGAAAATGATAAAATCGCTTTATTTGTATACATAGTCCCTCCAGAAATCTTAATTGGTGCCAGAGGTTGTAATGAGCTAACACAGTAAGAGGCTGGAATCAAGACCTTTTCTTCTTCCAATTCCTTGATCCCAGGCTTAATTATGGTTCCTCTTAGGAACTTATTTGCCAAAAAGAGACTGCAGCCAGTTCCAGCCCAGACCTCATCATTTCAATTAAGCAGCCTCTTTGAACAAAACATACCACAATCTTTATCAGTCTCTCTTAGTTACCTCCAGGCCAAAGGGCTGACTCTCACCTGAAGGTTTCTATGATGCCTCTGTGCCCTGCTCCCCTTCATCTTCCTCTTCCCCTCCTTCTGATGGAAGACCAACCAGCTCTACCATTTCACTGTGTTACTGATGAGAATCCATTCCATACCCCATCCAGCCAGTGCCGCTGGTTGCCTTTTATCACCTTTTTTTCTTATGCCCTACACCAAAGTAATTGTTGGGCCAGTCCTTGGAGAGGGTGGTAAGAGAGTCAGAACAATCACAGAGGAAGCTAAAAACCGCAGGAGAGAAAGAAAATCTACCCATGTACAATGACAGCTCCAAGGAAGTTTTCAAGACTGATGAATGGGTACAAACATGTGTAATTTAGGGAGAATCCCAAGTTAAACCTTTAAACTAACAAAAGCATCCCAAATTACTGCCTCTAAGTCACAGTTCATCATCAGGACTCTTAGAACTTGAGCCCAAGCTGAAACGGCACAGCAAGCATCACGCAGCATTCCTCCTATAATCATCTACATTCCCAAAATGCCTTTATGAAAGTACCTGCCAGATATATCATCCACTTGCCTCTCCTCGACTGGAAACACTGAAGCACGGTAAAATTTGGAGCGAACCACCCTCCATATGACAGAGTAGCAGAGAGAGTCCGGGGAATAAAACTCAGGATTACATCCCTGGTGCCTGCCTTAGCATGCAGCCATTCTGCTGCACATGTTTTTCATAATGTACCTCAGGGGGTTGAATTATTGCTGGGTTTTGCTTTTTTAGGTGGATAGGGAGAACTCAAGTGGAGAACACTAGTAAAATGCAAGAAGTTAAAGCATTATTGGTATAACAAATAGAGAATGTTTTGTTCCAGTTGAAAGAGCTCCAATATTTCATCCCAAAGTCATCTTCTGGGAAAACCGAAATGTAAGGAGTCTGACACACACTGAATAAGATTCAGTAGACACATTTCCAGGGTATGCACAGAGCTTGTGTTTTGCTGATTTTATACTTCCTCTTTAAGCACAGGTCTACCTGGTCAAGTATCTACAGTGACTCATTTGAGCAAACTTTCAGGACAATGTAGTCAATAGAACACAACATTTCTATTATATATTAGTTTCTCTTTTCAGATGCTTGTAATCATAGTCAGCTTTCTCCTTTAAAATTAAATTATGCAAAAGAAGTTTCAAAGGTATTTTTCCCCATGAGAAAAAAGACTGAAAGAAAAAATACCCAGATATTAATAATGATTCCTAGATGAAGGTATTATTATGTGTGATTTTTTTCTACTTCTGTTTTCTATTCTCTGAAATCTCTGCCATGAGTTCAGATTACTTTTTTAATCAGAAATGAAAAATTAAGTTAAAACCGAGGCAGGAAATAGACAGTTCTATGTGTGTCTGTGTCACCTCTAGAGGGCAGGTCAAAGCCCTGGAGTGGCAGGTGGAGAGCAGCATCCTGAGGCTGCAGCAAAGAAGCGGTGTGGTGAAATGGCCAACCCGAGCACCTACCTGGGTTTAAACCCGGGACAGCTCCGCACTGGTTATTTGACCTTGAACTAGTTGCTTCATGCCTCAGTGCTTCAGATTTCTCATTTTTCATCTTTAAATTGCGGCAAATGACCCTAATACCTACTCAGAGTTGAATGAGTTGTAAGGACTAAGTGAAGTAAAATTTTTAAAATTGAGATCAATGTCTGGTACATGCTAATAACTTAATAAACACGAGGTACTGCATCAGCCAAGATCCAATTAGAAAGAAGAAACTACTCTAGGTATTCCAATTGAAGGACATATAATACAGGGAATTGATTACATGGAAGACGATGGAAAAGATGAGGAGTCAGAGAGGGCTAGAGAGGCAATTCAGAGATAAGCCACAACAGGAAGCGCTACCACCTCTAATTTGAAGGGAAGAGACAGGACAACATGGCAGAAGGTAGAACCACGGTGGGTGTGCTGAGTGGGAACCCGAGCCACGGAGGAGACCCAGTTGCCACCAGAGAAGCTGCCCAAAGCAGAAAGGGGAAAAATACTGGCTTCTCTCTCTCCCTGCCCTCCAGTCTTCTGCTTGTGTCTCCCATTGGCCAAACCTCTTCTCAAGCTAAAAGGCACAGGAGCCTGGGAAACGTAGGTCAGGGTTTGGAAGGGCAGGGAATGAAGTTGACGGTAAATGGGCAAATGATTAGCATAGCCTTATCCTTATTTCCCAAGAAATAGCTCTTTAAAAGAGCTTCATATTTGCTTAAAGCCATGTTAGGTGGTATTCCATATTATCACCTTTTTTAGCTTCCTCCTAAGCAAATTGTGGGAATATACCAGCCCAAGGATCAGCTGTAGTGACTATCCCCAGTCAAAGAATGTCATCTTCCATCCCCACACCAAGATTCAAGCCTCTTACTCCCTTGAAGCGCCGCAAAGTACACTGACTCTCTCTTGGAAGGGTATTCATAACAAGTTGCTAATTTCTTCATGTGGCCTTCAAGGCACGAATAACACGGACATTCTTATGCATATTAAGACTACCTGTATTTCCGTTTCTATATCTGTGTAATGGAATGCTATTACCTACCATACCCTGAAGCCCAAATTTTGCTAAGGTACATTACAAACTGTGAAGCATTTTACACAAATGACTTGTCATTACCTTTTGATTCCTGCTTTTTTGCTACTCCACGCCACTCCTCTTACCAAGGACGACTTGGTCATTCTGACATGTTGAAAGACATCATGAACATGTCCGAAAAAAGTAGTCACCTAGTAGAATAGCTTCTGCTAAACTTCCATGTGGTCTCAAACTAAATCATCCTTAAGGCATGCTGAAATAGAAAACAAATTTGATCACATATTAGAGTTCTCAGCCAAATGCAGTCATATTTGGGAGTCAACTTCTAAAATATGACAACTGATGTGTCTAAAAGCATGCTTTTATTTCAGAAGCATATATAAGCACATTTTAAAACCCAAGGTATTGAGCAAACAAAAAAATCTAGTCAACCCTAAAACAGAATCACAAACCGTTTCCCCTTATGGAATATCTGCTCTGTGGTAGGCACAGTACAAGACATCATCTCATTTTGCCCTCACAGCATCCTGCAAGATCAGTGTTATCACCCCCATTTTACAGATAGGAAAGTTGAGGTTCAGCGATCCAAAGTATCTTTCTCAAGCCCAAGCAGCCAGTAAACAGCAGAGCTAAAAACCGGATCAGTAGTAAGGCACTGACGTTCTTTCCACCAAGCCCACACTAACCCTAATTCTACGTGGTAGAATGTGTACATCTTCAGAGATGTGTGTTTTTCCCTTCATCCTCCTTTGGCTACTCCAGACACCACTGTAACCCTAGCAGCTCCACTCCCCACCATGTGGCCCACACCCAGAAGAGCTCCAAGTGGGCTCCACTGACTATAGGAACCACAATGGCCTGACCATGCACCCCTCAGATCTCTGCTGACAAGGTGCATGCCTGAGCGACAGCCCCAATAGTCACTCTCTGAACTTCATCACCACATTCACACAGAGGCCACACTCCCTACCGCCTACTCCCCCATACAAGGACGTACCACAGCAGGGACACTAAGATGGGGCCATTCCTGGAAAACAGGGGACTGACAGGCACCCCTGGCTCCTTATCAACCTAAAACTCTTCCACCCAACTTTCCTTCCTTCTTTCTCTCATTCACTCGGGTCAGACCTGCATCGTGATCTCACAGCTCTCCCAGCTCCCTCCTTGTGTTCTCTCACAGGCGTTTCCTCTAATAAATCTCTAGTTTGTCTCATCCAGCCTGGCATATGCTTCTCAGAGGACCCAGCCTGGACAGCATCCTAGCTCTTGTTCTTTCTCTCACCTTACACCTCCCGAGCTCATGTTGCAGACCTCAGGGTCCCAGTACCCAACTTCACCATCAGTGCACATAACCAATCAACCTATTCCACCCGCAGTACTACTCCCAGGCCCAAAACAGGGGTGGGACTAAACGCTTCCCCCATTTTCAACACCCCCATTGCAAGCATCAATTCAACCCCCCTGTGCTGCCTGAAAGGCCCCTCTCATCAGGGAATAAAAAGAAAGTTGTAAATCTACTGCCTCTAAGGTGTAAATATTAACAGCTTAATATGCTCTCTCTCCAGGCAGTCTGCATTTCTTGAGTATCCAAGTCAGAGAGCTTGAGAGAAGCTGGATTCAAATTTAAAGAGTATAGCTCTTGGGTGGAATTTAAATAGTCTGCCCCTTGGGTGGGAGATCTTACCTCATCAGAGCAACTTCCCCTGCTCCACAACACTTCAAAGGCAATCCCGGCTAAAACCTTCTCTCCCCCAAACATTATATTATTTTTCAAAGGGTGACCAGACATGCTCTTGTTCATGCAGGGGACAGAGGGGTTTCAGTTCAGCCTGAAGCCACCCAAACTCCAGCAGGTTGGCAAGAGTCTCTGGATAATTCTCTACCCTGTCTTCCCTGGCCTCCTTCAAGTTACAGCCTTTTAGGTACAACAAGCCGGAGAACTCTCATGTGGCATGTTCTATCAGAGGGTACTCCATCCTGGGTCTTACAAAGCACTGGCCAGTCCCCTCCCTGAGCCCCTTGGGCAAGTTGTTTCCTTTACCTGGGGCTTGCTCCCCTACACATAAGAAAATAAGCAACAGCACGATGGGGATACTCCTTTATCTTCCTAAACACTGAGAGGGGAGAATAAGTTAATACCTTCAGAATACTTTGATATATGACAGTAAATAATTTCCGATTGTTGGCTGGAAGATGTCATGGATGTTCAATATTAAAACAAAATAACAACTTCAAAGCACTTAATAGACAGAGTAATTATGGAGTCATTCAAATGAATGCACTCAGTGTGAAACCCCCAAGTCAAGCATATTACACACATGCAGATTTCTTTTTTCACTCAGAAAAAAGAAAAACCCTCACACATACACACACATGCACACACATACACAAAAGTAACAAGAAGATTAACCGTGTAATGCAAAGTTAATGCATCATTACTTTCCTACATTTTAAACACAAAAGTCTAGAAATGTGCAATTACTGTAAATCAAGGTCTTTGGTTCCATGCTAGCTAGCACAGTCTGGCAGACAGTGCCCCCCAAGTTAATAATCTGTAGGTCCACTTCCACTTTGGTCATCAACTTAGCATGTGACACTAACAAAGGCATTTAGGTGTTAACTCCATTTTCATCTATTAAAGCAAAACAATGCATTCAAATAATTTCGAGTTCCCCCGTAGTTTCACAGGAAGGTTGCAAATATTCACGAGAGGTAACTCAAAACTCTTCCTCACCCTCAGAACAAAAATCCCACTTGCAATCCCCAAACCAGAGGGATGCCATGTCCCCTGAGATAACTCACCCACCTGAGTTAGACTGCTGAAGAACCAGTTAAATATTGGTTTAACTCTTGGTTGAATAGAAAAGGACATCCCAACCAAGAAAGAAGGAACTAAGCCAAGAAAGGGCTAAGTCTGGTGACCATGTCCCCCCTGGGTGATGGGACCCAGGGCTGCTGTAGCCTGGGCTGCTCACAAGGGTCTTCAACAGTTTTTTGTTTGTTTGTTTTTGTTTTTGTTTTGGCCGGGCTGCACAGCATGTGGGATCTTAGTGCCCCAATCGAACCCTCGGCCTTGCAGTGGAATTAACTATAGTTCTCTCCGAAGAGCTATGCCAAGGATCCAGCAAACTGCTTCTTCAGTTTTCAGAGCATCAGAATAGAGAATTCCTGTCCCCAACCACAGAGTCCCATGTCCCTTCCCAGAGCCATGGGGCTATATCAGCTGATTTTCTGAGTTTGCTCCAAGAAAATAACTTCTGGGAGATAGTAATAACTGTTCTACAAGAGGAGGCAAGGGAAGAGGCCCTGTGATCAAAATATTTTAGGAAATTTTTTATTAAACAAAATTAACGGAGGAATATTTTGCTTTTTTTTTTTTTTCACTGCAACACTTTTCAGGGACTAGATTATACTGTCATAGTGACTCTCCAGTGTTGTACAATATGCAGGATTTGCAGAACTTATTTGATTTTTTTTTTTTTTGCGGTACGCGGGCCTCTCACTGTTGTGGCCTCTCCCGTTGCGGAGCACAGGCTCCGGACGCGCAGGCTCAGCGGCCACGGCTCACGGGCCCAGCCTCTCCGCGGCATGTAGGATCTTCCCAGACCAGGACACGAACCCGTGTCCCCTGCATCGGCAGGCGGACTCTCAACCACTGCACCACCAGGGAAGCCCTATTTGATATTAATTATGAGAATTTCTGAGAAATTCTGTACTGTAGTGGTCTCCTAACTTCCAAGTACTATGGACTCTTAATCTGAACATGGATATGATAAAAGCTTCAAGGACAGTTGTGAGAACTAAAAAAAATAATCCACAGCAGCACATTGAACAGTACCTGACACATGGTCAACACTCAGTAAATGTTGGCTATTGTCCATGTCCAAAAAATAGAGTTTTCCCACCAATTTAATGTAATACCTTATAGTTATGTTTATCACTCTTGTACTCTCATCGACCTAGGGAAATGTCATAAAGTGCCAGAATAAACAGGGTTCATCTACTTTGAAGGATCAATTTTGCTTTAAGATTTTGGAGTCAAAAAATGAAGTAGTTTAACTTAAAAGTAAATTTAAATATATGTATTTTAAAGAAACTATTTCAGGGGCTTCCCTGACGGTCCAGTGGTTAAGACTCCACACTCCCACTGCAGGGAGCATGGGTTCAATCCCTGGCTGGGGAACAAAGATCCCGCATGCTGCACAGCCAAAAAAAAAAAAAAAAAAAAAAGACAGAAAAAAGAAAATATTTCAGAATAAAATGCAAACTCTTGTGAAATTCAGAAAACACAAACATTCAAAATATTTCCTGCCTGCAGGAGGCAGCTTTGAGCAAAGCCCCAGAGCCCTTGAGCCATCCTTCCCCTTCCTCTGACATGAGGGGTCCTTTGACAGAACCTCTGAGAGGCACTGCTCAGGACTGAGTCCTACGCATAAACTAAGCAAGGAGAAGAGAACATGTGCTATCAAATATGATTCAGGATTCAAATATATTTTAATATCTTATTCTTTTCATACTCCGCGAAACCATCTGATAATGTGATTGTTTTGTAAAAGAATAAAACTCTTCAGATAATATAAGGATTTTATAGCTATTGCACAGATTTAGTAAGCAAAAGACTTGCTAGCATGAACTAGGTTCAACCCAAACCACTGTACAATTTAATTCAACACAATATTCCTCTGTTTAAAGTGCGTGTAATTGCCAATTTATGTAGTCACCAAGACCAAAGATTTGCTAAATAGAGTTCTGCAAACAAACATAGTACGGAAAGCTTTATCCCCAAGTACCATACACCAAGAATGAATGAAACTAATCACTAATCAATCATGTATCTAATTCATTCCAAGAGCTTCTTTCAACTGTACAATTATTCAGTGAGTAAAATCAAATCCACTTCTGTTACTATTTCTCTAGATTTTATCACTATGAAGTTTTTAAAAATCCTTACAAACTCAAGAGAATGTGTAAAATGAAATTGACATTATCTTAAACAGTATTAGATCGTTATTCCCTCCTCTTTTATAAAGATTTCCTTTATGGAGAGTTATTCTTAAATATCACTGATTTTTCTGAAACTTTCCCCAAGTGCTCTTTTCTACTTAAAGAAGTCTTTATTTAACGGACGAACAATATATAGCACTGCCCTCTGGGGGTGTGTTTCAGTTAAAGACATTGTACTGTAAAAATTCATTCTGCAACCTTTTCTCAAGGTGAGATTTTTAAGATGCACATTGCTACATAGAGATAGATCTATTTCCACTGACCGAAAGAAAACGTTCATGATAGAGGTTGGTTCTGGGAAGCTGGGAAGGGGACTAAGACAGGGCGTGGCAGACAAAAGGCATGTGAGCTTTGTTTGCAGTGGTTTATTTATTGTACTAAGTACTGAAGTAAATCCGACAAAATGGCAACAATTGTTCATTGTGGATGGTGATTTCCTTGTGCTTTTATGCAATTTAAAAAATTTTCACATTTAAGTAAATATACTAAAGATTTTAAAATATATTCTTATTTTCTTACCTAATAAAGACAAATTTTCCCCTTTTTATAAGAAAATCTGGGTTTACAAGATGGCAGAGCCCTTGATTCAGCTCCCTCATTCCCTCCTTTCCTTCAACAACTATTTTTTGAGTCTGTTCTATGGTTGGCACTGTCCTACGTGCTGGCAAATACAGGAGTGAAAAGGTAGAGACCCATCCTCAGCTTACACTCCAGAGTGGGTAGACTGACAATGAACAAATTAAATAAGTAATTACCTGGTATTTTAAAAGGTGATAAATACTACTATAGAAAGTAATAGAGACAGAACGCTAGGGGTGGGGGTGGTCAAGAAGACATCACTGCAAAGGTAACATATGAGAGGCTGAGAAAGAGAAGGTGTGAGCCGTGTGGTTACCTACGAATAAAAACATTCCAGGCAGAAGGGAAAGCACATGCAAAGGCTCTGAGGTGGGAGTGTGCATGGAGTGCTCAAAAAAACAGCAAGGAGGCCAGTGTGGCTGGAGTGGAATAAGCAAGGGGTGTGTAGCAGGAAATGATGTCAGATGCATAATATGAGGGATGGGGCAGGTGGCTAGAGGGAAGCCCAACTGCATAGGAAATTCAATGCAAATTTGAGCAGTAAAGTCCACTCGAACATCTATGTCAGTGCTACTCAACACGTAGCCAGCAGACCAGCAGTGTCAGCATAACCTGGGAGCTTGTCAGAGATACATAGTCTTAGATGTCACCCCACACCTACTGAGTCATAATGTCTGAGGGTATTTGAACTCTTAATGTGATTCTTATTCATGCTACAGTTTGAGAAACACTCTGTAATAAATAGAAGAACCCGTCAGGGACTTCCCTGGTGGTCCAGTGATTAAGAATCTGCCTTCCAATGCAAGGGACACGGGTTTTATCCCTGGTCGGGGAACTAAGATCCCACATGTTGCGGGGCAACCAAGCCCGCACACCACAACTAGAAAGCCACACACTCTGGAGCCCTCATGCCACAACTAGAGAGCCACACCCTCTGGAGCCTGCATGCCACAACTAGAGAGCCTGCACACCTCAACTACTGAGCCCAAGCGCTCTGCAGCCCGCGCTGCAACTAGAGAAGCCCACATGCCGCAATGAAGTGAAGACCCAGTGTAGCCAAAAAATTAAAAAACAAAAAATTTTTAAAAATAAAAAAAAAGAACCCATCAATCTTAGCTTGAAAACTCCTGAGCTAAAAATTCAATTCTGTTCCTTAAGAATAGTCTAACATTAAACTAATTGCACAATCTGTCCAGTCCTCAGCTTTTCTCGTCTGTAAAGCAGATAAATTCATGTCTGTCACCTTTTTAACAAGAGACTTCCTTTGAAATGTTTTAAATCAAATTTGATGGTAAATGTTAAAGAAATGTGGTGACTGTGAATCTCTTGACAAATGTGAGTTTTTGTTATTACGAACCTGAGCCTCCAAGCCCATCCACCCTCAGGGGTTTGCTCTTTTCCTTGGGACCCCCCAGTGAGGTTGGGTAAGTTAAGACTTGCACATGAAAGGTTTACAGTGAGTCTGGTCTGGTTTTGTTAAACCTGGCACGGAACCTCAGCACTTGAGACTGCAGCTGGTGTGGTGCTATAATGAAATATATGGTACCTGTCCTTATTTTGGCAGGCAAGACCCTCTCATTCAAGCATTTCAGACTAGGATAATGGGACAACAGAGATGCTGTGGGATACTTAGCCCAGAACATTCTATCACTCTTTTTACCCCAAAGTATTTGCTAGGTTTTATGCAAACAACATTTGTTTGCTGCGACTTGGTATAGGTTGTGGGGAGGACATTGAATTTGGAGTCAAAAGAGAAGGGCTCAAGCCCCCAGGTTTACAACTTATAAGCTAGGTGACCCAGAGAGCTCACATCACCATGCCAGCCTGCCTTCCCTGTCTGTCCCCCAAGTTGGTGGGAGGTTAAGCAAGATGATGTACATGAAAGCTCTCTGAAAAAAATAAAGCAGCTTAAAAGAGAATAGGACACTGCTATCATATCCAGTCCCTCAGTCGGTCAGTCAATAAACATTCAACAAATATGTATAAAGTCCACAACATACCTGGCTCTCTGCTAGGCCCTGGGGCACAGCAATGAATGACAGACTAAAATCACAGACTAAGTGCCCCATGTGGCACTTATATTCTAGTATGAAAAGAGAGAACAAAGGGCAACATAAACAAAAATATAGTTTTTCAAATGGTGATAAGCACATTAAAGAAAAATAAAGAAGAAAAAGGGGAAGAGGAAATGTTGCTGGGGAAGGGGTTATGAAGTCAGAAACTGTGGTCTCCTCACTGAGAAGGCAAATTTGACCAAAGACCTGAGGGGACGGGGTCCACCTTGGAAAAAGAGCATGTTCAGACCTATCCTAGACTTAGTTGGTCTTTATGCATCTGTGATTCATTCAGAATCCTTGTAGAGTTTTCCTTATTTGTTAATATTTCTTCCCTCTTGTATCATTTGTAGTTAGCTATTATCTGTGCCATGAGTAACTCACATAAAGGCACAAACTCAAGCCAGGTGAACAGCTTATTTGAGAACTTATTTGTTTACTGAGGTGTCTGGGACAGTGCCTGGTTGTTAAGTGAGCCCCTCTTTGCAAACCCCAGAAACCAGCAACTTTCCCTCAATGTAAGAATGGGAGCCACATACTCTATAGATCAGAGACAAACTCCATGTCTGCCTTGTTTTTATTGTTAATATGATTGTTTTCATTCTATAATTAGCTCCCAATTTGCTGAACACCTATTATAGATTTAGTATTTTGCATTCGTAACAAGAAGAGGAACAATTATTGTTTTATAAAAGAAATTACTATAGCACTTTTACACAGTAGGGGAGGGACAGAATTTATGTCAGGATAGATAGATTCCTAAGTGCATTTTTAGATTCAACAAAGGTAGACTCCAGAACCTAGTGTGAAATGGAAGTGTTAAATGTACAACACAATCAATTAAGAGAATGTTTCTGTTTCTAGTGGCAGATGTGCAGACTTGGGTTCTTGGACCGGGAAACATGAGGATCTGAGAGAAGATGGAAGGGACTGTGGGAGTGAATGATCTGAGGGGCTGCGAGAGTTGAAGAAGCAAGACAGCAAATGAGAATCCCCTGGGGCCAGAACGGGCAGGGAGTTTAAGAACAGTAAAAATAAATATTTCATTTTAAATGTTTTTTAATTCCATGCTGTAGCTCTTGTCCATTGTCTGAGTCTGCAGTAAAAGCAACCTTCCGATATTGCCTTTAAAGACTGAAAAATGAGGGGCTACATCTGCAACAGCATCTATGGGAAACAAGATGGCAAACAAGGTCTTAGCAGAAACCACAGTTGAAAGCAAGAGACAACCAGGCAAACGAGAGTCCCTTCCACCACACCCCCAGAGAATCCTTGGAAATTTGAGAAAGGTATGGGTCTTGCATCAATCCAAGGGATGGTAGCTCAAGTTGTTTTACATTTACCTTAAAGTTGAGGTAGGTCTCAGATTATTGGAGGGGGTAGTGACCATACTGTCTCATTGCACAACTCCAGGGGCCACCATTCACATAACCATATCTGTGAGATGGCAGCCTTGTTGGGGACACTCAAGTTACACATACATCATCTCATTTAATCTTCAAAACACTCCTGGAAAAAAGGTATTATTATCCCTGCCTTTCAGATGAGGAAACGGAGACTCTGAGAGATAGTCGTCATTTGTCCAAGTTATCATGAGTATAGGTGAAATCAATATTGAGATTCAGTTCATCCCAACCACAAAATCCATTCTAATTCCATACATCATCTAGTTCCATGAAGTGGTGAATGGAAGCAGGTCCTCCACACATAGTGCTTTGTTGCCACTTTAGAACTACGCTCCTCCACCTAAAGCAAGAACCTACAGAAACTCAAATGGACCCCAAAAATCCACTAATTTTGAATCATAGCACCCCAGTTAACACAAACTTATGCAAACCTGTACACATCATGTCTGAAAAAAAAAGGGCAAAGGTAATAGGCAGAAGTGTAGAGAGTTAATAAGTGAAGGGAAATCATGGCATATGAAACACCCCACTTGCTTCTGCCTTATTTCCAAATCTAAACATCATTCCACTTTAAATATATAATGCAGTTTCCTAAGGCAACTCCAAAGAATCAAGTGTGCTCTCCTGTTTCTCTTTCCCCTAAGAAAGCCACAAATGCAGTTCATTTTAAACATCACCAAGGTTTTAGACTGACTGTAGCCAATCAACTCTCAGCACCAAAGTAGTTCTGAAAGCAAGTCAAGTCTTATTTCCCTGGAGTTTTTCCACCTTCTCCATTACCTTCTCACCAATAATAGCCCTGATATCTTCCATTTCACCTCACAGTCAGTGCGTCTGGCTCTGTACACCAGGAAACCAAGCCTTCTCTGCATTTCCATTTTCTTGTTTATATCTTCATTTTCATCCAGTCTTTAGACCCTCTCTATGTAACTCAACCTTCAGTCAGACACACTTTGCTCTGCTTCTTTGATGCTGTGAGTCTAGTGAAAATCAAGTGGCTACAGACAAGGGTTCTATTGTCTGTCACTCTAGTTGACCAGCAAAGAATTTAGGCTTGTGACAAGTTGATTCCTTAGGATAAATGACATCATGCCATGTTCCAGAGCACTCACTCTAATGGACTCCGTGACCCTGGTTCCAGGGAAGCTTGTCCAGACTTTAGTCATGATCTGGGAGATTTTATCAAGGAAAGACAGGAGGCACTATTAGTGATAACTGAAAAGGGGCAACCCTTTTTCCCAGGCTGGTTCTCAGTTATTCCTAGCCCCCCAAAATGAAAGTACCAGATCTTACAGTAACTCTGATGCCTTTTGTTTGGTGGGAAAAATCTGTTCCGAGAGTTTGTTTCCCCAGTTAATATCTGCAACATAAAAAAAAGGAAGCAAGTGGGAAGAAGAGCAAAAGGATGTTTTTCTTTTCTTTCACACAACTGTTGTTGACAATCTAGGTTTTCCTCTGCTATAATAATCCAAGCCATGAAGCTCCTCCCACACTATGGGGACATGCCTGCAGGGGTTCTCACCTTGATCACCCACACAGATATTTTCTATTTTAGTTCAGGTTGACAGAGAGGTCATTATATCCCTCTTCTAACTATTCTCCACTAGAGCTGGCTAGTGAAAAATACAAGAAGCACTTTGGAGGCTGAGAGTGTTCCTGTCTCCGAAATTTACTGGCCCTCTATTCTGTGGAGTGCAGTGATCCTGGAGCTAATCAGAACTCGGTGGTGGGTAGATCTGTTAGAATCCAAACTGCTTAAGGCAAAAAGGCAATGTATTGGTTTGTGTCAGTGAAAAGCCTGGGGTAGCTCTGGACTGGCAAGGCTGGATTCAGGTGGTTACCTCTCTCTAACCCCATCTCCCCACTGCGTGGCAAGAAGGCTGCCAGCAGCTCCACGTCCATTTCTGTTATCTCATAAGACCTACTGGAAAGAGAGTCTCTTCCCAAAAATTTCAAAGAAAATCTTAGGACTGTATTTCATTGCCATGACCTGAGGGGGTAAAATGTGTAGACCATGTGCCCACCCAGGAGCTGACAGTGAGGTTATAGACTGAACCACATAAACTGTGAATCATGGAGAAATGCTCCCAAATGAAATCAAGTTGTTGTTACCAGAAAAAGAGTGAGCAGGTACTGGACATACAAAGACAATAAACCACTACAGGGAGATGAATGAAGGTGAATAATCAACCCACCAACAAGCACTTGCTCATTTCCAGCTGACCCTAGAAGTTGTCAAGTGCCCCATACTCAGGGTTTTGGACGATGCGCAGAACCAGACGGTAACGAGGGGAAGGGAACAATGTTAGAAGAGAAAGAACATTCTTTGTTGAGGAGCACAATCACACACCCAGCCCGAAGCCTACCACCTTTCGTAGAAAACCAAGTAGAATGACTACTCTCCCTCTTCCAGCCACCCATGTTCATCCTGAGACTGCAGAATAGAGCTTTTTTATTGCTACCTTCTTTTCCCTTCCAAGTTGTCCTTGATGATTATCTAACATTCTTTTAAAGTAAATCCCCTCTTTATTGATGGTGGGTCAGTCAAAAAGACCACAGGCAAGTTCAGCTATACCAATAACTAACAGAATTTTAAATTCAGAACTATAGAATAAACACCTGAAACCAGTCATGTCAAAACAAAGTCAGCAGCACCAGAGCAAAGATCAAAAATCAACTGATAATCCAGATTTCTCACTGTATAAAATTGAAGGAGGCAGAAACAAACACTGCAATTTGCCCCAGATGTTGCATCTCCTTAAAGATGACTTTAGGTCCCACACACTCGGTGGGGGATGGCCCCCATGTCCACAACTGCATTGAATAAAAAAGAACCGCAAGATATGGTCCCAATCATATACGTGTTGAATGGTTATTAAGAGATCCAAAACCTAAATTGATAGAAAAATAGAGTTGACAATTATGGTGACTATTCTAGAAACCTTAGGCAGTCGATGAAGGAAGAGTTATTTTAGGGGTCCTCAAAGTGATCCAGGAAGGTCTGTCACACAATATGGGATGAGTGTCAGTGTCATTAGTTACATCTGATAGGATTCTTTCATTATAAACTATTGAAATTCGCTCTGGCTTGCTTAACCAGAAAGAGGATTCATAGAAAAGCAGCTCACAGAATTGAAAGAGTAGCTAAAAAATGGATGCAGAAGGGGCAAGAATAAAGATTGCTCCAGGGATCAAGGCAGCAGCAGCAAATTGATATCCTGACAGGGCACAGCTGGGGTGAATCATCTCCAGCTGCTTTTCAATCCAGGTGCTATTCTGCTCAAGTTTAGTGTCTCAAGAGAAAAACTGATTAGCCCTGATTGGGTCACATGTCACTACCCGGCTACAAGGGGGTGGTAGTATGTCGGGGGAGGAGGGGTGGAAGACCTCTAGATTAGCTTTCCCACCAAGGCTGCACCCAATGTGGAAAAGATAATTCCAGAATGCCATCAGAGAACTATTAGCTGAAGAAAAGGGCAGTGGTGCTCAGCAGAAAAAGAGAGAGAAAAGGAAGGTAGGGAGGGAAGAGGGGAGGGAGGGAGGGAGAGGAGGAAAGGAGGGGGAAAACCCCTGCAGCATATGTAGACCTTTATTCCTACTCCATAACCTCCCTGTTTACTTTTTCCACCTCTGTAACACAGAGATAATCACACTACCAACCTCCCAAAGTACTGGAGAATTAAACGAGATAATATCTTGTATGTAGTAAGAATTACATAAATTTCAGCTTTTTTTTTTTTTCTTTTTGCGGTACGCGGGCCTCTCACTGCTGTGGCCTCTCCCGTTGCGGAGCACAGGCTTCGGACGCCCAGGCTCAGCGGCCATGGCTCACGGGCCCAGCCGCTCCGGGGCACAAACCCGTGTCCCTTGCATTGGCAGGCGGACTCAACCACTGCGCCACCAGGGAAGCCCCACCTTCTTTTTAATTGTTGCTATTATCAGTATCTCTATTCATTTAATCACATGAAGTTCAATTCACAAGTGAGCAACGCCTTGGAGGAGGAAGGGGACTTTGGGGAGGCAAGTGGAAGGGAGGCATTCCGGAGAGTGTGGAAAATCAGGAGGATGGTGATCTGGCTGCAGGGAAGGGGTGGCCAGGGGACCAAAATCCTTTGCCCTTCAGGGTTCTCTGATGGCTGCTGTTGAACACAGCTGCCTCCACATGAACCCTCCAGGTGATCTTAGGGAACTCCAGAGGCATCAGGCTGTGGATGATGAAAACACTAACTGAATCAGCTTTTGTCTAGAATGGCTACCATCATATCACCGTCAACAGCATGGGCTTGGGAGTCAGACCTCAGCTTGAACCCCAGGCCTGCCTCTAAATGGCTGTGTGTCCTTGGGGAAATTACCAAATCTCTTTAAACTGTAGTTTCCTCAATAGTCAAATGTAAAAACAAGAGTACCTTTCCCATGGGTTATCGTGAGAATTAAATGAGATAATGCAGATGTTGTATTAGCCATATGATTAGTATTATTAATAGACTATCTGTTGTTATGAAGAAGGTAGGAACCCCCAACCAACCCTTAGAATGGAGCATGGATAGAAGAATAACAAACATATCTAACACCCAAGTCTGGGAACTCCAAGTTCTGCTGAATTTGCTATGCTTTCGTTTGCCCTGGCATATTCTTATTCTTTAGTTTAATTTGCCTTTGGGTGAGTTCAACACACATATATTACCTTCTATAAGGTGCACACGGGCCTGGGCACTGGGGATACAAGGACGAGCACCACACACTTCTTGCTCTCAAGTAGCTCGTGGTCTTTCAGGGTGGCATACAAATGAAAAATTATAAAGGCATGCTAAGTATTCAGACAGGGACCAAGGGAAGTCCAGAGGAGGGGCAAAAATTGGGTCCAAGCAGACAATCTGAGAAGTTCTACCACAGGAAATGACCCCTGAGCTGAGTCTCAAAGGAGGAATAAAAGTTGGCCAGGTACCAACGTTGGGAAAGGATGTTCCAGGCAGGAGAAGCAAAGGCCCAGGCACAGAGGAGTGACACTGCATGGGGTCTGGGGAATCACAAGCAGTTAAGCATCGTGTCAAGTGCAAAGCACTGCATATGGAGGCAGGAGAGATGGGACACTTTCATGTCCTTCCTAAAGACACTCCTATGCCACAAAGCCCTGTGTGATTTGCTCCTACTCATCCCCCGGCTCTCGGCTCTCGTCACTTCCCCTCTACTCCGCACACCGGCACAGTGACCTGCTTTGTGGTCTTTGAACACAGCACACATATCCCCACTCATGGCCTCTGCCTTTGCAGTTAGCTCTTTCTTCCCACAAAATTTTCGGCTCCTTCTTATTAAGGTCCAAGTTCAAATACCATCTCCTGAGAGAGACCTTCTCTAACCACCCGACCTACTCTTTCTGTTTCCCACCAGTCACTAAAGTACCTGATCCTCGTTCTTTATACTTTCTTATTCCTATTTAAAACCATCTTTTTTTTTTTTTGCTTGTTTGATGATGTCTGACCTCTTCCATATCAATAGAATGAAGGTTCCGTGAGATATTTTACCTATTTTAGCTATAACTCTTAACACCTAAATCAGAATCTAGTACATTGGAAGCATGTGAAAAATATTTGTTGTGCCTGATAAGTGGCAAGCCAAGGAACATCGAGTAGAGGATAAGAACTCAGACTCCAGGATCAAAATGCTTGGATTTAAATCCCTCTCTACCACCGGCAGCTGTGTGACCTTAGACAGGTCACTTAGCCTCTCTATACTTTAGTTTCCCTTCAATAAAATGGAGATCATTATTGTATCTACTTCATAGGAGTGTCATGAGGACCATGTAAAGTGCTTAGCACAGCACGTGAAATATAGTAAATGCTCACTACATTTTAGGTATTTATCCTGTATGGAAAGTCACTTAAGGAACTATTATCAAGAAGAAATAGAAAAACATCTGCTTTTCTGAGGTAATTGCTAAATTCTCTGTTTGTATGGACTTAACTTACTTAAAATAATCAATCAATTATCCAAGATAAACAGTGTATCAATGGAAAGAGACACATAATGCAGAGTGTCCCCAAAATGGAAACCCTCAGAAATGCCAAGGCATGTAAGGAACATAAGTTGACAGGATGCTGTCGAACTATGAACATGCAGTAGTTATTTATAAGGTCTGAAGCTGAGTTTTCAGCAAGCATTTTAACACAATGGTGAATGCTTAGCCCAGGTGAAGGTCCCAGATCACTGACACCCCATCCCGGATACACTCAATGAACAGGTGCACATTTCATCACCATATCTTCTCTGCACTGCCCACTAACATGCTTTCTCTTGGAATTCCCTGGTGGCACAGCGGTTAAGAATCCGCCTGCCAATGCAGGGGACACGGGTTTGATCCCTGGTCCAGGAAGATCCCACATGCCGCGGAGCAACTAAGCCCATGCGCCACAACTACTGAGCTCTCATGCCACAACTACTGAAGCCCACGCGCCTAGAGCCCGTGTTCTGCAATAAAGACAAGCCACCGCAATGAGAAGCCTGCGCACTGCAACGAAGAGTAGCCCCCACTCGCTGCAACTAGAAGAAGCCCACACGCAGCAATGAAGACCCAACTCAGCCAAAAATTAATTAATTAATTAATTAATTAATTAAGGGGAAAAAAAAAAAACATGCTTTCTCTCAGCTACGCCAGCACAAGTTTCCCAGATCTGTCACACTTGGCTTCTGCCTAAGTCTGCTCAGAATGATAACAATCAAGGTTCCACACTGCCCAGCAATCCCTTCTGCATAGCCGAGCTAAAGGAAGCCCCCAGCAGAGTAGGGGTGTTATCAAAGTCAAACCAGCCCTCGATTTGCTCTGTTCTTAGATGTCAATTACTCACAACCCAGAGTCAATTTTGACCAGGGCGAAGGAGAGATATTTCAGGTAAGAATGCTAAAATAAATATACCCACCAAGGAAGCAAGCTGTCATTCTAGGAACTGTGTTCCTATGCTGGTACATAAGTGACACAGACTGTCGACTAGCCAGTCTATTCTACACACAAACATATGCATGTACACAATAGCAGTGAGTTTCTGATGGGCATTTCTCAGCGAGCAAATGTATTACTGAAAAAATAGAGATTCGGGTTGAGATGAAATGGGAAAGGGGAGGATCCCCATGAGCCTGCTATGTTTTCATCACTAGTATCAGCTGCTCTGTTCCATCCTAAAGGGGAACTACTCTCTTCCCCATCATCATGTCATTTGTATTATGCCAACAAATGATAAGGCAAAAACCCATCACCACAAACCAGCCTGTGAAAAACCAATTAACAATATGAAGTTGAAAATGAAGAAGAAAGTCTTGCATTTCCTTTCACCTGTAGGGGAAAAAATGATGAAACCCAAGGCAAGCCCCCATCACCATTCAGCAGTCCATCTTACTTTAAAATACAGAGCACACAGACTGAACAGGAAGATTTCTACTATGCATGGCAATTGTTCCATTTTCTGTATTTCATAACCTGCAATTTTGAAGCCATGCTTGGTACACATGCTTGTAAAACGGTCATATCAGATAAAAGCAGAGGGATGCTGAACTATTGGAAAATAAATCAAATTCTCAGCAAGCAGTTATATCCGTCATGTTGCAGCAAGCACACATATAGTTTAAGCTCTGCGCACACTGTCTATCCATTGTAATGATTTGGGGTCAGGGTCCTGCCACATGCACTTAGCATTCACTAAGAAGTAAGCCCAACAGTGCAGCAGGGAAGAGTGCAAAGTTGTAACTCGTGGTCCTGGAAGTTGCCCTCAATGCATTTCTTTGAGTACAGCCATTGTATCTAAGTACAAGGCAGAGAAGAATTAACACATGCATAGAACCTGACTGTTTACAAGGTGCTTACAGGAGCATTATCTCACTTGATCCTTAAAGGAACCTCAGGAGATAAATGGAGAAAAGCATTCCTGTGTTACAGCAGCAAAAGGACATTTGGAAACATCTGTAAATGTTGAGAAAAAGTCTGAACACCCATCCACATCCACTCCCTTTCAAAATTAGAGTGGAGTCGTGGGAGGGATGTGTTTCAGCAATATCTTGCCCTAAACCCAACATATTTGCATTTGACCACAATAAATATTCCCTGTCTTTGACATTTTTTTCTTTTAATACAAATAGGCTAGTTTATTAAATTAATTAAATTAAGCTAGTTTATTAGATGATTGCACAAGACTCTGTGATGCACCAAACATGAAAATTATTCAGAGAGAGGAACCAAAGCTTGTAAATACCATGAAACCAAAGAACAGTGTCCAATTATGAGGTCTTAAAAAATATTTCATAATGTTCTAATGTAAAAAATAAAGAAACTGAAAATCCTTAGGTATTACTTAGGAAAAAAAAAACACATAAAGCTTCTAATTCCAAATCTGAATATCACAGTAAAGCCACATTTACTCACAATGCTACACAATAACAGCCTTAACCTGCTCAATACTGTGCTCTCCCAGACATGAGCATCCAATAACCAGCCTCCAGTTCTCTCAAAACTCCACGACCTCCCAAGACGAGCTCTTCTTGACTCTTTCCCTCCCCCATAGCTTGGACTCCAAATTTGATATCTAAATCATTGTCTCCCTCCTGCCTTCAACTTCGTAGTACACTTGTCCTTCCCTTTTACCATATGATGAAAACTCAACCGTGGAGCCATGCTACAATCCACATTTTTCACCTGTGAAAAAGATCACAGAAATGCATAAATTGGCCCCTGTATTAGTCTTCTCATGCTGCTGTAACAAAACAGCACAGATTGAGTGGCTTACACAACAGACATTTTTTTCTCACAGATCTGGAAGCTGGGAAATCCAAGGTCAAGGTGCTGGACAATTCAGTTTCAGGTGAGGGTCCTCTTCCTGGTTTTCAGATAGCTCCCTTCTCACTGTGTCCTCACATGGAGGAGATAGCTCTGGAGTCGCTTCATCTTCTTATAATGGCACTAATCCCATCATGAGGACTCCACCCTCATGACCTCATCTAAATCTAATTATCTCCAAAAGGCCCCATCTCTAAATACACATTGGAGGTTGGGGTTTCAACATACGAATTTGGCGGGCGGGGGGGGGGGGGGGTGGGGGTTGCACAATTGAGTCCACAGCAGCCCCATTTCTAACATTTGATGTATATCCTCAGCAGTGCTCAACAGCAATTCTTTCACTCAGTCTTGTCATACCCCCTATCTTAAACTTATATATAAAGCCAAAGAATTGCCCTGGTAATAGCTGAGATCATATATATAAGAATAATGTTACCATAAACCTGTATAAAAGAACAGAAAGACAAAAGCTGATGTATTAAAGAGCCCATATAACAAACCCTTTTAATGACCCTGAAAACCCCTTCAAGTGTTCCCCTAACGTTTTAAAACTTCTCTGCTAATTAAAATTGTTTTTCCCAACATCTAGCAATTAATATATTATAAATAAATATTGGTTTATTTTTCAGTCTTCACATATTTAGTCTTATTTGCTATTTTAGCAATTGTTTTTCTCTTTACTTTTCTATATAAATATACATTTCAGGTGCATTATGGATGAAAAGAGTTGTGTGGGAAACTAACCATTTCATAATATTTCTTTGGGAAAAGTGCTTTATGAGTTCCAAATAAGCAATTTTTTTGAAAAATAAACTTACAGGGAAGAAATTACCTGTAAGTTGGGGACTATCCTGTAAAAGACATCACATTTACCAACATAATATTTAAGATTTGAGGCAATATAATTAAACTTAGAAATTTTTACAAAGGGAGAGAGAGAGATACACAAGGGTCAGATGACAGCAAGTACCAATGTATAATTATTGGATTCTACATGAAAGTGGAAAACTTCATTGTAATGCCAGTGTTTCCAAATATGAATTGAATATATCTATCCTACTTCTTAGAAAAGTTGACACTCATTCAAAACAACTTTTTAAAAAATATATCCTAGGAACCAACACTATTTCTGTAACATTTAGAACCAAGGACAACCAACCAAAAGGAAAGACACAAGAAAGCAACCACAGAGATCTAGAGATGACCTTCCCCTAAAGAGAAGATGTGTTCTGCTCAAAAACCCCCAGTTCTTAATCTGAAACGATAAGGCAATTCCAAGGACTCTTGCAGTCCTAGAGCAGACCTTCCCCTGCCCAGAGCTAGCCAAGATATGTCATGGACCACCTGTCACACTAGAAAACTAAAGGACACATCAGGTCCTGCTGAAGAGGATGTTCAAATAAATCTATTACTATTTATTACCCTACTCCTTCCAACCCCACTTTCAAGTTCTTAAAAACTACTAGCATATCCAAAGACATCTTTGGAGGAAGTCTCCAGCCCTGATCAACAAATGATACATGATCGCTACTCACCATGCTTTCTATTCCTGCAAATTTCAACTTCAACATCTAGAGAGAAGCAGAACCAGGGTATGGGCACGACGAACTGAATCTTCCCAGGATCCTGACCAATTATCATCACCCACTTTGAAATCATCTTTCCCAAAAGCCTCATATATAAATCAAACAAGGTCACTGAACTGGGAAGAAAACAAATCAAAAGAAAAAGCCTGTGATGCAGGACAAGCAGGAGATGCCCAAACCCTTTCAGCTACTCCATCATTTGTAAGCCCTGCCCCACTGGACTAGCTGCATTGCCACCTTCCTGGAGCTTTTGATCCATTATTCAAGACGGTGAGAATCACTTATCACTGCCCTTTTAAAAAACGACATCGGGGGTGGTCATGGTAATAACAATAAAAAGGTAATTTATATAGCCACTTTAGTCCAGCGAGCTCCAGGATCATACTACAAGTCACTGGATTTTAGAGTTTGGGGCTTTTTTCTTTTTTTTTTTTTTTGCGGTACGCGGGCCTCTCACCGCTGTGGCCTCTCCCGTTGCGGAGCACAGGCTCCGGACGCACAGGCTCAGCGGCCATGGCTCACGGGCCCAGCCGCTCCGCGGCATGTGGGATCTTCCTGGACCGGGGCACGAACCCGCGTCCCCTGCATCGGCAGGTGGACTCTCAACCACTGCGCCACCAGGGAAGCCCCGAGTTTGGGGATTATTGATTTTATCCCTTTGTGTGTGTGTGGGGGGGTTGTTTTTTACAAAAATTGTGGTGCATTTTTAATGTTATGCTGAGCAAAGCATTAACTCCCGCCCTCCCAGCCCCAATACACCATAATCATGCTGTGACAAGACAACTGCCAAGCGTTCTCAGACTGTTACTTCAAGCCGCACACCAGGTGGCGCGGGGGAAGGCAGCGGCGGGAGTTCCCCAGGTGGATCTCAGAAGGGCCAGCTTCTGGAGCCCGAAGAGGACGCCCCCGGCCCAAAGCCCACGCCCCTGGGACAACCCCTCTCCACACCCCTCCGGCCCGCAAGCCTCCCTCCACCCACCCGCTCACCCTGCTGGGGCCGCTACCCACAGGCCCCTCCGAGCCAATCCTCTCCCTAGGAGCCCGGTGCCGCCCGCGTACTCGGGCCCGCCGCTCCCACCGCCAGCCATGCCCGTACCCAGGAGCCTCCGCGCGACCGGTTCCAGCCCGCAGCACCCCCCTGGGAGCGGAAGTCCGGAAGTGCGATCCGGCGGTGACCCCGCCCCCAACAAGGAGCCCGCCAGGGGGCGCGCGTCTGCGCCCGCCGCCCGCCTGCCCTGACGCTCCTACAGCGCCGGCTTTGTGGAGGGGGTTTGTTTGTTTTTAATTCAGTTGTGAAGCATTACGCCTACAGACTTAAAAATATGCCATATAAATTATGTTAAAACTTAAAGTAAATATATGTACTGGAAGGAAGAATCCGTTCTCAAAGAAATAAGTGCCTGAAACTTAGGAGGGACTGAATAAATACATTTCAAATGATTGAGTGAAGTGTTATTTAGAGAGCGTTAATTAGCGCCAAACCCAATGATGTGCCCATGCGCATTATCGCATCAGTTTGGAGTCATTCTTACTTTATGAATGAGGAAAGAGTTACTTGCCCAAGGACGCAAAGCTGATAAATAGTGACACTGGAACTCAGGAAGACACTGGATGTGGTTGGGAAGTCAACCGACTGGTGTCTGGACTGGTGTCTAGGAAGCTAGGTTCTAGCCCTGGCCATGCCACTAAAGTTCAATGACCTTGACTACGATTCTTAATTCCTTTGGTCCTTGGTTTCCTCGTATCAGGTTCCCTTCTCTAAAATCCTACAATTCTATAAATGCATGTCATCCCGCACCTGCATTTCAGTTAAACATTCTTTCAGACAAGTGGCTGGATGAAATTCTCCCAGATGTGATGTAAAACCAAACAGTTCTATCGTGCAGCACTCTCGTATTAGTCATGCCTTGAGTGCACTACCTCGATTTTCTAATCCATGCAAGTGCTTAATTTGTTGTATGTAATTTGTTCCCTTTCAAGTTAATATCCCTGTATTATAAAAATCAATAAACACACGTTGAAAATAATTACAAAGATATAAATCTCTTACTTTGCAAAAATACGTGGTAATGCATGCATTTTTCTACCCAGCAACATTTACTGTGTGTTAAAATGATGTTCTATGCAATCTTAGGCAGAAGAAAATGTTTCCTAGGGAAATTTCAAACATCTACACAAGAAAAGAGAATACACATAATCAACATAACGATCTCAAGAATGGAATCAACAGAAATAAAATTGCCTCTTTTGGGTCTTCTGGGAGAATAGCTAGTTAAAGATAAAAATCAATGCTAGCAAGAGGGGTCGTTTTGTTAGCAAGGATCAACTTATTGCTGTTCAGTGGGTGCATTTGTTTATGGCTTTGCTACTAAAGCATTGCAGGATCAATGAAGTTGCCCCAGATTTCTTACCCTGTACAGCTACTAATACCAGCCCCATGTGGGCTGGTGAGGTAGACAGCACGGAAATGCAGGCCCCTCATGGCAGGAGCTTGTTTCCTGGGCTCTGACCACTGCTTCCAAGGAGACCTTAAAGCCAGAGTAAAATGGATTCAGGTATTAGGATTCAGGCATTTTCCAAAGTGTGCTTTATGAGATATTCATTCAGGTCAATTAAATTTTAGAAATATTGCATCTTTATCCGCTTTTTGAAGAGTCACAAGGCATATTAGCATATTAAAGTCTCTAAGAAGTCTTTTGTAAAGATATATGCTTAAACTGGTTTAAGTCATAATCTCCAGATTTATTTGCCCAGAGGACCCTCCCCATATCTATTAACACCTCACAAAGCATTCTAGGGAACACACTCTCTTTAGCCATTTCTAGGGCTACTGATTCTCTGACATGAAGGTTAAACAAGAGACAGGGAAGAGGGACTCCATTCATGGATCACCTGCTGTGGGGCCTAGCTTTGCTCTCTGGGCTTTCATGTATAATTTCATTTAATCTTCACAACAATCCTGTGAAATAATATCTTGTTATCCCCATCTAACAGATAAGGGAACTGAAAAATATATGTAAAATTGACTGAGAAAGAAGCTCACAAATAAATGAAAAAAATCAGATTATAAATATATATATTTATAAATATATGCATATATTTATTATATATAGTCTAGAATAAAGATTGTTAACTAGCAGGCTATAGGTTTTTTGTGTTTTTTAAAACAAATTTATTTATATTTTATTTATTTATTTTTGGCTGCGTTGGGTGTTTGTTGCTGCATGCAGGCTTTCTCTAGTTGCGGCGAGCGGTGGCTACTCTTCGTTGCAGTGCACGGGCTTCTAATTGCAGTGGCTTCTCTTGTTGCAGAGCACGGGCTCTAGGCATGCGGGCTTCAGGAGTTGTGGCACACAGACTCAGCAGTTGTGGCTTGTGGGCTCTAGAGCACAGGCTCGGTAGTTGTGGCGCACGGGCTTAGTTGCTCAACGGCATGTGGGATCTTCCCAGACCAGGGATCGAACCCGTGATCCCTGCATTGGCAGGCGGATTCTTAACCACTGCACCACCAGGGAAGTCCCTATAGGTTTTTCTAATTAAAAAAAAAAAAAAAAAGCTTTAGTTGTCAGTATTTAAAACCCAGGAGATTTCAAATTAAAGGAAAAAAAAAAAAAAAACAGAAGCTTTAGCAATGAGAGGCCACTTCCTTTGGGTAATGTCCTAGGAAGGCTAAGTAGCAGCTGCCCCCTTATTAAGGCCTGCAATCTCTACTTGCCCAAATCTCAGCTGGCTGGCTTGACTCACCTATGTAAACTGTCTGGTTCATACAAACATTCAGGTGTGTGATGTCTGGTCTAAAAAGGCATACCGAAATGCTCTTTTTTAAAAAGTACTGTGAATGGTCCTAGGTTACAACCAGTCAGAACAGTTCCTGCCCTCTCAGAGCTCATACTGTAGCAGGAAAGACAAAAAATTATATAAGAAATTTCATAACTGCTTAGAAAGTATTAAGTTGGAAATATTAAAATGAGAAAACAAAGGGATACCTTGGGCATTCAGGATAGGAGCACACAAGGGAAGTGATTTTTAAGCAGAGAACTGAAAGATTAATAGAAGATGTCCAGGAAAACAGAAAGGGTAAAGTGTATTATAGGCAGACTCCATCAATAAATATTTATTGAGCAACCACTACAAGTTTATAATCATTTGCGAAGACAAGACAACAGGCCATCAGTAAGAGCACACGCGATGTTGACTGGTATCAGGGTTAATCATGTGAGCTGGGTACTGAGGCAAGGCGGTGCTCTTCCATAACAAAGTCACTCAGACCAGCAAGAAGAAGGTTGAGAAACAATATAATATGATAATAAGAGCAGACTGTTCCCATATGCACTACAATTTCTGTTCCCATCATGCACAGGATCCCTGTGTCCAAGCCTCACACCCACAGGGAGCTTGCGTAGAAAGAATGTCCCAGGTGAGGCTGTGGTGGGGAGGTCACAGGGCCATGGGGACAGGTAGGCCAGGGAGCTTTGATACATCAGTGAATGATGTGTCTGTTCCACCACAGCTCCTGAAAAGTTAGATCCTCTGATCTTTCAGTTATGCCAAGTCTTATCTTCCCAACCAAAAAAATAAAAATAAATATAAATATATAGAGAGAGTGAGAGTATATATATATATATATATATATATATATATATATATAATTTTAGATTAGTATTCAATCCAATTATTTTTAATCTCATTATTCAATTATAAAATAGGAAATTAGGTAGGAATTAGTATCCCATTTTATAGAAGAGATAACAGACTTGGTGATTACACATCTTACTGAATGTTACATAGCAGTAGTAGGTGGAGGAGCCAGGACTAAACGTAGGCATTCCAACCCCAAAGCTTACACCCTAAGTTATCGTTTTGCAAACTGTAGGTTAAGACCCATTATTGAATCATAACATCCAATTAGTGGCTTATAATAATTACTTTTAAGTGAAATAAGATTAAATAGAATAAACGATCATCCTTCACCTACAGTAACACTAAATATTATTTCATGAGGTTTTTCTGATTTATGTGTCTACTGGGTCCCAGTGTAAAATTATATCTTACTATATATCATGGTTGAAGAGCTTTAAAGCCATTGTTCTGAGATCTTATAAAAGTATATAAAAAAGCAAATCACATTTAGTTTCTTTTCTTTCATTTTTTTTTTTTTTGCAGTACGCGGGCCTCTCACTGTTGTGGCCTCTCCTGTTGCAATGCACAGGCTCTGGACACGCAGGCTCAGCGGCCATGGCTCACGGGCCCAGCTGCTCCGCGGCATGTGGGATCTTCCCAGACCAGGCCACGAACCTGTGTCCCCTGCATCAGCAGGCAGACTCTCAACCACTGCGCCACCAGGGAAGCCCTCACATTTAGTTTTACATCCAGTAACTGACCCTTTTTTAAATAATAAAATTACCCAAAATCAGTTCTGTCCTGAAAATTTAGTGTTTTTATGATCACTATGTAGAGGAGAGGGCCAGAGATAAAGTTTTAGGAATTATATCAGTTAGAATATTAGGCGATGGTGTGGTAACAAACACCTAGCCTAAAATCACAAAGGTTTATTTCTCAAAACCGTGCAAGTTCAGATGTTCTGTGTCATACTCACTAGGGCCCCTGGCTCTGCCTGGAAAAGTACTTTCACAATCACTATGACACTGAGGAGGGAACATGGAACATATTTTATTGTCTCTTAAGCTGCCACATTGAACTTACACATGTCATTTCCCATGTTTCATTAGCAAAGCAAACCATGTGGTCACATCTAGCTTCAAAAAGGCAGCAAGGACAGTCCTATGATGTGGCTGGGAAGCAGAATCCAAAGTATTGGTTGAACAGCACTAATGATGGCCATAGGAATCACAGTCATGAAGACAATAGTTAAAGCCAAGAAGATGGATGAGGTCTTATTCTATCCTCAATGAGGAAAAAATACCAAGACACCTTTTAATATTGGGCTGGCCAAAAAGTTCGTTCGGGTTTCCTGTACAATGTTAACGAAAAACGCAAATGAACTTTTTGGCCAACCCAATAATATGGTCCCCATACTCATATTTCCAAATATCCTATTAGTAGCTTAAACTCAAAATGTCCCAAATCAAACTCATTACCCTCACTACAACATGAATTCCTTTTACTACATCCTTCATTTTGATTAATATCATCACCATTCACTCAGTTGCCCAAGTGAGTCACCTTGGAGTCATCTTCAGTTCCTCCCTGGCCTTCATTGGCACAGCCAATGAATCACAGCCCCACCTCCAATAAATATCTCACAAATCCATCCTTACTTCACTATTCCCATACTCACTGCATTGGTGACAATCCACATCATCTCAACCAAGGCTAGCTATCCTAAGTAAGACTATATTTCTTTCATATAATTGTCAAATTTGGAAATCTATCTTTTTAAAATTAACTGTTCTTGTGCCATATAAAGTTTCTACATTTTTTTTTCTGTTTCTTATTGGAATTTTGCAAATATCTTTTCTTGAAAATGCCCCCTATAGTGGAAAAACCCAGGTATCGGTATGATTAAAGAAGAAAAAAACATTTCAAGAATCCTTAAGAGAAGTAAAACAGGAAAAGAGGAGCCAGAAGAGTCAGGCATACATATATGGCTACTCTATCTTTTAAAGTTCTTCTTTCTGCCTCTAACCTGGAGGGTTTATAGTTTTATCTTAAAGAGAGAGGCTGATTCCTTGTAGAGAATCTTCTAGTGTTCCAGGAGTTGAGACTATAAGACAATAAAATCTCCAAAGAAGAAAATGACAAAAAAAGAATAGAAAAGTGAAGATTTAAATAGACATTTCTCAAAAAAAAAAAAAAAAGACTAGTCCACATTAATAAGCAAAATTTCTACGTGATATTTTTGGTAAGGTTCCAAACTTTGCCCTCCACCCCCCAAATAAAAACTCCACCCTTTTATCAAGATATATTTTGAAATAATAATAATATTAGCTAACATTTATTTCATTCTTATCATGGGTCAAAACCCTTGCTAATTATTAACACCAACTTAATAGGTAGGTGTTACTAATGCTCATGGAAGAAAAAAATGAGATCAGAGCAGTTAAGTAATTTACTGCACATTTACTTCACTATCTAAGTGTTCTTATCACTATAGTGTAATGACTAAGTTAGCAATTTATTATCATATGTAAAAGCTACTAACAACTTTGGAATTTTGCTGGCTTCAAAAATACTATAAAATCAAAAAGAGGGTACAGAGGGTTTTTTCCTCTTTTGTCAGCCATCGAGATGAGAATCAAGTAGAAGTTACAGAATTTGTGTGCTTTCCTACTACCTCTCAAATAACATTAAATAGTATCAGTGATAACGCACATCTTTACCATTTTCCTGTCTCTAAAAGGAATGCCTGTACTGTTTGCCATTCAATTTAATTCGGCTTTTCCACTGAGCCTGATATATCTAATCATGTTAAGGAAATATTCATCTATTCCTATTGAGTACAGAGATATCAATAGCTGTTTTTTTAGACTATAATTTGGATCCTTTAACACTGTGGCATATTAAAAACATGGCCATAAATTCTTCTACTCCCTTCCCCTAAAGAAGTGAGGTCTCTGCCTCCTTCTAGGATCGGGATGGATAGCAGAAATGACACTGTGACTCCAAGGCTAGCTCCTAATAGGCCAGGCAGCTCTCTCCTTGCTCCCTGGGAACATTTGCCCTTGGATTGGCATTGTAAGAAGTCTGATGATCCTGAAACCACCATGCTGTGAGGAAGCCCAGGCAGCATGGAGAAGTCATACATAAGGGCTCTGGTTAACAGTCCAGCTGAACCCAGCCTTCAATCATTCCATTCCATGCACCAGCCACGTGAATGAAGAATCTCCCAAATGGTTCTCGTTGTCAGCCATTTAGATGAGGTCCCAGATAGTTTGAAGCAGAGACAAGCCACTTCTGCTATGCTCTGTCTAAATTCTCACAGAATCTGAGAATTTGATAAAATGGTTATTTTATACCAGTCTGGTACAGTTAGTTATGAAGCAATAGATAACCAGAACAAATGTAAATACCTTTGTCTCATTTTACACTTTCTGTCCTGAATTCATCTTTGATATTTAGATTGCAACCCTTAATTTCTTTTGTTTGAATTTGTCTCTTTTGCTTATCATGCTATTTTCAACCTTTCTGAATCATTTTATTTTGTCTCTTTTAAATGCAGCAGAGTGTTAGGTTTTTCTTTATACTCCAATCTCAAAATCTTTCTCAGTTGATAGTTGAGCCAAACTCATTTATAATTTTAATATGACAGATATGTTGGATTTCAGTTCAATTGTATTATTTTATATTATTTTTTATTTTCTCTGTTTAAGTTTAGTGTAGTTTTTCACCATGTGGTCAACTTTGAGAGAGAGAAAGATGGTGTGTGTTTATGTGTGTGTAGTTATTCTGCTTTTCAGAAAAGTTTATGTTTTTATTCCATGAGTTACATCTATAATTATAACTTTATAAAATACTCTCAGTCTTCTGTTTTTAAATAGTAGCTATTAGTTTCTTCCTCTTTTTCTCTCTCCTCTTCTTCCTCCTCTTCATACCACTCTTTCTCTCTCTCCTCTGCCACCCAGTGGTATATTATTATCTTTCTAATTTTTATCTCTGTAGTGCTAAATAAGCATTTCATTTTTATTACTTCATTTGGCAGCTTTATATGAAATCGTTTGTCAGTCACTATCAATGAGGATTCAGCAAACTTATTCCACCTCTTACCTTCCTTGCCCCCTTCTTTTCTGCACTGTAGTTAGTCATGTCACTCCTGCATAATCATACATATAATACTTGCATTCTGTTCTCTCATCCTAATTTCCACAGTTGTCTTAGTCTTGGCTCCATTTTTAAATACATTTAAACTCACTACCACAAAAGAATGAAGTAGGACCCTTACATTGTACCACATACAAAAATTAACTCAAAATGAATCATAGGGGAAACATAGGGGAAAAGCTTAGCAACACTGGGTTTGGCAATAATTTATTGTATTGGATACAACAGATAAATCGGGCTATATCAAAACTTAAAACAATGCATCAAAGACATCGTAATGTAAAAAGACAACCACTGGAATAAGAGAAAATATTTGCACATCACATATATGATAAGGAGTTGATATCCAGATATACAGAGAACTCCTAAACAACAACAACTAAAAAACTAAACAACAACAAAAGCTCAATTTTAAAATGGGCACGGAATTTGGATAGACATTCTCCAAAAAGACATACAGACATACAGGTCAATTTTCAAGATACACATGAAAAGATGCTCAACATTACTAATCACTAAGGAAATGCAAATCAAAACCACATGAGATACCACATCACAAACATTAGGATGGCTACTAGCAAAAAACAGAAAATAACAAGTGCTTGTGAGAATACAGAGAATTTGGAACCCTTGTTGCACTGTTGGTGGGAATGTAAAATGGTGAAGCCACTGTGGAAAAAAGTGTGACTGGTTCCCAAAAAATTAAAAAGAGAACTACCACATGATCCAGTAATTTCTCTTCTGGGTATATCCCCAAAGAATTGAAAGCCACATCTCTTAGAGATATCTGCATATCCATGTTCATAGCAGCTTTATTCACATAGCCAAAAGGTGGACATAACCCAAATGCTCATCAATGGATGACTGGGTAAACAAAATGTGGCATATACATACAATGAAATATAGACATACCTCGGAGACGTTGCAGGTTCGGTTCTAGACCACTGCAATGAAATGAATATCATCACAGTAAGCGAGGCACAAGAAATTTTTGTTTCCCAGTGTATATAACGTTATGTTTACACCATACTGTAATCTACTAAGTATACAATAACAGACGTCTAAAAAATAATGTACTTACCTTAATTTAAAAATACTTTATTGTTAAAAAATGCCAAAACAATTACAATAAGTATTATCAAAAATCACAGATCACCATAACAAATATAATAATAATGATGAAAAGTCACACAAAGACATGAAGCAAATGCTGCTGGGAAAATGGCTCCCATAGACTTGCTCAGCGCGCGGTTGCCGCAAACCTTCAACCTGTAAGAAACGCAGTATCTGTGAAGCAGAATAAGACAAGGTATGCCTCTATTATTCAGACTTAAAAAGGAAGGAAACTCTGACACATACTATGACATGGATGAACCTTTGCACAGGTACAGCCTATGGTCCACGCCTGCGCTATGCTAGGCCAGCTCAGTTTTTTTTTGTTCCCCGGCCTTAATAGGGCACCTTGTTGCTGAACGGGGTTCTTCCCCTGGACATGAAAGCCCTAGGCAAGGAGTATGTGAAGGATGAATTTAAGAGACATAAGACCTTTGGTTCTGACAAGGCTCAGTGTTTCTTGCAGGAAGGGGAGGTATATGCCACAGTGCTATGGCAACAAGCTAAAGAAAACATAAAATTCAACTGAAAAAGCATGTTTTGGAACCATGCTCTGAGAAGAAAAATGTAATGACTTTGGTGATGAACAAACTGGACAGTTACAGGAGCTGATGCAAGAAGCCACTAAATCCAATAGCCAATTTAGTATCACTGACTCTATGAAATCAAAAATTTAGTCTATTACAATAAAGCTTAACAAAGCATTTAAAGTTCAAAAAATTACTATGCTCAGTGAAATAAGCCAGTCACAAAAAGACAAATACTGTACAATTCCACTTAAACAGGATACCTAGAATAGTCAAATTCATACAAAGTAGAATGGTAGTTGCCAAGGGATGAGGGAAAAAGAAATGGGGAGCTGTTTAATGGGTATAGAGTTTTAGTTCTGCAAGATGAAAAGAGTTTGAGATTGGTTGTACAACAATGTAAACACACTTAACACTACTGAACTGTACACCTAAAAAATTGGTTAAGATTGTACATTTTATGTTATGTGTATTTTACTGCAATTAAAAATAAAATTTTTGAAAATAGAGGAAAAAAACATGTATATGAAAAGGAACTCAAAGACATATCAACTGCAATGTATAACCCCTATTTGGAGCTCAATTTGAACAAATCAACTATTTTTTAAATTTATTTTAAAAAAATCTATGAGATAATCACAAAATATGAACACTAGATATTTGATGGCATTAAAGAATTACTGTCATTTATTTTTTGGTGTGATAATGGTACTGGGGTTGTATATTTTAAATATTCCTTACATCTCTTTTGTTTTAGAGATACTACTAAAATTTTTATGGATGAAATGACATAATGGATTATTTCCCAGCTGGAGGATAGGGAGAAAATGATTAGGGTTATAGATGAGACAAGATTGGCCACGATAACTGTTGAAGCTGGGTAGTGGGTACATGGGAGTTCATTATACTATTCTCTCTACTTTTGTTTACTTTGAAATTTTTCCTAATAAAAAATTTCAGTTTCAGAAAGAAAAAAAAAGTTCACTGCCAGTACTTTTGCCCCAGACATGCCAGCCATCGCTTGATTGGCAGAACTTCTCCCATGAGTAGTTTATTCAATAAAGGCTCGTGGGCTTCCCTGGTGGCACAGTGGTTGAGAGTCCGCCTGCCGATGCAGGGGACACGGGTTCGTGCCCCGCTCCGGGAGGATCCCACATGCGGCGGAGCGGCTGGGCCCGTGAGCCATAGCCGCTGAGCCTGCGCATCCGGAGCCTGTGCTCCACAACAGGAGAGGCCACAACAGTGAGGGGCCTGTGTACCGCAAAAAAAATTAAAATAAAAAAATAAAGTCTCGTGGCAACAGTCATCCCTGAGATTTTCTGCATGCTGTTGAGGTGGATATAACATCCTTGGCTCACACTTTCTTTCCCTGAGAATCTGAGAGGTACTGCCCCTCCGGCTCCTAGTGTTCAATGTGGCTGTGGATATGAGTATGAAGTCAGCCTGATATTTTTCCCTCTCTAAGTCATTGTACTTCAGCCTTTTACTGCCGGAAGTATTCTTCCTTCATTTTTAGAGTTCAATCTCACCAGGATATTTCTGGTGAGATTTCTGGTTATGATGAGCTGGGTCAATATTCCCTGATACACACAGTTTTTCAGTTTGTAGAGTCACATTTTATTATCAGCGAGTTTCCCTGAATTATATCTTTAAATGTTTGGGTTTTCTTTCATTCTTTATGTTTTTCTCCTAGAACTCAATTGTATGTAACCAGGATGTCCTTTTCTTGTCTTTTATGTCCATTATTTCCATCACTGTTTTTATCGTGGTTCTTTTCCTCACATTTCTTCCAATTGTGTCTTCATTCTGTGATTATTTATTCCCTGCATTTCAGCTCATCTTTTATATTTTCCACTTACCCCCCCCCCCAATTCTCCTCTGTGTTCTTCAGTTTTTTCTTTGTGGTCTTCATTCATCAAGGTAATTGTGTCATCGAGTATACTTTTAATTCATAGCAAATTGTCAGGATGAGATTTTCATCTGCTTGGGAGTGTTCTCCATCTGCCGGGTAGCTTTGCTGCTCCTTCCCACATTTTTTTCCAACAGGATCTTTCTATCAATGCCTTCTTTTTTCAACTTGTCATCCTTAAATGAGTTGCACTTTCCCAAACCAGCTATTTTCAAGCAGTTCTCTGACTGGGGAGTGGCCAGAGTGGTCTTCCAGGCTATATTCTCCTCTGCTGCCCCACGAATTAGATTGTTCCCTGCAAATACAGCTCACCTTCGGATTCTTGGTTCAGCTTGTTACTGTATTTCTCGTTACTGTATTCCCAAACCAGGGAAGGCACCCTCCTGCACCAGCCCTGCTAACCTGAATTCCTAGGCAACTGTGTCCACTTTAGCACTTCAGGTGAACCCTTCCCCTTCAGGATGGTATTTTCACGGACACTTGCTGTGATCTGCCATCCCTGACTCTTTGCACTCTCTGTGCTTTTTGTTTCCTCCTCTGCAGCTGCTACACAGGTTCAGCTTCTCTTGGCAGTTCTTACAGGTGTTACAGAGTCTGTGGTTTATATTTGTCTCCTGGTTTTTCTGAAAATGGCAGAGATTCTTCCTTTTCTTTTTTTCCTTTTGTATGATCCCTAGGACACGAAGAGGGCAAATGCTCTCATGCACAGCCTCATGCATACCAGAAGTCTGATGACATTATTAGGGTGACACTCTTGAGAAGCTTTATGCCTCCCATTTTATTGTGGTTGACTTTGGTTTTGTTACTCTGATTTTAATGAATTTACCCTCTATAAAAACAGTTCGCTTTCTTCTCACTCCGTGTGTGTATAAAACGTGCTTAGTTTTATACACACACTGAGGCTTTCTGAGCAAGAGTATACCATCTCATCTGGGAAAGCATAAAAATAATGTAAAGGGAATGATAAGCCCAGTTGCAACAGAATTCTTCCACTCAGTCAATCCTGAAATGGAAGCAGGATTATTGCAAACCAACTTATGATGCCTTACCAGCTGCTGAACTGGATCCTGCTTTAACTCTGCAAGATGACAGAATGAACTTATTTTCTTTCATGTAATGAAACCAGGATCTTTCATGGTCAGTAAGAGTGAGGAAGCATCTGGATTCATTGACTGCAACAGACCTTAATAGTGTGTAACTCGCTGGGGGAAAATTGTGTGTATCGTATTGTCATTTTGCATCTGTTACTCTGATTAGGATCATTGTAATACATTCAGATTCATTAATGATGACTACTTTGGATCCCTAAATAATTAATGGAATCATAGGTGTCTCCCTCAGCAACAAACTGCTGGCACTGTGTATTAGGCAGTATTGTGAGCTCTGAATAAAAAGCTCTGACACAGCTCCATCTGTTTTTGCCAGGCACCTCCTCTTGCACCAGCTTTCTTAGCCAAGCCCGGAAAAATAGGCAGAGCCAAGAGTAGAAACCAAAGCAGACTCCATGCATCGCGATGGTTTTAAATGCAAGATGCCAGGCTCCAACACATCTAGTGAATCAGAATCCCTGGATGGTGGCACCTGGGAATCATCATTTTGATAGGCATCCCAATGTTTCCTATGTGCCCTAAAGACTGAGAAGCTCTGACGGAGACCTCTTGCCCAGAAAAAAGTCAGCAAGATGGGGAAAATATTATGTTGTGAATCCTAGTCCACTAGAACTCTATCACTTTGTGTGTGGATTTTCCTTACCTCACATGCCTAATATGGTTCCAAGGCTTGAAGGAAAGAATTTCTCCTACCTCTAAATTACAAAAAAAATCTCATCCTCCTCCAACTGATTTTGGTGCTTTTGTTGCCCTGCCCATTTCAGTGTGCACTCTGAGGATGAGCAGTTGACCACATGTGAAGCAAAAATGTTAATATTCTGAGATTTTTCTGAGAGCAAATCTAAAGGAATAAAAAAGAAAAGCCAATTTATTAGGCTATGATTAAAAACACACACACAATTAACCATGGAAGTGCTTGTTTCCCAATACCCCAAGGACAATGATTCTTGGTAGATTTTTCAATTTATCTGCATTTCATCAAAGTAGAAGACTATACAAATAAATGGCAGAGGCATATCCTGAGGCATTGCAGAGGTCATGAAGAGATCTATAATCCACACAAATTGCAAACATTAATAAAGATAATGCCCTAGTCAGGAACTGTGGAGTTAATGTATATTTGTAAATGTCTCAAGACTAGATGGAAAGAGGAGGTAGGGAGGGACCCATGAAAGTAGATAATGAAGGTGGGGGAGGGGACCAGGAGAAAATACCAAGGAACTCTGATGCAATTTACATCCCAGAAACCATTCTGCTGCGGTGGAGGGAAGCCAGCCTGGCCTGGCTTTCTCCCAGGCTGCACCTCAGGACATCCTCCAGAAAGTTTCCACAGATGAGCTCAGTAGCCCTACCCATGGTTACCACTAGAAAATCAAACAATTAGCAGCATATCAAAGTAATCACAGGGAGCCAGAGGATTCTTGCAAACTCCAGATGCCTAAATTACTGCTCAAAATGTCATGGGCACACAGGCTAATACATGGCAGACAAGAGGCATCACTTGCAAATGGAAATGGGTATTGAGAGAAGAGCAAATTTTAGCAAGGTGTTACTAAAGTAGCACAAAAGTAGCCACCATGTGCCAGGCCTTATTGTCAAGCATTTATTTATTTAAATTTAATCCTCACTGCAACCTTTCCAGATGACACTCCTTTTACTGATGAGGAAACTAAATATGTAATAAGGACACTCATCTAGGGAGTAGTGGAGCCAGGCAGGATACGAGCCATACACATCTAACTCCAAAGTCCATGCTTTAAACCACAGTCCTACTATGGAAGACGCTGGATCCCTTTAGTGGTATAGGCTTGAAAGTTGCCATTCTGGTAAGATACACAGGAGGAAGAGTCTGCATCTGTGAATCTACACTCAATTTGGCTAAATGAGAGACGCTGCAAGATCTAAGGAAACTAACATGGCTTTGGACATGGCAGCACAGTTGACTTTCTGGATGAGGGATGAGATCAGAAGTCAAGAATTCCTGGGACTTCCCTGGTGGTGCAGTGGTTAAGAATCCGCCTGCCAATGCAGGGGACATGTGTTCGAGCCCTGGTCCAGGAAGATCTCACATGCCCCAGAGCAACTAAGTCCATGCACCACAACTACTGAAGCCCGCGTGCCTAGAGCCCGTGCTCCGCAACAAGAGAAGCCACCACAGTGAGAAGCACGCACACCACAATGAAGCGTAGTCCCAGCTCGCTGCAACTAGAGAAAGCCCGCGTGCAGCAACAAGACCCAATGCAGCCAATAAATTTAAAAAAATAAATCTATAAAAAAAAAGAATTCCTGGTTCCATCAGACTTATACATAGACAATGGATATTCATTCAATTAATTATTTAATTTTGACTTTGTCAATCTGTATTCCCAGTGTTAAACACAGTATTGCCTGGCATATGGTAAGTGCCCAGTAAATGCCTGATGAATGAGTAAATAAATATATGAACTGGTGAATGGATGAATCAGTGTTCAAAGAAATACGCATCCCCATATTCACTTGTAGAAAATCATTGCACACAGACCAGCACACCAACCCCACCATCATCAATCCTTTTTGCCAGACATTGGTCCCCAAGCTTCTGTACAAGTAAAGAGGGTATAGTCATAGTCACATCTGCTTATGTAACAGACTGTGGCAAGAGCAGTAAATAAATGAGGCTCAGGCCATGAGCATTCCCAGGCTGACGACTCACACAGCACCAGGGTTTCTGTCCATGGCCATTATTTTTTAGCATTTCTTTGCACTGCCCTTTTACTACAAGAATCAATCTGAACTTTTAATCATTTGCTCTTTGACCTAAAGTATATGGATTTACAGCACACTTTTCAGGGCTATGGGATCTTTGTCTTGGATTTTCCATTGTTTAAAGTTTAATCTTAACTAACTGGAGCTAATTTGAGATCAACAAAACCTTCCAACCTCTATCCAGGGGCCATGAAAGTATTAAAAAAAAAAAAAACCCATACAATTTTCCAGCTGAGTTGAAGTTCATTTCATGGGCAAGCATAGGAAGGACTCACGTTTAATAAATAGATTCTATTTATTGCAGCTTTCAATCGACAGATGCCTTTATGATGGAAAAAACAAAAAGGACAAGAAGTTAGACCTCCTAGGTTTGAAACATGTTTTCACCACTATTAGATGTGTGAACTTGAGTAAATCACTGGATCTGTTTGTCCCATTGAAAAATGAAGTGTTGAACTCTCTGCTAGATCTATAAACACACACGACATTTATTATAGTCTATCTTATTCCATAAGTTCACCTTGTTTATCATTGAGGTTGTGAGTTACTTGAAGATGTGTCATAAACTTTCTTCTTTCATCTCTTCCATTGCTTCCAGACACTGTTAAACACAAAAAGCTAATCAGCAGTCAACTGGATTGAAGTAAATCAAGGTTCCCCACATTTGCCTTCCAAAAACTATCAACATGAAAACCTTTCCAAATTTATGTAAAGAAACACTTCAATAATCAAAACAACATGCTGTATTTGGTGTTTTTTTCTTCTCTTTTATTTCTCACATATGTGTGCTCCCTTGTGTGTGTGTGTGTGTGTGTGTGTGTGTGTGTATTTAAAGTAATCCATGCTTCTTTCACTCTTGATTAAAACTTGTAATGGTTTTGTACATGATTTCCCCAAGTGAAATTTTTATTGAAAATGGAAAATACTCAATTTCTGTTTTCACTAAGTGGTTTAAAACACATGACAATTAACAAATGAGTCACAGGCAGCCTCTTCCTGTAACTAATGCACTGCAAGCTGGATTCATCAATTACAGCAAGGATAGAATATCCACTTTACCAAACACCCAGGTTTCCTAGACTTTGTGCCTTTTTTGTTTGTTTGCATTTCTCTTTACTTTCTACCTGTTTTATTCATCAATTGTCTCCAGCAAATTATAGCAAAGGTGTCTCCCTTCTCTATTGCCACTCTGCGATCTATACTTAACTGCAGAGTAACAGCAATAGAAGCCATAACTAACAGCCCCAGCCTTCTAAATCTGCAAGCTTGGGAAGAATCTCATATCAGGGCATTACGTGCTAGATTTAATGTGGATGTTGTAGTCTGAAGCGAAAATTATTTGTACAGCTGGAATATAACATTTGCATAAGTTACAATTAAAAGAGAAAATATAATTACAAATTTTCAACTTAATTTGAATGGTTTTTAAAATACTCATTTGGCATAGGCAACAGCTTGCAGGGAAACAGAACACGCTCTCGGAGTTGCATCCCTTTGTCTGAGTATCAGTAGTGAACTCATTTTGAATGGCTTGCTTTAACCCCTGAATCCCAACACTAACCAGCATTGAGAATCTAAGGTACAAGGCACTGTTTGTTTTGAATAGGATTACAACATACACAGCAATTCATAAATATTTGCATCTTTTAATTGTTTCTAAAAATGAAGTGGCAAGTGACATCCAACAGTAATATTATTTCTCCCATGGAGCGAATGAGCAGTGGAATTTTAACTAGTTTCATTCCCTTTCAGCTCTCAGATCTGAGATCTTTGGTCACATCTCCTGTATAATGTTTTCCTCATATCACAGTCTCTTTAATGGCTCCAGCTTCTGATTTTTTTTTCCCTCCTTAATTACATGTCTTTTTCTTGTAGCGACTTCATGCTGAAGGCATGTCATTCTTCTCAGACACAGGCTCGGCTAGGTGTCCATGCACCAAGTCCATTTGTTCATTTGTTTTCAGGATTTCTTTTCTAAGAAACAAAGGAATCCTTTTATTATCCTCAAACATGAGAATCAAAATTTTCATAAAATATTTTGTACAGCATGTTTACTTGAAACCCTGCTTCCCAAAAGTCGTGATAAATGTGATTATTATGTAACGTGCATTGTGTGGCATAAACGAGTTTTGAAAAAGAGACAAAAAAGAGAAAATTATTCCATTCAATCTTTCTCAGAAAAAAAAATGGATCGAAAAAGACACATAAATGGAAAAAATTGCTATCATTTTGAATTACACAATTAACTATGCCTTTCTATTTTCCTGATCCTTCTTTTCACGGCTATCTCCAAATAATGAGACATCAGAACATACTCTTGGGGAAAAAATGAATTATAAAAACTGATCCTTTGTTCTATTTGCCCTGGAATCTGAAAAGGAAATTCTATGGGAAACAGAAAAATATAGAGTAATAATATAACCTTATTTCACCTTTTTCCTGAGAACCCACAAAGGTGCTCATTTGATTGAGAGTGTTATTACATAGCATCATTTTTTAAAATCACAGAAACCCTGTTTATTTATGGAATAAAAATACAGGACAATGAGAGCAGCACCACACCACCTTCAGGAAAATGCACTGCTGCTTAGAATGACTTGCTGAAACTAACAAGAAAACTACCTAAATGATGGCCCTGTGGATAGTCATCTTTTATGCAACAAGCCTACAATAACTTGATCATTCAAAACTGGGATATAAATTGAATACATATATATGATAAATACATATACATTTTATTTTTATTGAAAAACTTCCAAGATTTTAATAAGCTTTATCCTGGGGCCTATAGGCACCTGTCAACCTCCTGGCCCACCAGCGTTCTCATTTCTTTTCTCTTTGATGCACTGTGGATAACTGTATCAGACCCTAAGTTTACATTCAGAGTCATAAGCCAGAAGCAGACCATTTCCTAGAATAAATGATATTTCCCAAATGGTGGAACATTTTTACCACTGGTGAGATAATTTTAGTTGCCATATTCCAAATATTTTCATTGCTATCTATTTATTTAAAAAATATAATATTACATCAAACTTGTGATCTCACCAATTTTATTACTTAGAATTATATTGAGGAAAAATATCACAGATGGTATGCAGGCATAGCAAAGTCATGAAAGAGGTACAGAAATGACTAAAGTTTAGGAAACAGTATCCTAAAAAAAATCACTTCTTTATATTAACATATCCTCACAGTAGCGGTGTGAGATTTTTTTTTTAATGTTTATTGGAGTATAGTTGCTCTACAATGTTGTCTTAGTTTCTGCTGTACAGCAAAGTGAATCAGTTTATACATATACATATGTATAACTCTTTTTTAGATTTCCTTCCCATTTAGGTCACCACAGAGCACTGAGTAGAGTTCCCTATGCTGTACAATAGGTTCTCATTCGTTATCTACTTTATACATAGTAGTGTATATATGTCAATCCCAATCTCCCAATTCATCCCACCCCCCTTCCCCACTTGGTATCCATAAGTTTGTTCTCTACATCGGTGACTCTATTTCTGCTTTGCAAATAAGTTCATCTGTACCACTTTTCTAGATTCCACATATAAGCAATATTATATTTGTTTTTCTCTTTCTGACTTACTTCACTCTGTATGACAGTCTCTAGGTCTATCCATGTCTCTGCAAATGGCACTATTTCATTCCTTTTTATGGCTGAGTAATATTCCATTGTATATATGTACCACATCTTCTTTTTCCATTCGTCTGTTGATGGACATTTAGGTTGCTTCTATGTCCTGGCTATTGTAAATAGTGCTGCAATGAACAGTGGGGTGCATGTATCTTTTTGAATTATGGTTTTCTCTGGGTATATATGCCCAGGAGTGGGATTGCTGGGTCATATGGTAGTTCTATTTTTAGTTTTTTGAGGAACCTCCATACTGTTCTCCATAGTGGCTGTATCAATTTACATTCCCACCAACAGTGCAAGAGGGCTCCCTTTTCTCCACACCCTCTCCAGCACTTATTGTTTGTAGATTTTTTGATGATTGCCATTCTGACTGGTGTGAGGTAATATCTATCTCATTGTAGTTAATATAGGTAAAACATTTAGACAGGTGTCTAACACTTAGTAAGTACTATACAAATGTTTCCTATTATATGATCACTGTAGATCTAAACAAGTGTGGCTGGAAATCATGAATAATTTAGTTCCTTCAATTATGAAGTTATTTTAAATGTGAATATTACTTTGATGCCTTAGATATCTTACTAATAGGATAGTAACTAAAGAGGTTCAAAAACTGGTAGGGATGATATAAACAAAGATCAAAATAAACATGAAATAATATATTATCATCTGTCTCATTCCTTATATTGGTGTTTAAACATATTTTAGGTATTGAAGTAAAAATCTTAAGAAACAAGTTTTTCTACTCTTTGCAACTACGGTTGTTAACCATTTGCAGTAGAGAATAACACTCCTTGGCTCATATTTTCAGTTACAGAACCACTAAACCTTTGAACTGGAAAGACCTTTAAGGTGAAAGGCCAATCCTATCATGGCTTACATAAGTAAACAGGTGGATTTGTAATGGGCTTTTAGGGTCTTAATGAGCAACTCTGTGGAGGATGGGAATTGCAAGCAGTGAGAACAACTGGTTCAAAAGTACTAAAGCAGGGGTTCATGACTTATTCTAGGTGTTCAAGGTATGTAGTAGGAACCAGTATTAGGAAATAACACTGGAAAATGCTTTTTAATCATCCAACCTTTAAGGTTAGTAATTTCTGAAGTCGGTACAAGTAACCTGACCTGCAACTTTGAAGTGAGACAGATCTAGGTATGACTCTCCACTTGTTACATAAGCAAAGTTTTTGAGCCTCAGATTATGCAACAGGGTTATTATAGTGATTAAGTGATTGTACATAGAACTCATAGCTGAGATGCCTGGCTGATTGAAAGTATACTCAAATGTTTGTCTTTCTGACCCTTGTCATCATATGAATAAAAATCTGGGGAAAAAAATCACCTTTCCATCAGGGACTGAGTTCTTAATTTTTTAAGAAAAAAAATGAATTTCCCAAAAAAAATTTTGGAAGGAAATTAAAACCCCAAGGAAGAGCGAATTAGTTTTAATTTTTACTCTTCTCCTTGATTTATGGAAGACATTTCTCAAAAAGAGTAAAAACACCCCAGCACAGTGGCTTTCCTTGAATTCAGAGAGTAAATTCAGAACAGGCACTCTCAGGAAAATGTGGGAATTTTCCCGAAGGGACCTCACCACAAGCCAAGACCTGACGGGATAAAGAAGAGCCTGTGCCGAGCTGTGGACATGGTGCGGGTTGCTCCTCGAGGCTCAGGCCACATCAGGGCAGGAACGCAGTGACGCTCACCAGCAGGTAAGGGCTGCCCCAGAAAGAGACCCTGAACGGAGCTCCCAGAGGTGGAGGCAAACACTGGAGCCTCGGAGCCCCCCTTCCCTCCCCAGCTCCGGCCGCTCCACATCTCTTGCTCTCCCCTCCCTTCCCCCCGCACCTTCCCTGCCCTTCTTCCTTCCTCTTCTCTTTCACCAACTGAACTAACTATGACAGCATGGAAATCGGTTTTTTCATTATTGAATGTCTTTATATACACCTTTTTGTTCTCTCTTGAGTTTTAAATGTGTGTGATTTAAAAGTTTTATATTTCCAGTTCCCCAAAAAGGCTAGAATCAGACTTAAAAAAATAGCCCTAGGTTAGTTTTCACTTGTATGTGGTTCTAAGAGAGATAGTTTGTATGATTCAGTGCCCACTCCCACCACCAAGATTGAAAGTAGAGCAATAGTCAGAGCTGAAGCAAAGGGACCAATTTTCCCCTCTTGGTAGGAAGAGTAATACATGTAACATAAGAATAACTAATGGAGTGGAAGAACCATTGTGTTTTGTTGCTCTTTGTAGTATCCTGAAGAAGTCATGCCATTTTGAACAGTAATCAAGGGAAGTCTAGTGTAATTCACTATTAAGAGAAAATAGATCATGCTTTAAAAATGTTTCTTTATACCCTTTTTCATGTAAACTATACCTCCTAGAGCAAATGTCAGAATGAATAAGTGGGATAGAGCAGGGGTTTTTACACTAAATTCCTCAGAGCCCTGCAGGGCTGGGGTGCAGGGTGAGGAGCTGAGGGGGAAGGGAAGGAACATTATGTGGAAAGTTCTCCAGGCTCCTCCACCCCTTTCACCTACAGCAGCTCTGCTGTTACCTGTTTTATATATGGGAATCATTGAAGATTTCACCTAAAAAAAAACATAAAAATGATTCCACTGTTCTTAAAATTTGGAAAGTCATGGGAATAAAAAAATTCATGTGCCTGCATTGACCCTGGGAAGATGGAAAAGGGTATAAAGATGGTGAACTCTTCAGACTAACAGTTTCTTTTTAATTCTTCAAAAGACTCATTAAGTTATATCCTGCTCTTCTGTGACCTTGGAAAGTACTCCCTACTCCTCCTACCTCCTACTCCTTGTGGTGGGGAGGGAGTCACAAAGATCAGATTGATTGGGTTACTCTCCCTCTACAGTTTTATGTAAATTTGTCAAATAACTAAGATCTCTGTCCTGACAAGAGCCAGGTAAGTCTAAACACTTCTTACAGACAGAGCTGACAAAATTCAAAAGTAGTTTGGGTAAAAGAGACTCGTTAATTTCAAACGGGCGTTTGACTCCCAAAGGGAAGACATACATCATCAGTCGGAGCATTGTGATGTCACAGAGGAACTTCATTAGTCTGCCAATTAGAAAGGAGTCATGAGAGTTAAGTAAAATGAAATGTAAATAACTGCTTAATTAGGTGTGCATGAAAACTGGAGAGTCTCCAAAGTCATTAGATATGAGCATGCTTGGCTGGCAGCTTCTTAGACTGAGGGTTAGTGCTGTCATAACCTTCCATAACAGCTGGAAGGTGGCTGGGAGACTCCACATAGGTCCCCAGAAGACAGGTTGACCTGGATGAAGCATTCAAGACAATTAGGTGTAACTTCGTCCACATGGTTGGGGTCCTCTAGAGCAGTAGTTCCAGAACTTCTTGGGGCCACTCCAGTAGAACAAAATATTTAGGAATCACCTCTACTTCTGCTGAGGCAAGGGGTGGGAGCAGGCATAGAGAGAGAAAACTTTATCAGAAAGAGTGAGGAAACTGGACAGCTACATATACAACAATGAGATTAGGACATTCCCTCACACCACATACCAAAATAAACTCAGAGTGGATTAAAGACCTAAATGTAAGACCTGAAACCATAAAAGTAGAAGAGAACATAGGCAGAACACTCTTTGACATAAATCGCAGCAATATTTTTTGGATCTGTCTCCAAAGGCAAAAGAAATTAAAGCAAAAATAAACAAATGGAACTTAATTAAACTTTAAAGCTTTTGCACAGCAAAAGAAACCATCACCGAAACAAAAAGGCAACCTACAGAATGAGAGAAAACACTATGACCTGCAAGGTCATATATATAAACAGCTCATACAACCCAATCAAAAAATGGGCAGAAGACCTGAACAGATGTTTTTCCAAAGAAGACATACAGATGGCTAAGAAGCACATGAAAAGATGCTCAACATCGTTAATTACTAAAGAAATGCAAACCAAAACAATGAAATACCTCCTCACACCTGTCAGAGTGGCTATCATCCAAAAGTGTGCAAATAACAAATGTTGAAGAGGATGTGGAGAAAATGGACCCTTCCTATACTGTTGGTGGGAATGTAAATTGGTGCAGCCACTATGAAAAACAGTATGGAGGTTCCCCAAAAAACTAAAAATATAACTCCATATGACCCAGCAATCCCACTTCTAGGGATATATCCCCCAAAACCCCCACTAATACGAAAAGATACACGCACCCCAATGTTCATAACAGCACTATTTACAATAGCCAAGATATGGAAGCAACCCAAGTGTAATATGTATATATATAAAATGGAATGTTACTCAGCTGTAAGAAGGAATGAAATTCTGCCATTTGCAGCAATGTGGATGGACCTAGAGAATATTATGCTTATTGTAAAATGTCAGACTGAGAAAAATGAATACTGTATGATATCACTTATATGTGGAATCTACAAAATAATACGAGTGAATGTATATACAACACAGAAACAGGCTCACAGATGTATAAAACAAGCTACTGGTTACTGAAGGGGGAGGGGCAAATTAGGTGTATGGGATTAAGAGATACAAACTACTATGTATAAAATAGATAAGCAACAAAGATATATTGTATAGCAGAGGGAATTATAGCCATTATCTTGTAATAACTTTCAATAGAGTATCTGTAAAAATACTGGATCACTATGCTATACATCTAAAACTAATATTATAAATCAACTATATTTCAATTTCAAAAAAAGGAATGAGGGGGCTTCCCTGGTGGCGCAGTGATTGAGAGTCCGCCTGCCGATGCAGGGGACACGGGTTCGTGCCCCGGTCCGGGAAGATCCCACATGCCGCGGAGCGGCTAGGCCCGTAAGCCATGGCCGCTGAGCCTGCGCGTCCAGAGCCTGTGCTCCGCAACGGGAGAGGCCACAACAGTGAGAGGCCCGTGTACCGCAAAAAAAAAAAAAAGGAATGAGAAAAATGAAACATTTTAATATAGGGCATTGTAAGTATTTAGTTCATATTAGGACCATGAAGACAGAGTCCTGTCCCCATCAATATTATGAGAAGTTAGTCAGCAAAATACCCAGAGGCTAAGCAGACATCAAGTAGACTTTGAACCACACGTTGAAAATCTCCACTTGACAGGAATATTAGAATGCTCTTTGCTGTCTAGCACTCACATGTTTAAGCTGCTGCTAGTTCCCCCTACACTTTCACCCCTACCCTTGCCTACAAAAAACATCCAAATTCCTTAACATGCATCAAGGCCCTTCAAGATCCAACCCATTCTCCTTTCCCAGCCTTACCTCTCACCACAACTTAGCCTGTTCTGTCTTACAGGCCAGTCTGTACTGGCCCTTTGGTTTAGGCATGTCCTTTTTTCCAAAATCTCTGAATGGCAAAATCATATTCATCGTTCAGAATCCAGTTCAAATTTCACCTCCTTCTCTGATGAATTCATGACTCCTCCTTTGTATTACAGACACTGTTCAAGCATCTACTTTAGCATCTTACTTGGGGAAGGATGTGGGGAAAGCAGTTCTCCCCTGAGTCTCAGGTCAGACATATATGCACAGATCTAGAAAACCAATGGTGTGCATCCAGGAATCTCTGCACACAGGGCACTGAGGGGGTAGCTGACTGGGTAACAAGCCCCACGATGACAGGGGAAGGGAGATTTGGAGTACCATGTGGTATTGGTCTCTTGCATTTGTCCCCAGTCTAACCCCATGGACACACGTCCAGATGTTTATAGACTGATGATTAAGAGCATGAATTCTAAAGTTCTGTGTCTGGATTCAAATCTCAGTTCTGTCACTTACTAGTTGCCTTGAACGAGTTAGTTAACCTCTCCAGCCTCAGTGGAGATGATAATAACAGAGTTCCTACCTCATGTGTCTATCATAGGGATTATACAAGTAAGTGTATATAAAGATCCCCAGCAGTACCTGTCACACAATAAAGCATCATATAACAAGCATCAGCTATTATACTTAGGAAGAGAGATGGCAGTTAAGTAAAAAATGAAAATGCTGTAAGGCCTTGGGGCACATGTAGCACTAATTCAGAACCTCTGGGTTGAGAGAAAACAAAAAGAGGGTGTTCTTCCCAACTTCACCATGGACCAGAGGCAGGGTGGTGGCATCTAGAGGGACTAGAAGCAACTGTAGCCCCATCAGAAGGCTTGGGTGCTTGACTGAGGCAGCAGCACTCAGAGAGGTCCATCCTCTGCAGAGACGGCAGCAGGGCCAGGCATGAGCAATGGCTGTTGCCACATGGTCTCTGTTGTACCAAGAAGTGGTGTTGCAAGACATCCAAGGTGTCTAGAGGGTGCAGAGCAATGCAGTAGATGTGACAGAGGAGCCTGGTTGAAGTGAGGACATCCAGTGGACACGGTAACAGTGTCAGCAAAGGCAGTGATGACAGCATAAGAGGAGTCATATTCAGTGGACGCCTCGGGCTGATGTCTGTGGAACACATTCCCTGAGGTTGACCAGGAATATGGGGGCGGAGGGGTGCTTTGCCAGGGTGCAGGGACCCTCTAGGAGTCCAGTGTGATGAGTCAAATTGTCATTGGCATGACCACTTTTTTTCAGAAGGGGAATACTGAGACGACATGAAAAGTACAAGCTTTGGTTTCAGACAGGCTTTTGCTCCATTCAACTGAAGATATTTACTGAGCATCTATTTGTGCCTCAGGCTCCGCTCTCGTTGGTGGAAGTACCACAGTGAGCAAGGCCAAAAAATTCCTCCTCACACAGAGCCTACCTTATAGAGGGAATGTAGACAATAAACACGTAAGAAATCAAGTTAATGAGATCTTTCCTGTTTGAGAGCTGTGAAACAGATGATCTGGCGTACAGGTGGGGTAGAGGGAGCTCCTTAAATATGGCAGTCAAGTAAAACCTCTCGTTCAGAGTGAGGGCTGATGGCAGTTCAGGGGAGATATGGAGACAGAGAATGGGACCCTAAGGTTTGGAGACTTGGCATATTGGAGGAAGAAAAAGTAGCAGAGTAAGTCCCAAACGGGGGTCAGCGAATTCTGGTCTGTGGGCCAAATCCAGCCTGCTGCCTGTTTATATAAATAAAGTTTTATCGGAACATTTGTTCATCTATTATCTGCAGCTGCATTTGTGCTGTAATAGCAGAGTTGAGTAGTTACAACACAAACTGTATGGCCTGAAAAACCTATAATATTTACTATCTGGCCCTTTCCAGAAAAAGTGTGCTGATCGCCAGTCTACAGCCTAGCCAATGAGCTTGAGAGAGAGCAGTGGGAACTAAAGTTAAGGGGTGCTGAGGGGCAGCAAACTGTAGGACACCACAAACCATGGCAAAGAACTTGGGTTATATTCGACGTGTAATGGAAAGCCATTGTCCAAGCAAGGGAGACATGCGATCTGATTTATATTCTCCACTCTGGGAGCTGTGTGGAGATGGACCGTAGGGTTGACGTGGCAGCAAGGAAACCAACTAGACAGATGCAGTAGAGCCCAGGGAGAGAGGAAGGTGCCGTGGCTGAGGATGGCAGCGGTGCAGATGGGGACAAGTAGTCAAGATGTATTATCTCAGGTATAACAGGTTCAAGGATCCCAACTCAGCTGTATAACCTTAGGCAAGTTACTACTCAAATTCTTTAAGCCTCAGTTCCTTGTGAGTAAAACCCTCAGAGCACTATTGTGCGGATTAAATTACAAAATGCACCCGAGGTACCTGTCAAAAAATGTGTTCAATAAATGTTGGCTGTTATTGTTGCTGTTGTTGGTTGTTGTTGACAGGTGAGGCCCACAGAGAACTAGGTCACAGCACATACTGCACTGGGTCAGTGGTGCCCTTCTCTCTCTGACCAGATTGGAGCATTCCCTGGAGACAGGGAAGTATTTATTCATCTTTACATTCCCAAAACTGTGCCTGGCACATGGCAGATGTTTAATAAATTTGTATTGATTTAACTATTAAGGTTTTTTTGAAGAAAGGAAAGGTATTACTCATTCTGCTATTTTTCATCAGAAGTGTTTTGTTTTTAGGATTGATATGGAACATTTTTATGACACATCATTCTGAAGATACAGAGGTAGTTGTATCTAAGGAGAGCTAGTACCCTGCATCCTGTCTGTTGCAAAGGGAAACTGAGATGCTGCTCCCCAGGAAACCTCTAACCTGAAAAAATATGTCAGTGATCACAATTATATATTAAATCTAGACTAAAAAGTCACCACGCACAAGAAATTCAATCATGTCAGATGCTTCTACATATAAAAAAATCTTTGGATTGTTTGAAAGTGTTAAGTTGTTTTTAGACATTTATTTCTAACTAGTTGGACATTCTGATCCCTTGTCCAGCCATATTGAAGGGTACCCTATTTTTTATTATTACCTTGTTTCTTTTATTGATTCACTATTCTACCTATAATTGAGATTTCAGAATTTTTTGCAACTCTCTTATTCTTCGACACTACCACTTAACAAGAAAGACTGGAAACCTCCCCTTCATAAAGGAGTTCAATTTTCTCACCATAAAATGATCAATACTGTCTAAACAATTATTTCAAATGAAATTAAATATGACATGCAAATTTTCAAATGAAATATGACATCCATAAATAGGTACATATTTTGTGACATTTTAATTTTTTTAGAAGAGATTAAATACCATAATGGTTTCACAATACAAAATTATAAAACCCTAAATGGGCCAACTCAAACAAAATGTTACATTACCTGTTGTATTCACAGTAGCTACATGTGTCTTTAATATGCACTTGTTGCTATATCTAAAAAATTAACCAGAATTTCTTTAAAATTAAAATAAGACTAGATGACAAAATATCTCAGTGGTGGTCACCAAATCATAGCAGTACTCTGCAAACTTATCAATTTAGCTGACAAACTCTAAAAGTATGGGAAACTGAAAATAACAAAAATATTTAAAATAACAGGACATGAAAGAAGAGAATCCCTTGTAATGGTAAAGAAAAGGTAGAAACCCCTGAAACATCAGAGAGCAGCCATGAGGAGGGAGTTTTTTTTTTTTTTTTTTTTTGCAACATGAAGCCTGGCATCTCACAAATAACGTATGTTCCATATTATGTGGAGTTGCTATGGTAACAACCTTTATTTTCTGAAACAGTACACAGATGTGTACAACATACTAACTTGCTGGTTATAAATTACAGCTTTTCCCATAGTTCAGTAACTTAAGAATTCTACATTTTCAAAATCTCCGAAGTTCTGTTGTTATTAAATTTCTTTATGAGATAATTCTCCTTTTATGAGATAATTTTTTATGAGATAATTTTATGAGATAATTTTCCTTGTACTTTCAAAATGAGAGTGTTCCCAAACAGGCCAAGAGAACGGAGGCAAGAGAAAACGGGGCATATCAGAAAGTAGCAGCAGACTGAGTACAGTTTTCTACAAAGAGTCTGGATGAAACCCACTGAAAGGAGGAGAAAATTATTTGAATTAATTAGGCGTCAGGTACAACAGCAATGAGAAATAAGTCACTAGTAAAATGATGTTATAAATAAAGTTATGAACTGATTTCTTATTATAAGGTGCCATATTTGCAGTTTTAAAATAAATGAAGATTATTTCTTAGAAATGTAACAAGCATTAATATAATTTTACAAGCTACAATGGTGTGGGGAGTGAATTCACCTGGTTACTTGACTTCAAATGAAGTTTTCTGAATCTCGAAAAGGCCTGAGTCTGGGAGAAATTTTATATTGCTATATTTAACAAGGAATTAGCATCCCTTTGTCAGGTTACAAAACAAAAGACATACTTACTGACTGGAATTTTTTCTCTTTAAATTTTAACCTTAATCAACAAATATTTATCAAGTGCCTTCCACGTGCAAGGAGCTGACTGTCCATACTTAGGTGCGTATAGGTATGTATCTACACAGAAATCATAGAAAAACTGAGTTCTGTAGATGATTTTTTTTCTACTCTGAAAGCTTATGTAATGTTTTCTACATGCGGGATCTATTTTCTTTGAATAGACAGTTCAGTTTGCAGATTCTTAAACCTTATCAAAAAGAGTCATCTGTGCAGCATTTATCAGGCTAAAGTTTATTACCTGAGAAACACGTTTGAAAACAAGGTTATATGTTCAGCGTTTACAGTTAAAAATCCATATATCTAAAATAAGAAAAATATTTCTAATTATAAGAAAAGATGTAAGCACCCTTATATAAAAGGTAACAAAGCACCGTTAATTTAGAAAGTCCAGAAATTAGTCTGCTAAAGGATTTTCCTAACAAACATAAAACACTTGGAAATGCTATTTCAAGTCACGATAGCATTACGTTCAAATGCAAAATTGTCTTATAGCAGCAAAGACAGAATGAGAAACAACTGAACACCATGCAGATAAGAACAAATCATTTTGCACCATTAAGTGGTTGTTAAAATTTTTTCTAACGCTTTCCACACACACTCTTTTCTGTATCTTCCCAAGGTATATTAAAAACAGGAAGATGACTAATCCATTCCAATTCTTACGTTATCAGAGAGAGTTATCACCTAATGGGGCCTCAGAGGCTAGAACTCAGAACCAGTAGAAAAAGAGTACTTCACTGCTAGTTGCATTTTAAAAGTATTACTTAAATTACATTTAAGTCACCTGATAACTATGAACTTTCCTCTCTCTTATATTTATATTGCATATTTATTGAATTGCACAGTATGCTTTTACAATAAAGTGCTTTTTACGTTGCCGTCTTTGTTCATCCAAAATAAAATTGACAGTTATCCTTTTATAAGCTATTCCGAGAACATTTTCTCTTCTTTGAAGCTGATTGATGCACTACTTTAAATGTTCCTACAAATATCTTTTCAATTCAAGTTTTTGCATAATGTAATAAGAAGATAAAAGAATTCCATACTTCAACAAGAGACATTACAATGCAAGTAGAGACATTATCAAGAGCATTAACATGCTCCTAATAGCAATAAAACCTTTTAACTGTCTGATGTAGAACATGCTCCCACCAAACCACCACATATTATGGTAATTGGCTCCAATTTCTGACTCTTACATTGTAAAGTTACAAAGAGTTAGGTAGAACTAAAAAACAAATCTAGAATACTCATCTTGTTAGCGTTCCCATTATCAAATGTTTGCTTTCTACCTCGAAAGAGGACTGGTCTGGTCTGTTGCACGGCTCTTCCCTGCACTATCATATTTTTGCATCCTGTCTCATTTTATTCCTACTGACTGATATGAATATATATTTTTTCCCAAATAACCCTTTTCTAACTCCAAAACATCAACAGTAACACAAATAGCATTTTCCTCAGAATTTCAGTGTAACAAATGTGTTCTCCGTGCATGCCTGTGTCACATCTCATTCACTTTATGTGTTCTCTCGTCACAGGAGATACAATGAGGAAAATATTCCATGAAGACGCTTTGATTTTTCTTTACAACACACTACTAAATTACGTGAGTAGCCTGTCCATCCTGGCTGAAAATATAATTTCAAACTAAAGTTGAGCCCAGATTCTGTTATATTAAATAGCAAAGAAACAATAGTTCTTGGTTTTATTCCTCTTAGACGGGGAGCAGGGCAATAGGGAATTGACACAAGTTGGTCCTTAGTGATTAACCTGCAGTTTATGGTTGTGTTTCCAGGTGACGTGCCCATCATGCAGGAATCTTCTCGGAGGCTGTCGAGAGCAGCCTGTCTGCTTTGAGAAGTGCAGATCTATCAGGATCCAGAATCGGGCTCTGAAAAAGCTGTCATTTCATGTCTCTAAAACAGCCTCTGATTTAATGTACAAGATGTCAAGAAGTAAAGGACAATAAAATAAAAGCCAAAAAGGAGAACTATTTCAATTAAGAAGCATTTCTATAAAAATTCTTGGAAATCAAGTAAAATAAAAGCTGTCAGAATCAATCTGTGTTTAAAGGTTGATTTTTGTGGTGCTTAAATGCAACTTGCAAGGCAGGAAAAAAATACAGATTATTAACAGAACAATTGAACCTTAAAAATTCCTTTCTCACTAGATAGATATTTGGTTATTAAATGTTCCTAATGGATCTAGGAAAAGCACTTATATGGTGGATGCTGGGATTTGGAGAGAGAAGGCAAGAAACACATCCAAATACATTAAAAAAAAAAGTCACAAATGTAAGCTCCAGTCCTATAAGGAGTTTCATGCATTTCCAAGAATTTAATATTTTGATTGCCAATAATTGAAAGCTTATATAAGACTCTAGGAATTTACCTTTTATCGCCATGGTTTTCCAATGGTGTTTGAATGTCCTTTCCAGAGAAAGATAAATATTTCTTCAAGAACTGCCCTATCACCCCAGTAATCAAATATCTTAAAGGTGAATTGAGAAAAAAAATTGTTATGAAATTTGAGGCAACATTTAATCTCAGAGTATAATAATATTAAATAAAGATATAAGCATTGCCAAAAATAAATAAAATTCTTCCCAACATGACTTCTTATTATGGAAGACATAACTTTCATTTCCATTTGTTTAAAAAATATGCTGTTTAAGAAACATGCATCATAACTTCATCTTACTCCTATCCTTAGAATTTTTATGATGGTGTGCTTTTTATTCCACATTTTCTATTAAGAGGGATATTGGACAAGGAAAGAGGAGATTTATTCACTTGCTGTCCCCATCTGATTTGTATATTTCAGGGATATGCCCCTTTCAATGGTCTATTTCTGGTTCCTTTATATAAAAATGAAATTCACTTTCTCTGACGGGAATACTTTAAAGAAGAAAATTCACTCCTCATCATCAAATTGAGAAGTTTTCTTAAAGTAAGTCTTCCACACGCAATAAGAGAAACAGCCTAAGTACTGCCTCCAATCAAAAGAAGAAAAATTACAAAATCAGCTCACTCATGATTTCCTTAATATACTTAAAAGAGAGAAAATCCCACTGATGCCTCTAAACATAAAAATGAAGGAAAGGGCAACTTTATTGATTCCCTACAAACCAATGTACATGTAGCTTATTGATAACACTAAACCTTTAGTGATTTTCAACTGAAAGTCTGCCTCTGAATGAAGGTTTAAATCATCATATTAATATAGTAGGGGGGAAATTATCACGGGACACACTGGAAATTAATTAAAAACCCTGCACTCAGTTTGTTTGTGAGAGAAGATAAATATCACTCATGGGAAAAGATGCCTGACAACCGCCATAGTTTTCAGATCCAAAATTAGACCCTGACAGCTATGTCTTTGTATGACTCTCCTTGGGGTATGATATGCAGAGATTTAGAATATGAAGATTTCTGAGAGAAGTATTTATTACTGACACTTCCGAAACATTCCATGTGTGGCATCAGCAAAGCATGCTCCACCTCAGACAGAAATGTCAGGTTTTCTTCCAAGACTTTTTTTTTTTTCGTATTCCTCTTCCCCCATTCCCATCCCTCCCTCCCCATCCACTACCACCCCCCTTCTCCTCCAAAATATGGGTTTTTTTAGAAGTTCAACAGCAGCCCCTGGTGGAGCTCAGCAGTTGTTTCAGCCTGAGCACAGTTGTTAAAGAAACTCCATCCATTCTGTCAATAAAAAGAAAAGTATATCCATGTGTATATTACCACATCTGCATGCTGTTCCCACGGGTCAGAGATCAGAAAAGACCCTGAATGTACAAATGCTGTGTTTTATGATGGTAATTTAGGCCAATTTCAGTAGCTGGAGTTTTGAAAAATATATATATGTCACAAACAATAAACATCTGTCTCAAATGTCACATTCATTTTATGCAAGAAGACCAATAATTAACTGCTCGTGAATAATGCTTACCACAGAGTGCGTGCGTGAAACGAAGAGGCTCCGCACATGCAAGCCGGCGATCACCATTTTGTTTGGCTCCTGTTGTGACAGATTCAGCCTTGTCACTTAGCAAAATGAGCTATATAAAGTGACAATTGTATGCAAAGGAAGGAGTTCTCTTGGTAGGAGCTCATAAAGCCACTGTCTGGCCCCATTAAAATGCAAGCTGGACTTAACAAGAAAGCCCAGAAAATGCCCTTCAGAGAGACCACAATATTCCTTTTCCTGCTTAGTTGGCAGCCACAGATTATCACTTGCGGGTCAAGGGGAGCCAAGTGGCTCCTTGCATAGGCGGGGTAAGTCTTTGCTTCACAAAGGTACCTGATAGAGGGGCTCAAATCTGGCTCCCCCGGGCTTCCCTGGTGGCACAGTGGTTGAGAATCTGCCTGCTAATGCAGGGGACACGGGTTCGAGCCCTGGGCTGGGAGGATCCCACATGCCGCGGAGCAACTAGGCCCGTGAGCCACAACTACTGAGCCTGCGCGTCTGGAGCCTGTGCTCCGCAACAAGAGAGGCCGCGATAGTGAGAGACCCGCGCACTGCGATGAAGAGTGGCCCCCGCTTGCCACAACTAAAGAAAGCCCTCGCACAGAAACGAAGACCCAACACAGCAAAAATAAATTAATTAATTAATAAACTCCTACCCCAACATCTAAAAAAAAAAAAAAAAAAAAAATCCGGCTCCCCTTCCTGTGGGGCCCTCTGCCTAGAACACTGTCACCTTTTCTTAGCGCAAAGGCATGGCTCTGTTGCTAAAGCCCTGTGCCTTTGGGGCTGCATCACTGCAGAGAGGTTGCTTTTTCCTAATTCACACAAAGATGCCGTAACAGCTCCAGGTGGCCCTGGTGCTAGGCAAGCAGAGGGAGAACGATATCCTGAAGAAGTTTGCATTCCTGGCTGAGATTCTCAAGTGTGCCAGGGCTGGGGGACCTGGTGAGCATTCACCCTCCATGAGGCTCATGTTAGGACAAAGGAACAATTGGAAATTAACTCAAAAAACCCAAAAGTTTACTTGAGTAAATTTAGTCAACATCTGTCACTTGTGTATTTTGACTTTTCTTAAATGATGCAGTTTATTAAAAGGAAAAGCAAATAGTATTATTAAAGCTTAAAATAGCTCTATGATAAATACTGGAATAGATAAATATGAATTTATATGAAAAAGTGGTTTTTAAATATTGAAAGTATTGGGCTTCCCTGGTGGCGCAGTGGTTGAGAGTCCGCCTGCTGATGCAGGGGATGCGGGTTCGTGCCCCGGTTTGGGAAGATCCCACATGCCGCGGAGTGGCTAGGCCCGTGAGCCATGGCCGCTGAGCCTGCGCGTCCGGAGCCTGTGCTCCTCAATGGGAGAGGCCACAACAGTGAGACGTCCGCATACTGCAAAAAAATATATATATATATATTGAAAGTATTGTACTTCACAGTAGCCTGTCACTTGTCCCTGAGGTCACTTGGATCTCTGGGCTGATCTCAGGTGAAACTGAATGAGTGAGCTAATGTGTTAAGACCGTAGATCATCCCATGTAGGTCACTTAATGACTACCTAATGGACTCCAAGCACTGTATTTGACACTGGGGAATAAGAGGTATAAGAAGAAATAATACTTGGTCTCCAATGAGTTACAATCTAGTGAAGGAGATAGATCTACCTAGATAATTTTAACATATTGTGGTAGCAGCATGCAGAGTCCTAAAAGACACAGTGGGGCACTTAGCTGGCTTTCCATAGGAGTGGCCCTTGCATGAAATCTTACAGAAATATCAGAAATTAGCTACAGAAAAGAGGGTTAGAGGGCAATGTTGGAGGAGAAGCACTGACCCAAGGGTGAAAGTGTAAAACTCTGAGGTGTATTCAAAGAACTACGGGCAGCTTGATATTTCCAGAGCATAAAGTACAAGGTGGTGAATGACAGAGTAGAGGCTGGAGAGGAGGGTGGTTAAGGACAGCCATGGAGAGCCTTGTCTGCCCTCCTAAGGAGATTGGAATAGTCCTATAGGCCATGGGGAACAATGAAAAGACTTATTTAAGGACTGACATAGCTGGGGGAAGAATGAGACTGGCCAGGGATTTGTTGTGATTGTCCAAGAGAAAGAGGATAAAGACCTGAATCCTGGTGGTGGAAATGGGGTTGAAGAGGAAAGGGTCAGAAATAGTCAGAGGCACCAACAGAGAGCAATTAGTGACATTGGATATGGGCAGTCAGGGGGAGGCTTGCATCACTCCCAGGGCTCAGGTGTAGGAGACAACGTAGACTGAGGCCACCAAGTGAGTTACAGACACCGGGGCCAGGATAAGTTTGAGGGTCGAAGACGACACGCTAAAGAAGTACTTCTCAAAATATGTCCTCAAATACCCTCCACTGGCCTCCAGATGCTATTTGTAACACTGATTATTAACACCGCCCACAAATGTCCCAGCTGGAGAGGACAGGTCGTTAAGCCCAATCGCTTTCAAACTGTGTGTGGTGGGGGTCTTGGTGGGATGGGGGGCAGAGCAGGCAGGGCTCCAGGCTACCTTCCCTGATTCAACCCAAGAGGGTCTGCTTTTACCTACTGTGTATATTAGAATTCTTCAGAAGACGTAATTTGAAAAAAAAACCACAGGTTGAAAACCACAGACAACCTCTTCCTTTTACAGAGAGGAAAATGAAACCCACGGAGGTGAAATAACTTGTCTACAGACACACGTCTGTAGCAGAGGCTGAGCTAATCTATGACACTTAGTTCAAGTCCACATGTTCTCTACACTGTGGTTTCCTACACAAGTATTTGTCTACTTTTTGCTGTGCTTTACAGAGTTAGCATCACAAACCTGATCCCCAGCACACAGTTATCAGTTTCTTCAGTTTTATACTGTCAGTAAATATTTATTGACCATCTTCCACATGCCAAGACTTCTTTTACTGAGATCACCTGTGCATTTTTATTGGATCCCCAGTTATAGCTTTTGATTCTTTAGTAGAGTTCTAATGGTGTCCCCAATTGGTATTCGACTGTGACTGGATGTCTTATGACCCAAGAAGTAGATAGGTATACTAGGGTTTATTTTAGTCCCAAGTAAACAGTATTATCAGAGGCATGAGTTTCCTAATTTACTGGAGGTTATAGCTAATTTACATTTTTAATCTAATTTTTAAAAATCCACTTTTTAAAATCCACGAAGCTCCTAAAGTACAGTAAGGTGCTAGTCATAATTTTTAAAGAATTAGTTTTCAGATGTACACTAATTTTTCCATACACATTCCAGTGCTCACTGGAAATAATTACGCAAAAAACTCACTGATATATGAAATAATTACAGGATAGATTGCTTTCAAAAAGTGAGAATTCAAGCCAATAAACTCAATAACCCCTCCTCCCTGTCATACTAACTTGGGACCAATAGGGTAATTCATAAAATAAGGAAAAGCAAATCTTTGTTTAACCTAGAGGAATAAATAAATAGAGGCAAATGTTAGCTGAGGGGTTACGGCAGCCTACTGTTCCCTTTCTCAAAGATCATCCCATCTCAAAAAATTTGTCCCAGGCCTCCTAGAAGAGAGCAGTGGGCAGCCCCTTTGTCAAGTGTGTGAGTCCAGGTGGGGAACAGGAACCAGCTGGGGAACGCCCTCCAGCTCAAGGGCTGCCAGAGATGAGATGCACACAGGCCTTTCCAGAAACATTATGTAAGATCCTGGAGGCAGAAAGGAAACCATTGCTCTGTCTTTCCTGTTGGGGAATCTATTCTTCACGTTATTAAACTCCTTAAAATAAGAGAACAGGGAATCAGTCTTCCTTCAACTGCCCCTTTATACTTCACCACCTAACCCAAATCGATCTCTCATTTGCAGATAATTTTAAAATCAGAAACTCTGTATACACCAACATACACAAAACCCAGTTAGTGAAGGTGGGTTGCAAGCAACAGAAAAGGGTAAAGAAAGGAGAAAATCCAAGACTATAGCTCAAAAAGATTTCAAGGCTCACCTGTTACAACCCCATTTCTTTCCAGGTGAAAAATCCAAGTCAAGAGACTTGTCTAAGATTATGCCACGTGACTGTTCCCATATAGTGGTATTACTGGGTATAGGACAAACAAAAAAGTTTTAAGGATCAAACAAAAGCCTAATTGGCTCTACAGGCACCTATTATACCAGCCTCCTTCATGTTGTAAAGTACGCTAGTGGGTGTACACACTGAATCCAGACAGAGCAAACATTTGGTTATAGCTTATCCCCTTTGACCTCCCACTTCTCATTTGCACAAGTAAATCCAGAGTTAATGGTCTTCTGAGATAATCGTATTTATGGTATTTTGGTCTAGTGTCCTAAAACGTCTCCCTTCATAGCAATTGCTTTCATTCACTCAACAAAAGTTATTGGAAGCTCACTGTGCACCAGCCCTAGATAGTACTAAGAAAGAGCATTCTTTTGCTCTCTTGCTTATCTGCTCACCACTTTGTCACTGTGCAGTCATGATGCAGGAACCATATTTCTTTCCCAAATCCAATAAATTCGTCTATCAGCTTTTTCATACAAAGAGATTTAAAATAGTTTAAATATCCCTTTAAGTCCATTCTCTCTGGTAAATTAACAATACTGGTTTAGTACCCCTCTATGTTCCTCTATGTTTGGGTGTTCTAGCTTCTTTCTTTCTGTGAATTACTCTGACTGCCCTCTGGACTGGCCCTGTCTGAATGGCATGACATTGAGTTCCAAATTAATGGGATTCCACATAGCACATGAAGGCTCACTGGGAACATTTAACAAAATGAAGTGTCTTGATGAGCTCTTCAGATTCCTCAGAGTCCAATGACTGAAGATGTTCTGGAATGGAGAAATGAATGTGGCTTAGAAACACAAGGTAGATGTTAATATGACTATGAAAATTAGCATAGGCCCACATACCTAGGACTGAAAGAGATTAAGCTGGGCCTAAAACATAGTTGGTCACTTTATGAGAAAGCAAACTATTGAATAAAAAATGGAAAATGTGAACAAGCTTTAATAGGTAATACTTCCAGTGGTTAAGATATGGCTCATCTAAATAGTCAATAAGTATTAGCTGTTATTACTATTTCTCTTCTGAACATTTCAACTTACAGCTTATTAGTGTGATTAAAAATATTATACAATGCCTCTAATAAGTCTGTAAAAATTTGCTTTAATTACCATGTTAGATATAATTTTACTTTTAGAAATAATAATGCATTTATGTTAAAAAAGTTGTTTTAAATCTATTTTTGCCTCCCCTGCTTCTCAGACCTTATATTAAATTTAGTTAGGATAGGGTCAAAAACCAAAGCAAACATCCTGTTAGCTAGTTGCATTCTACTGACACTAGGAAAGTTCTACTGTTATGAGAAGTCAACTACAAGTCGATCAGCCTAAAGATTGTGTGAAACAATCCATCTTTTTCAAAATCATCAGAATGCTCTGGAATACCTGAGAAGTATTTCTCTAAGAAATATAAATCAGTAGATTTAATCACACATTCAATGAACATTAATTTTGCACAAAATATCATGCATGTTGCTCTGAGAGAAGTTAGGAAGTACCATGAGGGTCCCTGTCTTCATGGAGCTTGCTGTCATAAAGAGTTCACTTCTTCAGAAGGTTTTGATTACACACTTCTTCCAGGCTATTCTGAACAAAGATGAGGAGAGCCGATTTTTTTTTTTCTAAACTGTAAGAAACCTTTGGTTGAATCACTGTCGTATACCGTAGCTTAAAGAATATATTTTCCTTCGTGCATTTTGATATCTGAGAATAATGAATTCAAAAATTATTGGGAGAAGTAGGTCTGTAATTGACCACCTAGGGAAACTATGCAAAATCCCTTCAAAATTCCCACCCGGAGTAGAAGAGAAGTGGATTCAGATATAGCACTCTGAAACCTTCCCAAGCTTTCTCCACTGGAATTCTAATTAGTAAGGCTCCTTTAAGCAATTTTAAAGTTGCTTAATTTAAATATAGGAAGTGTTTCCTTGGGCTCTATAATAACTTTGGCAGAGCTGATCCTATTTCCTGAGATTAAACAGAAGAAAATTCTTTCCTCAGGAAATTGAACCACACACAATAAGATCATTCATTAGAATGTTCATATAAATTCAAAATATGCCACAGGAAGAGTGTCTTCTTCATAAAAAGTAACACCCTAGAAATGCTAAGGAGAGCCATGACTGGTTTTTAGTCTTGAGTTTTGGCCTTTGTGTGTTACAGGTTCTCCAGGAAGAATTACTGAGGTGATAACTCATTTTGACAATGAAACCAAGAGCAGGATAACTTAAAAAAATGAAATCCTTTTTCCTAAATAAAAAATATCTTTCAGTATTATTTGCTCTGTCAAAGTTTTGATTCTATTCATGAAATAAAGCTGTACCTTCTGTAACCTAATTTACTCCACTTTGTACCACTTAAGACTTAGCAAAAGGAAAATCTCAGAAACTTTGTACCAAAACCTGCTACTCAAAAGTCCGACTGGTAAGGGGACTGGGGAGTCTATGCTTCTAAAACTTTTTTATTGTCCAAGAGCACAAAGAGGAACACTCTTCAGTTTCTTGCCACGCTTCTGTAAATTTACGTCACCTCACTAAATTTGAGAGCTAACTAGTGTTCTGACAGTGTTGTTGAGACTTGCATGTCAGACTTAGAAATGTCATTGTGGAGGCTTACTTGGATGGTGAGATTTGAGAAGCCTATTTCCCTGCTAAACACATGTATTATAGCGTGATGGATAACAGAGATTCAAAGGATTGCAGTGAGAGATAAAGGAGTTCACCTGTAACATCTATCGCATTGACAGCCGACTTTATTGAAGTTTCACCATATTAACTGCCTCTCTGGACTGGCTTAGCTGGCTAGGTGATTATCAATTTATCGCCAGTCAAAACACAGATTGCAAAAAAAAAAAAAAACACAGATTGCTTCAGGTACAGTGTCTGTGGCATAATCATGTACCTTGAATCCGATCAAACTGGAATGATCCTACTAGGACGATTCTTGTAAGAGCAAGGCCGAAACATCAGTTAGGAACTTCTCTGATGAAATTGTGTCTAATTTGTGGTTTGATAGAACATTTTTCCTAGATCCTAGATCAAGAATGCACCACTCCAAAAGGAAATGAAGTCAAAGCCTGAGAGGTAGAATGGGGAGAATATTAGAGGCTATTCACTCCCTCTTCCTGAGCTTTGCTGACTCTAACCACCCCTGAAGTCCACTCCAGAGACAGCAAGTAAAAAACTGACCAGTTTTTGAAATAGACTTGCACCTTGAAACTTCACCTAGCACTGTGGGAACTGACTGAATTACATGTAGGAAATGATCTAAGCTAACCATAGACCAACACTGAGATGCTTACATTACCTCTTTGACTCTGTTTTCAATATAGCAAGAGCTTTTAATTCTACCCTATTTTCTGATGCTGTCCTCTAACAAGGTCTAATCTTTCTCCACATATTGAGTTCTACCAGTAGCCACTCCAATTAATATTTGTTAAATGCAGTAACAGAAGGAGATGATTTTGGCCTTAGGCAAAAATTAATACCTACACTAGCAAACACTTAACAGACACTTTCTATGTGTTGGGTACTAGTTTAAGTACTTTTTATATATTAACTCATTTAATCTTCTTAACTATGCTGTGAGGAAAGTACTATTATTTTCCTTGTGCTATCAATGAGAAAATTGATGAACAGAAATATTATAAAACTTGCCCAAGATTATCCAGCCTGCAAGTTGAACCCAGGCAGATACGATAGAACCTTAAAAATTCTGAAACCCAGACTTTTCAGTCATATACTGATTGGATTGAGTTGTTCTGTTCCTATTCTAGCTGCCTACCATTTTACAAAATGTATTTTCCTCTAGAGAAAAATGGCGTTATCCAGAGCCTCTACAATTTTTCATGCAAAATGTCTGGCATTCAATAAAAAAATTACCAGATATACCAAGAAATCAGATCAAAAAAAAAAAAGAAAGAAAGTAAAAATAGGCCATAGATGATCCAGAAACATGGATTAATATGTTTTTAAAAAATAGATGAAAAGGGTTTCCCTGGTGGCGCAGTGGTTGACAGTCCGCCTGCCGATGCAGGGGACACGGGTTCGTGCCCCAGTCCAGGAGGATCCCACATGCTGTGGAACGGCTGGGCCTGTGAGCCATGGCTGCTGAGCCTGCGCATCTGGAGCCTGTGCTCCACAATGGGAGAGGCCACAGCAGTGAGAGGACCGCATACCGCAAAAAAAAAAAAGATGAAAAGATACTCTTACCAAAGAAATAGAATCCATAAGAAGAGAATCAAGTGGAAATTCTAAAACTGAAAAATACAGTAATTAAAACTAAGTACTCAACAGATGAGCTTACTAGCAGATTAAACACAAATAAGAACAGGATTAGTACTGTAAGATACTAAATACTAGTATTCTCTGTTGGCAGAGAATATTCAGACCAAAGGACCAAAAAAAAAAAAAAAAAAGGAAATATAGAAAAAAGTGAAAGAGACATACGGGAGATGGCAAAGTTCTAAGTGTAACTGGAGCTCCAGAAGTACAGAAATAGATTAGAGGAGAAATGGAGGCAAAAGCATTGTTCGAATAGGTAATGTCTGAGAAATTTCCAAAACAGATGAACAATATAAAATCCCAAGAAGGATACAGACATTACCAGTCTCATCATAGTAAAACTGCCAAATGACAAAGACAAAGAATAAGCCATAAGAACAGCCAGACAAAAAAGCATAGTACCTTCAAAGAAACTACAACAATGATAACTAAGTTCTCAACAGAAACAATAGAAGCCAGAAGAAAACAGAATGATATCTTGAAGTGCTGGAAGAAATTATTAACGACTTAGAAGTCTATACACAATGAAAATATCCTTCAAACATAAAGGCATCAAAAAAAGTTTGTTGTCAGCAGATCCCTATTAAAAGAAATGCTGAAGGAGTTTAGACAAGAGGAAAATGATCCCAGATGGAAAGACAGAAATGCAGGAAAGAATGAAAAGCAACAGGAGTTAAATATATAAATGACAATAATAACATGTGGTGAAGATTACATACATATAAAATTAAAATAAATATATGACAGCAGTAAATCAAACAGCAGAAAGGGATAAATGGATTTAATGTGTTCTTAAATCCTAGCATTGTCTGGGAAGTGGTAAAACTATAATTTACACTAGACTTTATTAGGTTAAGAGTGTTGTTATATCCAGTAAATATAATTCCAAATATATCAGTAATTATATTAAATGTACATGGACTAAATACTTCAAATGAAAGACAAAGTTTGTCCAACTAGATGAAAAAATAAAAATTTAATTATATGTTGCCTAAATAAGGACATCTTAAATATAAGGATACAGAAAGGTTGACAGTAAAAGAATGGAGATATATCACGTAAATACCATGATTAAACATAAAAAAGGACATTTAAAACTGATGCTTAAAAGTTAATCTACTAGATATGGAGATGAAAACTGGTAAAACTAAACAATAATTTAGGGATGCTTATATTAATGAAAAAGTCTTTAAAAGCAAGGGTGAGTAACAAAAAATTCAGGATAGAAGTATGAGAGTGGACTAGGTAGCAACACAAATGAGGAGATTAAGGAGCTTCTGTATCTTTAAGTTGTACAGTGCTTGTTTTTCTATTTTTTTTTTTATTATTGTTGAAGCTGAGTAATAGTATGGGCTTTATTATACTATTTTCTATAGTTTTGTAGATGTTTGAAATTAAAAATAATTCAATTACAAAATAAATGACACAAGGAAAGATATATTGTTAAAACATGGTAACATGGACAAAAACAAAGCTTTAAAATACATAAAGCAAAATGGATAAAAATGCAAGGAGAAATTGACAAATTCATAATCAGGAGAACATTTTACAATTTATCAGCAATCGAAGGTCAAGTAGGACAGAAATAGTAAAGATACTGATGATCTAATTATACAATTAGCAAGCTAAACACTTATTCACACTCACACACATTCACATGTATTTGCACCTGACAGGCTACATATTCTTTTCAAACACTTGAACATCCCCCAAATTGGCCACATATTAGGTTACTCTATATGCTCAATTATTGTTTTTTGTTGACTCTTTTACAATTAGAACACATTTACGTGATACCTGTATTCAATACAATAAAAAATATGTTTAAAAAAATGAAAAGAAGCATTTATACTTTACTCAGTTGTGACAGGCCTTTTAAACATATTATCTTGTTTCATCTCACACAAAACAATGAGGCTGGTATGAAAGCAGGAGGGAGGTTCAGCCACTGGCCTCAGGACACTGAGATGATGAGTGGCGGTCAGGACTTGCATTCAGTCCCACTGGATGCTAGAGCCTGGTCACGTGCCTTACTGCACTGCCTCACACAATGCCAATTCATATTTTCAGCATGGCACGGAATAACTCCGGGTTATTGGAGATGATCCAGCCAATATGAATGACCGGTTCTTGCTGAATGACCACCTCCCTCTCATCATGGGTATTACACTTGTAATAGATGATGTTCTTAATCACTCTTGGAGACAAAGGATTAGCGATAACCTCTTCTTCATGTCCAAAGGCACCCAGAGTTACCTGTTGGCCCTGCACTAAAGCATTAGTAATGGATGGGGCCAGGCTGTCCACTAGTTTACTTAAAAGGCTTGTTGTATGGCACACCACCAGCCAACATTTTTTGCTGCCAGCTCTTCTATAGACTCTCTCAATGTGATCAGAAACAGTACCTTCCTTTGTGAGAAAGTTGGGTCCTTCTCTTTTGAGCAGTATACCCAGCAGGATGGCTTGGCTAGCCAGACAACTACAGTCATTCAGTTTTTGAAGAATTTCATGGGTGGGTTTGTTTTTCCATTCAGTAATGGTAACATCTGGCTGCTGTTCTTGTTCAGGAGCATTGGAGGTGCTGCTTTGTCGTTTGACTTTTGAATGTTTGGGAACTTCTAGTTCCTCAAAACTCTTAAATTCTGGAAGCTCTTCTGTGTCACTGATTCATAAGAAGTTGTTCTACCATAGCTCCAGATATTAGTGTCTGTAGACGATCAACGTGAACTTTGACTCCTCCAACCGCTCCTTTCTTAAAAGTTGCCAGCACATCTAATACGGGATTGAATCGGCTACCTCTTATACTGTCTTCCTGGATGAGAACAAGGAAAAGTGGATGTCCATGCATTTTCCAGTATTGCTTAATAAACTGTAGTGCCTTTATGTCATCTATCAGCAGTAAAACATCTTGAGACATTTAGAAATCACTTAGGTCAAAGATGATAGGGTAACAAACCACAGTCTTTCCTAGAATGCAATAAATCTTTGATGTATGGAGGTAGCCAATGGGCCTATCTGGCCTTCCGCAGAGTCCTAATTTTTCATTGTCCCCCAGATGGAAATAAGCTTTCACAAGCTCCTGTTGGGCCCAGATCTGAATGGGTTCTACCTGTTGAGGAGTTTGAGTCTGAATAACCATATGTGTTGAGGGAAATCTTGAAGGCATTGGCTTTCTGCTATAAGCGCTACATAAACAACCAAATCATTTTCCAGTGGGCCCTGATTGGAAAACCTCATGCTCACATTACATTGATTCTGTAGTGGGACATAACGCTGAACAGGATCCATGTCTTTAGGACTAATTAATTCATCAGCTAGGAGTTTCATGATGACATAAAGGGCTTGTCCCCAAAGTAATAGTTTTCCATCATGGCCACAGTTACTAGGAAATCGCTTCTGACTACCAGGGTTTCTTTTTTCATATTCTACAAAATCAGCTGGAACATAGTAGTACTTTGGTATGACAGGATAACCTTCTGTGGTCTGATGAAGTACTGGAGTCAGAAGATCCTGATATTCTTTTACTTGCTTGGGATTGCCTCTAAAAACACCATCAATCATCATGTAAAGGAAAAATATGGGAAATTCACATTCAATGCCATCAAAGAGCTTAATTTCAGCTGGTCTGCAGTAGTGTCTATTAGGATCTTCCAATGATGTTCTATACCCATCTCTCAAGAAACGCTTAAATTCATATTTTCCTTTTAACTTTCTAACCACTTTATCGAGTGTCTGGCTAAACAGAACCTCATCATCCAAGGCAAATGTAGGATAACTGATGCAGGGAAGCAGGGCAATATCTGTGTTATGAGATCTTGATTCCCTGGGTAACAGTGGGCACAAAGTTTGCCAGTTGAGATTGTGGGCATCGAGATCCACAAATATAACCAACCAAGAACAGCCCTGGTTGCCAAAGAGGTTGAATCCATTAATTTCTTCTACAGCTGTTTTTGCTAAGCCAACAGAGCTCGAATGCAGCTCTGTGCTGCCATTATTATACTTGCTTCCTCTTTCCCAGACACCAAAGTCAGGCACACAGTAAACTCTTTCCACACAAAATACAAGGTTCTGAATAAAAGAGACCTCATCAGTGTTACAGATAATCTGGAGTCCTGAGGAAATCATTTCCACAAGGTAAAGGAGATAGAGTGATGCTGCATTTATCTGAAGATGAACATAATCCTCATAGGAGAGAATCTCATCCCTGTATGTACACTGAAAACAGAGTGAAGACGTTGTCAGGCATGGATCCTGCTTAAACTGCTGGACCTCATCAGCCTGACGCATATAGCAGTAGACAATTCCTCTCATATATTTTATAGCCGAGTGCTCCAGCTCATGGGTCCTTCCCTTGTCATCATCAATGCGAGTGTATACAAGAGCCAAAGCCCAGGGCACAGCAGTGCAGTATACACTGTCATGGATCTTGGCCTCCTGATCATCACCACATGTTTTTGTGGGAAAGAGACCTGTGGTTGGACTTCGATGTAGCAGCAGTGTTGACTTGACAATTCTGTACTAGTGACCCAATTTATCCTACAGTTTCATTATCAGGTCTTGGAAGATTAATGCTTTTAAGAGGTTCATAAACTGAGCCAGACATTAAGAAAGCTGGTGGAGAAGAGACAACTGCATCAGGTGAGCTGGCCATTTCAAATTGTTGACTCTAATCATAAGCTTCACAGGCTAAACTATAGCAATTGGTCTGGGCTCTTCATTCCAAGCCCTTCCAGCTCACTTCAGCCATGCACCCTGCCATTGCACTTGGACCAATGCCTTGGCCTCCGCAGGGCCGCCTGTCAGCGCCTCCTGGCCAGCTGCTATTATTCTTTAAACTGAACACATATGTGATACATTATCTCTCATTGGCATGTATGCTTTATGTTATAATAAAATCACTTTGTAAATAGTAAAAAAAATAAGCCTCTTAGATTGACTCATCAACCAGAGGGCAGAGAGCAGAAGCAAGAAGAACTACAATCATGCAGCCTGTGGAACAAAAACCACATTCACAGAAAGACAGACAAGATGAAAAGGCAGATGGCTATGTACCAGATGAAGGAACAAGATAAAACCCAAGAAAAACAACTAAATGAAGTGGACATAGGCAAACTTCCAGAAAAAGAATTCAGAATAATGATAGTGAAGATGATCCAGGACCTTGGGAAAAAAAAGGAGACAAAGATCAAGAAGATGCAAGAAACATTTAACAAAGACCTAGAAGAATTAAAGAACAAACAAACAGAGATGAACGATAAAATAATTGAAATGTAAACTACACTAGAAGGAATAAACAGCAGAATAACTGAGGCAGGAGAACGGATAAGTGACCTGGAAGAAAGAATGGTAGAATTCACTGCTGCAGAACAGAATAAAGAAAAAAGAATGAAAAGAAATGAAGAGAGCCTAGGAGACCTCTGGGACAACATTAAACGCAACAACATTCGCATTATAGGGGTCCAGAAGGAGAAGAGAGAGAGAAAGGACCCGAGAAATTATTTGAAGAGATTATAGTCGAAAACTTCCTTAACATGGGAAAGGAAATAGCCACCCAAGTCCAGGAAGCGCAGCAAGTCCCATAAAGGATAAACCCAAGGAGAAACATGCCAAGACACATACTAATCAAATTGGCAAAAATTAAGACAAAGAAAAATTATTGAAAGCAGAAAGGGAAAAACAACAAATAACATACAAGGGAACTCCCATAAGGTTAACAGCTGATTTCTCAGCAGAAACTCTACAAGCCAGAAGGGAGTGGCATAACATACTTAAAGTGATGAAAGGGAAGAACCTACAACCAAGATTACTCTACCCAGCAAGGATCCCATTCAGATTCTATGGAGAAATCAAAAGCTTTACAGACAAGCAAAAGCTAAGAGAATTCAGCACCACCAAACCAGCTCTACAACAAATGCTAAAAGAACTTTTCTAAGTGGGAAACACAAGAGAAGAAAAGGACTTACAAAAACAAACCCAAAACAATTAAGAAAATGGTCATAGGAACATACATGTTGATAATTACTTTAAACGTGAATGGATTAAACGTTCCAACCAAAAGACACAGGCTTGTTGAATGGATACAAAAACAAGACCCATATATATGTTGTCTACAAAAGACCAACTTCAGACCTAGGGACACATACAGACTGAAAGTGAGGGGTTGGAAAAAGATATTCCATGCAAATGGAAATCAAAAGAAAGCTGGAGTAGCAATACTCATATCACATAAAATAGACTTTAAAATAAAGAATGTTACAAGAGACAAGGAAGGACACTACATAATGACCAAGGGATCAATCCAAGAAGAAGATATAACAATTATAAATATATATGCACCCAACATAGGAGCACCTCAATACATAAGGCAACTGCTAACAGCTATAAAAGAGGAAATTGACAGTAACACAATAATAGTGGGGGACTTTAACACCTCACTTACAGCAATGGACAGATCATCCAAAATGAAAATAAATAAGGAAACAGAAGCTTTAAATGACACAAAAGACCAGAGATTTAATTGATATTTATAGGACATTCCATCCAAAAACAGCAGATTACACATTCCTCTCAAGTGCACATGGAACATTCTCCAGGATAGATCATATCTTGGGTCACAAATCAAGCCTCAGTAAATTTAAGAAAATTGAAATCATATCAAGCACCTTTTCTGACCATGACACTATGAGATTAGAAATGAATTACAGGGAAAAAAACACAAACACATGGAGGCTAAACAATATGCTACTAAATAACCAAGAGATCACTAAAGAAATCAAAGAGGAAATCAAAAAATAAGTAGAGACAAATGACAATGAAAACATGACGATCCAAAACCTATGGGATGCAGCAAAAGCAGTTCTAAGAGGGAAGCTTATAGCTATACAAGCCTACCTCAAGAAATAAGAAAAATCTCAAAAACAATCTCACCTTACACTTAAAGGAACTAGAGAAAGAAGAACAAACAAAACCCAAAGTTAGCAGAAGGAAAGAAATCATAAAGATCAGAGTAGAAATAAATGAAATAGGAACAAAGAAAACAATAGCAAAGATCAATAAAACTAAAAGCTGGTTCTTTGAGAAGATAAACAAAATTGATAAACCATTAGCCAGACTCATCAAGAAAAAGAGGGAGAGGACTCAAATCAATAAAATTAGAAATGAAAAAGGAGAAGTTACAACACACACCGCAGAAATACAAAGCATCCTAAGAGACTACTACAAGCAACTCTATGCCAACAAAAATGACAACCGGGAAGAAATGGACAAATTCTTAGAAAGGTATAAGCTTCCAAGACTGAACCAGGAAGAAATAGAAAATATGAACAGACCAATCACAAGTAATGAAATTGAAACCTGTGGTTAAAAATCTTCCAACAAACAAAAGTCTAGGACCAGATGGTTTCACAGGTGAATTCTATCAAACATTTAGAGAAGAGCTAATACCCATCCTTCTCAAACTCCTCCAAAAAATTGCAGAGGAAGGAACACTCCCAAACTCATTCTATGAGGCCACCATCACTCTGATACCAAAACCAGACAAAGATACTACAAAAAAAGAAAATTACAGACCAATATCACTGATGAATATAAATGCAAAAAACCTCAACAAAATACTAGCAAACAGAACCCAAAAGCATATTAAAAGGATCATACACCATGATCAAGTGGGATTTATCCCAGGGATGCAAGGATTCTTCAATATACTCAAATCAATCAATGTGATACACTATATTAATAAATTGAAGAATAAAAACCATATGATCATCTCAATAGATGCAGAAAAAGCTTTTGACAAAATTCAACACCCATTTATGATAAAAACTCTCCAGAAAGTGGGCATAGAGGGAATCTACCTCAACATAATAAAGGCCATATACAACAAACCCACAGCAAACATCATTCTCAATGGTGAAATACTGAAAGCATTTCCTCTAAGATCAGGAACAAGACAAGGATGTCCACTCTCACCACTATTATTCAACATAGTTTTGGAAGTCCTAGCCATGGCAATCAGAGAAGAAAAACAAATAAAAGGAATCCAAATTGGAAAAGAAGAAGTAAAACTGTCATTGTTTGCAGATGACATCATACTATACATAGAGAATCCTAAAAATGCCACCAGAAAACTACTAGACCTAATCAATGAATTTGGTAAAGTTGCAGGATACAAAATTAAAGCACAGAAATCTCTTGCATTCCTATACAGTAATGATGAGAAATCTGAAAGAGAAATTAAGGAAACACTCCCATTTACCACTGCAACAAAAAGAATAAAATACCTAGGAATAAACCGACCTATGGAGACAAAAGACCTGTATGCAGAAAACTATAAGACACTGATGAAAGTAATTAAAGATGATACCAACAGATGGTATCATCTTTAGGTGATATACCATGAACATATACCATGTTCTTGGATTGGAAGAATCAACATTGTGAAAATGACTCTACTACCCAAAGCAATCTACAGATTCAATGCAATTCCTATCAAATTACCAATGGCATTTTTTATGGACCTAGAACAAAAAATCTTAAAATTTGTATGGAGACACAAAAGACCCCAAATAGCCAAAGCAGTCTTGCAGGAAAAAAACGGAGCTGAAGGAATCAGACTCCCTGACTTCAGACTATACTACAAAACTACAGTAATCAAGACAATATGGCACTGGCACAAAAACAGAAACATAGATCAAGGAACAAGATAGAAAGCCCAGAGATAAACCCACGCACCTATGGTCAACTAATCTATGACAAAGGAGACAAGGATATACAATGGAGAAAAGAGAGTCTCTTCAATAAGTGGTGCTGGGAAAACTGAACAGCTACATGTAAAAGAATGAAATTAGAACACTCCCTAACACCATACACAAAAATAAACTCAAAATGGATTAGAGACCTAAATGTAAGACCAGACACTATAAAACTCTTAGAGAAAAACATAGGAAGAACATTCTTTGACATAAATCACAGCAAGATCTTTTTTGATCCACCTCCTAGAGTAATGGAAATAAAAACAAAAATAAACAAATGGGACCTAATGAAACTTCAAAGCTTTTGCACAGCAAAGGAAACCATGAACAAGATGAAAAGACAGCCCTCAGAATGGGAGAAAATATTTGCAAATGAATCAATGGAAAAAGGATTAATCTCCAAAATATATAAACAGCTCATACAGTTCAATATGAAAAAAACAAACAACCCAATCCAAAAATGGGCAGAAGACCTAAATAGACATTTCTCCAAAGAAGACATACAGATGGCCAAGAAGCACATGAAAACCTGCTCAACATCACCAATTATTAGAGAAATGCAAACTAAAGCTACAATGAGGTATCACCTCACACCAGTTAGAATGGGCATCATCGGAAAATCTACAAACAATAAATGCTGGAGAGGCTGTGGAGAAAAGGGAACCGTTTTGCACTGTTGGTGGGAATGTAAATTGATATAGCCACTATGGAGAACAGTATGGAGGTTCCTTAAAAAGCTAAAAATAGAATTACCATATGACCCAGCAACCCCACTACTGGGCATATACCCAGAGAAAACCATAATTCAAAAAGACACATGCACCCCAATGTTCATTGCAGCAGTATTTACAATAGCCAGGTCATGGAAGCAACCTAAATGTCCATCAACAGACTAATGGAAAAAGAAGATGTGGTACATATATACAATGGAATATTACTCAGCCATAAAAAGGAACGAAATTGGGTCATTTGTTGAGATGTGGATGCATCTAGAGACTGTCATACAGAGTGAAGTAAGTCAGAAAGAGAAAAACAAATATCGTATATTAACGCATGTATGTGGAACCTAGAAAAATGGTACAGATGAACTGGTTTGCAGGGCAGAAGTTGATACACAGATGTAGAGAACAAATGTATGGACACCAAGGGGGGAAGGGGGCGGGGGGTGGAGATGGTGGTGTGATGAATTGGGCAATTGGGATTGACATGTAAACACCGATGTGTATAAAATTGATGACTAATAGGAACCTGCTGTATAAAAAAATAAATAAAATTAAATTAAAAAATTTAAAAATATAGTAAAAAGAATTTAATCTACCAGAAAGATATGACAATTTTAAATTCATATTCTCTCGTTAAGTAAAGCAAAAATTGACCTAATTAAAAGTAGAGTAAGTCCAAGATGATAGTAGGAGACTTTAATAAACTTTTCTCAATTACTCACTGAATAATCATACTAAAATGATATATTAATAAACTTGCCTTAATTGACATATATAAAATTCTGCCTCTAATGTATTAAAGGGACATAAGACATTTACCAAAGCTGACTATATGCTGGGCCATAAAACAAGTCCCCACGTTCCCCAAAATTTCAAAATATTGAAACCATTATTCTCTGACCCCAGTGGAATTAAGCTAGAAATCAGTAACAAAATAACTAGAACATCCACCAAATATTTGGAAATTGGTTAAAGAAGAAATCAAAATGGAAATTAGAAAATATTTTGAAATAAATAATAATGAAAATATGACCTATCAAAACTTGTGAATACAGGTTCAGCGGTGCTTAGTGGGAAAACTCAGTGACAGTGGTTACACTGAGAATGAGGGGAAATGACTGAGAAGCAGCACAGTAGAGGCCTCTTGGGGGCTGGTAATGTTTTAGGTCTTACTGGAGAAGGTGATTACTTGAGTCTTGTCCCTCTGTGAAAAATTCACCAAGCTGTACATTTATGATTTGGGCATTTTTCTACATGCCTGTTATATTGTAAAAAATTTTTACTTAAAAAATAAACAGAAATTATTCCTGGCTCCTCTTTTTCTCACACCTCACATCTAGATCATCAGCATTTCCTGTTGGCTTTAATTCAAAATTAATACAAAATCTGGCCATTTCTCACTACCTCCCAGCTGCTAATCTTGTGTAAACCAACAGCATCTCTTTCTTGATTTGTTTCAGAGTTTTATGTCAGTCTTCCTGCTTCTGCCCTCGCTCCCTATAGTCTATCGCCAATTCAGTCACCACAGTGAACTGTTCAAGCTGAATCAGATCATGTTACTACTCCACAAAATTGTCCAACTGCCTTCTCGTTTCATTCACAATAAAAGCCAGATAATTGTCATGACCTTCATCTCTGAATGATCTGGACTACCATCCCCTTACTTCATCTCCTACCCACCCCCACCCCACCCCTGATTCACTCTACTCCAGTCTAACCGCCTCTTTACTCTTCACAGAACACACTAGGGACATTCCTGCCCCATGACATTTGCACTCACTGTGTCCTCTGCTTGGATGTTTCTCCCCCTAGATTCACATAGCTCATTCACTCAGGTCTCTGCATAAAAATCACCTTCGTCCCTGACCATTATCATTGCAATTCCCTCCACCAACAACTTCCAATTCCTCTTCAGTTCAATTCACCAAACATGAATCCAGTGTCAATATGAGCAGGTACTGGTCTAGTGCCGAGGGCAAATTAGTAAACAAAATAGGCATGATTCCTGCCTTCATGGGACTTACATTCTAGCAGGAGGAGACAATAACAGATTGAATGAGGAGTGTAAGAGAAAGAGGAAGGATGACTTCCAGGGTTTTGATCCAAACAACTAGAAGAATGGAGTTGCCATCTGCTAGGATAAGAGAGACTGAACATACAGCAAGTTCAAAGAAGAAAAAAAATCAGTTCCGCGTTAGGCATTTTCTGCTTAATGTTCCTCCATAGCTCTTATCAACATTGACATACTATACATTGTACGTATTTACTTGTTTATTATCTATGTTTACCCACTGGAATGTAACCTCCAAGAGGGCAAAGACTTGTTTATTTTGTTCACCACTATATCGCAGGTATCTAGAATCAATTTAGCTGCTCCATAAGCATTTATGGAGTGCCTTCTAGATGACTGGAACTGTGCTAGGCTAGACCTTATATGTTTTCTACCCGTAAGGAGCTTAGAGTATAATGGGATATATAGACAAATAAACAGTCTGCATACAATAACTCTAGGAATCCAGGACACCATGGGAGTGTGCAGGAGGGGTATCACACATAGACTCTGAAGGGGAATTCGAGAAGCTTCCTGAAAGAAGTGATATTGTAATATTGTAACCAAGAGTCAAGTTATCTACTTGAAAAGGAGAAGAGCATTTCAGGAAGATGGAACAGCATGAGCCATGCTTGGAGGCCAGAGGGACCATGGACTACCCAGGAAGTTGCAAATTCACCTGGTATCTTAGCTGTACCCTCGAGAACATATCTGTGTAAGATGGGAATTGAAAGAGTTATGTCACCAAAAAACACACTTGGCTGAGCAATTACTCTACCAGAGATCCCAGCCAAGGCCAGCAAACACAGGCACCTGCAGCCAGCAGCAAGAGCAGTGATGGCCACCATCCTCCCCACCCACCAGACAGCTGTGGTGGCAGCAACAGCAGAGGGTTCTGAGATTCACTACCCACCAATAGCACTTCGTCAGGCTTGACCATCAAGACCAAGGGCAAAATGGAGGTCAGTTCCTCTACAGTTCATCCTTGAAGGTAGTGTCTGTGTTCCCAGTTCGCCTGCAGGCAGAAACAGGAAGACGGGACAAAGACTAATTTCATAAAAACAGGTAAACACTCCTGAGGAGTTTGAGGAAGGAAGAAATTGCATAGAAAAGACGGGAATTTCTGTTCACAGAATGGGAGGTTGGTGCCATTTGTAACTTTGTTTGAACCCACAGAAGACAGGGAGAGTCTGGTGGCATTCAAGTTCTACAAGAGCATGCATTCTCAACAGGGGTGATCTTACCCCCAGGGAGGTGAAATTGGTTCTTGGGGTGAGAATATCTTAGATATTATAATGGTTTGTTGCCCTCCAAAGGCTGCAATACATAAACAGATGTACAGTCTATCTATGGTACTAAAAGTACACCAGAAGATGGGGAGTGGGCACGGGGAACAGCCAGGAGAGTTTTAAAAGTGTCTAAAAAGGCTACTTAGGAAGGTTGGAATTTTTTTTTTTTTTTTTTTTTTTTTTTAAGGATAAGCACTGAACTAGAACGAAGCTCTACTTGAGAGATGGAGACCAGGAAGGTTTAAAAGACGTGCTCTTCTGGAATAAGAAAGAGTAGGGGGCAGGGATAGAAAGGAGCAAAAAGGAAAGCATTCTGGGTTGGTGGAAACAGCATATGCACAGGCTTCGAGTAAAAAGAAAAGGTGAGCAACACAAAATGCAATAGAGTGGCCGAGTAAGATAAGGTCCGTGCAGGCTTTATTGGATTTAGCAATTAGGAGGTCACTGATCATTTAACCTCTTTGCACTTCAGTTTCAATACTTGTTAAATTAAATTGAAAAATAATCTCCAAGGCAACTTACAGCTCTAAAGACTCTCTCACCTGGGTTGGGTCTCTTTACACACAGAGACACACACAAAACATATCCATACACTTCTACATACTCCCAACACACATGTTAATCTATTTCTGTAATCTAATTTTCCTATCTCTCTGCAGCTATATTCGCCTTTGGAGATTAACAGTTCTCTTTGTTTAATTGTAAAAATCCTTTTAAAAATCAGCTACAAGAGTGTACAGTTCCCTGATAAGCTGAGCTGCTGGACAATAAACTGGTCAATATCAGTTCCTATAAACATTCCTAATGCCTTGTAAATACCTTTTATAATGCAATAAACTCTTCAGAATGTGGATACCAGATTTTATTTCATGTGAAACAAAAAAAGAGATTTTAAAACCCAGATTCATTCAAATGGGGCAAAAAACTATCTCCTTTTGAACTATCATTCGTTCATTAGACAGTTACTAAGTGCCTACTGTGTGTCAAACAGTACCATATGTGCTTGGGAAATTATCAGTGAATAAGACAAACAGTTCACAGCTTCCAGGAGTCTAGGGTAGAAAAGCAGGGGAGTAACTGAGAAATTGATAATGTTAGCACACCTCAGTCACTGCTAGCATCTGGCCATGTGGGTAACATGTTTGAACCTTAGACCTATTCCTGACAACAGAGTCTGAAGAATAGGAGAAGGATGGACTTAGCAGGGGGAAAGAGGGCAGCACAGACACAGTCACTCAAAAAGGGGGGTTTTCTTAACCGTTTGGGGGCCATAGACCCCTTCTCAGAATCATGTCTAAAATAAGATTATAAATGAAACCAATTATATTAAAATACAGTTATCAATTTTAAAATTTGTGATATAGTAATATATGTGTGCTTCTTTACTAACACAGTAAATAATCAGATGGAGTGGCTGTCATAATAACGACTGGTAACTCTGAAGCAGTGGGGAGCATAAATGACATGTTGAGGTACTTACAACCTTATAATGTGTTATGAAAATACCTGTGGTTTCTATTGATGACAAAGTCACAGCTACTATTAATAATACTGTGGTCTGTTGCCTGTGTTTATAATTGAACAGAATGTTAAATTTCAGTAGAGGTTAATGAAAGTACAGAATTTTTTTACTATCTAAATTCACAGACTCCCCTGAATTCCATCCAGAGACCCCTTGCAGACTGCAGCCCCCTGTTCTGGAACATAAAGCTAAATCAGGATTTCTGCTTTCAATCACATGGCTCCATAGTCACTTCTAGAGCTACAGCTCCATCACTGGGATTTCCCAAAGAAGTAGCTCATCCATTATTTGGAGCACACTGCCATCCCATGGCTCCTCCTGAAGAGTTTAGCATTAATAACATCCACAACAAAGCAGCCTTTTAGGGCATTAGACCAAACCTGCAAATTAATGCACTGGCTCATCACAATTCATTAATCAAACTCAGACTGGATTTAACAACAGATTATTAAAGATCAAAATTATACCCACAGAAAAAAAAAGGCAGCTCCCAGAGGGTCAAATGTAATGTGAATGGTTTTGCATAAAACCATAAACCTGCTATTAAATTAAAAACAGGAAAAATTATGTCCACTGCTTATCTTCAGTCTTTTTTTTTTTTTAAAGGAATGTTACGCTAATTTATTTCTTTGCTGTTCCTGGTTACACGGTAAAAGACTAAAAGGTTAAAATGCAATGGTTCTTTTGATGTTTGGTTGAGCAACTTACACTAACATCTACTGACTGAGGTAAAGAAATTAATGAAATTACTCCCATAATTCATTACTAATGGAACACTGTCGATGCTTTCAACTGACAGTTCACACAAATCCGCCTCAGTCACCGAGACACCTCATGGTGACTGACAGTAGGGCTCACTTCTGATAATGCTCCACAAAGCAGAACTCAGCTGCCTTGTCCTACAATTTCCTGATCCCTCACCTCTGTGCTCTTGCTTTTCATGAGCAGGTCTGTTCTGTGAACAAAAGCAGGAAGGGGGAAACAATGATTTGAATTTTTCTCTCTCTTCAGGGAATTTAGGCAGACCTGCTGGGGATTCCCAAAGACGTAAACATTCAGAATGCTCTAATTTGGCAGATCACAGTGCTGCAACCAACTGTGCAATGAATTTTTTTAAAAGGTTAATATTTTAGAGCAGCAAACATAGATAAAGAGCATAACAATAATAAGAAGGATGGGGAAAACTCATTTAAAGAACTGTATGATTTTGTGACATCTTTTCTCGTTCCCCATTAGGACTGAACCATTAGTTCTTTCTGTTTTTGCAGAAACAGAAGCAAAAATTACTAGCACACATGCTGATTAAGGTAGGTAAGTAACATTTCTGGAAATACAAAATGTTTTATTCAATGTAGGTACCCGTTTGATATTTATAGGGTGTTTTGGTCTTAGTAGTGTCTATTTTAAACTGTAAATTCCTAAAGGGAAGGGACTATGTCTTTGTTGTATATCTGAAGATAATGAATAACTTCTCTTTGAAGTTATACCAAGATGGTACAGAATGATGTTATGGGTGAGACAAAATATGCCAAATGATCATATATGTATAATACATTATTATATGCATATATAATAAAGTCCAAAAGAGTCAACATATTCAAAACACTTTATAAATACAGGGAGTGTCTAACGCAGCGACTCAAGTGTGGATTTTGCTTGTGTTGTTGTAGTTACATCCTAAGCAGCTCGTACACATTCCAATTTTGTCATCCCCCTCTCTCAATCCCTGGCAATCTTTTCTGCCAGCTCAAGATCACAGTCCATCTTAACACAGCATTACAAACGGCCTCCATCAATCACTCAGTGATCACTTAAAATGAAATCTATTCCCTCTACCCAGGTACAGTACCTGGCACATAGTAAGTACTCCGTACGTATTTGCTGAAATGAAAAAATGAAACTCCCTCTCCTCTTTCCAAATGAAAACATGCTACGTTAGGACTGTTTTTCCAAAATCAATTTAACCACCACTAATTCCCACAAAGTGTTACCATAGAGATTAACTACAAATAAGTGCCTTATAAAAATATTTTTTATTTTTGCAGTGAGCCTCCAATGTCATGCAGATGCTTATTACTCTCTCACGTGGGAAAATGGATACACCTGCAGAGAAAGCGATATTTATTTGAAAACACATTGTAAAACCCATATCATAGAAACTAGGGACATTGTAGGCCACCAAGATTAACAAAAATGGAGCAGAGCTTAACTTCTGAGTGGGAGCACTTTGGGCAGAAGAGTTCTGCTGAGATACCATACTTCTCTAAGGTGAAATAAGTGGGAAAATTGTAATAATAACTACAGTGTAGAAAGCCCGTGCTCTGGAACAGGCATCTGCTTTGTGGGTGGCATGAAACAACAATCCCATCATGTAGACATTAGCATCACCAGTTTACTGAGCAGGAAATTCAAAGCACTTCAGCAGCTCACCTGAGGTCACGCCAGGGAGTCACTGAGCCAACGCGAAAAATCATGTCTGACTCCAAAGCCCCTGGGACATGACTATGCTCTGTGCTGCCGCTCTTCTCTCAGACCCTTTCCCTTGTGTGCCCTCCACTAGCACCGCCTCAAACCTAAAAATTAATCATTGAAGAAAAGATCTGAGTCCCATACATATCCTTGTACCAATTCTCCTTAGGCAGGCCACAAAATATAAGTGGCAGAATAGCGAAGAAGTTAACAGTGTAGGCCATGGCATCGATGGCTTAGATTAGCTTCCCTGTTCTATACTTTTCTTGCACGGGCAATTTTCTTACCTTCTTTGTGCCTTGGTTTTCTTCTAAATAAAATGGAAGTGGTAATAATGCCAATATTGTGAGGTTATAGTGATAATTAAATGAGTTAATACTTGTGAAGTGCTTGGTGCCTGGCACACATAAAGTGCTGAATAAAGTTGGCTGTTATTTTTAGTTCTTTTGGCCATAATGCAATGGACATTTGGACATTGCACATCCACAGTTCAGCAAGTTAGTTGACCAGCTTCCAAACACCAGGTTTTATTGAGCATCTAATACTTTGTAACCTAAACAACAAAAGAGCCTGAAAGTAGTTCTCATCCAAGACATTAGGTTGTAAATTCTTTGATATAATGGACAATTTGGCAAGTCCTCCCTAAGTCCCTTTGGTATAACTCTGTGTTCCATACCCCACAGATGAGCAAGTGGTAGTGAAAACAGAATAAGAGGGAATAGTTGTCATAAATTTTGTCTATAAAATCACTAAAGCTTTCAAATTAATCTATTCTTTTAACATTGAGGAAATAGGGACCTCATACTTAACTCTGCAACCCAGATCACCCAGGCAGTAATTACAATTTTGAGATTTGAACCCACAACAGATGCCTGCTATTTCTATAGCTTTAACCTGTCCTTCTAATAAAAGAAGAATTCAAACATCCTCTTTCATTGCTATTATTTCTTAGATACAACTCGTTTTAACACATTATAACTATTTGACTCTTTTAGCCGATTATATAATAATAATAAAAAATATTGATAGCATAGAAATATCTAAATTTTGAGAATAGCTTGAAACGCCACCTTCCATATGGGCTCCAATATGATAAAACTAAGTACCCAAGTATTTTATAGTTTTTATTAGAACTGATGCAATGCTGAATTAAAAATCATGAGTCATTCAGTGCCCACACCCATATAACCTGAAGTAGTCCTTTGAAACATGATATTCATTGAATGAATGTTGAATAACCACTTGCATTCCCTGCCAAGGGGAAACTTTAAAATTACTACAAGATAGAGGAACCCATGAACTCTGTAGATACTGCTGGCGATCACTCTCTTGATTCTTTCCTCTTGGTTGGAAAAAGCAAGGGGACTTAGTTTATGGAAGAAGATAATAAGGATACACAGCAATCTAACGTAAACTGAATAAAGTATACATTCATTCTTTTCTGAGAAGCCCAGCTATTCATATCCTAAGTCACCCCCAGGTGAAAATGTCTAAGTGACACTCTGACTACAAGTCAAAAATCCATATGACCACAGGTGAACTGGGCTTGTTGAGCCTTATCCTAAGCTATATTTCATAAAAATACTCTCTCTGGATCAATAAAATGCAAATGCTAAAATTATCTTGTAGTACCATCAAAATAAAAAGAAACTTGAGAATTAAGTTGTCATTCTTAATTAAAATGAGCTTTTTAATTTCTTTACTCTAAATAACTAAAGTAGATATTAATACTATAAACACTTAACTGACTAAAGAAAGATTCTACCCACACCCCCAGTTAGAGAACACTTAATTTATATATGAGGCAGCTTATAAGTATTTAGCAGTGTGGCTGGGGTTAGCTCTTTGGTCCACTTTTTAAATGATTAAATACTCTCCATCCAAGTGAATAGATGACTTCGGAGTTGCATTTTGCATGCTAAAAGCTTCTATAAACACATAAGCCTTGTTCAAGATTTAAGAGGAAAAAAAAATCTTAGTGACAGTACATTCATTATGTCTTTATTAAAGATGGACTTTTCCATAGGGTTATGTGCAGCTGAAAATGAGGCTCAGTTTAATAACAAAGCAAGCTTTCCTAGTACTACAAAAATTATACAATTTTAATGTTTGATGTGTTCCTTAATTATAGAAAACTCTGCAAAGAATATCATCCTTGAAATTTACTATGCAAATGCTCTTAATTTATGACAAATTGCTCCTTAAAACACAAGTATTAAATCTCTATTAGATTTGTCGAGGTAATGTACTAATATGCATCACTAAGATCTTAAATTTATAAGTAGCAATGCTGTTTGTTAGATGCAAATAAGGATTTCCTTAATTAAAATACACTATCCCCAGATTCTCAGCAGATTTAGCTCAGTCTTTATATAGGACAGGTTCATTATCTACCTCAAGTTAATAGAAGTATGACCTACTGTGGTTATTTCCTTTAAAATTTAATTTTAATTACTATTTTGTTAATGGAAATAAAGCACTAAAGAATTGTGAAGATGATCCAAAAGGAATTTTGAAAATTTAATTAAAATACCTCTTGAAATCTTCAAAAGGAATTTAGCACTTACATAGTTTGATAACTGATGGCCTTACAAATATAGCATTAGATAACCAACTCTATAAAAAAAAATCCTTGGATGAAGCATACTATACAACTATAGTGCTTCCTTAGTCTGCATCTTGAACTAATGGTCCAACTAAATAGGTATAAACGTAAAACTTGTAATTCAAATTTTTAACATTAGGCAAGGGTTCTTAACAAAGAAATGAAATGAATAACCATTACACAATGGCTTCACAATACATAAACCTTAAATGCATTCGGAGTTTTTGCATAAAACCATCATGGTTTAATCCAGATAATTGCAGATGTGTTCAGTTTGTCTTTTGGTCCTTTGGGACCTGAATATAAAATTAAAAGGCTGGTAAGATGTTGTATAAAATTCAGTAGCAGAGTTTTATTAGGCAGCTTCCTCTCCAATCTAAATTTCAAAGGTTTACACATATATTATTGATCTTATCTGTGAAAATATTGGTTCAGTGAGTAGGCTTTAAACATAACACAATCCATAGATTTTATTGAGATTCACTACTCCTCATGAAAAAGATAAGAATATGAGATGCAGAGTATAACAAAGAGCAAGCTCCAGGCAAGAAACACAGCCTTTGTGATATTCAAAATATATTTAGCAGCTCTTATATTAAAAACCTTGCAATGTTATGGCTCATAATGCAATGTGCATTTTTGTACCAGACTACTTAACTACTTCCAGTAAGTAAAATCCCTGAATTCATTAGCAATAATGACTTTTTTTCCTTATAGATCTATTTAATGGAAAAGGCATTTTGCCAGACACCACCCCCTACCCTATCAAAACAAAAAACAAAAAAACAAAAACCAGTATGCCATTCCATTAGCATAAAATCATGGACTTATTCTCTTAAACACTGGAATTCCAACTTCAGAAATTAAAGAAATTTTATTTAAAATGAAAAACATATGACTAAAATGATGGGAGAGAAATTAAGTTGAAGTACCACTGAATTTCTCTAATTCTGTATTAACCTAGAAATATGATTTAGATTCACACCCCCAAAATTTGACCTTACTGAACTAACAAAAGAAATTCTGTAAAAATAGGAGAGTCCATCTTTTGGTTTTGTTCTTTTCTTTTTTTAATTCACCACACAGGAATTGCCAATTTATAAGTGAGTTATTTTCTAAGACTTTATTTACATGTCACTTTTTTTTAAAACTAAGGATGAATATTACCCTAGAAGCAATAAATAGGGATTAGGTTTATCCTAAAAAAAATCTATAAAAGCTTAATTTAGCCTTATAGCATAGCTGGAAGACTTATAATGAAATATAGCAGGAAGCAATACTGTTTCAATACTAGTAATTTAAGAAAATGGAAAGTTAAATTGAATTAAAGATAGTTTATTATTCTTAAATGCTCTGAGAATAATAGATTTAATTCAAAGAGAAAGCAAATGTAGATGAGACATTTATCAGAATTCTGAAGGCGACTTCTGAGCTTTTTCAAGGTCTTTGGAGGTTGTTGTCATCAATTCTGTTTCAGGGCTTAATTTCATGTGAACACGTAACAACATGTATTACTTGGGCAGTTAAGATGAGTTTAATAACGAGTGCCTTTCCCTTCTCTTGTTGCAGGTATTCTTTAATATTAACTTGATTTTCATCAACAACAGTAAGAGTAATTTTTAATTAATAATCGGAATGGAAAAAGAACAATGATGGAGAAAGATTTTTCTGGAGCTAACTAAACATGCATTGGAAGAAAGGAAAGGAGGGAGTAAGGAACAATGAAAAAGTATTGGAGAGAAGGAGTAGGGGGCCAATAAAGAAGCCATTGTAAGAAAACAGTAACTTGAGGTCTGTTGGTTCTTGGAATTTTTTATTTGTTTGGTTGTTTGTGTATATGTGTATGTGTGTATAAAACACATACACAGAGAAGAAAGAGAGGGAGAAAGAACAGTATGATTTCCTGATATTTGTCCTTCCATTTAAGTTAGTTTTTTAAATCTCAATTGTTTCTTCTGAGAGCAAAACATGTCAAAGTGGAGGATGAGTCATATGATCCCTTAAATACAAAACATAGTGGCTTACGTATCTAGACTAATAAGCATTGAGCCTTAGAATAATTCAGAATTTTTACATAAAACCACAGTGGTTTAACTATATTGTTACAAAATATTTTGTTTGTGTTTTGGCTCTCCAGGACCTATGCAAATTATTGAGCTGATAATGAACTGCATAAAATTCAGTACCAGAGGTATATTAAGCAAGAACCAAAAACAAAAAGACGCAGAGCCCTTAACACACTCACATGCACTGGGACTCCCTAAGAGCGTACAATGCTTCCCGCATGAGTCTGAACTCTCCTCAAGGGGTATCCATCAGTGTTAGGGTTCTGTGAAACACACCCTGGGTTACAGTCAGGAATCAGACAAAGATTCACACCACCGCCACTATTGTTCAGTAGTGATTTGGAGGATCTAGCCAATGTAGTAAAACAGGGTAAAGAAATGCAGCATAAATCAGAAAGGAAGATATGGCATTATCATTCTTTGCAAATGTTATTGGAAAATCCAAGAGAATCAGCTAAAATCCATTAAAACAAAAGAGTTCAGAGGAATGGCAAAATACAAAAGCAATAATTTTCATTCACACTAACAACAATCAGTTGGAAAATATAATAGAGAAAATATTTCACTCAAACTAAGAATTTAAAAGGGAGGGGGGAGATCACCCAAAAGAAAAATGGGCAAAGAATGTTAACAAGCAATTAAGACAAATATGCAAATAGCCAATTAACATGTGAACAGATGTTCAAACTCAATAATAATCAAAAATATATAAATTAAAACAAGATATCATTTTCCCCCTATGAGGACTGAAATAATTAAAAACACAGGTAATACCCTATCTTGACATGAAATGTGGAAGGAAGAGCCACTCTTATACAAGTAGTATTACCCAGAATCCACACAGGAAATAAACAGCACGCTCAAATTGGGAAATTTGAAGAGCATTTAATAAAAGGATTATTCATAAGGGTGTGGGCAGGGTGGAGGGAACCCAAAAGGGATAAGGCAGTCCCCAAGACTGGAGCAACAAAGTTGAGCAGAGAGGCTCACCTACCAGAACTGTGACCTTGGGTCTAGGGAGGCAGCCATCCCTCAGCAACCCCACAGGGAGGACCAGGAGAAGCAGTACCTCAGCTGAATTCTCCTTCCCTCTCACCTCCTGCCAGGGCCCCACCCTGCAATCCTTCCATCAGTCGACCCAGCCCTACCAAAAGCCACAAGCCAAGGGACCCGTACTCCCTCCCAGGTCAGCCTCCCAGAGCACACAACAAGGGAGAGAAAGGTAGAGTGTGCACTCGAAGGGGCAACAGAAGATATCTAGCACATAAGTGTTCAGAGAAATATAAATTAGTGAAGCCAAACTGGATGATAATTTGACAGCACATATCACACATTTAAATACTCACACATACAACAAAGGAAGCAAGAATCTACAATGAAGAAAAGACAGTCTCTTCAATAAGTGGTGCTGGGAAAACTGGACAGCTATATGTAAAAGAATGAAATTAGAACATTCTCTAACACCATATACAAAAATAAATTCGAAGTGGATTAAAGACCTAAATGTAAGACTGGAAACCATAAAACTGCTAGAGGAAAACATAGAACACTCTTTGACATTAATCATAGCAGTATTTTTTTTGGATCTCTCTCCCAAAGCAAAGGAAATAAAAGCAAAAATAAACAAATTGGACCTAAGTAAACTTAAAAGCTTTTGCACAGCAAAGGAAACCATCAACAAAACCAACAGACAACCTACTGAATGGGAGAAAATATTTGCAAGTAATATGACCGATAAGGGGTTAATATCCAAAATACATAAACAGCTCATACAACTTAACATCAAAAAAAAAAAAACCTGATTTAAAAAATGGGCAGAAGACCTAAATAGACATTTGTCCCAAGAGGACATGCAGATGACCAACAGGCACATAAAAAGACTCAACACTGCTAATCACCAGGGAAATACAAATCAAAACCACAATAAGATATCACCTTACACCTGTCAGAATAGCTATCATCAAAAAGAACACAAATAACAAATTTTGGTGAAGATGTGGAGAAGAGGGAATCCTTGTACTCTCTTGGTGGGAATGTAAATTGGTACAGCCACTGTGGAAAACTAGTATGGAGGTTTCTCAAAACACTAAAAATGGAACCACCACATGACCCAGCAATTCTACTCCTGGGGATATATCCAAAAAAAGCAAAAAACACTAATGCACCCCAATGTTCATAGTAACTTTATTTACAATTGCCAAGATAGGGAAGCAACCTAAGTGTTTATTCAACAGATGGATGGATAACGAAGATGTGGTATATATATATATATATATATGATGGAATATTACTCAGCCATTACAAAGAATGAAATTTTGCCATTTGCAACAACATGGATGGGCTTGGAGGTTATTATGCTAAGTGAAATAAGTCAGACAGAGAAAGGCAAACACTGTACAGTATCACTTATATGTGGAATCTAAAAAATACAACAAACTAGTGAATATAACAAAAAAGAAACAGACTCACAGATATAGAGAACAAAACTAGTGGTTACTAGTGGGGGGTGAGGGGGAGCAAGATAGGGGTAGGGGATTAAGAGGTACAAACTGTTACGTATCAAATAAGCTACATGGATATATTGTACAACACAGGGAATATAGCCAATATTTTATAATACCTAAAAATGAAGTAAAACCTCTAAAAATTGTGAATCACTATATTGTACACCTGTAACTTACATAATATTGTACATTCACTACACTTCAATTAAAAAATATATATATATAAATATTCACATATACTATAATATTGGTTTAGTCGTTTAAAAAAAGAAAAGAAGTTGGTAAGAAAAATTCAAACTATTAGCTGTGTTTCTCTATGAGGAGGATTGGGAAGAAAGCTCAGGGCTCCAGGGTCAGCCAGGTCTGGGTTTGTATCCCATTGACTTGCTCAGTCAGTGTTCTTTTGACTGAAAAAAACAGAGAGAAAATCAAACTGACCTGAGAAAAAAGTTTTGGTCAAGACTCACACCACCAAACCATGAGGAAGCCTTCAGAAACACCTGGATCCAGAGAATGGAACCTCATCAGGTTCTTTCTTTCTCTTCCCCTCACCTACCGACTGTCCCCTCCCAGAGTCTACCAGCTCTGCTCCTTAGAGTTGGTTTCATTCTCTCAGGCCCTCTGTTCCCACAAGTTCAATCCATGGTCACTGGCAATACTAAAAATATATTCTTCAAGCTTCATGGCCAGAGAGAAAAGAGCTTCCTGGTGCTTCAATTGAAACTGTCTCAGGAAATGGCACTGGTCAGACAAGCCTGGATCACATGGCCAACCAAGAATGAATCATCAGGGCTTCGCTGGTGGCGCAGTGGTTGAGAATCCGCTGCCAATGCAGGAGACACGGGTTCGATCCCTGGTCCAGGAAGATCCCACATACCACGGAGCAGCTAAGCTTGTGCGCGACAACTACTGAGCCTGCGCTCTAGAGCCCATGAGCCACAACTACTGAGCCCGCATGCCGCAACTACTGAAGCGTGCATGCCTAGAGCCTGTGCTCCACAACGAGGGAAGCCACCGCAATGAGAAGCCCGCGCATCGCAACAAAGAGTAGCCTCCGCTCACCGCAACTAGAGAAAGCCCGCGCGCAGCTACGAAGACCCAATGCAGCCAAAAATAAATAAATAAATTTTAAAAAGAAAAGAATGAATCATACAGCAAGCCAGGGCAACAGGGCGTGATGACTGGCCCTGTCTGGCGCAATGTCCACTCTGTGGCCAAAGGACAGAAGTATTCTGTTTGGCCCTAACCGCAACTACAGGTATCAGATAGAGGAAACACGATCTCCCCAAAAGAGAAATATTCTTCTGGACAATAAAAAGGTAAATAAACACTACATACATAGTAACCTTGGACAAATTGCTTAACATCTCTGGATCTCAGTGTCCTCATATGTATGGATAAAATGAAGGAGGTGATGGTACCTATATCATAGGTTTGTTGTGGGATTAACATTGTGGGTTAATTTTATTCTTATTACTTTGTCATTCTCTTTATCTTTGTATTTCCATATTATTTTATTTTCTAAAAGAACATGTAGTACTTTTATTTATGAATAAGAAAGCTATTTCCATTTTGAGAAAAGAGTTCAACAATATAATTAAGGAAAAGCCAACAGGCAAGTTAATCATTAATTATTTAAAATTTGCATAAGTTTTATATCTACCATTTACAATGTAACTGTCATTAACAGTTACCACATTCTGTGTTTTACATTATCAAGTTTAATTCTCACAATCACTCCATGAAGTAGGTACAATTCCCATTTTAGTGACCAAACTGAAACTCAAAGAAGTAACCTACCCAAGTGTTGGGCTGTACCCCACAGGCCTACAAGGTTTGTACTTGCCCAGCTTCAAGATGGAAGAAAGAGCGGGGAGTCAGTGACAGAGACATCAGTGGTTTAAAGGATGGGGGAGCTTACACGTCTGAAGCAAGGTCCTGGAGCAACACCCCATCGTGTGCAGCAGACTGTTGTCAGGATATGGTGGCAGCCTTTGGGGAAGAAAAGGTTACCAGTTATAGGGGCAATTGATGTCAGGTTGGCTTATCAGTTACCAGGGAAACCAGCAGAGGGGCATGCCCCTCACCCCCACTTTGATAAGAACAATCACTCACTGGGGCCTGGGGCAAGTACTCAGGAAGGTCAGTCAGGTGCATAGGGTGTAGGCGCAGCAGGCACTGGTCAGGCAGGCGATGCACAGAAAGCAAGAGGACTGCCATCTTGAGTGGCCTGACCATACACCAAGGACACAGACCAGTAATTAACAGAGCTGCTGTGTAAACTCAGGATTGTCTAAAGGGGTCTGCAAACTACAACCTGTGGGCCAAATCCCACCTGCCACCTGTTTTTCTATGGCCCATGAACTGAGAATGGCTTTTCCACTTTTTAACTGTCGAAACAAATGAAATAAATACTTTGTGACATATGAAAATTAAATGAACTTCAAATTTCAGTGTCCATAAGTAATGTTTTGGTGGAACACAGTCATACCCATTTGTTCTCACCTCTCTATGGCTGCTCTAGTGCTGCAGTGGCAGAAGGAAGTAGCTGGGACAGAGATCACATGGCCCACAAAGCCTAAAATATTTACTATCTTGTCCTTTACAGAAAAAGTGTGCCAACCCTGGTCGAAATCCAAAATCCACTGTCTTTCAAGTACATCTCACTGCCTCTCCTTGATAGTGCCTAAAAATTATCGGTTGGATGCTGTCATTAGGAATCTCTGGTGGCCCAAACAAGAGAATTTCAGTGCAAGAAAACAGAAGAGCATGAGCAATTGTGGGGAATGCAGAGAGATAAAGGAGGCAAAAAAGTGTCTGCAGCCATACCACCCTAAATGCACCAGTTCTCAAAAGCTAAGCAAGGGGGGCCTCCCTGGTGGCGCAGTGGTTAAGAATCTGCCTGCCAATGCAGGGGACACAGGTTCGATCCCTGGTCCGGGAAGATCCCACACACCAAGGAGCAACTAAGCGCGTGCGACACAACTACTGAGCCCGCGTGCTGCAACTACCAAAGCCCGCGTGCCTAGAGCTCATGCTCCGCGACAAGAGAATCCACCACAATGAGAAGCCTGCGCAGCGCAATGAAGAGTAGCCCCCACTTGCCACAAGTAGAGAAAGCCCATATGCAGGAACGAAGACCCAATGCAGCCATAAATCAATCAATCAATCAATCAATCAATCAATTTTTTTTAAAAAAACTAAGCAAGGTCGGGGCCTGTTAGTACTTGGATGGGAGAAAAAACTGCACCAAATGATGACATCTGCTTAGGACAGGGTAGGGGAAGGAAACAAGGTTACCGGTTCCCACATGGAGTGACCGTCCACTGACAGGACGCTGTCAAGTTGAATGCCTGAACTGAATATCACATATTATTCACAACACCTAGCGGGGTAGGAAATTTTTTGTAATAAAAAATTTAGACGTAAACCCTGCACTATTATAAATTTACACAACCCAAAAGCAACAAAAATAAAAGGGGTGGGGGTAAGAAGTGATCTATTAAAATTCTTATAATCAAAACTAAAAAACTTTGAATCAGTTTATAAATATCAGAAGATAGTCTGCTTTTCACTATACATAAAAAATATGGACTTCCAGATGTAAAGCGATCCTAGGGGGTTTTCTAATATATTCTCTGCTTCATTATACCATCCTTGGAAAATAATTATCTACTATTTTCTCAAAAATCTCTTAAGGCTGTACAACCACATGTGTTCACACAATCTTTTCTCATAACCTTTATACATAAGTGATGTTTCTGATATAATCAAAACATCACCATTGAGAATAATTTTTAATCAGAGATGGAATAGTAAATCCATGACTTTCTTTTACTTCTTCACTGATCTACTGTGTAGCTTAGATATATATGACTCTTACCCAGGCTCTAAGTTCTTTACTTATGAATCTAAGCTACTATGGAATATTTAAAGACTTAGGCTTACAAATTTTATGAATTCCCTTACAGTTTCTGACAATAGATGTCAAGTAAGTACAAGGCATTCTCATCATGGTATCACTAGACTCTATTTCTCAAGGTTAAAAATCTGAGTTCCCCTAAAAGAACTAAGGAGCCACTGAGCCACCAGAGAAGGAGGACTAGACTGAAGACACAATGAGAGGGGTGACCACCACTTGTTAGCTGCATGCTTAAGCAAATTACTTAATCTCTTAGCCTCCACTTTTTTTACTGTTGCGTGGTTGTGTGTATTAATGTCTCTTAAAGCCCTTTGCACACTACTAAGTGCTGTAAGAAATGTGAGTTTGTATTATTGTCCTAAATAATTGTCCCTAGGATCTCAAAGACTACTGATTTAGAAACACAGTACATTTCATACATAGAGACAGATCATTTTTAAGCTTCTGAGGACTGCTTAGGGTTAAGAAAGCATAGCATATATTTCATGAGCAGCATTACAGGTAGGAATTAAGTAGGAAAAGGTTGATGGTTTGAGAAAAATAGAGAACATTTTGTTCTAACTCACTCATATTTTCTTTGTCTCATTGGGCTTCATAAAGCTACAGTGAAGTCTTGATTGGAGATTGCATATTACCTGGCAGGTTAACCTTTCTCTTCTACAGGATTTGGGTTCAAAAGATGATGACAAAACCACCTGTGTCTAAAAACTGATCTTTTCAGTTCTACTGTGTAAGCAGGTTGAGACTGCTATGCCTGTTAATTAACCCCTGAATCCCCTCAAGGTAATTGAAGCATAAATTTAAGATAAGATTTATACGGTAGATAAAGAATCCAGAGCATGCTTCTCCCACCCTATGCCCCTTCCTATCTCAGTTTGACAAAAAGCAGATTCCACAGCCTGAGCCCAGATCCACTGAGAGGAGTGAGGTGTGCACTTTGAAATAAAATAAAGTATAACACTTCACACAATATTGTCAAATGTATATTTTATAAATGTCTGGTCTTACAGAACTTTCCTGTTCTCCTTATGTATATTTTTGTGTAGAGAAAGGATAAACAGATTCCATTGTCTTTTCTCATTTTGTTAAACGTAGTATTAGGCCAATTCTAACATACCAACTACTTTAACTTAGAAATTATTTTAATTACAGACAATGATCTGTTTGGCTTTGTTCAAAATCAGCTCCAGGATGATCCTTCTTATATTTCCATTAACTATGAAATTAAATAGAGGAGGCAATTTTTAAAAGAGCAATATAACTTTTAGCCTGAAACCCTAAGTGTTGAGTTTTGCCTGCAGTGGGTTTTTTTCAATTAAATTATAAACCATGGGTAATAGAGATTTATAATGGGAGTGCTGATACAATCTTAACTATAGGGAAACCATCCTATGTGCTCTATGCAGTATATGGATGGATTATTTGCATTGAATTATCTTTAGGAAATACAAACAAAACAAAGAAAAATGTAAAGCTTGCTGCATTATTAGCATAAAATTAAAGTCCTTGAATGCATAATTGTTCCATACCCAAAGCACTGACGAATTTTATTCTTAGAGTTCAAAGACCTCCTGATTAATATGCAAAATAGCCTCATTTCATAAGCAGGGGGTTTTTTTCCCCCTCTCAGAAAAGAGACAGTTCTTTCCTGGAGGAAAATACTATGAAGTTTAGAAAACACTAACTAATATTGATATAAAAGCCCACACATCTACATAGCCAAAAACAATAACAACTAGGTGCTATTAGAATATTTATATTTCTTCAGTCTGCGTATGACTATAAATTGTATGTTTAACCAAATAATACCTAGCTTAGGAAGATTAAGTTTACAAAATAAAAAGGGAAAACACTGTCTTTCTCTAGAAAGGTTTACCTATTTGTATAGTAACTTTTAAAAACTATTTAAAAGAAAGAAAATCCAATAAAAAGAGAAATTCTGGATCTAGTAGTATAAATTTAAATTATCTGATTCCAATTTAAATTTACAAAGCAGGCTCCCTCCAATTTACATGGCCCCAGTCACCAAAGACTTGTAACAAGAAAACAATAATAAAGTTTAAATAAAGTTAAAAAGTACATCAACAAATAAATGATTCTCCAGAATTCTAATTTTTTCTTATTTTTCTCTAAATAAATATCAGAATACTTTAATCCTTGGAAGTGATTTACTGGGTTATCTTCTTTAATAAATTTCTTTCCAGTGTAGACAGTACAGAACAACTGATTTTTATTCTGAATATTTAAATAATTTTAAATAATTTATGTTCTTTAGAGTATATGACCCATGTTGCAAATCAAACTATAACCACCATAACACATTGTCAAGTTCGAAAAAATGTAGTAATTTCTTTCGACCAAGAAATGTTTCTTAAAAAGAGATATGAGGGGCTTCCCTGGTGGCGCAGAGGTTGAGAGTCCGCCTGCCGATGCAGGGGACGCGGGTTCGTGCCCCGGTCTGGGAGGATCCCACGTGCCGCGGAGCGGCTGGGCCCGTGAGCTATGGCCGCTGAGCCTGCGCGTCCGGAGCCTGTGCTCCGCAACGGGAAAGGCCACAACAGTGAGAGGCCCACATACCACAAAAAAAAAAAAAAAAAAAAAAAAAAAAAAAAAAAGAGATATGAGGTCTTAAAATTCAGTGCAGTCCCAAATGTGTCCCATTCATTTGAACAATGGCACATCAGTCTATGGAACTCAACCTCCAGCTGTAACACCGGGTTCACTACCTGATTAGGAGTAATACTCTCTTAATATGCAGAATTCATACGGCAAGTACTGATTAAGAATCTAGTATGTGCCAGGGAGTGTGTTGGGCTTCCCAGCATTACCATTATCCCATTTGGGCCTCATATTTATATTTCACATTCATATTCACCAAATATAACCTGATACAGCTAGTTTTGAGATTATTCTATCTAGCAGTGTGTTAAATTCTTAGTCAGAATGTTCAGAGTATAAACTCATGCCAAACACACTAGGTAAAAAGTTACTCTTTTCAAAAACTCTTCTAGAGTTAGTGAAGGAAGAAGGATAAACAATTCATCAATGTCTTTTTCAAGTCCTTAACATGTAATTGATACTCAATAAGCAATTGAGAATAAGCGAATGGTTAGATGACAATATTAAACCATATTCCCAGTCTACTCAAAATTCATAAAATTCAGAAATGCTTAAAAGTATACTTTGAAATGGAAGGAATACAGATTACATATTTAAAACTCTACTTTGAATGTGAAAATGGTTTTACTTATTAAGTTGTCTTGTCAATAGGAGACTCTGCTATTGCCTCATTAAATAAGTATGTACAGACATTTATTATATGATAAAATCTCTTTACATTTATCATATGAGTCAACAAAAAGCATGTTCCAAAAATGACTAGATGATTTAAAACTCGTTCAACTCAGAAAGGGCCCAGTACTCCAACATGATGGCTGAGATTAAAACTGTTTTTACATTTTTGCCACAAGGAAAAAACATCAGCCTTTTTGCTCACTCTACTAATTTTGCTAACCTAAAGGTTGAAATCAGCATTGTTACTGGCAAGAAAAAAACCACACATTCTTTTGCTGTTTTTTATATTTTTAAAGTTTTTAAATAGAATATAACAAAGTATTTCATTTATAAAGTACTTTACAGTTTACCAAGTGTTTTCATACAAGCCACCTTCTTTTAAGGGATTTAAAAGAGGCTTCCCTGAGAAATTACTACCCACAAATCACTACCTGTGACAGTTCTATTCTATTTCTAGCTGGTTAAACCACATCTGTAATATAGAATTCCATTCTAGGTGCCACATTTTCAGAGGGACATTGACCAATTAGAGTGTAATGAAAAGCAAATGTCCAGGGGCATCCCTGGTGGCTCAGTGGTTAAGAATCCACCTGCCAATGTAGGGGAGATGGGTTCGAGCCCTAGTCTGGGAAGATCCCACATGCCGCGGAGCAACTAAGCCCGTGCGCCACAACTACTGAGCCCGCACGCCAAAACTACTGAAACCCGTGCGCCTAGAGCCTGTGCTCCGCAACAAGGGAAGCCACCGTAATGAGAAGTCCGTGCACCGCAACGAGGAGTAGCCCCCACTCGCCGCAACTAGAGAAAGCCCACGCACAGCAACCAAGACCCAACGCAGTCAAAAATAAATAAATAATTTTTTTTAAAAAAAAGCAAGTGTCCAGGTGAATAGGGGAAGCTATAATTTGTTTTTTGTTTTCTGGTTTTTTTTGCGGTACGCGGGCCTCTCACTGTTGTGGCCTCTCCCGTTGCGGAGCACAGGCTCCAGACGCACAGGCTCAGCGGCCATGGCTCACGGGCCCAGCCGCTCCGCAGCATGTGGGATCTTCCCGGACCGGGGCACGAACCCCTGTCCCCTGCATCGGCAGGAGGACCTCAACCACTGCACCACCAGGGAAGCCCGGAAGCTATAATTTTTGATAAATTATTCAAGCAAATTGGGAAGTGAAGAATAAGGAAAGGCATAATATCAGCTTTCAAATATTCAAAGGGCTGTCATGGAGAGATGAGTATACTAATTCTGTGTTGCTCCAGAGGCTAGAATTAGGATAAAAAGCTGGAAGTAAAGGAAGGCAGATTCTGACCGAATGCAAGAAAGAACTTTTAATCTGCTTGTGCTGTCCAATAACAATAACACCAGCCTCATGAGGGCAGTACAAATCTCTGGAGGTTTTCAAGCAGAAGTGGATGTCTGTCAGAGTTATAATTTTTAAAAATTACTATACCAGGTGGAGAATTAGGCTAAAAATCTCTAAGTTTCTTTCTAAATCTCAGATTCTAATTTTCTTGATAAAATGAAATACATAAACACAGTACAAAATGAGATTTTTATTGTATGCTCATTTCTCTAACAGCTAAATAGCTTCAATTACATTTTTAAAAATAAATATAAGATTCTATGATACACAGAATGCTTACTTCCAACCAAAAAGAATCACTTGGTCTTTAAAACATCCAATGTATGAAACAAGAAGTATAACAAGTTTCAGGCAACAGGCCCTGTATGTCCTATTCACACATAAATTAATGCAATCATAAGAAAATATCTTTTATTTGTGAGGAAGCCATATAAAATTGACTATGAGTAAGTGTAAACTTAAGTATAATTTTATGAATCAAGAATAAAGGAAATTCTCTCTCTTCTCTAACATGGCAGAACAGAATGGAGCAGATGTTTTCCTAGGAGACTGTAACAATTGGACAACAATTGTTCACTTGGCTCCCTGAGTCCTCCTTGATCATATATAAGACGAAAGAGCTAATACAATTCTCTTTCAAAGGAGATTTATAGACCTAGGTTCTAGTCCCAGTTTTGCTACCAGATACATAGCCTTGGGTAAGTAACTTACTTCAGTTTCACACTTTAAAAAAAAAAAAAAAGCAGTTGGATTAAAATCATTTTAGCTCTTTCTGGTTCTAAGGTCTATTACTTCTGCATATATGATGCCCCACTTATGCAGTCAAGCACTGTCGACCTTCAGGAACAAACTATAAACCTAAAAACAATGTTTAAAGCCTGTAATTGCGAGTCCCAATGGAAATAACATAAAGGAAAAAGAGATAAAGTTTAAGAGGACACATTGTGATCAGTTGGTATACTGATGGAAAGAAAATGCACTCTCACTGGATGATGATGGCTATAAAAGCTAAGCCCTGTTACCCTAAAGTCATAAAATTTGGAAGAAGTGGCAAGAAAGGGAGAGAAGAGACCACAAAGAAGAAAAAAAGCAAAACAGAGGGAAGAAAAGAGAGGAAAGGAATCGATAAGCAGCCAATCTCTTCAATGGCAGGACTTAAAAAAAAGCATCAGAAATGGTGAGCAAGAAAAAGAGAGAGAGAGAAGAGAAATAGAGCAGAGAGAGCAAAAAGAAAGAAACAAACACTTGCTGGAGCATGAAACAACAGGGTTCCCTTAGTAGAAGTGGAAGCTGAGGCTCATTCACCTCCACAGACCAGGAGAGGGCTTCCTTCCACCACAGCAGAGTGAAGTCGTGGTGTTGGTGACAACCCTGATACACTGAGGTTAGTATGTGTTCAATCCGGTCTGCTGATCAGATGAGTGTACAACAACTTTAAAGTGTTTTCACCTCTAGAATGTTTCCAAAAGAGTCTTGTTAATTAAGGAACTGACCTTTGGATTGTAAGGAACCTCATTCATCCAAAGTTAACTGAGATGCTCCCTGGTACGTGGAGTGAATTTATGGATATATATATACATGGATGATTTATAAATAGATATAAATAACTTCATACTTGAGGGCTTAGAACAAAGATCTAGCCATAAAGAACTCAAATACATTTTGCCCTTCTCTCTCTCCTCTTTCTACTTGGATTTCTTGGGAATTCACATTTGTGTGGGCTGACGATGTAAATCCAGCAATGGGCTTAATGAAAACCATGAAGTGCGCATAAATTAAACTCACAGCAGATTTCTCCATTTTTTCCCCTGTGTGTTATTTTCACAGGAATCTGTGTTTTCAGGAGAACTCTAAGCAAAAAGCTTAAAGTCATTCTAGGTCTACTGGCTACCTTAGCACCATGCAGATTTCCAATAATTATTAGTAATAAGTCTGGGAAACAGAAAGATTATAATAATAAAAATAAAAGCATGCCAAATTAGCTCGTACTTAATTAGAAACACTGGAACATAAACTAAGAATGTGATAAGTTGCTATTCCCCTACAAAGAGTCAAAGGAATATTTATCTATAGGATATGATGTGAGATGGTATTTAGAAATACTAACTTACCTGTCTTCTCCCCTGGCATTTTCTTGTATCCTTTCCTCAGCCCAAACAATTAGAGTGTCCCACTTTCTCTGCAGTAGAGAATGGCTGTTGAAGCTGGACACAGGTAAACAAAATAATTCTTAGACAACATGTTTTGAAAGCTTACTTTGAATTAAGAAAATCTAGAATTCTAAGAGCTCCAAGCAAAAGTTTAAGCCTTAAATAATAGATTTCAAATAATTCATATTCTATTATTTATACTAGGTATCAAACTTCATATCCATCAGGACGGGATTTGATGACATATGATAGAAAACTTCAAATGTGGCTTAAAGCCACAAAGGTATATTCTTTCACATAAAACACGTTCAGAAGGTAGCTCCTATTCTCTGTTCCACCTTTACCCTCATGCTCACCTCATAACCCAAGATTGCCATTGGAGTTTCAGCCCTCCTGTCCACGTTCCAGGCAGTAGAAGGGAGGAAAAGGCAGCAGCTCCCAGTGAGTCAACGCCTTCAAGAAGCCCTTCTGGAAACCACATACGGTACCTCCATTTACCCAGAATTTAGTCTTATGGTCATACCAAGCTTCAAGGAAAGCTGCAAAATATAGTTTTTATTCTAGATAGCAATGTACCCAGGTAAGAAATTACTTGGAAATTACTAATGAAAAACTACTAAGAAAGAAAGCTAGAATAGAAATTAGGTAAACACTTAGTGATCTCTAACACCACTAGCTTTTCTCTCTCTGGAGGACATAATATTCTCTGGGCTAGGGGTTAAAGGGGCTTTAGAGGAGACATTTTGAGTGTGAGAGAGAGAGAGTGGAGACTAGAGATAAATGGAACCAACCTGAAAGGACCAAGTGGGCAAAAGCAAAAGTGGTGTTCAGAGACCCCTCAGAGTGAGCCCAGGAACAGACCAGTGAGCCCCAGGTAACAATGTGGGAGCATAGTCAGTGCTTTCTCACTATCCAGGTTCCATGCAAGTGAGCACCAAACTCATGAGTGCAGAGGAGCTGTGTTAGTCACCCTGCCCACTGGTTTCTGGCAAGAGCTCCCCAAGAGCTCAATGGCCTATTAATGCACCAAAAATAAATGTGCTCCTCTAGGCTCTGAGACTTGCCATGGTCTGGGTAAGCAATCTCCCTTACAATGGCTTAGGACATCCAGAGGACCACTGAAGCAGAAATTATGCTATTTAGCATCAAGATGGGTCCTGTGATCATAGTTTTTTTCATTTTGTTTTAAGTTTTTAAATATATATTCCTATGTACACAAACCAGTCTTTCCTGAATCCACAGGGGGAGTTGAAATTCCTCAAGTAACACCATTTGTATTCATTTCGCATAACTGAATATTTACTGAGCTTCCAATAAGCAAGGTTCTATCTTCAAAAACCTTTTATCTAGTAGTGGGGACAATAAAAGTACTTTTACAACTATAACATAAAGTACAGTATATACTAAGAAAAAGGAAGGGAGGAGGAGGAGAGGAAAAGGAAAGAACTAACCTCAATTAAGTTCCTATTATATATCTCACACTGTGCTAGGTGCATTTGTACATTATTTAATCCAGTGACAAGTCTAAGAGCTAAGAAAGTGGTATTATTCTTACTTTACATATGGGACAACTGAAGCTTGCTACAAGAATTTAGACCAGAAAACAACTACTGATCCCAAAATGGGGATCAGAGGAAAAAGTTCTGGAAACAGAAAAAAATGTCAACAGATAGCTGACAGAAAAATGGACAAGAGGAAAGGACATTTCAGCGAGAAGGATGAATCTGAGTATATGCAGAAAAAAAAAAAAGAGTATTTAATCCAGTTTAGCTAGGGCAAAAGTATATATAGCGGATGAGTGGAAGATTAATCTAGAAATAATGGATTGTAATCAAATTGAGAAGGCATATGAAAATAGCAGAGTGAAGAGTTTGCAACTAATCCAGCAGGAAAAAGGATACGGTTATTTGAGGAAGATTTATCTAGCTCAGGTCTACCAATCCTTATCCACAATTCCAAAGTCTAAAAGTTCTAAAAATCAAAAATATGTGGTTTTTTAATAATGTATTTGGAGACAAAAGCCAATCTGATCTGAACACATTAGGTATTAAAGTTTAACATGAACAATGAGAGACCATTTATTTATTTATACCAATTATACCATTTATTTATTTATACCAATTATATCATTATTTATATTACTTAATGTGAGTATTCATACATTTCACTGAAGAAATAACAGTGTTTGATTACAGAATGCTGCCCCAGTCTCCATGAGGGGGATTTTATAATATACAGTATTTTCTCCATATTACCTTTCTAAAACTCCAAGAATTAACAAGAAAAGTCTGTATTCTAAAATATATCTAAAATAAATTAATTAATTAAAATAAAGTATATCTGACCCCAATTGTTTAATATTAGATATTAGGAACTGTAGCTATGTATAAGATGGGACAGGGGGAACAGAGGTGAGAAGACTAGTTTAGACACTTCCAATAGTCCTGGCTAGAAAAAACAAGTAAATTATGGTGGCCGTGAGAATGGAAAAGATGGGTGAATGTAAGAATCACTGAGAATTAGATTTGGCAGCTAACTGGATGCAAGGGAGTGAGGAAATAGTCAAAGGAAAATCCTGGGAGCCTAGTGACAGTTTCAGTATCAACAACAATGAAAATGGAATCGTTAATGAGTTTGTTCTAATCATACTGGATTTAAGGCGTTGGCAGAACATCTAAGTTGTCATCTAAGTTGTGATGTTATGCACAGTTAGAAATGAGTGTTTTAGAGTTCAGGAGAGAGGTCAGTACCTGAAGTGTAAATCTGAGACTCAACCACATAGAGGGGATGATGAAATCTATGGAAATGGATGAAATTCCCAAGAAACATAGAAGTGAAAAAACACATGCACAGAATTTTGGAAAATCACTAGCACTTTACTACATAGTTCTCTTAGTTGCACGAAAGGTCTACTGCTGAAGATTAGCAGAGGTTAATCATCTCTTAATGATGGAGAAGCAGCATTGTCAGACATATCAGAAATATACCAGGTTCTTATAGGAAGGAGCACAATTCCAGAATTCCCTCCTAATAACACTTCAAGGTATCTGCTGCCAACAAAGAACTGAGCAAACATCATTTTGAGATGCCCCAAAGCAGATGAGTTCACTTTTTTCTAAAATCAATATATGTCATTGAGTCTACATTTTTTTTATACTCCCAGGCTAGTAGAAATGTAGCTTTCTGTGGAGTGTATTACTATGGCCAGTCCTGTCTCAAGAGGGTCATTCAAGCCAAGGTAAACTACAATTTGTCGAGTTGTTAACTTATGTGAAAATAGTATCTTTCTTAGCAATGCTGCTACAGATTCATATCAGTATTTAATGTTTTGTAGCAGTGAAAACATGGTAGGAATATACTGCAATGAGTTAAGCAGATACAAATGGAAAGCCACATTCCTCACCTCTAAGAGCAAGGCTACAGATGGGATAGTTCTCTAGAGGTGTGATGGCTAATTTTATGTGTCAGCTTGGCTGGACCACATTGCCCAGAGATGTGGTCAGACATTATTCTGGATGTTTCTGTGAGGGTGTTCTGAGGTGAGATTTACATTTAAATTTGTGCACTTTATGGTAGATTGCCCTCCATAACGTGGGTGGACCTCAGGTAGTCAGTTGAAAACATGAATTGAACAAAAGACTGACCTCCCCTGACCAAGAGTGCATTCTTCCAGCCTCGGCCTCCAGACCTGAACTGCAGCATTGACTCTTTCCTGGGTCTCCTGTCTGACGGCTCTGGGATTTTAACTACAACATGGACTCTTCCTGAGCCTGCTGGCCCACTGCCAAGTTTGGATTTGCCAATCTCCATAATTGCTTGAGCCAATTCCTTAAAATAAATAAATATATATCCTATTGGTTTTGTTTCTCTGGGGAATCCTGACTAACACAAGAGGAATAGAAGGAATAAAGCTACATAACATCAGGTAATCTGAAGAAACTGGAGAAACTGAAATCTGTGATCTGGGTTGTCCGGAAAAAAAGCAATGTAGTCAAAAACCAAATGGTGAAAAGCAAACTGATTGGGGCATTAGATTCGTTAAAATGGCAAACTGATCAAAAATAAAGATGCCACTCCCGAACTTTTTTATTTCTTGATAATTTTTTTTTTTTTTTTTTTTTTTTTTTGCAGTACGCGGGCCTCTCACTGTTGTGGCCTCTCCCGTTGCGGAGCACAGGCTCTGGACGCGCAGACTCAGCGGCCATGGCTCACGGGCCCAGCCGCTCCACAGCATGTGGGATCTTCCCGGACCGGGGCACGAACCCGTGTCCCCTGCATCAGCAGGCGGACTCTCAACCACTGCGCCACCAGGGAAGCCCTATTTCTTGATAATTTTTATACATCACTGGCAGTTTTGAAACCTTTAGACATTTTTGTCTTTTTCACAAGATGAGGGATTTGCTCCTATTTTTTTTTAAAATTCATTTTCCTGACCAATCAAATTCAGACTTTTGTGCATCAAGTGACAAAGGAGTCAGCTATCCTATGACAATTCCAAGATTTCAACAGCATCTTTTTATATAGCTGGATTTGTACAATTATTTAAATGTTACATTTTCCCTTTTGTTTAAAAATAAATGGAAAACAGCAAATTAAAGGGCCAAAAATAATGCTAGCAAGCAAAGGTCTCATAAAGTTAGCACAATTGTGACAAGATGGAGATCATTTGGCATGCAAAGAAAGGTGGACGTACAGCTTCTGTCATACAATTGTTAATCTTTACGCAACTGCATATTAATTATGAACAGAGAACAAAATTAAGAATATGTAAGAAATGCCACAAATATATGATCAAATATTGTTTGATAGACAAAGGTAATTAGGAATTTTATAATAGTTTTAGCTTTCCAGGACTAGAATGTCCCTTACAACATGTATGTCTATTATTCAACTTTTCACATATGACCCCCTCACATATTTTAAGAACATAGATATGTTGACAGAATAGTGCTTCTCAAACTTCAACGTGCATACAAATCACCTTGGGGTCTTGTTAAATTGTAGATTCTAGTTCCGTAGGACTGGGGTAGTGCATGAGATTGTGTCTGTGAACCACACCATGAGTGGCATGGTTACAGGAGACTCACACTCAAAGGTGCATACAAACATTGCAAAAATTACTCCGTCCATGGTTCACCAAAAGTACCACTAGATGGGGCTCCCCTGGTGGCGCAGTGGTTGAGAGTCCGCCTGCCGATGCAGGGGACGTGGGTTCGTGCCCCAGTCCGGGAAGATCCCACATGCCGCGGAGGGGCTGGGCCCATGAGCCATTGCCGCTGAGCCTGTGCTCTGCAACGGGAGAGGCCACAACAGTGAGAGGCCCGCGTACAGCAAAAAAAAGTACCACTAGATGAAAAACCAGTAACTGATATTACTCAATCAAAACAATTGATTTTAAACCAATTTTTTTAACCAATCTACTTTTGGAAAAATTATTTTAAATTATTTCATTTGCTGCCAAAACTTCCATTTGTTAACTTGTTGTTGGCTCGTAGCTTGCCCCCATACATGGAGGGCAAGGAGGGACCCAAGAAAGAGGCAGATCACTCCAGATTGGGAGGTGGTGGTTTTAATAAGCAAGTGAACTTACAGACGAGGCTTGTGTTGGATGGCCATAATATGAGTAGATCTCTGCACCCCACCAGAATCTTAAAAGTTTATATAGAGGCCTTAAGTGGGTTCAGTCACATATTCAGTCCAGGTGTTCTCAACCACCTTACTGTCTCAAGGCTGCATCCTTGAATGGCTCCTAGTGTAGGAATGGTGGGCAGAATATACATTCCAAGGACAGGGGAGGGGTGAGGAGCCACTGATTGCCCAGGTCCAGCTCTTGGGTCAAGCGGCGGTTCATATCCTCTCAATGACCTCCTCCAACACTAGTTGAGCTATAGACCTATAATGGCAGCAAAGAAGAGGAAGGAAATATAATGACTTTTTCTAATATATCTCTCAAATAGGCTCCTTCCTCAGACTTCCTTAATTCACAAGTCAGTGGTACCATCATTCACCCAGCTACTAAGGACAAAAACCTAAATATTGTCTTTCATTTCTTTCTCCTTCATCTTCTACATCCAATCTGGCATCAAATATACTCAGCTCTATCTCCAAAAATGTATCTAATATCTGACCACTTCTCTCCAATGCCATCACAACCAAGCCACCATCATCCCTCAGCTAGACCACTGCAACAGGTTCCTAACTGGCCTTCTTTCTTCCATTATTGCTCTCCTATTACTCATTTGCTCTGTAACAGCCAGATGATCTTATTAAAGTGTAAATTAGATATCACACCTGTTTCCAGTGCAACTAACTCCCACTGCAGTTAGCAAAACAGAAAAAGGCTTATATTGGGTTTTAAGACTCAACAGGATCAGGATCCTATATCTGTCTCTCTCCAAACTTATCACTGTGCATGCAGATTGTAGATGTCACCTCATACATCATTCTTTCCCATACAGGTCACTCTTGTTTTTGACTATTTCAAACAGGCCATGCTCCTTCAGGCCTCAGCTCTTTCACACTTATTGTTCCTACTGCCTGGAATTCCTGCTGCCTCCTTTTCCTGTGGTTGGTCCATTTCATTCAGCTATTGGTTCCAATGGCATCCCCTTACAGAAGATTTCCCAAACCACTCTACTTGAAATAACCTACCTTCTTCACGTAACTTACAATTTTGTCTGAACCAAACTTCAGGATTAAAGAAATTGCTATTAATTACAAAGATTTAAGAATTACCCTCAATATTTTTCTTATTTACCAAAAATATAATAACTGGCATTTTTTAAGCCAAGCCTACTTTTATAGGGGAAGAAATACAGAAATATGCATTAAAGTAACTTATAGCTTAATGAATTATTATAGGGACTTCCCTGGTGGTGCAGTGGTTAAGAATCCACCTGCCAACGCAGGGGACACAGGTTTGAGCCCTGGTTCAGGAAGATCCAACATGGCGCAGAACAACTAGTCCCATGCGCCACAACTACTGAAGCCCGCACGCCTGGAGCCCACGCTCCACAACAAGAGAAGCCACCACAGTAAGAAGCCCATGCACTGTAGCGAAGAGTAGCCCCCACTCGCCACAACTAGAGAAAGGCGACGTGCAGCAACGAAGACCCAATTCAGGCAAAAATAAACGAATACATCAAAGAAATAAAAATAAAAAATAATTAATTATTATAAAAGAAGTGTCTGAGAAACAGCACCCTGGTCAGGAAGTAGAACACAGCCATTCCCTACCCACCCCCCAGAAAAAACCCTCTTTCCAACCACAACCCCATCCTTTCACCTTATAGGTAACTGATATCCTGACTTTTATTATACCAACTTCTTTTCTTGTCTTTTAGTTTCAGCACTTGAGTATGCATCCATAATTTAATATCATTCTGCTTGCTTTTGAACTTTTACAATCATAGGGTATCTTTTGTGTTTACTTCATTTGTTCAAAATTGCTTTTTAAAGATGAATCCATGTTGGCTACAGTTCACTCATTTAGTTTGCTGTGCAGTATTTCATTGAATGAATATACCACAACTTACTTGTCCATTCTATGTTGATGGGTGTTTGGGTTGCTTCCTTTGGGCTATTAAAAATAATATTGTTATGAGTATTCTTGTACAGATAACCTCACACATACATGCACACATCTGTAAGGTATATGCCTAGAAGCAGAAATACCAGGTTCTAACGTATGGAATTGTCAGTTTTTCTAGATTATGCCAAACTGCTTGTTCAAAGCATTTGGGTCGATTTATAGTCCTGCCTATGGTGTATCAGTGTTGCCATTACTCTACTTCTTTGTCAACTCTTGCTATTGTCCATCTTTTAAATTTTAGGTATTCTAGTGGGTGGCTAGAGGTGTCATTGTGGCTTTAATTTGCATTTCTCCTGATTACTAATGAGGTATTATTTCATCCATGAAATCATGAAGTTGGACATGTACAAATGAAGTGATATGTACAAGATCAGGCTCAAGCAGGTCCTGAAGGCAGGAGTAAGCTGCATGATCAAGTGGCTCAAATGCCTATAGCGACTACTCCTGCACTGCTGCTTCTTCCTCAGTCCACACCTATGCTGTCATGGGGATACCCATAACTTATTTACTGAGGAAGAAAGAACTCAGGCCTGGTATAGGGATGGTTCTTCACAATGTGCTTTGGCAATTATCACTGCAATCTAGAGTGTCTCTGAAAGGTAGTGAAGAGAAATTTTGTCAGTGGGCAGAACTCTTAGCAGTACTTCTGGCTGTCTACTTATCTAGGTAAAGAGATGTCCACAGGTGTAGATCTACAGTATTTCATGGGCCGTGGCTAATGGGTTGACCAGGTAGTCAGGGACTTTGAAAGAATAAGATCAGAAGCCTAATGACAAGGAAATCTGGGGCCAGGCGTATGTGAATGGACCTCTCAGGATGAGCACAAAATGTGAGGATATTCGTGTCCCATGTGATGTGCATAGGGCAACCACTGCAGTGAATGACTTCCTTGCTCAAATGGACAGGCTGACTCATCCTCTGGATGTCAGTCATCCTCTTTCCCTAGCATCCCAGTGCTTGCTCAGCGGGCTCATGTACAAAGTAACTGTGGCAGCAGGGACAGACATTATACATGGACTCATCAACACGAAATTCTTCTCACCAATACTGATCTTACTATTGTCACTGCTGAGTGCCTAACCTGCTAAGAACAGAGACGAATCCTGAGCCACCAGTAGGGCCTCACTTCCTGGGAGACACCAGCCACCTGGTGGCTAATTAATTACATTGGATCCCTTCTCTAGTGGAAGGGTCAGCAACTGTTCTCATGAAAATATTAATTCTGGATATGAATCCTAAGTCTCTTCCTTTAAGACTACCAACCATAATCTTACAGATATGGTTATCTCTCACAACATAAATTCTAAATGAGAAATTCATTTCACAACAAAAGAAATGTAGCAATGGGCTCATAGCTATGAAATTCATAGGTCTTTCCATGTACCAAATCACCCAAAAGTGGCTGGCTTGATAGAATAATATAATGACCTACTAAGACTTTGAACCAGTGACCAATATATGATGTTATTTCTCCCACTGCCAGAATACATGGGTCCAGGAATCTCAGAATAAAAATAGGATGGATTTCTCTCGGTATTATGTTTAATAACCCACTCACAGAATTTTTTATTACCATCCCTATAAAGGGGCTATGCTGATTTGGTGGTCTTAGTTCCCATGGAAAAAAAAATGTTTCTACCAGGGCACACAAAATGGTTCAAGTGAATTTGAAGTTGAGACTGACACCTGAATATATTAGGGTCCCTATGACACTAAACCAACAAGCAACAAAAGAGGTTCCTATAATCCCTGGGGTGGTTGATCCACATTATTACAGGGAAATGGATCTACTGCTACACAATGGGGTCAATAAGAACTATGTCAGGAGCCCAGGGGTTCTCTGGGTTGCCTCTTAATATTCTCTTATTCAAGAGTGAAAGTTAAGAAACAACCAACTCCTAAGGACTCAGACCTTCCAGAATGAAGATTCGCCCATGCTACTAGGTAAAGAGGTGGCCAGGAGCAAAGAAAAATGGGAGTAGAGGAAGAAGTTATAAATATCAACTACAGCTTCATGACCAGTTATAGAAACAAGTACTTAAGCAAATCTACTTCATCATTTGTTCTGTATATTTTTGTATATATTAACTATTTTTTCCTTCCCCTACCCCCTATCAAGTTATATAAGAAATGTTGGTCGTAGTGCACTTGACAGTTTAATCGAGGTGGGATTGTGACTGAACCAGAATAAGTAACACCGCTAAGGATAATAGTAACTGATGGAACTTTACTTTTCCCCTTTTGGGGGAGAGGTGAGAGTTTCTTCCTTTGTACAAAAGATAGTAAAATCTGCATAGACTGAAGCATAAACTGTTGCTGTTGTACAGACATTTAAACCTGGGTAGAAGGGTGTGCGTGGCTGCTTAATAGCTAAAAGGGAAGGTTGTGCTCGTTATTCGCCATAGGCACTCAGCTCCCTCACTTACACACCCTCCCTCCTATATTCTGCTCTGTTTTCCTGGGGTTGGGACATGCAAACTACATTTCCGGACTTCTCTGCCAACTGGACTCCTGTTAGGTTTGGTCAATAGGAGGCACCACTGGGAAGTCAGAGGCAGCACAGGTTCTAGCACCGTGGTAGTTGTTGGCAATGGCTGCAGTGGCAGCAGGGGTGGAGTGACTGTGAATGCCAACAGACCACAGATAGTACCTATCAGCAACCTTAGCTCTGGTCCAGGCAGTACCACTTGAGCAGATCTAGGATCAATTACAACAGTCTCCAATAGTGCAGCGGCGGGTACAGGCTCCTAGCAGTTTCTGAACTCTGAGAATATCACCCTCCCATAGAACAACCTAACTACATTTACCAGTTCTCCAGGAAAAAAATCATCAACACCCTAGAATGACATAAAATGAACCAAAAATCCCCTCTAATTAATGGAATGATCAACAGGTAGGTCTAATTTAATTACAAGGGTGTCTGAAAATGAGACAATCAGACGGTACTGCCACAGTCACAGAGAAGCACTGCCAAGAAGCGCTACTGGGCATGCCACAGCATCTCCTTATTTCTCTCTCCCATCAGTTATAATTTATAATGACAGCACTGTACCTCAGATTACAGTGAGGGAGATTTGCCTGCCCTTTCTTCCATCACTTGGCCCCTTATTTTAGAAGCACAGGTGGCTTCAGGAACACAAATATCCTTTCTCAAACATAAATGCCTGTCTATACTTTTGGTACAGATTTTAACACAAGCTTTTATTTTATGGCTTCTCTCCTTATGTCATAATAAATATATTCTGAGATTATCAGACTTTAACAAATTTCATCAGAAATAAAAATATAGTATCTCCATATGATTTCCTCCCTCTGGTAAGCCAAGTTCATTTTGTGTAAAACACTTCTTCCCTTGTAAGTTTTCATTTAAATTGAAGAATTTTATTTTAATTTGACTCTCCAGTCCTATCACTAGTAAGCATCATGCAATTCTGGGACCCCCAAAGAAAGCAATTGTAAATCAAGTTCTATAGAACTTCTTTAATTTGTATTTAAACTAACCATTTATCCAATTCCACAATGAAATCAGTGTTATATTTTTCTTAACATTCAACTTAAAACATTAGACAGAATAATCTGAATGGGGGAAAATCATTATCAAATGCTAAAAATGTAAACATGAAGGAAGTAAACATGAAAACAAATCTCTTTTTAAAAATTCATTTAGTTACAAGAAAATTAGCCAGAAAATTGCACAGTTCCAAACAAATCCTCTGTATAAACACAAGGCTCATTCACCATCATCTTTTTGTATTTATCTCTCAAATAACATTCCATCTATTGAACCCAGCCTATACTGGCAAAATTAGAATACATGGATATTTTTACTGTTTAATATTCCATAAACAGAATTGGCTTTTGTCCTGAAGTTATGATGGTGTCTGTCATTTTGCTTCAGAGAAAACTCTAAAATTGTTCCCTTATGAGTATTTCAATTAGCCACTCTCAAAATCTAACGCAAAAAACAAAAACAAAACAAAACAAAAAATGCTGCTGTTTCACTAAAAGATACCTGTCTTCCACTTCATTTTACCAGCCTAAGTACAAATTCGGAGAAAAGCTTCTTAAGTCCTGCAGTTTCAAATTCCTTTTGTAGCTCATCCAACGATGAATACTCTTTGACTTCAAATTCCAGAAACCTGCATTATACAAGAGAAACTCATGAATATGCCTAAATTTGTCAGAGTATAATTATCGATTCAGTTGCTTTTCCATCTGCAATAGTACTAAATTATACCTTTTGTGTTCTGTCTGTACTTTTGTTTCAAACAGTACACTAATCATTTTCTCTTTGCATTTCTTTCCACTTGAGTCCACATCTACTTTGCAGGTTTTCTGAAGAATCAGGTACTCCTAAATGATAAATCAGTACGTTAAATACATATCTTACTCTGAATCTCAAAGTCCTAGTTTGAAAGGAGCCATAAACCTATAGGCTTATTTCCACGCTTACAGAGTACTCGCTTTCTGAATCAAGCAGTAAGAGAGTTACACAGTGTTTTCACATACTTTGAAGCATAACATTCTGGTGAATGCTGGAGTAAAGAAGGGTCTAATCGAACTACGTAGGCTTAAATCTAGACTAGATCTGATTCTGGGGTTAGTTATCTAGATGCTCTGTGCCTCAGTAACCTATTCCATAAAATGGTACTCTTAACACCTACCTTATGGGGAAGTTGTGATGATTAAATGAGTTCATACATATAAAGCACTTAGAGGAGTGCTTGGCACAACAGTGCTTAATATAGTACCAGCTACTGTCATTATTATCACTTCCTCAAGGTCGGAATGAAGTTAACAGGCACACAGTACCGAACACTCCAAATTGATGGCATCTATAAATATGTACCTGTAATTCTCAATCCTGATATACAATCTTATAAAAATTTAAGGGATATTTACATTAAATGGCATTTTAGGGACAGCTAATAAAAAAAAAAGAACTCCTTAAAAAGTACCCTACATTACCAGAGGTCAAGCCATATGATTAAATAAACTAATTAACTGATGGATCCAATCTGAGAAACAATATCTGCAAAACAGCTACACTTAGCCTAATATGCCCAAGTTGGCTTAAAGAAAAATCTGAGCCTTTTGGGGATATATGAGCAAAGAAATTAATTTGTATTCATTTTGTCAGCCAGTATTTTATCCAAAAGGATCAAGTTTTATAGATACACTGTAAATCACCTTAAAATTTGTGGTTCCGGGGCTTGCCTGGTGGCGCAGTGGTTAAGAATCTGCCTGCCAATGCAGGGGACACAGGTTCGAGCCCTGGTCCGGGAAGATCCCGCATGCCAAGGAGCAACTAAGCCTGTGTACAACTACTGAGCCCGCGCGCCTAGAGCCCGTGCTCCACAACAAGAGAAGCCATCGCAATGAGAAGCCCACACACCATAACAAAGAGCAGCCCCCGCTAACCGCAACTAGAGAAAGCCCACACACAGCAACAAAGACCCAATGCAGCCAAAAATAAATTAATTAATTAAATAAATTTTAAAAAATATATGTGGTTCCTTGGTCAGACCCCAACCCAATATCTTTATTAAATCTGAAAATCTGTTGTACCTATACACTTTAACCCAGCACTACTCTGGTCAACTGAAGTTATTAACCAACAAGTTTTGTGATAAGAGCCCATCACAAAAAAGCTAGGTAGTTATCCTACAAATCTTTAAGATGATAGGTTATGCAAGATAAATCTGTTTCAAATAAATTCCATTGTAATTATTCTTGACCCAACCCACCTGAAAGCACAAAACCTATTAAGTGATTTGCAGCTCTTTTAAGATTTAAAATATAATAAGCAGCTTTCTTTGTCCGGTCCCACATAAAGCAGGTTAGATGAGTTTAGAATGAGAACTTGAAAACTCTGAAGAAGATGATGATTTTGAAAGCAGCTGCTGAGACAAGTCAGGTGGAAAGCAAAAGTTAGGGAGGAGGTGACAAGCTGACAGCCCTAATGATTCTACTTCCACTCACACTAAATCCTGGTTAGGAGGGAACAGCTCCTCTTTTCAGGTATAACAGATACCAAGTTCAAGTGTCAGAACATATCTTTAACTTCCAAAAAGTTAAAATTTTTGCAGGCTACCCACAAATATACACCTTGCTGTGTGCCTAACTAAGGAAAGAACTATAAATACGCACAAACATTTAGTGCAAATTTATAAAATTTAGGCTCAAAGCTGATTACAGAAACAAACATTCATGTACCACAGAGATTTTTTAAATAACCTATCACTTTCACTAAGTGGCATGATTTTTAAAACATAATCTTCTACTTATTCTTCAAGCTTTTCAAGTCTGTAGTTGTAATTAGAAGTTAAAGACAGTCTTTAAAAAGAAAGATCCATTAACATGGTAAGAGTGAAAGCAGAAACATCTTAATGATTAATCTGTCCCACTGTTATCAAACACACTTATAGACACACCATTTTAGCAGAAAATAACCAAATTCATATTCAACATTAAAACTTTTTGGCACCTTGATGTTGTTTCTGTCTCCCTGCAGTAAAATCAGTATTATTTTACCCATGAACATCAGTCTTCCTGTCAGCCTTAAATCGGAAGCCCACTTCTCCACACTTTTGACATATTTAGTCTTTGCTCTCATATGATCTAAATGCAAAAGAGTCATCCACAATCCATCATCCACAGTCGTGCTTGCTGCAGAAATGCACTTTTCACTGCCACCTCCAGCTTCTGGCCGCTTGAGGATGTGCCTGAGATTCTGCTGAATCCAGAGAACTAGCTCATGAACCATAGGTTCCGACAAAAGGGTCTCTGCTTGCTCCAGTAACTTCTCCTTCACAATCTCACACTCAGCCCTGGTCAGGTGTTCGGAGTTAACCACAATACCAGGCCAACATGACGGGTAATTGACCGGTAAATGGAACACCAACTGTAAGGGTATATCCGCATCCATAAATCCTTCGGCTCTTGTGAGAATTCTGAACACAGTCCCATCTGTCTCTGGAAAGCATCCAAAAAGAATGATTAGCTGCACCTAATTCAATCTGAATGGAACACTAACAAGTTAAAATTTTTGTTTCAAGTGTCAATTTATTTTTCATGTGAAAACTAAGTTATTTTATGAAGCGATACATCACACTAAGAAAGCCATGATTTACAGATTCTTACTTTCAGCCATACATATATATTCATAGAATCATGCTCACCAGCACCCAGGATTTCACTGGCATTTATAATTGCCATTATCCCATTTTTATTAAGGTTACCAGAAAGGTTTCTCATCATATGATTTTTTTTCCTCCCCAGACTTAGTTGATAATTCAGAAATTCCTGATAAACTCATATGAACATTCAAAGAAACAGTATTGTGTATTTATAAAATCAGTGATTAGTTTAAAAGTTATACACTAAATCCGGTGAAAGTCATGTTGCAGTGAGTCTGAATCAAACCAAATACTGGATCCCGTGTGGTTGCAGGGGTACAGAGAAAACCATGACTGTGCGTACACAGTAACTGCCTGCACCCGCTCTTTCTCACTTCAAATATATTCGTATCAGTGTAACATGAAGGCAGCGGGAGGAACTAAAATTGGGCAGACATCAGTTCAGCTGTTTCTGGCTCCAGAAGGAGGAGGGGGAAAGGGGAAAGCGCACACAGGATACGAGATGAAACACTCTGCTCTCTTTCAGATTTGCTCCACTTCACCCCTCTGATGTGTTCCACACCACTTCACCCCACTTTTCAAAAGTTGATAAAACGTCAGGCTGATTCATTCTGCAGGGGGCAGAAGCACACAGATCAGAAGAGCAGAGTAGAACCGAACTGGGTGCTGACGAGGCTCTTTGAAGCTAACTTGCCTCCGTCTACCCTACTTCTTTCTCCACAGCCCTTGTTTCATTCTCCTTCACAAGACAGGCAGTCAGATTGTTCTAATTTTCATACCTGGATCGCTGCTCAACACCCTCAACAATGGAAACCTGAGTGCATTCCCATTTTAAAGAACCTAACAGAACATTAAAATGGCTCTCTAGTCATCCAATTCCATTTATACAGAAGCTGTTGTTACAGACATGGATTCATACGGGACCAAACACATCCATTACACCAGGTTTTTCTTTAATAGAATCTTCAGTATCAGCTGCAAAGCACTGCCGTTTTAGAACACCACCCCGAAACCCAGGCAGTAACCATTATAAAGATCATATTAGGACTTCCCTGGTGGCGCAGGGGTTAAGAATCCGCCTGCCAATGCAGGGGACACGGGTTCGAGCCCTGGTCCGGGAAGGTCCCACATGCCGTGGAGCAACTAAGCCCATGCACCACAACTACGGAGCCTGCGCTCTAGAGCCTGCGAGCCACAACTACTGAGCCCGTGTGCCACAACTACTGAAGCTCGCGTGCCTAGAGCCTGCGCTCTGCAACAAGAGAAGCCACCGCAATGAGTAACCCATGCACCACAACGAAGAGTAGCCCCCGCTCGCCGCAACTAGAGAAAGCCCGCACACAGCAATGAAGATCCAATGCAGCCAAAAATAAATAAATAAAATAAATAAGTTTATTTAAAAAAAGATCATATTAAAGTGATATAACTTAAATTTGTATTACATAAGTAAAATATATGCTGCATAATGGAAGATTTTCCAAACAACTTAGTACATTCCTCTAAAATCCATCACCAGTTTCTCAAAACCCTTCTTTCTTCTATCCTGTTACTTATCCTTTGTAAAAAATATTTTATTAGTAAAGTAGGCTCCCTAGATATCAGTTAGATCACTGCATTTCACTAGATAAAATGGGCATTATAAATAGACCTACAGACATGTGACCACTAGGCTAAATAAACCCACCAGAAATCATCTAGAGGATCCACTTTCCCTCTCAAGGGGGAGGCATAACTTTTAAAGCTCTTCATTCATCATTCAACAAACATTCACTGAGTACCTACTAGGCCCAAGGCACTGTACTAGTCTGAGAGAAAACAACAGGTAAGACACAGATCCTGTCCTCTTAAGTCAATCCAGTTTCATAACATGAAAAAGTGGACAGAGCCAAAGTGATCTTCCTCAACTTCTCTTCTACACCTAAAAATGTCTTTACTTATAAACATACATACATATAATTTCTATAAACCTGTATTTTATATATTTTTTATTTCCATGGAGATAACTCTCCATGGGAATGGCATTTTTTAATGTTTTCTGAGCAAAGGGTGCCTCCCTGCTGACAACTTGACTACAGCCCTGTGAAAATGATTTTAGACTTCTGACCTCAAGAACTGTAAGAGAATAAATATGTGTTGTTTTAAGACACCACATTCGTGGTTATTTGTCACAGCAGCCACAAGAAACTAACACAGTATCTGTGCTCACAAAGCAAGCTTTTCCCCACAAGCAAGCTTTTCCCCACAAGCAAGACTCCCTTTCTGGTAAAAACTCTGAAACCTAGAGTGTTCTCCAATCTCTGCCATCTAAACAGCCACCTATTCCTCCCCAGGGCAGTGACCTAACTGACAGAAACAGGCAGTCCAGGGAGAAGGTCTTGAAAGCCTACTGAGCTGGCTCTTCAAATCCTTACCAACTTTCATTCTTCTCTCTTAGTGATTTTCTGGCCCTAGTCAGCAAAGAAAAAAGCAATAGGAGAAAATCCTGACTTCCACCTTAGAAAACCGTGAAATTATTAGTTATAAGCTTAGAAGGAAAACTGCTTTAATTTTATCAAGAATTGGAAAGTATTAACAACCTTCCTACTTGGTCTTCTCTTTGACTCCCTCCGTAGCTACACACACACACACACACACAGACACACAGACACACACAAACACAGGAGCTGCAAGCTGAAATTACAAAAAATGACGCTATCTCTGTAAGAAAATGAAAATCCCAACAACATACCCCATTCTGCTGATATTTAATGCAGGAATAAAATTACGTATTCTTTTAAAAACTCATTTTCTCCTGGGCTTCCCTGGTGGCGCAGTGGTTGAGAGTCCGCCTGCTGACTCAGGGGACGCGGGTTCGTGCCCCTGTCCGGGAAAATCCCACATGTCGCGGAGCAGCTGGGCCTGTGAGCCATGGCTGCTGAGCCTGCGTGTCCGGAGCCTGTGCTCTGCAACGGGGGAGGCCACAACAGTGAGAGGCCCGCATACCGCAAAAAAAAAACAAACCTCATTTTCTCCCGAAAACTCTAGAAGTATGTATATTACCCTTCCATTTCTCATCTGCCTTGTTTATACATGGAATTAAACTGGCTCTTTTTTGTCTCAGAATTTTTCATGTAATCACATGTACTGTCAGTCTGATTTTGGGGGGGGGGGGGTTCCATAAAAAAAAGAAAACAAGGTTGTCCCTATCTACTTTAAGTTTATTAACAGCTTAGAAACAGAGTGATTAACAGAAAAATAATGGTGTTCTACATCTAATGCTAATCTCTGGCTTTCCCTGGCACCAAAAAACTCTAGTCATTAAGTTTAACTCACAAACTCATCATTCTCAATAAACATCTATGCCCTAGAAAATTTATGCCTGCCCTACAAATCTAAAATTTTCATGAGTTCCAAGACTATTTTAATCTATTCTAAAGATCCTACCAAAAGATGTAAGTCTGGCCTCTGGTTGAAGCTTGCATACATATTCCCTAGTTTGGGGGGTTTTTTTTGTTTTTTTTTAATAAGTCATTGTATCTTAAAATAAGTATATCAATTTCATAACTAAAATAGGTTAGTTTCAAACCTTATTCTTCCTTACAAGTACATGAAGTAAATTATGCTCCTAACCACACTCCAAACAACAGAAATTCAAACTAGAGAAACTGAACTGAACCCCAAATTCCATACTGTTATTTTTAAGACTTTACCCTACTTCATAATCACATGCAATAGAAATTCAATAAATGCTGTCCAATAACAGAAGAGAGTGGAAAATGTAAACAAAATTTAAGAGGATGAGTTCTTCAAGATTCATTTAGAGCCCATTAAGAAATCATTTATATACCATATACAACTGAATTTCCCTATACTTGTTTTTTTTTTTCTTTTTTGCAGTTTTATATGTCCTCAGGGTAAGACTTTGTTCAGAAAACCACTAAAAAGCCCCCGACACCCTCTCTTACCTCACTGCACAGGATATTTTTCCTTTCGCTCCCAGGTGGCTCCCCACAAGTATACATCCACCAGTGCTTCTTTTTATGTTACAGCTGGATTTTTATATATGTTTAACGTGGTTACAGAAAAAAAAAAAAAGAAAACTAAAAGTAAGTGAAGCGGGCTTCCCTGGTGGCGCAGTGGTTGAGAGTCCGCCTGTCGATTCAGGGGACACGGGTTCGTGCCCCAGTCTGGGAAGATCCCACATGCCGAGGAGCGGCTGGGCCCGTGACCCATGGCCACTGAGCCTGCGCGTCCAGAGCCTGTGCTCTGCAACGGGAGAGGCCACAACAGTGAGAGGCCCGCATACCGCAAAAAAAAAAAAGAAATAAAAGTAAGTGAAGCTAAAAGTGGCAATCCCATCCTTTAGAAGTGAAGTTCAAGGCTGATTTGATTTTAGAGATGACCTCAGTACTGACAATCAGCAGGAAACAGGGCTGAGCAGATTTAGAGGGGTCAGTGGGTGACAGTCACGATTCATTTTGCAAGACGGCCCAATCCAATCTGAACATTAGTGTTAGCAGAATACAGAAAGCTACTCTGAAGCTACTGTGCGAACATATCATATGATTTTGAGTCTTACACACCTCCCATTTTACAACTTCTTTATCTGTAAGATGGTTTCCAGAAACACAACTCCACATATAATGAGCACTAACTATGGCAATATAATCTCTGTGACCTTCAATTACCTCATCAGGAAAATGAAGATTTATAACAATACCAATCCCATCTACCTCATAGGTACCTACACAGGCATGCACACACACTCCCCTTCAGAACTGTTCTGAACATAAGTGGGGTCATCCCCGTTTCTCTGCTCTGGGTGCTCCTCTTCTCTTTTTTCTGGACAGGTGTCATCCTTGCTCTCCAAGAACTGTTTTCCTGATGCAATGGCCGCATCTCTGTTAAGGAGCATGACCCAGTGCAAGAGTCCGTATACTCTGGAGCCTGGTGGTTACTCAACCAGCCCGAGCATCTGTTATCTTCTTTATAAAATAAAGTTAAGAATACCCCTCATCGGGCTTCCCTGGTGGCGCAGTGGTTGAGAGTCTGCCTGTCGATGCAGGGGACACGGGTTCGTGCCCCTGTCTGGGAAGATCCCACGTGCCGCGGAGCGGCTGGGCCCGTGAGCCATGGCCGCTGAGCCTGCGCGTCCAGAGCCTGTGCTCTGCAACGGGAGAGGCCACAACAGTGAGAGGCCCGCGTACCGCAAAAAAAAAAAAAAAGAATACCCCTCATCAAGTAAGATGCATTTAAAGTATCAGGTCTGTGGTAGGTGACCCCATTAAACCTGGCACCTTGCCTGACTGCACTGCACAGGGAGAAGCAGAATACCCCTGGTTTGATCTGCCCACAGCACCCCCTAGTGGACAGAAATAGGAGCTTACATAACTTGCACCCATCAGAAAGTTAAACCTGATGCCTCCCTCTTATGACCTTTCTACAACCATCACAAAGAGGCCACAGTGTATGTAAGTCCCCTGAAATTCTCAGCACAAATTAGTCCAGCTAAAGAATCCAACTATTCAAACTCTTCAATCTTATGACCTTCATAGATGACCCTAGAGTTGGCAGCCTGAGCCTTCATGGGCTATCTCGTACCAGAAGTGCAATCCTACCCAGTGTTAACCTGATTCCCGTGGCAACAAGGAGCAGCTTATTTGAGGGGAAGGCCAGGAAGGAACTGATGGTGTCCAGAATGTTCTGGTGTTCAGAATGTTCTTATATCCTCCAACCCAAGCTGACAGTGACCATGACAGTGGTAGCCAGCAGCCCACTGTATATTTACTGAGGTCTATTAAAGAAGTCCTTACCTTACCCTTAATTCCCAGTTGTGAACATCAAACGTCCCAATTTCAATCACTGAATTGTTCTATTCTCCAATGAACCTTTCAGCAACAAAATGTCCTAAGTTGTTACACTGAATTCTTTTATAATTCAATTACTTACTGATGCCAGAACACTGAATTAAATTAATTAGGAGGCATGGCTTGAAAGTCATGCTCAATTTAACAGCAGATAAAGGGTCCACAGTGCTCTTCATATTAAGAAATTGCTCTTTCTTTCTTTCTATGCTTACTTTTTTGGGTTTTCTCTGGCCTGTCAGCAGTGTCGTATGCTCAACCACATACTCATGACCCAGACCACCACCACTCCATCCTCTTTCAGGTGTAATGGGAAATCATAGGTTCATTTTCCCAGGATATTCCTAGTTGAGCCATAATAAAGGAATTTAAGAAAACTGATGACCTCTTCAAACAGCCTGCCTCAAGCAGAAGTAATTATCAATAAAGAGAGCCATAGAGACAGCAAAGTAAGATGACGAAGAATAACAAATGCTATCTAATCAGAAGAGAGGTGATGAGAAAACACTAAAAGTGAGTACATCCTTTCATATGGATTTTAAACAATTGTTTCAGAAAGCTACAAGACAGGCTAGGCACTGAAAAGAAAGCCGCTTCATTACATGAATTGGTTCACAGTGCCCAGAACATAACAGTGCTCAATGAACGTATGAACACGGGTGATCAAGAAAGAATATATTAAAAGGAGCCAACTCCTGCTCTGTAGGTGAATAACACACCACATAGATACCAGGAATGGATCCTAACCCTTGATGGCTTTCTCACAACATTCAGAACATTTTAGACTACCTTCTTAAAGGTCAACCAATTTATGGTCAGAAGGACAATTTTAATAGTAGCTGAAACACAACAGAAGTTTAAACCTTATGCCAAAAAATTCACAGAATGTATTTGAAAGCTAAGTGAAAACTGAAAATTATGTGCATCACTGCACTTTTTCATAAACTGAAGTTTTGGTTTTTATTTAATAGAAGCCATAGACAGGCAGAGAATAAGTTTTCACTATCATGAAAACATAGCCAAAAGAACCGTCCTAGACTGTAAGCTCCTAGAGGCCCTGAGCAGTCAGTGTCTTTGAAACCTTGTCAGCGCTTCCGGGGACTCAATAAATGAGTTGAATGATTAATGCGCCCCCAAGAGCCTGTAATTGGCAACCACCTTTCAGCCGACTAGGAAAAAGCAGGAGAAAAGCAATCAAACTGAGAGTCCTGACTGAGCACTGGTCGAATTCAAAAATTCATTTAACAAACATTTACTGCATAACTACCACGTGCCTGGCACTGTCGTAGGTTCCTGCAGTTTTATGATTACAAAACGGACAGGGTCCCTGACCTCTTGCAACTTGAGACAACCAAATACCCATATAGTTAAACTGTGGTGGGTGCCCTGAAGGACATAATGCATGGTGCTTACAAAGCACATAGTTCAATCTGGGGAAGCTGGATTTAAACTAGGGGTGTCAGGAAAAACCTCTTTTCAAGGTCAGATCTGACGGGTAAGTACAGGGCGGCCAGGGAAAGCGTGGGGGGACGCTTTCCAGGAGGGCGCGGCTGGCTCGTAGCGCTCAGCGAGTTGAGGAGTGAGACAGGCGAATTAGAGGGTGCAACGGCAGAGTGGGGAGGGGGGGTAACAGGCGGCTGGAGGGGGAAGGGCGAGTGCGGGTGCGACGGGAGAGTGGAGGGTGGGACGGACGAGTGGGTGGTGCGGCGCGGGAAGCAGGAACCGGTCCACTGGCCGCACGAGCCTGTGCATTATGCTCTCCGTTCACTGCAGAGCAGCGAGCAGGGGCGCGATACTATTCACGTTTTGGGGGTCGCCGCACTCTCCCGCCTGCTCCCACACACGCCCAGTCCCGGGGCGTGTCATTCCATCATTCAACTACCCCGGCCCCCAAGTGTGGGCCTGGGGCGGGGAGCCCAGCCTTGGTGGTGGGGAGCAGAGGGCGCCCGGTCCGTCTGGCGCGGGGGTAGTCACCTGAACTACTCAGCACTTCCCACTCGTCGGGCCCGCAGAAAATCGCACCCAGGGCCGAGAGCTCCTCCCGCACCGGCTCCGCCATGGCCGCGCCGCTCGGCTGACTCAACACCCCCCCTTCCGCCGCCGCCGCCGCCGCCGCCGCCGCCGCCGCCGCCGCCGCCGCCGCCGCCGCCGCCGCCGCCGCCGCCGCCGCCGCCGCCGCCGCCGCCGCCGGCCCCGCCCCCGCCCCGGCCCCGAGCAGCGCTGCAGGGCTGCCACCGGGGGGCGCCCCGCGTCTCCTCAGCGCGCGGCGGGCGGGAGACCCCGAGAAGCCCCGCCCACAAGCTCCCGCTCACTTACTCCAGATGCGAGGCTCCGCGCCCTCTCGGGGGGTTTCTGTCCGAGGGGGGAAGGCCCCGTGGTGTCTGCCAGAGGTCACCGTGCAGCTCACCCGCTGCTTTCCTGACAGAGGGAGGCCTCCCAGCAAAGCCCGAAATTCTCTAACTTTAGCTCGGGCTTTGAACACTAGCCCTTCCCGCCCAGACTTGGCCTTGAAAGGAACTTGGAGGTTAAGAGGAAAAAACAAGCAGCGAAGTGACCAGAAGAGGTTAGCCCCTGTCTGGCTCAGAATTGAACTAGGTGTTGGGGGTACTGCAGTTAACAGAACAGACGAGATTCTCCGCCCTCCTGGAGGCACTAGCGACCCAGGCGGTCTGGGACACCCGGAAAACGTCCGGGGCAGGAGCAACCCCCAGATGCTGAGCGGCAACTGGAGCTCGGACTCTGGACCAGAACCGGGTTTCTGGGACGTCCTTCTCCTAACACCTGTTGCAGAAGGGGAGGGTTGGACCTACCAGCTTTGGCATTCTAAGGATGTGACTGGGGTGACCCGGAACCTTTGGTGGAACTATGCGCCCGGGTGCCGGGAACAACGACATAATTTCCCATTTGTCTCCCGCCTTCACAGGGGACAGACCTGCTGAAATCGGCCAGGAGAACTCCTGGGCCTTTAGGGGTACAAAAAATATGACAATATAGCAAACGCTAGCTTTTCAGTATTACTTATTTTGTGATACTTGATGCATACAAAGCAATGTGATTCTTGAAGTTTAATAATGAAATGCTCATCCTTGAACTCAGCACTTAAATTTAAGATTGTTTGCAGTTCCAATAGGGTAACAGAATTAGCAATCCATTCTGTTTCAACTTTGATTTCGTGAACAAGGTCACAGTGATTGTGTGTGATACTCTGTCAGCATGTTTGGCTTGTCCTTTTGTTTGTCAGGTAACAATTTAAAATTTTGCAGCCTCAGATAGTAGCTGGTCTAGCTCATGGAGGTCCCACAATTTTTTGTTTGTATCAGAGATAACATTTTCTGAGATAAATAAGGGAATTTAGATGGCTACACAGTGACTCCTGACATTGACCTACAGAAGTCAGGAAAACGGGTTTGATTTGAAGACTGGATTCATATTACCACCATCAGCATCATTCCCACTGTTACTAAAAAGAGATTTTAAAAAGGAAAAGATACTGGCTTCCGAGAACAGAAAGGAAATCCAACAAGATAAACTGCAGGAGAAATGCTTCTCAGAGGATGCCATGGGATTTCAGTGACCCCAAGCAATTAAGAGCACTGCTGTGTACATAACTGGAAAGACAAAGGTTTATTTAAATGCATAATTGTCTCTGATGTGGCCAATTTTTATTTAATAATAATAACTCCTTTGAGTTATTTCCAAAATAGCAGTTCAGTAGGTTCATAATTAGCTGCTAAAGAGTTTGGTGAAAAGAATAAATTTTTAATTTAAAATATCATTAAATTATTTTTGATTTTAGCTTGAAGTCCAATGTTAGTATTAAAAGTGGTAGGAAAATATTAATTTAGTTGTTTGACTTATTTATTAAAGATTGACCAAAAATCAAGTAGTTCATATCTTATTTTTAATTTCCCAAATTAAATATAAGTGATATGAGTGAAATAATGTGAACAGTAAGACTACAGCTGTCAGAAATATTTGGAGGCAATCCTTAAAGCCTGCTGTCAGCAAGGTGATGTAAGAGTACATCAATCTATTTAAAATTTTCTTGTCAGTAGGTTTCTTCTTTGCTCTTCCTTTCTTCATTGATTTCTTAACCTACTTCTCATACTCCATTTAGTATGTTTAAATAAAAAAGAAGTCGATATGAATGTCTTTTAAATTGATACTATCCTAAGGCCCTGAAGTCCCATGAATAAGTTTCTACTCTCTGACATTTGGAAGTAATCAACACAGAGAAAGCATAATGTCAGCTTGATATTTCTCACACTATGAAAATATCAGCTACATGTCAAATATCTAAAGCCTACCTTAATGCAGTAAGTTTTCTTGTATTCATAAGCTACTGAAAATTCTAAATATCTAAATGTGCTATGATGTCTAGACATGTGGATGAATGTCTGGTTAAAACATTTCTCTTTCTCCACTCGCCTGCCCCCAGTAGTGTATGGTTTCCTAGAACAATATTATTTATACATGCAACTTTTCTAAATAGTTGCTTTCCCAAGACCATACAAAGGAGTAGCTTTAAATCTCTCACCTCCAGTTAAAACCACTTGCCCAAGAGATAGTTATTTTAACTTTTCTAGGAAAACGTTTCTACTCACTTTATCATGTGTAGTATGTAGATTTAAATACTCAACTCTGTCTGCAATTTTAAGTCAAACCTTGTAGAATTGGACATAGAAATGAGAACACACAATTTTAAGAGTATTAAGAGAGGTTAAGTGTTAGTATCATGTCAAAAAAGCTGAGAATTCTAATTCTGAAGTGAGTGGGGGTGTGATAAGAAAAGTGATCATATTAAGACCATGAGGCAAGTAAAAATGCCTTCAAGAACCACTAAGAGGGCTTCCCTGGTGGCACAGTGGTTAAGAATCCTCCTCCCAGTGCAGGGGACACAGGTTCGAGCCCTGGTTTGGGAAGATCCCACATGCCGCGGAGCAACTAAGCCCGTGCACCACAACTACTGAGCCTGTGCGCTAGAGCCAGTGAGCCACAACTACTGAGCCCATGCACCACAACTACTGAAGCCCGAGTGCCTAGAGCCCGTGGTCTGCAACAAAAGAAGCCGCTGCAATGAGAAGCCCACACACCGCAACGAAGAGTAGCCCCCCGCTTGCCGCAACTAGAGAAAGCCCGCACGCAGCAACAAAGACCCAACGCAGCCAAAAAACATAAATAAATGAATTGGGGAAAAAAAAAAAAAACCACTACGAGTAGGGGACTTCCCTGGTGGTTCAGTGGTTGAGAATCCGCCTTCCAGTGCAGGGGATGTGGGTTCGATCCCTGGTTGAGGAGCTGAGATCCCACATCCCGTGGGGCAACTAAGCCCACGTGCCGCAAGTACTGAGCCTGCATGCTCTGGAGCCCATGCACCGCAGCTAGAAAGAAGCCCCTGCACCACAACAAAAAGCCCCGCAACGAAAAGATCCCGCATGCCACAACTAAGACCCGACACAGCCAAAAATAAATAAATAAAAAAGAACCACTAAGAGTAAAGAACAAGAGAGGCATTAAATGCCAATTTGCCAAATGAACCTGTACTCCAATAAGCTGTGTGCTACTGGTTTTGTCTAAAGGCTTTCTGTATTTACTCACTTCATAAGTGTTCTTGGGCGCTCGTTGACTGTTGGTCGGCTCGACAAGGTGTTTTAAGATACAGAGAGGAGGGCTTCCCTGGTGGCGCAGTGGTTGAGAATCTGCCTGCTAATGCAGGGGACACGGGTTCGAGCCCTGGTCTGGGAAGATCCCACATGCCGCAGAGCAACTAGGCACAAGAGCCACAACTACTGAGCCTGCACGTCTGGAGCCTGTGCTCCACAATAAGAGAGGCCGCGACAGCGAGAGGCCCGCGCACCACGATGAAGAGTGGCCCCCGCTTGCCACAATTAGAGAAAGCCCTCGCACAGAAACGAAGACCCAACACAGCAAAAATAAATTAATTAATTAATAAACTCCTACCCCTAACATCTTCTTTAAAAAAAAAAAAAAAGATACAGAGAGGAAAGCAGCAAGCCTTTGCTCTCTTCAGTCTGGTCTAGACAAGTAAACCCAACGTGCAGCAATTGCAAGTTATTTCATCATGCTGAGGCTACAAGAATTTCCACATTCCCTGACTGGTGTGATGCTCACTATCATGGTAGAGGTGAAAGCAAAGGGGTGCTGCGTGACATGTACCTCCTACCACTTCCCAGAGGAGAAATATGTCTGTAATGCTCAGGAGCATAGTGGGTTTCCAAAAGTACAAAAAGAAGTCAGTGGTGTTGATTGGTCATAGTTATTTGTGTTCTGTTACCGTGTGCGAGTCACAAATTTATTTTCCACCCAGATAACAAAATAAAAGCAAATAAAATGTGTAAGAATTTGATACTGACACTGTAATCATACCCTTTTGTGGAAAGATCTGCCTCCACCTTGTCCAAGTAATCTGTACTCCCTCCAAAAAATTGCTCACATTCTGCCTGGGAGAAACATGCTTGATTCTCACACATGAGTGATACCAAAACAGTTTCAGCTTGCTTTGTGGGAAAACATCCACATGGCCCAAGTTCACTGACATAAAAGTTCAATGCCTTATCAATGTTATAAAAATAAGTCTTCAGTATCATTAGGGATTTGGACTTTGTCTAACACCCAATAGTTAATTTTGGTTACTACTGTAAGTGTATTCTTTTTATTCATTGTATTTTACCAGTGCATATTACTAGTTTAGCGAATTTTTATTATCTGGGGGGATTGGGGGGTGGTCCGCGGGGCTGGGGACTGTGTGAATTTTATAAAAAATCTTTTTCTCCAAACTCGTAAAGGGACTATAAATGAGTAAATGCTGCCATTTTGGCAAAATAGATTCTCAGTGGTTGACAATTAAAAGGGAGTATATCAACAAATCAAAACTGTGACTGGGAAAATTAGACCTGAATCTCCTTTAAAAAAAAAAAAGAGTGAGGGCCCCATAAGCAGATGTATTAGCTGCAGAGAGAGGGAGGGGAAAAGGGAGAGAGAAAGGGAGAAAAGAAGGAAGGGGGTGGGGCAAAGAGGGAAACTAGGAAGATGAACACTTCAGAAGGTGATGTGAAAAGGATGATTTTTATGAAGTGAAGGAAACCATGAGTTAGGAATTCGACTTTATTTCTAGAAGAAGATTGATTTATCAGCTTTTTACACATAGAGAGACCTGAAACTTTATTCAGTAATAATGCAAGGCCTGAGGTTTGCTTCAAAATAACATAGGAAGGGGCTCCCTGGTGGCACAGTGGTTAAGAATCTGCCTGCTAATGCAGGGGACACAGGCTCGAGCCCTGGTCCAGGAAGGTCCCACATGCCGTGGAGCAACTAAGCCCATGCGCCACAGCTACTGAGCCTGCGCTCTAGAGCCTGCGAGCCACAACTACTGAGCCCACACGCCACAACTACGGAAGCCCGCGTGCCTAGAGCCTGTGCTCCGCGACAAGAGAAGCCACCGCAATGAGAAGCCCACACACCACAACGAAGAGTAGCCCCCGCTCGCCCCAACTAGAGAAGCCTGCGCGCAGCAACAAAGACCCAATGCAGCCAAGAATAAATAAATAAAATAAAATAAAATAATAACATAGGAAGGGGAAAGAAGCTGGGGAATGGATGGAGCTGACTTGACCGTAAGTTAATAATTGGTGAGGCAGAGTTGTGGGTACAGTATTTGGCATTTTATTCTCTCTACTTTTGTATATTTTATGCTCTCTATAATAAAAGTTAATTTTTAAAATGTGATTGGTAGATAATATATCAAGATACTTGAAATTTGCATAGTACTCAATTAAGGAAAAAAGGACAGGAATAAAAGGGAAAAATAGGAGGGAAGGGAAAAGAAGAAAAGGACTAGAGCTAAGTAGAGAGAACAGAGTTGGTGAAGGACATTAAGAGAGAAGATAACAGGTTCTAAAGTGATATGTTCAACAAATGCATGACTTCAGAATTTGTTCAGGTGAGAGAAGCACAGAACCTAAAACTTCGGTGTCTTTCACAAGATACAAGTGGTTTTCTCTTAGACCTTCAAATAGAGGGAGGCAGGCAGAGCTGCTGGACCCCTCAGTGTAAGGCTCCAAACTCCTCTTTTTTTTGGACTGAGTTCATTTTAATGTTTTTTAATTTTTATTGGAGTATATTTGATTTATAATGTTGTGTTAGTTTGAGGTGTACAGCAAAGTGAATCAGTCATACATATATCCACTCTTTTTTTAGATTCTTTTCCCATATAGGCCATTACAGAATATTGAGTAGAGTTCCCTGTGCTATACAGTAGGTCCTTGTTAGTGATCTATTTTATATATAGCAGTGTGTATATGTCAGTCCCAACCTCCCAACTTATCCCTCCCCCTGCTCATCCCCTGGTAACTATAAGTTTGTTTTCTGCATCTGTGACTCCTGTTTTGTAAATAAGTTCATTTGTCCAAACTCTTCTTTTGTGGCTCTGTTCCCCACAGCTGGGACGCCCTCGGTCATGCCATGGTCTGGGGTGGCCACTGGGGCCCCAACCACCAAGTCTACATGTGGTCAGGAGAATGGGGCTCAGGCACACCCCACTGACTGAAATTTAGTCCCATGAGTGCTCCCAGCTAAAAGGGGGACCAGGAAATGTCATTTTTATTCTTGGAGGCCATGTACCCAGCTAAAGGTGGAGGAAGAAATGAAGTATTATTGTTATTATTTCTTTCTTATTATGGAGAGAGGGAAAACAGCATCGGGAGACAGCTGGCAGTCCCCGCATGAAGTCAAGTTTTGACCAAGAGGTTAAGTAGTCACATACCATAATTCTGTAGGGCTCACCCTTTCCCTGTCCCTCGACCTCCACCTTTACTCCGTGTCTCACTGTCCCATTCTAGTTTTCCCACAACATTTACCGTTACCTGAAATCTTGTTTATTTGCTGACATGCATCTCATGGTTGCCCCAGAGAGAGCAGGATCGGCCTCCCACCAGTACCGCCAAATTGGTTCAGATGTCCAGAGTGACGAGGACACACAGGCCCCCAAAGGGTCTGAGAGGGTATGTTACTCACAAGCTGAGATTTTCTGGGAAGAGCAGGGGCTGAATGAAGGCAGGGGCCAGTGGCTCTGGGGTTCATCTGGTTAAGGGTGGGGACGGGCTGGAGCTCTCCTCACCATAGTCAGGCATGTCTACTGTCTATCTCCACTAGCATTCTAACTCCCACGAAGCCAGGGGCCCTATCATTCTTGTTCACCTCAGTATCCTCCACGTCTAAAACAGCACCTGGCAAATCAGGAACGCACTAAACATATGTTTTAATACAAATAAACTCATTGCAAAGTTTATAAACTCTTCATAACAATTGTATATTCAACTGGATCATGCAGTGCCTACTATATGCTAGTGACTTCGTGAGGTCTCAGGCACTCAAGGCTAAATAAGACACATCACTGCCCTCCAGGAGCTCCAAATCCAGTCTAGGAGACATCAACCTTTCCTGGGGTGGGGTGATGAGTGTCCTACCAGGTGAACGGAAGACCATCAGAGGAGGCCCAGGAAAAGCCTGGTTTGGCTATTGTGTTAGAGGTTCCCCATCACAGGGCCAGGGGAGGAGGAGGAAAACTACGGGGAAAGATGGCTGGAGAGAGATCTCTGCTTTCATTCTTAACAAACATTTATTGAGCGCCTTACTATGTGCCGAGTATTACACTGGGCCCTGGTGAAACTGTGGTTATAGTGAAGTGAGGGAGACAGGTCTTAAAAGACCACACATTTGGCAATGGCCAGCCTGTTGAAATCATGGAATAGATGAGATTGCCTGCTCACATCTCAAGAATTTCACAATGAAGGTGAAGTTATTTCCCAGCAGTTGGAACAGAGAAACACTGGTTTGCCAGTTTCTAACACAATCTGCGTCAGAGCAATAGTTGCTTTGTGGTAGTGTCTATGTATTTCCCCGTTGTTTTCATTTATTTGTTTTACTCTGTGTTTAGTGAGAAAAATCAAGCCGAGAAAACAGAAAAAAGTTTCCTTTGTGGCACAATTAGCACTTGGAAGGGTCTCTGTCTCCTGTCTCTGTCTCTCTCTCCTTTGGAATATAAAAGCTATCTGAGAATAAAACACTGGGCTAGAATACTTTGTCTATTGTTGTTTCAGATAAAATCCTACTATATTTATGTGATTCTTAGTGCCCTTTGAAACATTAATTGGCCAGAAATTTCTTCACTGATAGCTTCATTACTTTTAAAAGGAACATTATACTTCTGGAATTAGCAGAGCCAGCGTTCCTACTATTGGGATCATATTACCAAATACTTTGTCCTTAGCTCCAGTTCTCCTTTTTCGTAAGATATTTTCCCACCTCTTTGCCTGGTGAATTCTTATTCATTCTTCATGTCTGAATCCCACCCATCCTTCTTAGTCTGAGTTGAAGACCCCTCCTCTATTTCCCCTCCACCTATCATATTTGCACACCTGTCAGGCTGTATTATAGTTGCTCATGCATCTACGATCCTGGTAGGGTATGACTTTCATGAGAGGAGGGGATGTCTCTCTTCCATCTTTGAAAGTATCTCCGACTCTTAGCACAGTGACTGGCATACAAAAGGAACTCAATATTTGTAGAATAAATCAAAAATGAGTGAATGCATGGTCATAGTGTCAAAGTAAATAGACTGTGCTTTGTTTTTCTTGTTACCTCTACTCTGATTCCCACCAGTTTTTTTTCACGCTTGAATATGTTGATACACATCAACATCAAGCAAGCAGATTACTACCCATGTCTTTACTTGAATCACATTCAGAGGAATGAAGAAAGCATGAATGGGCAAAGGAAAGAGTGGATTACTCCTAACGAAGCCCCACAGTTTCATACTGTGGGAGGGGAGTGAAAAGGGAGATGAAGTGTATTGTCACGTTTACAGTAACTTTTAACCTATGAGTAATAGTAGTCCACAGTTACCATTTTGCTTGACTATATTATGAACAAAGAAAAAATGAATTTTAAAGCAATTATTACAGCTAATACACAATACTAAGTCAGGAAGTCATGTGGTAGGTAAATCTATATAGTGTCTACGTCCCAAACTGAAATGGGACACCACATGGTACATGATCCAGTCTGGCTAGAAATATATCATATTTCCACCTGAATGTGTGACTGGGGTATATATTTTATTTATTATTCAGGTTAATACTCATCATTTTAAAAATAAAAAGGTCACTTGACGACAGGGTATTATATATAACAATGCAGCTGTAGTAATTAATTCGAAGTTATGAGACTCAGATTTTCTACTGTGTAACTCATGATCACTTAAAAAGATTCTTTTCTTTTCTCTTTTCTTTTTCTGATACTTCAATAGGTTGTTGACCCATGATTTAATTTAAAAGATAGATTATGTTGAAGGGACAGGAGGATTGATTGGAGAGAGGCCCAGGGAAATTTTTGTCACAATAGAAACGTTCTATTTCTTGATTGGGGTGGTAGTTACATGAGTTTATGCCATTTAACCATACCTTTAAGAACTGTGCATTTTATTTTATGTATAATATATCTCAATTTTTTAAAAAGAGTATTGGTGGGAACAGAAAGTTTATAATACTTTTATAAGATTTCTTCATTTTCCTGAATTTGACCTGAGTATGCCCTCGACCTGGAAGTTGAAGGGAATTATTCTTGAAATAATTGAAATATTGAAACCTTGCTGCTGCTTGATTTTTATGTATAACAACAAATCTTGGCAAGAAAAAGCTGCAGGTTTCAAGTATCTTCAAATGGCCAACTTGTCTCTCTGTGAGTAGGATGTTAATAAAAATGAAGAAAACCATCCCTTCACTCAGGACAAGTTGTTTTTAGCCTAAAAGCTCAGCCTACCATTGTCTGTTGATGTAAAAAAAAAAAAAATATATGACCGATACAAGTACACCTCATTTTATACAAACTAAAGAGCAATTATTCAAATATTACTAATGCACTAGATGAGCTCACTATTACAAATAATTTTATGATGACTTTTTTGCTAGGTGAGGAATGTGTAATGACATAGACCATCTAGCATTGGTACATCAATTCTTAGATGAACATATTTTTTTACATTTTAGCATCTCTGGAATTGAAAAGCTTTATACCATGGATGGCACCTTCTGTTGGCCATTGGCCAGGCAGCAGAGAAGACTGATGTGGCTTGCACGTGCATTAATTTGGTTGTTTTCCTTGATGACTTGATTTCTGGTGAGATCATGAAAATAGCAGCATCAAAATTTGCAGAATGGCAGAATGGGTATCAGCAACTTGGAAAAACTCCTAGAATTCTAGCATTAGTGGAGCATCTTTTTTTTTTTTTTTTTTTTTAAGAAATACTGTCTCACTGATGCTTTCGTTGGAACAAAGGATGACATATGTGGAAAAAACAGACACCAATGCCTCCAAGTTGATGTATGATTCACAGTCGACAGACACAGAATGTGAAGTTGCCTTAGGATTACTTTAGTTATTTTGGTTATATCTTCCTGTTTATGTGTGCACAAGAGTGATATTTGATAATGTACATCTACATAAGTCTAAAAAAGCTTTTTCAAGAAGTGTAAAATAGAAACTTCAAGTGATAAGAAAGTGAGTCATAGTACAATTGGCAGCATATTTTGTTTTGTTTTGCAGTGGTACATAAAATAATGGCCCATCTTACAACTGATGGCATCTTAGAATCTATGAACGCTGATCTTTGCACTTTTTGCATGCTTGCTTTTCAGCCAGGGGGATGATAGAAGAGCAGGCAAGAAAGACTTGTCATCAAATAATATCTTAAATTTATAATAATAACAATACTTTGTACTGAGTGGCTACTATGGGCAGCTGCTATGCTAAGTGCCTTATGTATATCATTACATGTAATTCTCCCCAAAAAGCCTGAGAGACAGTTGTTACTGAGCAGACCTTTATCCCTTCTGAGCCATTAAATAACATGTCCAAGTTAAGTCTGCAAAACCGAATCTGAACCTAGTTTTGAGTGACCCCCAAAGTTCTTGATCTTTGTATAGTAGATTCTTCCCCTGCCTCTCCCCCCACCCCACCATCACCATAAGTTCAAAGTGAAAGCTTACAGAAGGTAGAGAGAGAGAGAGATGAGAATCCGGGCATCATTCAGTTTCTGTTCAGGTTATTCTTGAAGACAGCTTCATCCTTGATCTGGTGATACAGTTGTTCCTTCAATTATGTGCACAAAATACAATATATGATGACTCTTTTCCCAAAGTGATGCCCTTAAAAAAACACATTAAGGGAATTTCCTGGTTGTCCAATGGTTAGGACTCGGAGCTTACACTGCCAGGAAAAAAAACATATTAATAAGTGATTTGCAATTGTTAAAAAATATTTGTGTATTCGATCTCAGACAATCAGTATAATTTTACAAATCAAAAACTAAACCCTTTAGTCAAAATGGTGACTTGGAAAAACAAAACATGAAATGTGATTGGAAAATTATATTATTAAATACTTCTTCCAAAAGCACTAAGCATTTTTTCCAGCAAAAGTGGAAGTGATTCAATAAAGTAACTTCAAGTTATATATAATGTATTTGAGGAGATACTCCTCAATATTATTCTTATTTACTGGTGTCATGTAATTCCCTGGAGCAGCTATTTCCTAACTCAGTTCAACTATGGTTTGGAATTTTTGATCACCTTCTATGATATCTAACTTGCTTATACTCAAGAAATTATTCAGGGGCATAATTTCTCTCATTTGTTCAGTACTTTGGGTAGCATTTTAATAAAAGAAATCAAGGAAAGAACAAAACTACCTTTCCTAAATACTAAATCTACACAGCCTTAAATGTTCACAGCAACAGATGGGGGTCCACAGAACCACACACTGGGAAGGGCTGTACCAACCTGGCTTGCTGACTCAGCCATCACAAGTACACGTTCTGCAAGAGGAAAGATTGTCTTTCAACTTCCCCACCCCCAGATCTCCAAGCATCACAGCATCTTAATTATTCACATGTAGAGAGGCCCAGGTACTGTGCTAGTCCCAACAGTACATAATAAACGACTGTGAGGGCCAGGAGGAAGCAGGCTCTCCGTGCAGCTCACAAGCAGCTAGCAGCAGTGATAATCAAAATGTTAAACACTAATGCAGCTTGGGCTCTGACCAATCTAACAAACATTAGGCATCAGGATCTATACTGGCTGCAACAGTGCACCCTGGCTGAGTGTCAGCCCCAGGAATTAGTAGCTTGAGTGACTAGTGCAGCTTTATAGGTTACAAATATACTTTGAAATACATTATGTCACTTAATCTTCAAAAATTATGTCATGTAGGCATTGCTATCATTCTAACTTATAGGTTAGAAAATTGAGGCTTACAGAAGTTAAGTAATTTGCCATAGCTCACACAACTAGTAAGGGGTAGAGCCTAGATAAACTACCTACGGCTGCTTAACACAACCAGTTTGTTTTATTCTGTGGTTTCTCTTTCATTCTTAGGGCTAATTATAAGGACATGAAACTCACTAACCTTGACTTTTTTTTAAACTGTTCTATCTATTGAGAAATTAGAAAATAAAAAGTGACAAAAAATGTTGATTTGGTACTTCAGCTTCATGTTATTCAAATCACTCAGTTATCAGCAGTTCTTATTAAATGACTTTTTTCTTGGCCTATGGAAATGTTAACGACTAGTACAAGAAATACGTGCATAAGACACTTTCAGTGATATTTTTGTGAGGCTCTTCTTCACTGCTCTCATCTTCTGCTACTGTCAGCATGTTAATCTGTATTGAAAAATATGAACGAAATAGCTAACTTCCTGGATGAAATTTATCCTACAGGTTTAATCTTAGAAAGCAAGGCATGAAGTCATTGAGTCTTTTATAGGAGGATTAAAAATTCACTTACCCTAGAAAGAAAAGGCTGTGGTTCAGAAGACTTCCACATAAACTATACTCCACCCGCACAGAGGCGGAGCCTGTCTCCTGATTCCTTGAGTGTAGGCTGTGCATAGTGATTTCCATCCAAAGAGGGCAGAATGGGGGAGGCCGGTGTGCAGGGAGTAACTTTACAATGGAGAAACCTGACAAATAATATTTCATCCAGGTGATCAAGGTCAACATCAAAAGTGATAAGTCGGGCTTCTCTGGTGGCCCAGTGGTTGAGAATCCGCCTGCCAATGCAGGGCACACGGGTTCGATCCCTGGTCTGGGAAGATCCCACATGCCGCGGAGCAACTAAGCCCATGCACCACAGCTACTGAGTCTGTGCTCTAGAGCCCATGAGACACAAGTACTGAGCCCGCGTGCCGCAACTACTGAAGCCCGCACGCCTGGAGCCCACGTTCCACAACGAGAGAAGCCACCGCAGTGAGAAGCCTGCACCGCAAAGAAGAGTAGCCCCTGCTCGCTGCAACTAGATGAAGCCCGCGCGCAGCAACAAAGACCCAACACAGCCAAAAGTAAATAAATAAAATAAATAAATTTATTTTTAAAAAGTGATAAGTCACATTAATGGTATGTACTTTTGACATGGTGTGATTAACATGGCATTCTGCAAGATGGTTTTTCAGAGACTCGCAGATCTTCCCGGTCTGCCAGCTTTCCGAATAAAGTCCTACTCCTTGCCTCCACACCTTGTCTCCGATTCACTGGTCTATCATGCGGCCAGCAGAGGGAGCTTGGACTCGGTAACAAATTTGGCTTAGCCAGCCAGGAGCCTTGCTGCTCGTGGCTAAATGGCCCCGGTCAGGGAATACTGGGGCAAAGCCCTAGCAGCTGCCAGGACCATTTGTCCTGAGGATCTTCCCTTCAAAGTTCCCTGAAGCGGCACTGGCTACCCCAGAGCTTGGCAGTTGAAGCAAGGAACCGACAAACTTCAGTTTGTGGCTATGAGTCGATGGATTTGATTTGATTCTGGAGGGTAAGTCGAACCGGCGTGCATGCCGGGAACATATTCCCCCCATAATCTGGGCTTTTCCTTTACGGGCCAAGCCAATCTGGTTGGGGTGCCCTGTTGGAGGGGGTAATTGTTGGACCCTACCTGATCCTGGGAACTGGTTCGCTGGGAACTAGTTCGTTGGTTTTGTAGGGTAAGTCTACCCGATCTGGGAACTAGTTCATTGGTTTTGTCTTGGTTTTGTGTGCATCGAGGCTAGAATTTGTTTGTGCCTTTTGTGTTGGAATTTGTCTGCGCCTTTTGTGTCTTGGTGTTATCAAACTTTTAAAGGTGGAAAATACTCCATCTATCCCTAAGGAGAGGCCTTTGGGGAATATATTAGATAAATGGGCAAAACATAGCCATGAGCCTATAACTAAGAAAGACATGATATACTATTGTAATAAGATGTGGACCCAATATATGTTAGGATCAGAAGAACGATGGCCCCTGAATGGCTCACTCAATTATTATACAATCTCGCAGTTAGAAATGTTCTGCAAAAGAGGAGGGAAAAGAGATAAGATTCCATATGTAGGAGCATTTATGCTATTGCATCAGGAGGAAAAGGAGTCAGAGGACTGCCACCTTATAGTGCAGTGGTCTGAAAGGAAACACAAAGGGAAACGTGTTCTACAAGGGAAGAGGAAAAAAAAAAAGAGAGAGTGGGGACATGGTATTTCAAAACTTAACCCCCCAACCCAGCCTGTTCATGTCCCCAGTGGCCGAGCAGGCTGCACCAGCAGCTGTTCCAACTGCCTCCGCCCCCTCCCCCCGTGCCGCCAACAGATTCACCGCCTCTTGTTTCCCCTACCTGTGGGGATCAAATACAAGTTTCTCTGGTAATCCCCAGGGCACAGGGACCTGGTTTAGTATCACCATCTAAGACCCAACAGGGCACCCAATTTGGACCGGGGCCACTTCTGCAGCAGGGCAATTTCCCGTGCCCCGATATCCTGTAAAAGACCAGGGGACTCCCTTGGACTTAAGGCATCCGATTCTGATTTCCCCACAGGAGCCCCAGGTAACACTGACAGTGGGGAACAAGGTGATTGATTTTCTAATAAATACGGGTGATCTTAAGAGGCTTATAAATATTAAACAAAGGGGAAACAAAGTCATCCTAGGAGAAACTTGCCTATATCTTTGAGATACAAATGTCCTAACTAGTCTTCTCAAAAACGCTTATTTCTGCCATCTTTTTAAAATGCAAATTTTGAAAAAGAGGGTACTAAATAAAAAGTAATTTAGAACTTGAGTTGTTTTCCATAAATATTAGTAGAAAGGGTTTAACCATCTAAACAAGTGAGCTTAATTTTTTCCATCTGCCAGAAACCCAACTTTAATCCAACCTCTTTTGTAAACTGATGGGGTTTACATTGCTGTACCTGACTCGGGCTGAAATTTTGAAATGAGAACTATGATGTCTCTCTGTGTATGTTTTTGTCTTTGGGTAACATTGCTGAGGTTAGTCTGTAAATGAGCTCTATTTAATTGGCTTAAAGAAAAGTGCTTACAAACCAAACAATTCTAAATATGAGAGAAATTAAGCTAAATGAGTTTCAGGTTCATGTGAACTGGGAAATATTTAGTATTAAATTAATGCCTGGTATTAATGTTTAAGTTTGTTGATCTAATTAATATAGACATGTCTTTAGAGCCATCAACATTAAGTATAGTACTTTCACTGCACCTAGGTTTAATAGAAGTTAAATGAAATCTTGTTACATCTGTTGCAAATTTGTCAGCAAGAAAAATAACTTGATATGATGAAACTTTAAAGTAAATATAAATAAGAGATTTTAGGTAAACTATAAGAATAATTGTGTTCTAAAAATCATCTAAAATAGGTTCTCCAGATTTTGGTAACTATTACTTGCCTCTTGGTTGTCGCTAGAAATTAAGGTTTTCAAGAGTTGGGGATTCTAATTTAAATAAATAATTAAAGCTACTGAAAATAATAAAACATTTCAGTATGGTAGAATATGTGTTTTCAGTTAAGAATGTATGAGGAATGGAATTACATTTTGCTGAGAAAGTTTTGTACATGATCAGGATTAACTAAATTTAGATTGAAGTTAACTAAGTAAATGGATTTTTTTTTTTTTTTTAGGTAAGCTAATACGAGACTGGAATTTGATCTCTCTGTGTTAGAAGTGCTTCCTTTGGTAACAGATAAGTGCCCTTAAGTGATCCATATTTGTTTTCTTTTAATCGTTTTGTGACTTTGGTTAAATGAATAAGTACTCTTTCACAGTGACCTACGATCTTGTTTTATTTTAAAACCTTTCTGATATTTTTAACAAAATTCCCAAATATCGTAATCTGACTAAAGCTTTTTAGCCTCCATCTGACTCCGGTATACTTCGAAAGAACACCTCTGAAACATCTCAGAGAGAGATGTCAAACTAAGCTTATTTGGTATGTTAAATTACTTCAAAAACATTGTTGAGTGACTGGAGATGAACCTTAGATTACAGAGTATGGATAAATATCATTTATATAGATATTCCAAATTTTATATGGAATCCCTAATATCTGATATGTCCTGATATGTTATCAATCATAATACTAGTTATTCTAAAATGTTATATCCAAGATTGCATTGTACTCAAATCTTTAACCATGCTATTTTAAGTTTTTTGTCCTGATGCTTTTACAAAATGAAGATTTTTCAAGAAGACTGATAAAAAGGAACTTTTTAACAAATATAAGTTTCTGATAGCCTTTAGATAATATCACTGGACTGGGTAACAAATGACAAAACTAATGGGAAACCTGATTATTTCAACCAGATCAACGGGAATTAATTACATGGGAATGAATGAACTGGTAAACATGATTTATAATTTTATGACTTTGGGAAATATTCTGGCTTTAATCTTTGTTTTTCGGAAAAATCTTTTCTCTTATGCTGTGACCTACAACAGTTGATAAAGTATGTCTTTGTAAACAAAGAGGAAATGTTTATCTTTTTCTCTCTACCTGACCCTGCCAGAATTTGTTTTCTCCAGCTGGCTCTCCTGTGGACTTCATACTATGCTAATCATTGTTTTAATTAGTTCTTTATTTCCAAATTGTTTGTGCTTTGTATCTCCCTGCTGCACAATGTCTTTGTCAATGTTACTAGCTGCATTACTTATATCCTGTCTATTTTATGACTGTTGTCTCTTGCAGTACCAAGTGTGTAACCAGGCCTCCAATAAAACTTTTATGGCTAAACATCTTAAGGAAATAGATCACTTTTATAACATAATTGTAATAATGCAATTCTAGGTATGGGAAGAAGCAACAAGGGAAAATGTCTCCTGGATCATAATTAAACAGAGGATCCAGAGAATCTTTAATTATCAATAAGGCCTAATCCGAAAATTAGCACTTGGAGTGGAATATCAAGAATTTTTGCCTGACCTGGGATGAGCCTCCCAGCACCGTGGGACAAAATTTGATCATGAAATGTCTCCCAACTATTGGTCAAATTCGTGACGAAGAGGATAGGGTCAGTCATCAGCGATTGCAGCCCTCCAACTTGAGCCGGTGAACCCTGAGGAAACGCAGGAAGGAGAAGAATACCTGCCATCTAGCAGCCATCAGACTGCAGCCACTACCTATGGTGAGCTCTGAGGAAACTCAAGATATGAAAATCCAGGATACAGGCCCCAGATAGCTGCGGTGCATATCAAAGAAATGATTTCAGTGAGCCCAGAGTCTTGCATCTTCCCATATATAGAAAAACGCTAAATTCCTTAACTTGAGATGTGGCCTCCTGGGCTTGAAGACCTCAAAATTCCTGATAACTCTCAACTTTTAGGTTATAAATATTTTCAAGTCTACAGGCGTAAAGTAGACACTTCCAAAGTGTAACAAAAGACGAATCTCAACATTTGGGTCACTGACACCCGATGGTGGACACTCCCAGAAAGATCCATCAGATTGAACAGTTAAAACGTTGTCACCCCTTTTTCCACAAGATTGTGGAATAGACATTGACAGTGGGGAATTGTAACAGGAATGAGCTAAATCAGACTCCATGTTCAATCTGTTTCTTTGACTTTAACCTTTGCTTTTCGTTGCTTTTGTTATTTTAACCATACATAATGGCCTGCCTCATGGAACCCTGCCCCTCTGCCTGAATGTTAAAGTGCCTTTGTTCAGCTCACAGGGAGAGGATCTGACCCCGCCCACCTGTGGATGGCTTCAAGAAAGAAGAAATTAACACATCCCCTCCCCGAGGCTGGCCATTCCCGGGGATATTTGCAAAACTTTTGGCCTTTTTACTTTACTTTCTCATCTCCCCCCACCCCCTGTGCTATAAAAGAAACTGGCATCCAAACTCTGATAAGATGTTTTTTTCAGAGGCACCAGTCTGCCATCTTCTCCGTCTGCAGGCTTTACTTGCCTAAAAAAAAAAAAGGCATTCTGGGGTCTTCCCCTCCAAAACTCACAACCCCAGTCTAATCGTGAAAAGCATTAGACAAATCCCAGTTGAGGGGCATTCTACAAAAAAAATACCCTGACCAGTACTGCTCAAAAGGTTGAGGTCATCAAAATCTAGGGAAGTCTGAGAATTGTCAAAGCCAAGAGAAGCCTAAGGAGATATGATGACTAAATGTTATGTATCTTGGATGGGAGCCTGTAACAAAAAAAAAATCAGGTAGACACTAAGGAAATCTGAATATTGTAGGAACTTTAGTTAATAATAATGTACGAACACTGGTTCATTAATTGTAACAAATATACCAATACTAATGAAAGATGTTAATAATAGGGGAAATCGTGTGAGGTACATGGAAAACTTCTGTACTACCTTTGCGATCTTTTTTTTATCAATCTGAAATTGTTCTAAAGAATGAAGTTTGTTTTAAGAAAATAACTCATTTATCATTTTGACATTTCAGTAGGTGATCGCACTACACCAGACCTTCAGTTAATTCAAAATTCCTAAAGAAGCAGATAAAATGAGGCTGGAATTCCTCGGAGCTACCCTTGCTGGTTCTCAGGAAGCCCACCTCCTACATCACCACCACTCCTACTTTATCCTTCTACTTTGGTTTCACAGCCAAGATTCTTGTAAGAAGAGTGTAGACTTACCGCCTCTACTCCACCTTTCATTCACTCTTCAAACCACTGCAGTCATGTGACTAGCCAGCCATAACTCCAAGTCGAAATCCAGTGGATCCTTCTCAGCCTTCACTTATTTAATCTGATAAAGATTGAAAGTATTGATCACTCACTTCTTTAAAACTCCCAGTTTCCTTGCCACAGTCTCTCCTGTTCTCTTAACCTTCCTTCTCCTTGGCTAAAAAAGCTGCCTATCCACCCTCCACTATTTTTTTCTAAACATCTTTATTGGACTATAATTGCTTTATAATGGTGTGTTAGTTTCTGCTGTACAACAAAGTGAATCAGCTATACATATACATATATCCCCACATCCCCACCCTCTTGCATCTCCCTCCCACCCTCCCTATCCTACCCCTCTAGGTGGTCACAAAGCACCAAGCTGTTCTCTTTTTAAATCTGATAGAACCTGAGCTTCTTGGTCTGGAGAAGGGTCATTTAGTTGTGCAGATATAGGGCAAGTAGACATGCATGACTCACTTTTTTGTCTTAGCAAAAACTATCTCTCCCATTGGTGTGCAGAGCTAGACACTGGGGAGGAGGTGACTCAGTCCCTACAAGGAACTCAAGGCCTGCTTGAGGAAAAGACATCAGAGCCCCAAACTCCAGACTCCATGGTTCAAAGTCAGGGAAGCCTGTTAAGGATCCATCAAGGAGTCCTGAGTAAAGTCTGCTAGGGGAGAAGTGACCAAGGATTCCAAGATCTGAATATACCAGGAAAATAAGATACATCGGCACAAAGACCCCAGAATTCATGTGGGTGGAAGGTGGGTACATTGTTTTCAGCCCACAGTGGCAGAATTACCTCCCCAACCATCCTGCTATTGCTGTTGCACGTTGGGGGAAAGTTGCTGTGCATAAGTGTGAATTAAGGGTAGCTGTGACCCTAATACCCACCGTTGTGGTCTGCACAGTCATCTAACAGGCCAGCAAGGGCATCCCAACACCATCCATCAAACTGCAGGATTAGTCTTCAATGGTAATACCCTGTGGACTCAAGAAACAAAGGCAATGGACTTACCAGATTCCAGTGCTCTCTCCACCTGACGCTTGGAAGACTGACCAACAAAGCTCCTGATCCTTGGGCTGAATCAGTACCTGCCATTAATGGACATTTTTGAGGAAGGAAATTATGAAACCTTGCTAATACGGACTCAGTCAGTTTGTTAAACAAAAGATGTGATCATATTTGTACCCTAAATTTCTGAAGGTCACACCAGCCACACAAGTTCTGCTCACTCTACCTAACCCTTAAGTATTGCTATTTTTGAAGATTCTGTACTCCACCTGGATAATTCCATCCAGTCTGTATCTTTATTATATCCTTTATCCAACGTCTCCCATATCTATATCTAGAAAAAAGGATTCTGAGCTATCTATTACCTCCAAATGCCTTCTTAACTTCATCTGGGTGTTCCATAGGACTGCAAATGCAGCCTGTCCAAAAATGATTGTATTTCCCCAAAGTGCACCACACACCCACAAAAAACTTATTCCCCTACCCTTACTAGTGACATTACCCCAAACAGAAATATGGGATTCTTCTTAGTTGCCCCCTTTCCATCACCTCCCACATCTAATCTCTCCTCTTCTTACCACCTTCTCTTGTTTGCCACCTTCTTTGCACTAATCCAGACCCTCACTGCTTCTTGCCTGGACTTTGCAATTGCCTCTTGATGTCTTCGCCAAACATGCTAATTCCTCAAGTTGAAACATGCTTCCCATTTTCCCACTCCATGCATCTGTCTTTTCCAACTCATAATTGGTTTCTCCAGAAGGCTTCCTTCACTTCCCAAGTCAGGATTAGCGGCCTCTCTTGCGAGATGCCCTATCACAGTGCTCATCACGCTGTACCCGGTTCTTATTTGTCGTCCTTGGGAAACTGTGGGCTCCTGAGGGAGGGGCTGTCTCATTCACCATGGCAGCCCCAAAGTCCAGCACAGTGCCTAGCACTCAGTAGGTATCTAATAATAATTTGATGAATAAATAAACGAATAAACATTAACTTTTGCTCCTGCCTTTTAGTCTTCCCCCTCCAGTCCATCCACCACAGTCCATTCTCCACATGTGATTCTAAAACGTCATGTTACTCTACAGCTTAAAACTCATCATTTATTTTCCTGTTGTTCAACGTAGTGTATCTGAAACAGTGTTCCATGTTACACTGCTCTGAGAAAAAAAGCAAGGCTAATGATATTTTTCTTCTAAAATTTATTGAGAAAAAGAAAAGCAGCCCTCAACCTCCAGGAGCTGGCCTGCTACTATCAGCTATGCCTTAAGGCTCTACTGTTGAACACAAACAGTTTCATAGACCGTCAGCAAGAGACAAGGCTGCTCTTTGACTGTGATGGGTCAGGACAAAAACAAGGCCACACCATAATCATGTCTGCACAGAGACATAACATGAACAGTGTCCAAACCACAAAAATGGCCAAACATCCTCCTATCCTGGCTGATATGAGTGACTGCTGCTTCTTTACCCATTAAAGGCTAGCCTCCAACTAGTCTTCCCTCCTTTGAGTTAAGATTTATTCATCATACCCAATCATAGAATTACCTGTTTTCTGACAACATTTAAGGCTAAGCAAAGCCCCACTTCCTCAGACTCTCCTGAAATCACTTAACCTGAACCCCAATCCTACAATAAACCCTTTCTAACACCATCTTACTGAGATGCACACTTCCCCGTGGTGTACATTCTTCCTTTCTGCCATGAGTAATAAATCCACCTTCCTTGTTCAACCACAAGTATGTTCCTGGTGGTCTTTGGCTGGAGGGCATTGGCAATATTTTGTCCTATATCTAAGTAAAATACTAAATGTATTTATATTATTGCTTATGTGCTTATGTGACTCTAAGAATGACAAGAAGTTACTAACACCTGATGTTTGACCTGTCCATTGGTATAGATCCAGCATTTACCAACTAATTAAGCATTGCTTTATGTTGTCTATTATCATGTCTTATCATTTCACTGTTTTTTCAATATTAACAGCATATCTTGGAGATATTGTCAGTTCAGTTCCAGACCGTCATAATAAATATTGCAATATAGCGAGTCACACAATTTTTTTTCATTTCTCAGTGCATATAAAAGTTATGTTTATACCATGCTGTAGTCTATTAAGTGTGCAATAGCATTATGTCTAAAAAATGTACATATCTTAATTTAAAAATACTTTATTGCTAAAAAATGTTAAACCATCATTTGAGCCTTCAGTGAGTCATAATCTTTTTACAATAGGAATATCAAAGATCACATCAAACATCAAAGATCACCATAACAACTATAATACCGAGGAAAAAGTTTGAAATATTGTGAGAATTACCAAAATGGGACACAGAGACAAAGTGAGCAAATGCTGTTGGAAAAATGGTACCAATAGAAAATTGCTTGACACAGCATTTCCAGAAACCTTCAATTTGTAAAAAAAACCCAGTATCTGCAAGTGCAAAAAAAGTGAAGCACGATAAAACAAGATGTGCCTGTATTTAATTTTATTATATATTAAACATTTATACTAAACAATGGAGCTTCCTGAATCCATCCAAACAGAAGGAAGTTTTTAGCTTGTTTGTTTAAAGGAGAGTTCTAAATAGGTGTCTGATCAGATACAGCTCAAATACCGGCTCCCTCCCTCATGAAGCATGAGCTTATGGGTGACACTTACAGCACACAGTGCAGGATGAACATGGCACTTCAAGTAGTGAGACGATCCAGACGCAGAACTAATCCTGTGGAAGCAGGAGCCCGTAGTCCCTTTCAGAGTGTTTGTACTAGTGTTAGGTCAACTGTCCCTTTGTCTTCTTCCCCCGTCTCTATGAACAGACAATACCTACAAAATGTTCTCTACTAATGACAACATTCTAGTGCAGATGGATTTTTTGTGGAAATTGGAAAAGGTCTAAGTTTCGTCTCTGGGCTCATTCCATAAATTGTGGGAAAGTCTTCGAGTTTTCAGAGGCTAGAGAATTAGGGATGTGTTTTGATCTAATTTTATCTAGATCTTGAGAGGAGGAAGAAGCTCCTTGATGCCATCTGGGCTGTATACATAATCTGAAAAATAAGCTAAAACTTTTTGAACTATAGTGGAGAATGGAAATGGCTGTAACTAGACTATGAACTCTTTGAGGATTGGCTGTTCTCTCCAATTCTTGGTACTCAAATTGTGGTCCACGGTGCAACAGCATGGGCATCACCTAGAAGCCTATTAGAAGCACAGATTCTAATCAACCCCAGGACCAACCCAGGATCAACCCCAGACCTACTGAATGAAAATCTGCATTTGAATAAAGTCCTTGATGTTTTGTATGCAAATTGAGAAGAACCTGAGTCAGGTACTATACCTCACTCACTGTTGAAGGAGAGAAAGGATGGAAGGAAGGAAAGCAATCTTATTTCGAAAGCTCTTACACTAGATTATCGATGAGTATTTTAGGACTTTAACAACGAGAAGATAGGAAAATATTTTTTAAATTAAAATGTATAAATTTTATGCAGTCCATGATATGTTCCTGTATTCATTTGTTTGTCTCCTTTGTTCTCTAATATCTCACATTATTGTCACAAATTTCTCCCAACTAATTTTTTAACGTAAGTGCTAGTATGGATAAAGTAGTACATGAAATCATCTTTTTTATTACTTAACTAATTTGACATAAAAATGTTGCCAGCTTTGAATTAAAATTAAGGGCATCGATATTTTTTCTTTTTTAGCTACCCAGATAGCACTGTGGTTTTTATATATTATCTTCTTTTGATTTATGTTTTTAAGGTGATGTGGTTGTTGCCCTTGTTGTTGTTAGTATTCTCCACCAGAATTGAGCACCAACTTTCACTCATTTCTTTTTTTTTGGTAGGAACTTAGTTACCAAAAATAAACTGTATTAAGTCAATATTCAACTTTAGGATTTGGGCTTCCTTAAAATTGTGACATAAAATTACAAACACCCTCCAAAATGTCTTTCATCTTTAGGTAAAATTAATGTTGGAGGTCACAATGACATTTGATAATGAACCTTGTGTAGAAATAGTCTTGTTGCTATAAGTACTTCGATAATTCCAAGCACTGTCTCTCCTCCTCCTTAGCAAAGATAAGAGAATGTTGGAAGCACTCACACTGCAGCAACCTCAAGAACAGAATAAACAAGGAGCACTAGCCTGGAGGGGTAAAGACTTAATTTTTTTTTTTTTTTTTTTTTTTGCGGTACGCGGGCCTGTTCACTGTTGTGGCCTCTCCCATTGCGGAGCACAGGCTCCGGACGGACAGGCTCAGCGGCCATGGCTCATGGGCCCAGCCGCTCTGCGGCATGTGCGATCTTCCCGGACCGGGGCACGAACCCGTGTCCCCTGAATCGGCAGGCAGACTCTCAACCACTGCGCCACCAGGGAAGCCCAAGACTTACTTAAATTTAATTGCCGTTCTCAATGTTTGCTGAAGGGCAAGAAGTTCCCCCAAGGTATTCAACTATTAACTACAAAATTTTGATTCTTACAGGCAATCAAAAATTATGTCAGGACCGCACATCTTAGAAATCATATTTGTTATAGGAAATTATCTTTTTCCATGGCATCTAAAGGATATGTATTATTTAAATGCTTATTATTTAAACCATTTAATTTACAGATGGTTTAGTATTTAAATTTAAATTGTTCACCATTCTTTAAATGAACTCAACAGCCTTGTACAAATTCTTCCCCCACGACATTGAGCGTGAAGGGTCATTTAGTCAGACTCTAGGCTTAGCATTCCACCAGCAGCCTGCTCAAAATAAGGGGTGCCCAGAGTAGATAGAATTCCAAGCACACCAGAAAGCCTCGTTCTTCCACAGAATCATAATTAGGCAATTGTTATTTATCATTAACTTATTAAAGACTTTCCTTCCAGCCTACTTACCAATAATTAAATAATATTTTTAAACACCAGTTGGAAATAAAGTGTTCTGGGGGAAGTTGGGGAGAGAATTTAATAAGTGCAGCACAAAGCAAGTGTTTCAAATGTTTTAGGACAAATCTTAAATCTAACATTCTAAAGCCAGGGAGGGCTGTTGGCTTTGTTTTTGGGCAATGAATCCAAGAAGGGCCCAGAGGCGGGGTTTGCTCATTATTTTCCCTCTAAAGGCTCTTAGTCTTTATATCAAGCTAAACAACCATTGGGGCCACAACCCCAATGTTAAAACAACCATTGAGGCCACACATTTATATAGTTTTATTTTAAGTAATCTTTTCATTGATGTGCAGCATACAGAAGTTTGTACAAATCATATGAGGTTTCACAAAGTGAACTCATTCATGTAACCAGCACTGAGATCAAGAAACAGAACATTGCCAGCATCCCAGGAGCCTCCATCCTGCCCTGCCTCGTCATTACCCTCACCCTTCTCCAGTGTAACTGTTTTTTTTTAAATTTCACTCATCATTTAATACTTTTGCACCTTACCATGTTAACCATTTGTCTTGTCTGGTCAATATTTTTTGATATTTGTTTTGGATATAATGATTACAATTGTCATGCTTTTGAAATCTATTTTTGAAACTGTTGCTGTAAGTCTGAATTATATAATTTTCACAGAGGTGTTAGAGTTTCAGTAACAGATTGGGATCAATGTAACTTTTAACATCACAGATCACTTTTGCCTGTTTTTGAACTTTATGTAAACAGAATCATATGGTATTCACTATTTGTATTGAACTTCTTTTACTCAAAAATAGCATGAGTTCATGTAATTCATCCATATTTGCTTGTAATTGTAGTTCATACATTCTCATTGCTGTATAATATTCCATTATGGGAATATATAACAGTTGGTTTTCCATTCTATTATTGATGACATTTGGGTTGTTTCCAGTTTAAGGCTATTATGAATCGTGCTGCTACATTATAGTTTCTTTTTTTTTTTTTTTTTTTTTTTTTTGGCCGGACGCGGGCCTCTCACTGTTGTGGCCTCTCCCGTTGAGGAGCACAGGCTCCGGACGCGCAGGCTCAGCGGCCATGGCTCATGGGCCCAGCTGCTCTCTGCAGCATGTGGGATCTTCCCGGACCGGGGCACGAACCCGTGTCCCCTGCATCATCAGGTGAACTCTCAACCACTGCACCACCAGGGAAGCCCCACATTATAGTTTCTAATCGAAAGTTACATAATCAGTTTGAACAAAGAAATGTTTGGCATTACTTTTTTTTCTCATCATTATTTTCCTTTAAAAAGATGAGGTTATTGGATTAGATAGAGCAGAGATGAAACTTAGAGTCTAATAATCTATAATCATATAATCTTAATAACCTTTCTTTGTATAAAAAGTAGTCTCTACATAGCCAATTTAGCAACTTTATTAGTTTCTATTGATGCTGTAACAAATTACCACAAATTTAGTGGCTTAAAGCAACACAATTTGTTCTCCTATAGTTCTGGAGGTCAGAGTCTAGAATGGGTCTTAAAGAGCTAAAATCAAAGCTTTGGCAGGCCTGCCTTCCTTCTGGAGGCTCTAGGGGGGTCTGTTTTCTGCCTTTTCCAGCCTCTAGAGGCTGCCCATGTTCCTCATCTCCTGGCCTCCTGTGAGCCTGTGAGGCCCATCACTGCCAGCTGCATCTCTTGTCCCGTCTCCTCTGATTCTCATGCCTCTCTCTTTCCCTCCATTATAAGGACTTTTGTGATTACATTGGGCCCACCTGGATAATCAAGATCCTTAATCACATCTGCAAAGTCCCTTTTGCCATGTAAGGTAACATATTCACAGATTCCAGGGATTAGGACATGGACATCTTTGGGGGACCATTAGTCATCCTACCACACAAACCCTCTGAAATTATGTTCGGCTTCCATTTCCCAGTACACTTTTCCCCTGGCCACTTCACTGAAGTAAAGCAGACACTCAATATCCTCGTACCCTGTGATCTCAATTCAAAGACGTTTACAACATCAGCTCCTGGTGGGTAGAGATTGAACAGCTTTGTTACCTTTTCCCCACCACCTGAATAATCTCTGATACTCCGTGGGCACTCAGTGACTTGGTTGAATGAATGCACGAAGTATCCCCTACGTCCTCACGTCTTCTCCCTGCTAGGTAAGGAGCAGCCACGTGACACTGAAGGACCTGCAGCTGTGGTTTTATACACTACTCTGGTCTTTGCCAAAACACATAAGATCTCTCCATGCCTCTGTTTCCTCATCTAATAAAGGAAGTGGCTGGCACAGGTAATATCTAGAGTATCTGGCCAACATTTATGTTCATTTTAAGTGGAAACAATGTTTAGGATATTCTGTAATGTGAAAAGGTCAGAATTCAAAACTTTATCAATGATATGATTTAAATTGACTGTAAAATTATGCACCATACTAATATAAAAGTTAATAATAGGGGAAACGGTTTGGCGTATATGGGCACTCTGTACTATCTTCATAATTTTAAAGTAAATTTTAAATTGCTCTAAAATGAAAAATTTCTTTTCAAAAAGCTGCTTGGCAATGAGATCAGATTATAAACTCCTTGAGGGCAGAGGCCTTGTTTGCCCTCATATTTGTTTACATTAAGCCTAGGACAATGCTTCACAGACGGTTGAGTCTGAGAGAAAATATTTTTGTGGATTTCAGGTTACCACAAACACAGTATCTGACAGTCTTATCAGAACTGTGAAATACGCTTTGTTGTCTGAAAGCCCAGCTGGGCTTGATGTAATCATGTGTCATAGAGGAATGGAGTCTTGGAGGAGGCTGAGAAGCATGTAGCTTTTTAAAATATATTTATTTATTATTTATTTTTGGCTGCATTGGCCTTCGTTGCTGCGCACGGGCTTTCTCTGGTTGCTGTGCGTGGACTTCTCGTCGCAGTGGTTTCTCTTCTTGCAGAGCACAGGCTCTAGGGCGCCCGGGCTTCAGTAGCTGTGGCGTGTGGGCTCAGTAGTTGTGGCATGCAGGCTCTAGAGTGCAGGCTCAGTAGTTGTGGCGTGTGGACTTGGTTGTTCCTTGGCGTGTGGGATCTTCCCAGACCAGGGCTCGAACCTGTGTCCCCTGCATTGGCAGGCGGGTTCTTAACCACTGCACCACTAGGGAAGTCCCAAGCATGTAGTTTTTTAAGGGATGCATCAGATGGGAAGTCAAAGAGGCCAGAAAGAGCACATGTAATTCAGACAAGCATATTTAATTATTTTATAATTGAAAAATTTGGAAGCCTGTGTAGCCAGGATTCTCAGTGGGGACAAAGATGGATGTTGGAGAGTGTGTAAAGTAGTTGGCCCTTCATACCCACAGGTGCCACATCTGTGGATCCAACCAACTGCAGCCTGAAAATATATAGAAAAAAGGATTCCAGAAAGTCCCCAAAAGCAAAACTTGAATTTGCCTGTGGGCCAGAAACTATTTACATAGCATTTACATTGTATTAGGTATTATGAGTAATAGATGATTTAAAGTATATGGGAGGGTGTCTGTAGGTTATATGCAAATACTATGCCATTTTATATAAGGGACTTGAGCATCCTCAGATTTTGGAATTTGAAGCGGGTCCTGGAACCAGTCCCCTGAGGATACGGAAGGATGAGTATAGATGTGCAAATATCGGCACATATCCAAAGCTGGTTATAAATTATGATGTGATCATGTATATGGATTTTTAAAGTTTGAAAAAACATTGGGCTGAATATTGGGTTCCTCATTAAAATGATTTTATTACAAAAGTAAGGCTACTCATTAAACATCAATGATCATAAATTCCTCTGCCTCCAAAACCACTGATTATCTCTAAACTGCTTATATAATTCCAATCCTAAACAATTATCTTTATGAAAGCTTAGACAACGATCAAAAAAATACGCATGGAGGCCTCCCCTGGTGGCGCAGTGGTTGAGAGTCCGCCTGCCGATGCAGGGGACACGGGTTCGTGCCCCCGTCCGGGAAGATCCCACATGCCACGGAGCGGCTGGACCCGTGAACCATGGCTGCTGAGCCGCGCGTCCGGAGCCTGTGCTACGGGAGAGGCCACAACAGTGAGAGGCCCATGTACAGCAAAACAAACAAACAAAACGCATGGAAAAAAATTACATTAAAAAATTAACCGTGGTCATTTTTTTGTGGGTAGACCATGGATCACATTTCTTTCATTTTTAGTTTAGTAAGCAGATTTTTTTTCTATGATAAAAATAAAATTAACGTTTAAAAAGTGTTTTTAGTTTTAAGAGTTTACATAAAAAGATTGTTTTATTGTCGGCTTGTAATTTGAGCAATTAATATTACAGATCTCTATGCACATGAACATTTACGATCAGAGGTTTTTGAAGTGTTTAAGTGAAGATTTCTCGATTTCCCCTCTACTCCTCAAACATGTTCCTTCCTTGGTCTCCCCCATATTATGATACAGGACCACCATTCTCCCATTTGTTCAAGCCAAAATCATAGAAAATCATCATTTATCAGGCTTTTCCCCTTACTTTCCCTCAAGTCCATCAACTACCACTGTCAACTCTGCTTCTAAAATACACCCTGAGGGCTCCCCTGGTGGCGCAGTGGTTAAGAATCCACCTGCCAACGCAGGAGACACGGGTTTGAGCCCTGGTCTGGGAGGATCCCACATGCCAAGGAGCAACAAAGCCCGTGAGCCACAACTACTGAAGCCCGGATGCCTAGAGCCCGTGCTCTGCAACAAGAGAAGCCACTGCTATGAGAAGCCCACGAACCACAATGAAGAGTAGCCCCCGCTCAGCGCAACTAGAGAAAGCCTGCGTGCAGCAACAAAGACCCAACGCAGCCAAAAATAAAAATAAATAAATAAATAAAATAATAATAAAATACCTCCTGAATATGTTCATTTCTCTCCTTCTCTACTGTCAGCACTTTAGTCTGAACCAGCATTTTGCAAACTGTGAGTTGCAACCCACTGGTGAGTTATGAAATCAGTTTAATAGGTAACAACCAGTATTTCTTCTTTCACAGAGAAATCGAATAGAAAATCTCAGGGTGCATCACTCATGGTAAGAGTATTGTCTCATGAAATTCTTGTTTATGAATATGTGTTTATGTAATGAGTTACCATAAAAAATATGTTTCTTCTTGTGGACTGTGGTAAAAAAATGTTTGAAAGCCTTCATAAGCCCCCCTCATTTCTCACCTGGATTGCTTAAAACCTGGAATGTTTATTCTAAGCATGATGAGAAGCCAACCATTTCACAATGGCCTAAAGGCCCAATGTGGTCTGGTGCCTACTTATCTCTCACCATGTCTTATCTCTTTCCTCCTCCTCACTAACAGTGCCCCAGTCACACTGGCTGCCTTTTCATTGAACACACCAAAGTATCCCCACCTCAGGGAATTTGCACCTGCTGTTTTTCTCTGCCTAGAATACTCATCACAATACTTGCAGATTCTGCCTGGTCTTAGTGCAAGGGTCACCTCCACCAGAGTGGACTTTCTAAAATGCCCCCAATCTCCCCTGTCTTTTATTTCTTTCTTAGCACTTTTGACTACCTGAAATTACCTTGTATATTTATTTCTTTTCTTCAGACTTGTTTACTGCCATTTTCCAACTGCTAGAATGTAAGTTCTAAGGGAGCACACTTCCTTGCCTGCCTCGTTCCCTGATGTATCTCCAGAGCCTGAAATAAATCCTGGTACATAGTAAGTGCTGGTGAAATGTTTTTTGATTGTGTGAATCACTATGTGTGAAACACTATGAGAGATCTGGGATCAAAGAGGGAAGGCACGCCCTACAGAGTCGCTTGACATACCATATGCTTTCCTGTTCCTTACCTCTCTATTCCCGTCCAGCTCCCTGTGGGCAAGGCCCCCAACAGTGTTGTTCACTGTCTATATCCTCTGCCTTGCATGGTGCCTGGTACCTAGAGAATAAATGTTTTTTAAGTGAATGACCGAGATCATGAATTTGTGGTGGCTCCAATTACACAGGATTGAATGATTTTCCAGCAGGTCTCTGAAGCATTGGTTAAGCACTGAAAATGTACATATTTGGTTAGATCCAGGATAAGGATATTTAAGAGTTGAAACTAATGATTGGGGAGTCATGAAAGGGATAGACAATGAAGTGTAAACATCTTCCTTCTGGCTTCGCATTTTTAATAAAAACCTTAGGTCCCTTTCTAAAAAGAATGGTCCCAGGTTATAAAAGTTTTCCTTTTAGTCATTTTTATTTCTTTTTTTCCAGTACGCGGGCCTCTCACTGTTGTGGCCTCTCCCGTTGCGGAGCACAGGCTCCAGACGCGCAGGCTCAGCGGCCATGGCTCACGGGCCTAGCCGCTCCGCGGCATGTGGGATCTTCCCAGACCGGGGCACGAACCCGTCTCCCTTGCATCGGCAGGTGGACTCTCAACCACTGTGCCACCAGGGAAGCCCCCTTTTAGTCATTTTTAAAGTAAAAAACTAACATAATGTCACATCCATTTTCTCTTCCATTCTTTAGAATATAAATTGTAATTAGTGTTTACAATTAGCTCATTACAATGCTAAGGAATCATTCACATTTTCCCCTAGAGCAATGCAGAGCTACTTCTTACGTTACTTTCTTCATGATACAGTGCCTTAGAGAGTCCATCTACTGATTGAAAAATCTGGAGTGGATCTTTACTATAGATAATTCCATCACCAGTCAGATAAGACCAATCAAGTTGCAGGAAACAAGTATACTACCCAACCAAGTCATAGACAATAAACACTGTCAGCATAATTCCCCCACCCCAGTTTATCCTGGCCTCTGCACAAAGTCCACCAAACAACTCCAGCAGCCCACACTTAGGGTCACTAAGAACACAGAAATCTTATGGAAAGTCTGATTACACAATACTGAGTCAATCAAGGTAATTGACCCATTGATGGTAACTGGCTTCTCAAAATAATTTGATTCAGATTTTCAGATTTTTTGTTTTGGAGAGAAAGAAAGAAATAACTTACTATTTACATTTTCATCAGTCATCTATTTTCCTTTCTGATATTTCATTGTGGGAAACAAAGAAAATGGGTTCCATATTTGGATACCATGATCAAGATGTTTACATCTTCCAAAGGTTAACACTAGGAAAAGCATTTTAAAAATTGGCTTCAATTATAGTGGGAAAGAACATCATTAAAACTTTATCTCTTTCCCCTAAAAATGTTGAAGCACTCAGCAAATATTATACTCAGCCTTTTTGGCTAGCTTCATTGACTGCAAGTGATACCATCTCCTCTTGCAAGTGAGGAAGGTAGAATCATAAACAAGGGGCCTCACTCAAGGGTATACATTCACAATCAAAAGTAGAATCTAAGCCGGCTCCCAAAAACGTACACAACTTAAACCAATATACTAGAATTGCAGTCTGCCGGGTCTGCCATACCCTGGGCTAAACCCTAACCCTGATTCTAATTACCATTATCATAGAACGATGGAATTCGAAAGAAAAGGGGCCTTCAATTCCCAACTCAACTCCTCACTTTACAGATGAAAAAACAAATGCCAGCAAGGTGAAAGCACTTGGCTAAGATGGCTAGTGGTCGGTGGTAGAGCCAAAACTGGGATTCAGTTTTCCAGGCTCCCAGATGAAGTCCTTCCTATACGTTACTCAAAAACATCAAAGTCTGTGCAGAAGGCTGAAGAGGGCTGAGCTCCCACAACTTGCCCAATCAGTGGAGGTGGGTGAACTAATTTTGACCTTTAGGCTGAGAGAAAACATAACAGCTTGGCTGTGGCTCAGAGGCTTACTCAGGATAGGAAGTTCTGAGATCCAGACTCAGGCAAGAATGGGTTTCTTCACCCCGGTTGTTCCAGGAACCCACTTAGCAATCTAGCCAGTGCTTAATAAATATTAAAATGATTCGATGAGCTTATTCCTCTCAGTTCTACCTGAACGCATTTGTCTGTTTTTTTTTTTTTTTTTTTGCAGTACGCGGGTCTCTCACTGTTGTGGCCTCTCCCGTTGCGGAGCACAGGCTCCAGACGGACAGGCTCAGCGGCCATGGCTCACGGGCCCAGCCGCTCCGCGGCATGTGGGATCTTCCTGGACCGGGGCACGAACCTGTGTCCCCTGCATCGGCAGGCGGACTCTCAACCACTGCGCCACCAGGGAAGCCCGTCTGTTTTGTTTTTTGCTGGTAAAAAAAGAACCAGTACTCTTAATACGTGTCTGAGTAGGTGATGAGTAGGTGACAGATGTGTGAGGGGAACGAGGCACAGCAAGTGCAAAGGCTTGTGGCTGGATGAGCAGGTGCTGGTCATGGTACCCAGCTGGTGGGGCTTGAGTAGATGCAGTCGGGTAAAATCCCCGAAATCCTGAAAGTTGGTTTAAGGAATTTAGACTTGGGAGTAGAGGAGGGCTGTGACACAAATTGAAGCTGTGTTTTTAAATGTGTTGGTCAGTAGCAGGGGTGATGGATGAGCAGGGAGAGCGTGGAGTGGACGAGACCAATCAGGAGGCTACGGCAGTCCGAGAGGGAACCTCTTGGCGATTCATGAACTAAGACTGGAGCCCTAGCACAATCACTGCAGCCTCCCTGCCCCTGCTCCAGGACACGCCAGCTTCTGCTACACTCTTGGAACTTTTGCCCCTCCTCTCACCATCCAAAGACCAGCTCACCTGAGGAGTCAACCCCATTGCAAGGCTGCGCCCTCTCCAGGGACCTGCAGCCAGACTCCATAGAAGGACCTTGTTCTTTGGGCCTCTTACCATCATCTCTAGACCTTTCCTAAACTCTGGATGGCACTGGGCAGACACCATGGGGAGTAATGATTCATGAGGATGGAGTGGAGAGCCTGAATCAGTGACCAGTCAGGAACCTGGAACGCAGACACGAGGGGTCAAGGCAAGACTGTGGGTGCGAAATGAGAAAAGCAGTTGAAACCACACAGTAACAGTGAGGCACTTTGAGGGACATTTTCTTTCACCAAGATTGAGTTCTTCACGTTGCCGTTATGTGACACCCACCACAGGCTCCATTCTGCCCTTCCACTATCATACCTTCTCTTTCCTCATTCATGGCAAAAGACCCCAGACCTTACTTCCCCCTTTTCCGTCTCATCCACGATGTCCCCTAAGAGCTGCCTACTTTCCAACCTCCCGCTCAGTCCATGGCTCCCCACATTCTGATGTCACAACCACTAGCATCTGTCACCTTTCAGTTCCACAGACTCATTCGTGAGTCACACTGAGTTCTTCTAATCTCTTTGGCTCTCCCTCTGCAATATTTATCAGATCTGGCCCATCTATTTTTTCCTCCTTGTCTTGGGCACACATCTGGCTTAACTAACCACCTTGTAGTTGCTTGGCCGGTTTCTCCATCACTAACCTATCACTGTCCTCCCATTCACTGGACACTGAGAATCTCCCTCAAATGTTATTTCAATCACATGACCAAGCTTACAGCTACTTCTGCTCCTTCCTAGTTGTTTTGTTCAAATTGAAGCTCTTACAAATATGATGCAAGAGTTGGAAGAAACATCAGAGATACTTCAAATGTTTTTACAGTTAAACTAAGATTCACAGAGATTAAGATACATCTTCTAGGGCTTCCCCAGTCACGCAGTGGTTGAGAGTCTGCCTACCAATGCAGGGGACACGGGTTCAAGCCCTGGTCTGGGAAGATCCCACATGCCATGGAGCAACTAGGCCCGTGAGCCACAACTACTGAGCCTGCGCTCTAGAGCCCGTGAGTCACAACTACTGAGCCTGCGCGTCTGGAGCTTGTGCTCCGCAACAAGAGAGGCCGCAACAAGAGAGTCCGCGACAGTGAGAGGCCCACACACCACGATGAAGAGTGGCCCCGCTTGCTGCAACTAGAGAAAGCCCTCGCACAGAAATGAAGACCCAACACAGCCAAAAATAAATAAATAAATAAATAAGTAAATAAGTAAATAAAAAGATGCCTCTCTTTAAAAAAAAAAAAAAAAAGATACATCTTCTTGGTTCCCTTAGGCTCTCAGGCACCTCGCTCTTTCCAAATTGTTCTTTTCCAATTTACAATTCAAACAAAATCCTACCCTCTTGTGCCGCATCCATTAATGCCTCCTTTCTGTCCACAGCACAGTAGACTTTAGAAACTGCTCATGATCTTCTAAAACCTCTCATGATGAGGCTACCTGACAATACAAATCATTCCAGGAAGCTGAATTGTTGGGCATAGTTTGGCTTTTGGTAACTACAACAGCTCAGGACGTGGAGTTTCCTGCAGGCTCAGGCAGCCCACTAGGACCACTGCTCCACAAAGGCCACCTCCTCATTCCTGCGTCCAAGGCATCTGATTGTCCGCAGTGGGTGAAACACTGCTAAGATATGCTCTCTTGTATGTGTGCGCACACACACACACACACACACAAATATCCCTACATATAAACACATACATATAGAAAGGCATCTAAAATGAATAATGTACATATTTTATCTTAATACAGAAAAGACATTAAAATTCTTATACCACGTATAGGAATTTCACTATATTCATTTTTCTTGATAAGTTCATGTCACCCAATGCAGTGAACACATACATAGCATTTTCTTTATTCTTCCTATTCTCTGAAGTCCTTTTCCTTCCTTTCCTGTGTCATTCTTTCCAAATTTCATCTATCCTTGAACTTTATCCTCAGCAGAAATGCAGCCCACCATTGCTATGACTTTTCCTTTCTCCCTACAAGTCACCTTCTTTGAAAGTTCTGCTCAGGTAATTTCTGGAGTGGTAAAAACAAAGATTTGGGGAAAATAATAAAACTAGATGTGGCAGTAAAATTTAGCTGGGGGTAGATGAAAAGAGGAAGGGGCTGTTTAGCCAGGGCGGGGAGGACCTAGGAGCACTGTGCCAGAAGCAACAATGGGCTCATTGGGCAGAAGGGGGTACACAGGCCATAGATGAAGAGCCTAATGTTGTGGGAGCATCCAGGAACATCTGTCAGATGATCAGTTACTCACATGAGCAAAAGTTGCAAATCTGCCATCATCGCTTATTTTGTGTATGTTTAAGGACAATCAAAAGGGAGGGAAAGCAGTATGCAGGCTTTGATGAAGACTGGAAAATAGCAGAATAAAGGGTGACTCATCTTTGAGACAGCCTGAGGTAGGGGAAAGAGCGCCCATTTCCACTTGCTTAGAGGACTTCTGAATCCTTGGAATTTTACCTGTGACCTGCCTCCACTGACAGCTGTGACTATTTTAATTTTGAAATTCAGCTGTTCCTTTGCCAGTCCTGACACAACATTTTAGGCATGTTCTGACGCATGACTCATGCTACTCTCCAAAGGCCAAACCACTTCAGTATTCTATTCAATTAGCACTCTGCTTCCTGATCTACTGGATAGTCTCAGACCAAGATGCAACCTTAAGACCATAGGCAATTTGGGAAGGTAGGAATTCCAGCCAAGACATTTGGGAAAAACACTAAAGACCACGTGAGAGGCCTAAGGGACAAAGGGAAGGAGACTGAAAACATAATTGCCAAAGTTTTACTCAATCTAAAGGAGCCTATTGATTAGATAGCACCATTCCTTTCCTTAACAAGCAGGACTAAAATGTTTACTGTTCCTTCTGATTTGCTACAAGGCTGGGGCCTCGGGGAGAAAAGGGAGGAAAGAAGGGAGGGAAGGGGGTAAACAAGCTCCACAAGCATCATGAAGAGTGAATATTAACATTAGGATTCAGATGCTAGGAGAGATGATTGGATGTGAGAAAAGCAATTTTTATCACCCATTAATTATTATTCAAGCGCACACCTTGCAGACTCAAACTTTTGCACTAAATAATTGTGATTTTATTTTTTTCACAAAATACAAAGCTTTGCACCACATTATAGTAGTGTTCTAACACAAGAAAATCCCAGTGTTTTCATTGGGGGGTGGGTTTGGAGTGATTTATATATAGGATATTGATTTTATACATTCTTAAAATAATAAAATTTTCATGACAAAGTAATGCCAACCTTGTATAACATGCAGATTATTGCTTAGAACTTGCATATACTTTAAAATGGCACACATACAACGTATACAAACATTTCAAATTTTTAAGGGAAATACCTAAAGATGTCTACTAATCCCTCCAAAGCACAACCAGAAACAAGAATACTAAGTTGCTATTTTAATATCTGATAAATCTGAGTAACACTGATTTGTAAATTACCAAGTCATACATTCTGTAAATAAAAGTTCTTCAGCCTTATGGAAATACATTAGAAGGTGTGTTCTCAAAGTTAATAAGTGTATTTTGAAAGACTTCTAAAATCTTTGACAATATTAATGTGATATATTCTCAGAGAAAAATTGTGTATCACTATAGCTGTCACATTTACTTCAGTTTTCAAGTAACTTTTTCAAATTAAATCTATTCTAAAAGTTATTATTACAAAATCAAATAATTACCCCCAAATCTCATAACTCATCCCAGTTACAAGTTAGTAAGAGTATTATCTATGCAAAAATTCCTTGAGTAAAAAGTAGACATAATCATATTAGAAGCAAACCAAGCAAGAAACAGAAAAATATATAGCATATTTTATTTAGTTATATTTTTATGCTTCATTAACCAAGAAGTAGCAAATACCTTAATGCATACTTAATTACAGAAAGAATTACATAAAGATATAAAGGACAAAACATACAGATAATAATTAACGAGTTTTCAGCCAGAGGTATTTATATCTTTGAGATTTAGAAATTTCTTTTTTTTGGTCTTAAATATCGGGCCTGATTTCAAAACTGTCTACTGCTTACAGGGAATCAGTGTAAACATTTTCAATGCAAACAAATCAATCTTTAGCTTCACTGCCACCCGAAATATCTTCCAAAGAAAGGTATGACCTTATCAAAGCTAACAGAGATAGTTAAGAGGTCTGGGCTAAAAAGGGACAGGGCTCAAATCCTTGGGTGTTGTACTTTGGAAAACACCCTGAGTAATCCACTCGCTATAAGCTTGTTTTTAAAAGAAACAGGACCATAACTAAGTTTGCTTGATTAAAGAGCAGGACTCAGTAATGCTGCCACAGGCCAGCACACCCTCCTCATAACACAGAGCTACCTCGGTTCCTCCTCTGCCTGTCAGAGGGTCTGAGGAAGAACATTTAGATAATTTACATGCTTGTAATGAATCCCCAGCTGAAACATATTATAAAGCTCTTATTGCTAAGCCAGTTTAAGAAAGAGACTACGGATGTTTCTCAATAAAACCATAACATTATAAGCTTTGCTTGTTGTTGTAAATAAGTATTAAATGTTAAGTGGCTTCCTATAGCCTCTTAATAAATTATGGTTTGCTCACTACTGAAACTTACTGCAATGTTTTTTGGGTTTTTTTTCAATGAAAGAACATACTTGTGAACTTTTAAATTTGCCACAATAGACTGGCAAGCTTACAGGTATGGGGAGGTCTCAAAAGTTGACATAGAAAGGTGTTAGTATAAAGGAGGGAGGTGCTGATGAAGTCTTTAGGGTATTAGGAGGAAGAGATGGAAGGCTCAAAGGATTCAGACAGAAAACTTCTGGACTGAAGGAGGAGCATCATGGCTTTTAAGGGCGAATGAGTGATGCTGTCTCCTCCAACCCCAGGTCCTGCTGGCTTTTCCTTGTTCTCACACATATCACACGTGTTTTTCATGTGAGAATTCACTTTCAATAGGTTTAGTGTGTCTATTGTCAACCAGCTGTGGTTAAGGCTGGGAAGGTGTGTGTGTGCCCCAGGCCTCTCAGCACAGGAGGGGTCTCGCTGCTGTGCTGGTCTGTACCTGTTGAGACATACTGTACCACACTTCTGATAAAATTATACCAGTTTGCTTCTTATAGAATCCAAAACACATAAATACATAGTCTTCTATGAAGTATAACTGATGATGTCAACAATGACTTTTCAATTTCATCCAACAGATTAAACCACTTAAAGCCAATTCAAATGTATATTTACATATTTGGAGTGAAGAGTAACCTAGAAACTGAGATTTGTTCAAACACTTATTTTAATAGTGTCTTTTGGAACATGTTTATTTTCCTTAAAAATGAAGCAAAACAAACATGAATATTACAACACATTTTTCCCCTGTATATCTCCATGAGAAGAATATTTCTAAATACATAACAACTGGTGTAACCAACAGTAAAGGGAAGAACCATTCTCCAAATGCCCAATGCACCTCAGAGAAAGCATACAATTTAAAAACGGATACTTTTAGCAAAATTTTGATTTGAGTCAAATAGGTTATTAAAATTTAGAAAAGAATTTGATTCAAACACCTATAAACTAGGTAATTTCTAAAACTAGTCCTTTACAACAGTACTGGGTCATCCACAGTGTATCAGTCACTCTTAGGAATGGTGAAGACATTATTTCTCTTAACATAGGGCTAATCCATTAAATACCAAAGCGAACAGTGGGAATAAAAATTACATTTCAACTTACTATGATGTATCAAGACAATTTAAGCAGGAGTTTATTTCTTTGCATTCAGATATAACTCTATATTGTTTTAAATAAATGCAAATAATATTCATTAAAAAGATTTTAGGCACAATAATGCAGACGCTATAAACTCAAGCTCATAATTTCTAAATTCTCCCAAATAAAATATCTAATGCAGAGTCTATGATCTTGCATGTTATTTAGTTGATTTTCATTCATTTTCAAAATTTTGTAAGAATTTTTATTTTCTAGAGTACTACACGTTCAGAGAACATCTTTATAGTTACAGGTTGTCACTAATCTTTTTCTACAAAAATAGAGTTGCTTAAAAATTTATACCAATTTGCTTTCATTTTCTATAAATATTTTAACAGTTGTTAAATATCAGAATGCCTAATAGAATCATTTAAATTAATCCATGTAGTCAAAATATTTAATACGTAAAATGTCTAGCAAAAGTTTGTCATTTAATAAATGGAAAATTCATCATTTAATAAATGAAATGTTCTGTCGTTAACTACTTGTATCTTATGTAGGTGGATACAATCACAGAACAGCAAAGTATAGCTCCTGTAAAGATCTGACTTCAAGTAGCATGGCAGCTTGCAGTGTCTTTTTCATTTCATGTCTGTTTTATGAGGAAATGCATAGAATCTATTTTTGGATATTGAATCTGGATATTAAATTAACTATCGTGCAGCCAGCATAAAATAAGAATTGCTGACTAAGGGAATAACAAACTTTAGTTCAACACATTGATATTTTAATTACACTTACTTAGTGAGGAGTTATACTGCAGAAAGGTGCTGTTGGTGAAAGTAAAAATGAAGTTTTAAGCATGAAATAACTATAAAAATGGAAATTTCTATATGGAAACTTACTAATATATATCTTTATATTGTCTTCCTTTTGATGGTGGGTTTAAAATCTGTGTTCAGAAGCTACAGAAATATCCAAAGTCAAAAATATTTATTTCAAGTTTTGTTTCTTCCTAAAGGAATGAATTTCCAAAATAGTTTTCTAATATAAATGTTTTCCTTTTAAGAAGCCATTTTTTCTTGCAAAAGAGCAAGAAAAGAACAAGATAAAACCACGTGCTTTCCTACCCCTGCTAAACAACCAATACATGTTTAAATGCCTATGTGTAGAAGGCACTAAATTTAGTAACAAATTATCAATGTAATATTAGCAGATTTAAAAACAAATACCTATATTTTATATTACTTTAATTAAGTGTTTCAAAAATAAACATACCTGGTATAAGCCGATCAATTTCTATTTTTCATTTAGTTACTGACCGAGATCTCAGTTACCTTCTTCAAATGTTCTACAATGTATCAGGCCCTATCTGCACTGGACAGCCAAATCAATCAAATCACATCAAATCAAAAGTCCTGAAATATCCAGCTACCCTCCCTTCATCATCATAACATGGACAATAAGAGTAAGTCACACATTCTCCTTCAAACTGAGAAACTGAATGAATTAGATCTTTTGGTTTGGGTTCAACTAAATTCAAGTATTTACCATTGATTAATTTTTTTCCTTAGTTAAGAATGATCATTAAAGTACTTGAGAAAAATAAATAAAGGCAATAATAGCTAACTATCTAATTCTATATTTGGGTTGTAAGGACCAAAGCAAACTCAAACATACCCACACACACAAACAGAAAAAATAAGTCACCAGTCATTTATCCTCAGATAAAGCAATAATATTGATAATCAGAATGCTTGGATTAAATTATCTATTATTTTCCTATCCTTTAGGAAAGACACAAATTCAAAGCACTCAAAGTGCTGGTTAAGCAAAAGCATGGGTGTAAATTGTGAGTAAAATATGAATACTGATTTTTTTTTGTAGTTTTGGTCTCATCAAGAAGAGGCCTACCTTAGGAGCATGATAAATACATATTGCATAAGATTTGGTACTAATGATGTTGGGTTCTGAACTCAGGGGAGGTTTTGCAAATAGAAATAATATATTTTTCATAGAAAAAGTGCAAGGGATGCAGATAGAGGCAGCAGTGTTAAAGCTTTTTTCTTAATGATTCCTCCTATTAGCCCAAATAGTCATCTAGAACATGCATGTTTAGAAGGAAGAATTCATCTCTTAAGGAGCTCTATTAGATCAGTCTTAAGCTTTACTACAAAAGAAAAAAGCAATAATTTGATAAAATGTTAAAAATAGAAATAATAAAGTGATGTCAGAAAAATCTGAAAATGCAAGAAATATTTTCCATAACTTAACTAATTAAAGATTCCCAAAATAAGCAAAATACTTCATTATTAGTAGATGACAGCATATCTAAATGAAAAAGACATCACTTCTAACAGCCTAAGAAAAAGAACATTTCAACAATTTGGAAATTAAACACTACACAGGTATTGACAGCCATAGTAAGAAATGAGTGCAATACAACAAAATGTGGAGAGCTATCTACAGATTTAAAAGCAGTTCCCATTCTTTCAGCAAAATTGGTGACATAAAACCAAGTGCACCAAATTAGCATAGTCATGTTTTCACAGAGAAAAATACCAATGCTGGTTAACAGATTTCTAAAAAGATTCACCACCATATTTATACATTTTTATTTAAACCTTTAAGATTTTATCCATGCTTATAATGCAGAAGAATATCAGAAAATAAATCTTCAGATAAAAACTAAATTTTAGTTTCTCTTTTCTAACGGTTAGAAAAAAAGGACGTTGAAACCGAGAATAACAAGTATAATTAATAAAGAAGCACAAGAACATGCCAAGAATTCAACCTATCAGAAGATATAATGTGGGTAGGAATTAAGTATGTTTATCAATAGCCCACTTTTAGTCAAGTTTTCCATTCTGAAGACTCTTTTTGGCTTTCTCTTGTCTTATGAGAGAGATGACTTTGATGCACCCCTTTGAAATTTTGATCATCCACATGACATTCATTACATCCAAAACAACACAAGTAGAGATCCAGGAACACTGAATTAAAAATCCAAGCCTCTGGTAGGCTTCCGTTCCTAACACAGAGTAAATGTAGCCATAAAAAGGAGGTATTGAGGCAATCCGCACTATGAAGAACACCACAGTCATGAGTATTCCATTGATGACATTAGCCTTGGAAAACTTAGGATACTTCAGAGCCTCAAAGAACCACCTGGGAAAAAAATTAAAGAAACATCGCATTTATTCTGCATCTCTGAGGATTAACAATTTCTAGTTTTTCATTTTTAAAATTCAGAACACCCCCCTAAGATTTATATGGCAAGACAAAGGGCCTAGAATGGTCAACATAACACTGAAAAAGAATAAAGCTGATAGATTCACTTTCAAGACCTACAATAAAGCTACAATAATCAAGACAGCACAGCATTGGTAAAAGAACAGACAGACAGACCAATGGAACAGAATAGAGAGCCCATAGACAGACCCACACAAATATACTCAACTTACTTTTGATAATGGTGTAAAGGTAATTCAGTGGAGAAAAAACACTCTTTTTAACAAACAGTGCTGGAACAATTAGACATCCATATGCAGAAAAATAAACCTAGGCAGAAACCTCACATCTTACACAAAAATTAACTTGAAATGGACCACAGACTTAAAAGTAAAATGCAAAACTGTAAAACTTCTAGAAAAAAAACAGGAAAAAATCTGCATGATCTTGGGTTTGATGATAGTATAGCACAATCCATAGAAGAAAATATAAGTTGGACTTCACTAAAATTAAAAACTTGCTCTGTGAAAGGCACTGTCAAAAGAAAATGAAAAGACATCCAAACACCGGGAGAGATTGTTTACTGAATACATATATGATAAAGTACTTATATCCAAAATATATAAAGAACTCTTAAAGCTCAGCAATAAAGAAACAACCTAATTAAAACATGGGCAAGAGATCTTAAAGATCTTCTCATCAGAGAAGATAAACAAAAGGAAAAGAAGCATATAAAAAGATATTAAAAATCATTTGTCATTAGAAAAATGTAAATTAAAACAATGACATACTTCTACATATCTATTAGAATGACTACAATCCGAAAATCTGACAATACCAATTTTGGCAAAGATGTGGAACAATAGGAACACTCATTCATTGTTGGTGGGAATGCAAAATGGTAAAGCCACTTCAAAAGACAGCATTGCAGTTATAATGCTAAACATATTCATAGCACACAATCCAACAATCACACTTCTAGGTATTTTTTCAATTGATTTAAAAATATATGTCCACACAAAAACTTGCATGCAAGTGTTTACACCAGCCATATTCATAATTGCCCAAAACTGGAAGCAACCAAAATGTTATAGGTTGCTTCATAATGTTATTCACAATGTAGTACGTGAATGGATAAGCAAATTGTGGTATGTACATACAATAAAATACTATTCAGTGATAAAAAGGAACAAACTATCAATTCATGTAACACCATGGGTGAATCTTAAATGCATATTGATAAATCAAAGAAGCCAATCTGAAAAATGCTACCTACTGTATGATTCCATTTATATGACATTCTGGAAAAAGCAAAAATATAAAGACAAAAAAACAGATCAGCAGTTGCCAGAGGTTCAGGGAGAGCAGGAGAGGGTAGAAAACGTGAAACACAGGCAATATTTTAGGATAGTGAAACAATTTTGTATGATACTGTAGTGGGGGATATATGACATTATGCATTTGTCAAAACCCACAGAACAGATGAAGAGAGTACGCAAATTTTAAAAAAATCAGTAGGAGGTTGGGGCATGCCAGGCAGAATGTAGTCTGTGACAAAAGAATCTAACTGCATTCCAAATACATGACATAACCTCACTGGAGGGAGTGGGGTAAAAATAGGTGACCTAAGTAACTTTGAAAATGAATTAAGACTGTAAGACTAAAGACAAAAGAAACTGTACATAGGCACTTTGCTCTAGCTGGTAAAATTATTATCTCATGGGGGAAGAGGTTAACAATTCTGAAACCATTATACATGTATACTGGGATTTAACAAATAAGTAAATTTGTCTGATGGTGAAGTGGGAAACAGATTTCTCATTGTGGGAGTGGAAAGTTACAGATAATTGAGTGCAAAAGACTAGATTGATCCATATGATACTGGATTAGAGTTGGAAACTTCAGTATAAACTCATGCTTAGTTTAATACATATATACAGATGGACATATATAGAAATAATTATAGATATGTGTGTATACACAGGTTAGTACATTTCCAAGTTGTCAGCTGCGAGGGCATAGAAACAATGATGCCCCATTAGCAATGAGCACACCCAGGGCCCACATTTTGGTTTCTAATACCATTGTCCAATAAAAGAAAACAAGACTCCTTGCGAAATGGCTGATTCTAGCACTGGGACAGAGAATACACAATATAAATCTAGAGTATTTTTTTAGTGTCAGAAAGTAAAGAAGTGCTCCCAAAAAGATGATGAAGTTATGTCAAAGGGACACAGAAGACAACTGAAAGAGCTCCCAGTGGCAAAAGTTGTAACAATTTGAACAAAATAGGTAATGTAGTATTGGATTCAAACTCAAAGTATAAAATAAATATCCATGAAGCCATGGTAATATAAATGAATGAATGAGTGAATGAATAGGGGAGAAAAGGTAAATATCCTGTACAGAATAATTGCAAATAAGTTATGTAGATATTGCATCCTCAAAGAGGTGAAGCATAACTGCCCTCTTCAAGGGGGGACTTCGTTACAAAGAGTTCAGTATAGAAGGCAGGTGGGGTGGAAACAGTAACTTTAAAATTGAGAACTCTTACAAACCCTACCTCAGCCAGGTTAACAAGGTAAACAACAAGAGTGATAATCCATGTTTATGCATGTAGTCCTGATATAATGTGATGAGAATGGCACTTTACTTCTGTGGTCTTCCTCCAAAAACCCCATAACCTCAGTCTAATCATGAGAAAAACATCAGACAAACCCAAATTGAGAAATATTCTACAAAACAGCTGACCAGGACTCCTCAAAACTGACAAGGTCATCAAAAACAACGAAAGTCTGAGAAACTATCACAACCAGGAGTCTGAGACGTGACAACTAAATCCAATGTAGTATCCCGGATGGGATCCTGGGGCAGAAAAAGGACATTAGGTAAAAACTAAGGAAATCTGAAAATACTATGGCCTTTAGTTAATAATAATGTATCAATATTTGTTCATTAATTATGACAAATGTACCATACAAATGTAAATATTAACAATAGGAGAATCTGAGTGTGGGGTATATGGGAACCCTTTGAATCATCCCTGAAACTTTTCTAGAAGTCTAAAATTATTCTTAAGTAAAAAGCTTATTTTTTAAAAAATTTAGTATTTGCTGTATTCTACTTTTTCCCCCTTAAAAAAAACTATCTTGCCTAATGTTACCTCATTATATTTTAGAGGTTAAGTTGTAAATGTAGTAAAATGTATCCATGTATCTTAATATTCAATTTGACAGAATTAGTCATGACTAAGCTAGAAAATGCTCAACTTCAGAAACTAAAAATTAACTGTTAAAAAAACCTTAAAATATTTTACTGAGATATTAAAATATCAAACAGAAATAATTTGTAGGATAAGAGGGGTATTACAATTTATAAGTATATGTAGTGTGAAAAGAGAAGGGCTAAATTACTCAACGCAGTTAAAAACAAACTATTTAGAGAGCAATGCTCAAATTAATAAAATAATATCACGAATAGGAAAAATGTCACTAAAGCAGTAAAGTCAACATCTTTTGCTCTATCCAGATCTCCTATCCTCCAGACTTCTCTACTCCAAAGAGTTCCCCTCTGATCCTCAGCCATTCCTTTCTTTGACTACATGGTGGCCTTGGGTTTAATCAGAAATGCTATACCTCAAATAACCCATCCCCTTCTAAGCACAACTGGTAGTACCCCATATTTCTCTTTACCCAATTCCATCTAAATCTCTTTTTTGACCTCCACTCACAAATCCCTCACTACCAGCCTTTGATTCACTTCCTTTCCTACCTACCTGAACTCACTTACCTTCAGAACACACATCAGCACCCTCAGTTCTCTTGCCCCTTCATCCATCACACTCACCCTGCCTATCCCCAGCTTCTCATCAGGCCAGCTTTCCTTAGGCAGAGTATAGAGGGAAGGTGGGTACTGTATTCTGCAGTCAGAAGGCCCAGGTTCAAACCTGCTTCGGCCACTTAGCTGCTGTGTGGTCTTACCTCTCTGTTATTGACCTCTATGTCTCAGTTTGATCCCTACAAAATGGGGATAATGATAGCACCTCCCTTATACCATGAAGCTGTTTTGACACATAAGAACTCCCCTGTACTAGGAGCTCAATCAATAGCTATTATTACTCACCAATATTGATATTAACATAAATAGCACAAATGTAACTTAAAGAGCTCTGAATTTCAACTGAATTCTCAAATTTGCTTGGCATTCCTTTTACTTAACTCCACATTCTCCATAGAATTGCTCCCCAACCTCTGTCTCACCAATCAAGTCACTTCCCTTCCTTATTCACTTCTATTTCTCAATCCCATCAGAGGAACTGGCCTCTTCTACTACTAAGGTATTTGAGTCCATCAAATGAATTCTTCAAACTCTGACCCCAAGGCCTCAAATCTTCTTTTCAAGCACCTTTTTCTCTATATTCAGATGAAGAGGTTTCTCTTGCCCTCTCCAAGGCCAATTGCTTCTGTACCCATGCTCTGTGACTTTAGGCCATCAATTATCTCCTTTCCCTTGCTCCATCCAGTTCCCCATGTATAGATTGATTCTTTCTTCTCTATTACCAACATGCCTGATTCTTTCTAATCCAAAAAATCTCTCCTTTTGTTTTTCTTCCCTATTAAACTCTTAAAAAGAGAAGTCAACAGTGTATTCACAGACATTCTGGCTATACTTCACAACCCAGTACAATACGATTGCATTCCCCTACAAAAGAAATTGGTCACCAGTGGCATCCCCATAACCAAGACAGTGGATTCATCTCAGCCTTCATCCCAGGTGACCTTTCTATAGCATATGACACTGCCAACCATCATACTTCCTTTCTCCTCTCCTGATTTTCATGATACTGTTTTCTCTTGATTCCCTACCTATACTTTTTCAGTCTCCGTTTCCTCTGCCTGTCCCTTAAATATTTGTGCTTCCCAGGCACACTCCCTTCCATATGCTCTACCAAGGCCATTTTATACATTCTCATGGGCTTAAAGGGGTTCAGAACAAGCTTCCCAAAATGTGCCACTTTGGCATGTACAATATTTTGAGCTGAAAGCAACTAAGACACAGCAGACTCAAGAAAAACTCCTACCTCTCCCTGAATTACCTGAAAGAATTTAGATAGATGTCCTGGCCCACAAAGAGAGCTATTACCAAGAGATAACTTTTTATCTGAATGATCTGTCTGTATGGCAGGACAAACATCTAATTACCAAACATCTGCTCTTCTTATCACCCTGTGAATCACCCTCCTCCAAGTGGCCTCTATCCCACTCCTTAGCTCAAAACAGCTTATAAGCCTCTACTGCCCAGCTTGTCCTTTGGTCTCATTGTCCTGTGGGACTCTCACATATATGTAATTAAATGTTTTTCTTCTGTTAATCTGCCTTATGTCAAACTTATTATTAGACCCACCAAAGAACCTTGATGAGTAGAGGAAAAATTCTTCCTCCTCAAAGGCTCAAACACCCTGACAGAAATCTCTGGTTTCAAGTCTTCTCTTAAGTTCTACTTGTAGTTCCATATTTCTGATTTATTGCTGAGCATCCTCACCTGACAAATCACCAATTCTCAAATGTGTCTAAAACCCAACATGCATAAAAACAATACCCCACTCTTTGCCTAACATCCCTTTCCTCCATGACCACCACCACAGAAAACTCCCATTATGAATCAGTAGGATCACCATTGCCTTAGTCATCCAAGTCAGAAACGTGGAGTCACCCTAGATTGTTCCTAGTCTGGAACCAAGCCCTATCCATTTTATCTCCTAAGATTCTTCCTAATCCTTCCCCGACTCATTCCATTCCACCTTCTGCCATTATAATTTGTGGTCCTCGGCGTCTCTTACCTAGATGACTGCAATAACCCAACTGGTCTCCCTTAACTCTACATTTCTAGCCTTTTCTCTTCAATGCCACAAGTCCTACATTATATTTAGCCTAGACTACTTCCTGTTCTCCGGCACTTTATGCATTTTCCAAATTTTTCGTTGTCTGGAAAGGTGATTATCTAAAAATCTAGACTTTAAGAACTTGTGCTTTGGCTTTACTGTACAATCACTGCATTTATCTTCGGCCAATTTTTCCATGTGACTGGTGCCTGATCTTTAAGCCAGTCTCTTTCAAAGGAAAGAACTCACATATTAATTCAAGTTGAAATAATATTTATATAATTGTCCTTATCTTTCTCTCTCATGTTAGAAGGACCACTTATTTTATTGGAATCTACCTTGTCTTACCTAATGAGAACACCCCTTCATTCCAACAAATAAGGGCTAACAGTTTGGGAATATATGTGTTGATGCCGAGAGGGAGAGGAGCAGGAGGAAGCAAGAAGACATGCATGTGGGACGGAAGGAGAGAGGGAAAACACTGTCTTTCACCACCATCCACAGTTATTACTTAGATGGGTAAAGAAGAAAAGACACCGAGGACCAAAAATTATAATGACAGCAGGTGGAGTGGTATGAGTCGGGGAAGGATTAGGAACAATCTTAGGAGATAAAATGGATCGGGCTTGCTTCCAGCCTAGGAACAGTCTAGGGTGACTCCAGGTTTCTGACTTGGATGACTAAGTCAATGGTGATCCCACTGATTCATACCGGAAGCTTTCTGTGGTGGTGGTCATGGAGGAAAGGGAGGTTAGGCAAAGAGTAGGGTATTGGTTTTATGCATGTTGGGTTTTAGGCATATTTGATTGTATGTGTGTGTAATCCTCCCCAACCCCATAGAGAAAACTCTGTCTTTGGTCATTTAGCACTTCTTCCTCCTCCTGCTCTTCTAAAGGGACTTGGAGCTTTTGATTAAGTTCCCTGGGAGTTAATTGTGCAGAGTGTGGTACTAAGCACATGCAGTGTAAAAACAAGGCATTAGCAGGTATAATTCACATTTGGAAAGAGGAGAGAGGGCTACTTTCAGGTAGAGAAAGAAAGAAAAAAAGAGGATGGGAGCAAAGGATCCATCCCCCTATATGGTACCGACCAGTTTGGTGACTTTTAGGAGTTGAGAGTCAGAAGTGTGAGCTTTGGGAAAGCTACAGGGTCCAGGAGATACTGTGAGTTCAAGAGGAATGGAGAGACTTTTAAGAAGTGTTGCTGTAACAAACTGGACCTTTGTTGACATCCTTGGAAAAACTCCAATAAGGATTTACATGTTGTACTGTTGCTGGGACTCTACATGGAGACTGGGTCGTGAGCTGCCCCATGGGTTTTATCTTGGTTGCAAATGTAATTCTTTCAGGCATGTGAACACTGTATTTAATAAATATTAACTCTGGAAATTTAGGAGTTCAAAAACATAATTTTAGAAAAGTTTTCCTCCATCCCAATATTATTCTGGTTCCCCTTCTACTTCTAAACTTTTCCTTTATTGTATCTACTCTTCCTTCTCTTATTTCTCAATTCTAGACATTCAACTTTACACCTTTTAAACACCATCTTTTCTCATGGCTTCAAATGTAACCTCTATCTGATCATTTCAAAATCCCTCTCTACCTCTTACTACATTTCCACTCAGATGCTCTGTTTGTCCTCTAACGCAGCATCTCCAAAGCAAACTCATCATCTTCCCGTCTATTCTTCCTGATCCTCATCTTTTTTCATTCTTCTAAGTCCACTGTAGAAAATATCTTAAACTTGTCTTTTTTTCTCTATCTCTAATTTCTTATTACCAATTTCACTTTTTCTTCCCTCAAAAATCTTTATTCCATCATATCTACTCTATCATGACAACCTAATTTGGGCTTCTATTTATTTCCTGGACTAATGAAATTACACCAGTCATTCACACAACTAAGAGCTATATGCTAACCTTCTAACCCAAGCTTTTGCCTTCCATCTTACAATACATCCCACAAATACCAAAAACTAGAATTACTCAGTGCTATTTTCAGAATGTCTTTCTCCACTACAATACATTCTCACTGTCCACTGGTCAAGTTCAATCAGCTTTCCCTGGCACTCAACACCCTCTCTATCCTCTATCCTCCTAAGACATACTCTTTGATCCTACAAGTCTATGCAGTTTCTCTTTCACATGGCATGTTTATTCCACTTTTCAAAACCTTATGTTCACGCCTTTCTCCCTTCTCCCTTTCCCATCCACTTCTTTAAAAAATCCTAAAACATTTAAGAATGTGTCCCAATTTCTCTTTGAAGCCTTGCATGACAAACATCAATCAATAATAGGTCTCTAAACGTGATTCATGGGCCCCTGAGACTTTTGGGGGAGTCTACAAGGGAAAACTATTTTCATAATGATACTAAAATATTATCTGCCTTTCTAATTGTGCTGACTTCTATTCTGATGATGTAAAGTACTGATGGATAAGACCGCTGGCATCTTAGCACAAATCATAGCAGTGGTACAAAATGGTACTAGTCATCATTGTAATCTATGCCACATATTTGCAGTTAAAAACAAACAAAAAAAGAGGGGTTGAGTGGAGAAGTTTCACTTAAGAATGTCCTGGATGAAGCAGTAAGAATGATTAATTATATTAAATCATGTCTTTTGAGTACATGTCTTTTTAATATTCTGTGATAAAATGGGAAGTATGCACAAAGCACAGTTGTCTTATCCAAGAAAAACTCTTGGATAGCCTCTGAAGAGTTAAAAACTTTTCTGATGAGGTCAGTAATGGGTTTTTAAAAAAATATTATCTAATAAATGTATCAGCATTTATCATAAGACCTACATAACTCAGTGAACCAATATTTTCCAAATGACCAAGGCATGATGACACAAAATTATGAGTGAGTAAAAGATTTCAAAGTACAGGACAGACCAATGGATTTGAATATAACAGTGTATCAAAAGTCCATTGATATGGTTTGAGATTCCACATTTAACTAATCTTTAAGAAACTATCTCTTGGTATATTCTGGTGTAGTATTAAAGCAGGATATCAACAATTATTTTAAAAGGCTACTAAAATACTCCTTTACCTACTACACTGTTAACCCTGAGAGTTAGATTTTTTATATGCTTCAACCAAAATAACATTTCACAACAGACTGAAAACAGAAACAAACTTGAGAATCCAGCTGAATTCTATCATGCTAGACATTAAAAAGATTTGCAAAAAATGTACAACACTGTTCCCACGAAAAATTTTTCATTTTGGCAATGTAGTTTATTTTTCACAAAAATTACATTAACATGAAATATTATTGTTAATATTAAATGATCTAATAAATATTTTTTAATGTTTCAGTTCTAATTTCCAATCTGGTAAATATCCATAGCTATCAGCCTATAGGAAGTAAGAGTTCATTGAGGTCCTCAATAATTTATGAGATTAACAAGTCTGAGAATGGCTGTTTTAAACCATTAATAACAGCACTTTTCTTCTTGCCCTTTTTCACACAATGTCTTATTTTACTAGCTCATTATTTTGTATTATTAGGTCCTATTTTCTCAAACATAGACATGACACCAGACACTCTAGTGAAGCTCCCTGAGGCAGGGAATGGAACATTTAGGTACTGGGAAGGTATTCAATAAATACTGAAGGAACATATTAAGGAGAATAGGTACAAGTTTTTATAAGGTATTTAACCTTAACAGCAATTCAAAAACATGTCCTCATAACAGTTAAGGGCATTTAGGCAAAAAAGAAGTTACCACCATTAAATTACTTTTTACAAAAAGAAACCTGAGGCACGGGTATAACTCAGCAGCTGAAAATTAACTGAAGCCCAGGTCTCTAACCTTTGTGCCCCACCACATGCATTCCATGAGTCTTCTTAAATTATACAAAGCTCTAAAATAGAGAGAACATAAAATATCACAAACTAAAGAAAACAATTAAACTATGGAAAACTCTAACAGTACTTAAGTAGCTGTGCTAAATTTTGTCATAATCTCCTTGCTGTTCCATTATACCATTTCTTGCTCATATTCCAACCCCACTTCTCAATTTCTTAATTTACAAAAGACTTGAAGCTTTTAAATAAAGGTATAGCATAGCTTTTTACTACAAAATTAAAGAATAAGTTAAACTCTCTAATATTACGATTTTTCAAAAAGAGCTTCAAACAGAAACAAATTAAAGTTCCTTTAAGTGTCAAGGTTAATTTTCTCCTGCTTCAAAATCTCAAATCTGAATCATCTTCAAGAGACAGACATTGCTAAAGCTTAACTGATCACCTCTTGGGACTCATTCATTCAAAAGCAATTAAATGGCTATGTGCCAGACAATGTGTGGATGCTGAACCATGCAAAGTTCAACAAAGTTTGGCTCTTGACCTAATGAAATGCAGAGATAAATAAGAAACAGGAAAAAGAGAAAGAGAACTTTACAATAATTTAATTTATTAAACATAATGGTATAACTGTGTGTCACTATTATGGAAGCACGGGTGAGAGACACCCAGCCCAGCCTGGAAGAGATGGGGTTTCGTGATGGAAATGACACTTGGGCTGAGTCATGAAGGATGAGCAAGGAGCCAGGAGGCCTTTCTAGCACAGGGACAAGTTGGGGTGAGAGGAGATTTCTGAGGAGGAATATGGCAGAAAGACAGAAGATAGTTCTACTTGGAGATCTTTCTTGCATCACATTACAGAGCCCATATTTTATACTGGAAGCAGCAGGTGCCACTGAGAGGATCTAACCAGGAGGCTTCGTGTTCATTTTTGTGTTTTAGGGAGATCACCATGGAAGATAATAATACAGGAGAGGATGAAAGGGGTATAGGACTGGAGGCAGGCAGACTGCCTAGAGCAGGGATCAGCAAACTTCTTCCACAAAGAGCCAGAGAGTAACACAAAGTAAGGGGTTTTGGAAGCTCTACCGTCTCTGTGGCAACTAATCCACTCTATTATTGTGTGAAAGCAGTCATGGTAAACAAATATGCATGGCTGTGCCCCAATAAAGCTTTATTTGTAGAAACAGGCAGCAGGTTTGGCCTTCATGCCTTGGTTTGCCAACCCCAGTCTAGAATAGTTCTTTTCTGTTCAAAAGAACTTTCTGCAATAATGAAATGGTCTATAGATGTTCTACCCAATTCGGTAGACACATGGGGCTAGGAAGCACTGGAAATGTTACAAGTTAGACTGAGGAATTAAATTTTTTATTTTATTTAATTTTAATTAAATTAACTATAACTAGTCACATGTGGCTTGTGGCTACTCTACTGGACAGTACAGGGTTAGAGGCTGGTGCAGGAGCCCAGGCAAGAGATGATGAACTAGGGCACTGACAGCAGAGATGGAGAGGAAGTGGCCAAGGCAAGAAATGTTTAGGAGGTGATACATAGGACCTGGGATGGACCAAACACAGGTGAGGGAGAAACAAAGATGATTCCCACATGTTGAGCAGAGATAACCAAGAGAATGGCCAGGCCACATGCTGAACAGGAGCATATAAGAGAATACAGAGGGAAATATGTTGCATTCTATTTTAGACATGTTGATTCTGATGTGCCACCTGGGAGGAGAAAACACTTGACTATAATACAAAGAAGTAGGTATTATTAAATATGCTCTTTTTATAGAGAAAGCAACTGTAGTACAGGAATGTTACATAACTTAGCCAACCAAGGTCAGAGCAAGTAAGCGGCAACGTTAAATTGCAGCTTGAGCTTATATGATTCTAAAATTCATGCACAGTCCATTACACCACATTGAGCAAATGGGTAATAGCTGAAACCCTGAAAGCACAACTCACTCAGGGAGAAGCACAGAGAAGATCGGTGGGCCCAGAAGAGAGCCCTGGGGAACACCAGCATTTAAGGAACTGTCTTCAACAAAGAAGACTGAGAGAGGATGGTCAGAGAACTACAAGAACCAGGTGAGTGCAGGGTCACAAAAGCAAGGGGAGTTATGGCATTACAAGAAGGAGGTGGCCAACAGCATCAAGTCCACAGAGAGATACAATAAGATAGGCACCGAAGAGAGTTCACTGGATTTTGCATCTGGAAGTCAATGGTACCTCTAATGAAATCGTTCCAGCAAAATGACACAAGAGGAAACCTAATTTTGATGGTTAAAGAACAAAAAAGATACTACAAAGTAGATAAAGCAAACATAAACTATGCACTTCTAGTGCTGAGTAAAGTTTAGCATATTGAATATACACTACATTTAACACTTACTGCATATGTACTGAATGACAAGCACTATGCCAGGTGCTTTACACACATATGTAAACATATAACAAAACATATAACCACATAGAATCTTCACAATAAACTGTAAGGCCTATAGGTATCATTATCCCTGTTTTATAGGTAAGAAAACTAAGGCTCAGGAAGATTAAATAATCTTCCACTCACACACAATGGTAAGTGGGGGAGCTTGAAATTAAATCCAGGTCTTTTGCCTTCAAAGAACATGCTCTTTGCTCTCTATACTTTCACATCATCGGAGTCTTTAAAAATTGCAAAAGAACTCTTATTTTAAAAATTTTAAATGGCCAAGTCTAAGGAACTTAGTATCTTCTTGAAGAAATAAAATTATAACATATGAAACACTGGCAAACAATATAAAACAGTACATAAGTACCTGGGAAAGCAGCAGATCTGTAATCTAATCTCTCCTGTTTGGAGGTGGAAGGACCATCCCTTCCACCTTTGGCAAGAAAAAAGGGTGATGAGGGTAATTGCTTGGTAAGCATACTAATGGTATTTGTAGTAGAAGAGTCTTCATCCATGGAATGCTTTTAGGATATACCTAGTCTAGTATTGCTTATGATAAATGAACCTAGAATGTATGGATTTACGGGGTCTGATCCCTGCCCCAGGAAAGTTATATAAGCTATGTAACTATCTGAGTATTACATGGAGATGGCTTCATAACCAAGAGAGCTCCTTCCATGTCAGCAATATGAACTATACATATCACTTAGAGACCTCATAGGTAACCTCATTCCAGAGCATGCCCAGTGCAAAAAAGACCTAGGGAGCCATGCTGATGGTCCTGAACATATCCTTGCTTTGCCAGTATCTCGTGATTACTTGTATTCTTGAGATAATTAGTAAGGACTGATACAGGGTAAGCTCCCTAACTCACATGAGTCTGATTTGACCCCCAATTCTCTGGGTTATCTCTGTACTAAGTGACAAAAGGCTACATGTAATTGTGGGAGCCTTCCCTGGGTTTGGGATTTTGACCTAAGACTTGAAAGATAGGTAAATTTTTAGAAGATGGAGGGAAGATAGAGGATGGGAATAAAGGAAGAAAAGTGAGAAAAATCCACAGGTGCGAGACAGTAAGGGTGCAAAGCTAACTCTAATGAGTGGTAAGAAATAAGGCTGGAGACATGGCCCACATCACAGAGCACTTTGAAAGTTCAGAGAAGAATCTAAAGAGGATGCAGTGTTTAGTAAGAAAGTAAGGCACTGAAAGTGGAACACAAGAAAGATGACTTTGGTAGCACTGTGAGGAAAGGACTGAAGAGTGGGTGAATGTGGAATTAGAATTAGGAAGTCAGTTGGAAAGCTATCGTAGTAATCAACCGTGGAGATCCCGAAGGCCCTAAACTGGGACCATGGATGTGGAATCAAAGGAGCAGCTAAACATTTCATAGAAAAAATGTCAGCAGACCCTGTCAAATGACAAGATAAGGGTAATAAAGGATAATAATAAACCCATTGTCAAAAATGAGCAACTACCTCCCTCCAGGAGGTGGAGCTTAATTTCTCTCCCCCCACCACCTTTGAGAGTGGGCTATACTTCATGCCTTGCTTTCAAAGAGAGTAAAGAAAAGGAAAAACTTCACAGTGGAGAAACCTGGCAAACACCACCTCAACCACATGATGAAACTTCACATCCCCAGTGATGTCACATGGATATCATGTAGCCCGATATGTGATGAGAAGGGCACTTCACCTTTATAGGATTCCTTCCGAAAACCTATAACCTCCGTCCAGTTATGAGAAAAACAGGCAAATCCAGACTGGAGGACATTCTACAGAATAACTGGACAGTAACCCTTAGCACTGTGAGGGTCATGAAAAACAAGGAAAGACTAAGAATCTGTTACAGACGAGGGGAGACTGGGGAGGCGTGACAACTAAATGCAATATGGCAGCCTAGACTGAATCGAAGAACAAAAAGAAGATACTAATGGAAAAACTCCTGAAATCCAACAGAGCCTGAAGTTCACTTAATAGTAAAGTATCAATGCTGGTTTCTTAGTTTTGACAAATGTTCCATGATAATGTAAGATATTAATAGGGGAAACTAGGTGAAGGGTATATGGGAGTTTCTGTGTTATCTTTGTAACTTTCCTGTAAATATAAAATGAAAAGATTATTTTAAAAGACGTAATGATAAGATAATGTTGGTGTCAGAATTTGGGAACAGGAGGAAGTTGGTGTCAGGAATATTAACTGGACCCAAGATAAATCCAGTAAAAGAAAGTATCATCATACCACAAAGAGAGCTGGGTTCAAGAGCCAGGACCGCCACCTTCTAGCTTGGGAATCTTGGATAAGTTTCCCTAACCTTTCCAAGGCTCAGCTTCCTCATTTGTACAGTGGTGATAATTCATATCACATACTCTCATTTTTATATTTAGGATCTTGGGGAAAAATTTCCCCAAACCAAACAGCCCAAGTTTAAAATAATTAATGATATCAGTAACCTACCGCTGATTCACAAAAGGGCTGGAAAGTTCTGCAAGCAGGCGAAAATTCCCAATGTATCCCAGCACTCCATCCCTCTGGGTGATAAAACATAAAACATAATGTCAGGGAAAACATTCTTATCAAAATTTCCAAACATTGAAGAAACATTCAATAGCTTCTCAGCATAAAATAATGATCAATATAAACACAAACCAAGTCTGCTAAACAGATTTTCTTCTCCGTGAAAACTCAGAAATGTCATTAGAATTCTACAGCATTTTTTAAAGACAACGTATTGTACACTTATGTTCACTTATGTATACCATATTCACTTAGAAAAACAGATTTCAAGCAGTTGTCTCACGCTAAACTAATGAATTCTGCACATAGCCATTAGTAACAGCATTCTCAAATTACCGTAGAAATAATGATTAAAGTAGTGTGCATTTAGGAAGTTGAGAAATTTTATAGCAATTAAATATCAAATAGGAATGTAGTTTAATATCCATTAGGAGCACCTTAAAAATCTCAAGAGTGTATTTCACTTCCTAAGTAACAATATATAAGCCTGTGAGCAGATACCCATTTGTCAAACATAACAACACATGTTAAACCATATCTGTCATATTTGACCTGAAAAATATATTTGTCAATCAGAAGATACTATAGCTAAAACACACACTTTGGGGACCTTTCTGAATTTAGAAACATAATGCCTAGTACTTTCCACTAATTTAATAATCGGAAAAGTATAGTACAGTTAATAAGCATCAGAAAGAAAACTGAAAGTATACATTCCAAAAATTTTATGTAATTTTAAGTGTTACTAGGTAAATGGAGTCATTCTAGCACTTCCAATTAAATCAATTATGATTACACACCAAAAGAACCTGCTCTCAAAACATTAGATATACCAGAACTTCAGAAATACTTTTCCTACTGTTTATACCACACTGCCTTCCAAATGGGAAAAATATAAAGCAATAATGAAAAAAATAATAATGAATGGACTTTTTATTTGAAGATTCTCAGTTCTCCTCTATGTAAATTATTTTAGGGATTAAAAACTGAGAGCTGGACTGCAATAGTTAGCTTTCCAAAATGAATCTAAAACTTTTTATAATCTCAAACTCACTGTCCTTAGTGAAACTGAAATGGGTGATGAGGAAGAAGAGGAGGACAGCAGAGAGACAAAGACAGTGGCCAAGACGAGCACTGTGCACAGAGGTGGCGGGAGAGGAGGATGCTCAACATTTTAGAGTCAACCAGACACAGCCACAGCAGTCCAAAACCACATGACAATACACGGGAAATAACTACACGCGTGTGTTATTACTTTAACACAGAAATACATGTAAATTTGAAATTATATATTATTTTGTACTATTTACTTTTCTGTTACAATAAATGCATTTATTTAAACAACAGGACCAGTTAATGGTGGCAATTAGTAATTAATAGTGGGACTAAACAAATAAAATTGTGGAAAAATATAATATTTTTATAATGTTTCTTTCTGGCCTTTTACTTTTCTTTGTTAGATATTTAAATGTAGTAGGTTATATTATTATTTTTTTATTATGTCTTTAAGAAGAATAAATGTAAGACTTTTAAAAAGGAGAATGTAAATACAATAGGACTAAACAGTTATTACCTGTATTTAATAAAAAAATAATAATGACATCTTTCTATCCATGACACAGTAGGATATTTTTACTCCTTATTTCCTTTTCCAATAATACTTTTCTGAAATGCCTGTGGCCTTTAGGATATCCTTATTTTTTTGCAGAAGTAAAACAACTACAGTTAAATGTAAAATTCACTTTGACTTGCAACTCTGCTCTTAGAGGCCCACATTCCTGTTATCAGTCCAGTATGATGATCTCAAGCTAAATATTTTCTCAACAAAGGTGTTTAAGCATAAAATACATAAAATTTTACTTACTAGCAATAGCAGGCTTTTAGAATTATAAGAATTAAGTTTCCAGCTCTCTAAGAGTATCTAACCACTTTGTATCTACAGGCTTGTTCTGGTAGATCAGCTGTTTGTAAGGTCATTTGTATGTATAAATTCATAGTATATGCCATCTATTTCTAAAATATCTATTATTTTAAGACACTCTAGAGTACCCTAGATGGATTCCAATAAGTTACAATTTTAGTTTTAAAAAAAAGTACTATTTAATGTAGCTACCCTTTTCTGGTAACATTTTTGCGTTTTTTTGTTTTTTAATTAATTTATTTTATTTTTTTGGCTGCATTGGGTCTTCATTGCTGTGCACAGGCTTTCTCTAGTTGCGGCGAGCGGGGGCTACCCTTCATTGTGGTATGTGGGCTTCTCATTGCAATGGCTTTTCTTGTTGCAGAGCATGGGCTTTAGGCACACAGGCTTCAGTAGTTGTGGCACACGGGCTCAGTAGTTGTGGCTCACAGGCTCTAGAGCACAGGCTCAGTAGTTGTGGCGCATGGGCTTAGTTGCTCCACAGCATGTGGGATCTTCCTGGACCAGGGCTTGAACCTGTGTCCCCTGCATTGGCAGGTGGATTCTCAACCACTGTGCCACCAGAGAAGCCCCCATTTTTGAGTTGTGAAGCAGTTTTATTTCCAAAAAATGAGCAATTATTTCACTGTATGAGTTTTTGTCACAATCTGCACATAACAGGTGCAGGTTCTGAGAGTTCATCCTTTTCTAGCTCCTCGTGGCCTCTTCAATGATCATCAGTTTTGGAGAACCAGTCCATGAATATCTATTTCACTGCAGATATTCTATTTGGGCAATTCATTATAATTAAGCAATTAAGTTTGGGGAGGCAGGCATAGTTAATGAATGATAATGGGCCTGGGGTGTGCAGGCCAGGATTTGAACCCTAGCTCTCCTAAGTGACCTTGGGCAAAGCTGACCAAAACCTCAGTTTCTCCATTTGTAAAACAGGCAGAATACCATCTTTATGACAGAATTGATGTGAGAATAAGATAAAATGCAGGGGCTTCCCTGGTGGCACAGTGGTTAAGAATCCACCTGCCAATGCAGGAGACACGAGTTTGAGCCCTGGTCCGGGAAGATCCCACATGCCGCGGAGCAACTAAGCCCGTGCACCACAACTACTGAGCCTGTGCTCTAGAGCCCGTGAGCCACAACTACTGAAGCCCGCGTGCCTAGAGCCCATGCTCGGCAACAAAAGAAGCCACCACAATGAGAAGACTGTGCGCAGCAACGAAGACCCAATGCAGCCAAAAGTAAATAAATAAATAGATTTTTAAAAAATTTAAAAAGACAAAACGCATACTAATGGCAAACAGGAAAAATACTAAAACAGAAAAGGCACTCTAAAAAAAAATTAAGTTAAAAGTGAAATTGAACCAGGTAATTTTTCTTACTATAGCTATAAAGAAGATTAAATAAGTTTGAACAAGTCCTAAAAGGACCTATTCCTTCTTTCCTAGATAGAAGCCTCCACCTCTAGTCACTGATCCCTGATCCTTGGATGACTACACAGGACTAAGGGCCACGCCTGAAATGATGATGATGAACGGATGATAAGAAAGACAGATCACCATCACAATTAGTAAGGACTAAATGTAGGTTCACTACTGCTATTTTACTATAAAAGGTAAATCATATTAATAATCACTCCTCCAAAAATAGTTAATGTTACTTTCTAATTGCTGCAGAAAAAAATCCAGGTTGAAAAGGAAAATAAATACTTCTAAGAGAAGATTCACCTGTTTTATTTACCCAATAGGTTATATCAACCTTTTACCTCACTTTGCACAACTATACTGCACCCAACCCAAACTTAATTCTTCACCACAAGTTTATGCTCATGACCATCACAGCATGGTAGAGTTAAAATGGCATCTGAAGATTGCCTATTTCAATTACCCACAGATTTTTTAAATCCCTTCTACAAAAGCTCTGCCAGGTTGCCCCCCAGCATGGACAACTCCATGGTGAGTAGAGTAGCATTTACTAAAGCAGCTTTCCAAAAGTTCCAGAACTACACTGTACCCTCTTTGACATCCACCTGCCAGTCCTACTCCTGATCCTGACTATCCAAAATCTTTTTTTCATACGATAACTCTTCAAATATTTAATGACTGTCCAAGTACATGTCTATCTTCTTTCCAGATACCGTTTCCAATTTGCTCAGAAAATTCTGGCCCACCCTCTTCAAAGTTTCTGAGCCCTATGAACTGCCAGTATTCATAAAACAAAAACAAACAGATCCAACAACAAAAACCAACCAATCTCTTGATGAAAAGAACCATTTACACATGATAATCCCTACACATTAACCAGTTAAATCACATACGCACATACATCTTTTTGATGGGACAGGGTAACCTTTCTAAAGAGAATTTTAGAAGAACATGTCACTACCCTTAAAAATGTACATACCATCTGCCCAGAAATCCCACAAAATTAGTCTTTGAAAATAATTATGTATAGGCACAAATATGAAAACATGAGAATGTTTCCTCAAGTTATATACAATAGTGAAACTTAGAACAAACACATAACAATAGGGAATTGATTAAATATGATTATATATCCATATGCCATCAACAGAGATAATGATACAACCAAATAGCCTGAAAATAAAAACATTTTCAGAACCTGCTGAAGGCTTACAGAGTGAACCTCCTTTACCCTCTTTCTTAGACAATTATTTGAGGATATGCTGCAGCACAAGTCAGTAAACCAAGACAGATATGGGACGCAGGAAACAGTGACCCCAAACCAGGGGAGTAATGGCAGGAAGCCTGGGACATCAAGTAGCAGACCTAGAGAGCAGGAGAATGGAGAGCTCCAGGGGCAGGTATCTGGGGTAAAGACGACTGCAGAGATGGGATGCTATCCTCCAAGATATGGAAAAACTCAAATATAAGACAAAGGCATATGTTACAAGAAAAAAAGGAAGGCAATTAGAAACTCGAAGCAAAAATTAGACAGGAAATGTAATCCTGGTTGTGCAGTGAACTATTTTAATACAGTCATAATAAACACTTTATTTTCTCTGTGTAGGATCAACTGGATATAAAGGAAAACAATATGATTATAGAATAAAAGGCAAATATTTTAAAATCTTGGTGATACAAGAGTACAAGTACAAATGACAGAAACTGGGAAGCACAGTGGGAGTGACAGAAATGGATGGAAGGACAGAAGCACAGCCATTTTCACCTTAAAGGATCAAGAGGTGCCACAAACCAGAAATAAAAGTGTTTAAAGTTTCCAAAGGAATGGAGAGAGAAAATCAAGTTACTTTAACTACATGGGAAAAAAGAAGGGAAGGAAAATAGAGGTGTGAGTGTTAAATTCCTACCCATCATGGCAAGAAGATAATTAACAGTGTCTAACATTGACAAATCAAGAGGTGGCTGACAGTCACCTAAGTGACCACCATCAATTCCTTCCCTTCCTCATATCAAGAGGTGGAGTCTTACTTTCCTCCCCTTGAATCTGGGCTGCCTCAGTGACTCACCTGACCAGCAGAATGCAGTGGGAGTGAAGTTCTGGGTCTTCTGAAGCTAGGTCATAAGAAGCCATGCAACTTCCTCCTGGGTCCGTTGGAACACTCACTCTTGAGATGCTCTCTCTCTGAACACCATAGCCAGGCTGTGAGAAGCTCAAGCCACATGGAGGGGCCACATACAGGAACTCTAGGCAACGAGCCTGCTGATGTCCGAGCAGGAAGCCAGCATCAACTACCAGCTACTTAAATGAGCCCCTTTCAACCCAGTTGACCCTTTAGATGATCCAGTCCCAACAGCTACCTAACAGCACCCACATGAGACCTCGTGCAAGGACCACCAAGCTTTCTTCATTCTTCTTTTCTTTTCTTTTTTCCAATATAATTAAGATCTCACGAGTCAATGGGTTTCACTGGCCAAAGTCAGTATTCTAATTGATGATCAAAATGTCACATTTTTAGCTAAAGTGAGAGCCATCATGTTGGTTCCTGTGTCTTTTCACCAAGACCCTATTAGTCTTTGATAGGTTCCTTGCTTTCTGACATAAGATTACCAGAGTTATTTTGTTGTATGCAATACTTCAATATGTAAAACAAATTTAAAATTTTTAGTTTTGATCCCATTTTTGTAATATATATTCATACCCAGAATGCTATTTTTTTTACTTATGCATATATACAAGTAGGATACACTCCTAAATGTAAATGGTAATTAAGTAAATATAAAGTTATCTCTGGGTTGTGGGATTGGGACATTGTTTTTTCTTTTTAGCTTGTCAATATATTCTAATCTTCAAATAACAGTGAATGACCTAATTAATTTTTTCAAATACCCTCTGCTTGTACATTACTTATCATAGCTTTTTAACTTACAATGTTGCTGTAAGGGGCCTTAACCACTGTTTTCCAAATGTATTCTTCTGTGGTTTTCTTTCTACCCTTCTGAAATTCTCCTCTGCCTCTTTTACAGGACCAACCTTCTTCTGGTCCCTGACCCTGATCGCCCTCCCCCCACAAGACACACCTTATTTCTAATGGCACATGGGCCCTTCTCCCCTGGAATAACCATGTATCACCACAAACCTCATAACATCTACAAGCATATTCCTGCCCAAACTCTTTCTCCCATTTCCTTCAGGGTCTCACATTTCTCTAGTGCCCTGGGTCACTTTGCCCTCTTCTTTCCCTTCCTTCTCTGAAATCCAAAATTAGTCACCATGACCTCCTGACTACAAAACGGCTTTTAGTTTAGTTTCTTCCTCACTAATAAAACCACCAAAGTTAAGTTCTTCATAATCTGTCATCTACATTATTCCAATAACCTCCTCAAAGAGATCCTCTCCACACAGCTTTCTTTTTCCTATGTTATCACCACCAGATTTATTTTTCTAATATGCCAACTGCATCAAGTTATCTTTTGGCCAAAGGTCCAACAACAATTCTGTGAAAAGTAAAACGCAAGGCTGATGAGTTAGAATGTTCACTCCATCAGGCAGCCCCATCTGACTCATCCAAACCACCGCTGAGCCCACATGAATCCCATAGGCTGACAACCCAAGTCCTTCCTACCACCCATGAAGATCTGACCTCTTCTCATGTTTTCCAACCTAGAAAGCCTTCCCTACTTTTTTCTGCTGACCTAAACATGCTTTTATCTTTTTTTTTTGGAAGACTAAGTCTCATCTACCTCAAAAGGTCTCTCAGAAAATTTTAAAGAAACATAAATATATATATATATATATATATATATATATATATATATATATATATATATATATATATATAGGAAAATTCCTGCACAATTTATATAAACTTCAAGAATATACATAAGTATTGTCAGTAGTTATCTCTGGAGACTCAGACCTAGAAAATGTTATACTTACTAAGCCCGGTATGTCTACAAACTCAGAATTTTTTTATAAACGTGCATATTCAGACCAAAAAAATAATGGAAATTAACACATTCTTTCCATTTCCTAAATTGCTATAGCATTACAGAGTTGTCACTGGGTGATGTGTTACTTGAATTTTTTTTTTTTTTTTTTTTTTTTTTTTTTTTTTTGCTGTACGCGGGCCTCTCACTGCTGTGGCCTCTCCCGTTGCGGAGCACAGGCTCCGCGGCCATGGCTCGCGGGCCCAGCCGCTCCGTGGCATGTGGGATCTTCCGGGATCGGGGCACGAACCTGTGTCCCCTGCATCGGCAGGCGGACTCTCAACCACTGCGCCACCAGGGAAGCCCTTACTTGAATTTTTAAAGATAGTTTCCCATAGTTAAATCTCGGAACCCACGGGACTGAATTAGGTAGCTATCATATTCTTATTCCTTACCTCTCCCCACCACCACCTCCTCAGTTCAAAACCACTGCGAGCCAGTGAACTATGCGTCAGTAGCCTGGCTTCCATAGTCTCTGATCCTGCACATCAATGACTCTCGACCTGTTTAATCCAGTTCACCCATGAGAGTCAGCATCACGTGTGGCACAGGCTTCCACAGGCACAGGTGGCCATTAGATAAGATTCAGGTTATGTATAATTCCTTGTTACCTTATCCTTACCCCACCAACAAAACCTACTAAAATACAAGTGAGATAGACACTAGTAAGAGGACAGGTTTAATTCAGCTCTAATGAATTATACATTTTGATACTTTACTGTTAGTAAATTATGGCAAAACTCACAACTGACTTTGGTCAATGTGGTGTTTCCACTTCCGCCATCTATCTTTAAGGAGCTTTGCCTATAGTAAAATTCATACTGGCCATGGCCTCTGCATGACTCTATGAGGGAAAACAAAATAAGATTTGTCTGATCTCTTCCAGAGCTTAAAAGAAAATTTTCCTTTCAGCCAGTGATTATGAAAATCTGGATTTTCTTATCACAGGACATTTAATTTTCTAACAGCCAAGAGTGGCTAGGGTCAGGAATTTAGAAGGTGAGGGAGAAAGATAAATAAAATTATTATGCACCTACTACTGCTAGCATGATACTAAATACCGTGCCACTATCAATGGCTTGGAGTGGGATGGGCACACTTTCCCACCACTAGGGCTATGTAATTGGTGTGAGGTAAGTTATGGGCACTGGGGTTTATATAAAAATGTGACTATGTTCTACCGTAGCAATTATGAGGTACTTTTTCTAGGCTATTTAGACTGACCCATAATCTTAGGACATTTCCATGGGAAACCCTTTCAGAGCACCATGAATCTAGAAATGAGATTTGGGAACAAAATCCACCCTATATTTAATTACTCTTTGCCTAACTTTAATCATTCAAGGTTTTTGATGATTTACTTATAAGACAGAGTTGAAGGTTTGAGCTAACACACAGGACTGGATTGGATTGCCCAATCTGGCTCATGTGAAACAGTGATCTTACCTAGAATTAAGCTTTGCTAACAACTACAAGGATAGAGGCTATCAGATAATTCAGAGGAAGTAGAGAGAGGTTTGGGACGTGAAGGGCAGTTGGCAAGCCAGGTCCTTCCTGTGTTGAACAAGCAGCACTGGCCCAGATGTGAAGGCTGTACTAGGTGAGGTTCACCAAGTTCCTCACATGCAGTGAGTTTATCTTATAAAACATCTCCATTTTATACCTCCAAAAACCTGCACAGACTACATGACATTCTCCAAAGAGCCAGGCCTCACAGAGCCTGGGTTCTCTTTACTATAGGGAATCCTTAGCCAGGAACAGGCTAAGAGCATTCCAGAGTTAAGACCTCTTTCTCCTAACAAATATCGGTACATACCCTATTTACCCAAAGGTCCTGTCGACAAGGAGATTAGACCTGGGTCACTTGCCTTCTTTTCTTCCCCTCCCTTTCTCCCAAGGAAGTGAATGGATCTGCAGACCAGCTGCTTTCACCCCTTCCTCCCTGGGTTACTTAAGAATCAGTGACAAAACGTAGCTTATTCTTACTTGCCCATTGCCTAGCTCTCCAGTATTAGAACTAAATCCAATTATTTCATCAAAACAGTTGAATCACAGAATCTCAGACTTAGAATAGAACTTTAAAGACGATTTAGTATAAGCTCCGACCTAAAGCTTCTACTTATTATATCTATTTTTATATCTATCTGATTGAAGATATCTTATGGTAAAAAGAACCACTTTAAAAGGCCGTTGTTATAATCTTCTATTCACTGGGAATGTCCCTTTTGTAAAACACTGGGAATGTCCCTTTTGTAAAACAGCAGTCTCCCCTACCTCTCTTTACCATCCCCATTGGTCCTAATTCCAATGTCTGAATTAAATCAGAGTAGGTCTACTTCCTCTTCCACTTAACAGTCCTTTCACATTTCCAAGGACATTTCAAAGCCATGTAGTTGTCCTACAACTTATCTTTTCTAAGCTGACCTCTCTGGGTCCTTCAGTTGTTTATCCCAGGGCAATAGCCACCTAATCTAATCTCCCCTCTACAGTTATCTGGCAGCTCGACCCAGAACATATGCAATTTTAGAGACTCCAGATGCTGTGGGTATGGTCTAACTAGGAAACTGTAATTTGTTTAAACTGGATACCGTACCTCCCCTAATAGAGTAAACATTTAAAAACAGCTTTCTTTTTTAGCAGATGTGACATGCTATTGGGACAACTACAATTGTGGTCATCTGCCACTTCCCAGTCATTCCCCTCTTTTTATACATTGTCAAGTCCCAGTGCAAAACTTGACATTCATCACTATTCAGTTCCATCTATTTGTTTCAGCTTATTACTCCAGCCTGAAACTTAAAAAAATGTAATACATCATTCAACATATTATTAGTTCCTCTTCCTAACCTTGCTTCAGTCAATTGATAAGCTTGCTTTTTTTTTTTTTTTTTTTTTTTTTGCGGTACGCGGGCCTCTCACTGCTGTGGCCTCTCCCGTTGTGGAGCACAGGCTCAGGACGCGCAGGCTCAGCGGCCATGGCTCACGGGCCCAGCCACTCCGCAGCATGTGGGATCTTCCCGGACCGGGGCACGAACCTGTGTCCCCTGCATCGGCAGGCGGACTCTCAACCACTGCACCACCAGGGAAGCCCCAAGCTTGCATATTTTAAACTTTATTTTATTGTGGTAAAACATACATAACACAAAATTTACCCTTTTAACCACTTTTAAGTGTACAGTTCAGTGGCATTAAGTACTTTCATGTTGTTGTGCTGCTATCACCTATCCACCTCCAGAACTTCTTTATATTCCCAACTGAAACTCTTACCCATAAACAGTAACTTCCCAACACCCCCTTCATCCAGCCCCTATCTTATTTTCTGTCTCTAGGAATTTGACTACTTTAGTTACCTCATGTAAGAAGAATCATATGATAAGATTTCTTTTTAAAAAACCTAATTAAGAACAAAATATCAACTAGGGTGGACATGGCAATCCTCTTCGTTGACATCTATTTTATCATCACACATCAAGTCCAATACATGAACTGTTTTCTTTCCTGGTTATTAAAGGGAAATAGGTTTCAAATAATCAAGCCAGCTTAGAGAAAGAAAGGGACACAGCTCTGCTAAGGTAATCCCACTATGCATATCTGAGGAGATGCTCTGTGCCCATAAAAGAGCATGAAGCAGTAAACACAGAACCAGGAAGAAAGAGAAGAATTCCTCCTTACCGAAACTGAGGAAGGCCTTAGAGGAGGTTTGTTATGTTCGTGAAATATGGGAAATGCTCACATCAGGTATTCTATATTAAAAATGAAATACTGAAACAAATTCTAAAACCAAAAACACACATACATATATGAAATATGTATGTATCTTTACATATACACACACATATAGAACACATATTTTATGAATAAAAAACTGAGCACTTAATATTTTTACGATGGCTAATCCCTCAGTTAGTAGTAAAAGTAATAAACTAACTGTATCATAGCACTTTTATATGGATTTGTATAAGTGAGCTATAGAAATACTAATAAAACAATTTCTAAGACTTACTTCTGCTAGTCTATCACTCATTACTGTATAAGAAAGCTGTCAATCTTTTATTTCAGTAGGAAAAAAAGTTATCTAACATATTATACAACTTTTAAAAATATTTTTATTTGATTTAAATACTTAAGATGTCTTATTATATATAAATTTAGTGGGAAATATAAATCACAAAGACCTTACTAGTGAATCTTGCTTTAGTGAGCTATATTAAGTACCTATTTTTAATACGTACCTAGTCTACAGAAACGTTAATTTTTGAAATTTTGTTATCTTAAAATGTTGCTGAAACAGCCACTATAGTTACCTAAAATTTTTCTTTAAGGCTATCTTAATGGGAGAAAAAAAGGAAATACATTATTTAAGTGTAACTGAGAACATGCAACACTATTTAACTCACCTTAAAAGTTTTTCTTTTTTAACACTGTTAATGATAAAATGTTAGTGAGTCATGGCATTTGTTTCACAGCACTGTGGAAATTTTTGTTTAGACTAAACATAAGACCAGTATTTTTCTACTTCTTGTCTCCTGACGTAAATTACAACTTTACCTTATCTTACATAACGAATCTCATTTTTCAGTACCACTTCATACACAATTGTTTGCAAAATGTTTTTAAAACATAGATAACTGGGGTAAAATATTAAACAAAAATCTTCACCTTCAAAGTATCACACCTAATACTAATACCCTTAAATAAATGTAACAAGAGGCATTTGAAACCAAATTTTCTTCTTAAATTGCAGCAGAATGGTTTAATGATTAGATCCTAGGGTAAGATGCAGAAGAGTTGGCAAAGTACGCAGAGACTCAGTGATTTTCTTGTCAAGTTTAAATTTTCCAAATATACTATAACTCAGTATCTAAAGATGTGGTTTGATTGGGGAGAGGAGGTGATTCACAAGGAATACAGGAGAAAACTAACGTTATCCAAGAAGTCAGAAAGGGAGAACAAAAGAGGATGGTTTATCCCTAAACATAGGACATTAAAGCCTAAATGTGTCACTTCCTTTATGATAAGAGATTAACCTGTCATATTTTCCCTGATAATGAGTATCCTGCCCAAGGGATGAAAGCTGAATATCAAGAAAAAAGCTGTAGGATTTTTATCTTTCTACGTAGGCAGAAGAGAAGATTTCTTAAGCTCTAAATTATTCCATGAGATAATTTTAAAACTCCAGTAAATATATTAGAGAGAGGATCAAGACATTATATAACCTATTTACAACCTACAATACCCTAAGTTCAAAAGACTCTTACTTAAAAAAAAAAAAAAAAAAGACTCTTACTTTTATGTCAGATAAGGTAAAATTGTTATTTACATTCAAGTATTCAGTAGGGCGTACATTTAAAACCTACAGGTAATTAGCCTCTATTCTTCACTTTAAGTTTTAATTAGTTCCAGTTAGAAAATCTTTTAAGAAAAAAAGCTTACTACAAACAGCTTAAATAGTTGCAGAAGTATCAAGTCGAAGTGCTTTCCAAATGCCAGTTCTCATTGCATAAGGGATAAGAATTTCATAAAAGTTTATACAAAATAATAATAGTAGTAGTACTTGCTGTTGGTATTTTGTTAGCCTTACTTAAAATGCACAAAGTAACCTGGGAATTCACTGCATGGGAAAAAATTTTCTTATGTGCAAATAGTAAATGTAAGATCTATAAATGACATAGGATCTCTATATCTATAAGTATTTATTTCATCAATTTTGTTTCTATTTTGTTTCCCTATGAAGAGATTCACTTTAATTAGATAATTTTCTTTCATACCATTTATTTCATACAATAGAACACAGGAAGACATATCAAAAAAGCAACCATCTCTTGAAAAAATTGCAGTTGATTTTCTTATCAACTTTACTAAATAAGGCAACAGTTAATTTCTTTTTTAAAAATCCAGCATTCACTTCACTAACATTTTATAAAGGCATAAAAGTCCAAAGAGAAAACAGTATTCCTCCCATATAATGAAATATTCAACTTGCCATTCCATGTACAGCAGTCATTTGCCAAGCCTGTGACTTCAGTGGCCGAGAGAGAACAGCAGTTCATACTAGTCACATTTACAAATGCATGAAAATGACCTGTTATCTTTCACCAGCTTATATTCTTTTCATAGCACAGTGATTATTTGTGACTCATGTTTAGAGACCATACTCCTAACCTGAAGCAGGATATTAAACTCACACGAGTACCCACACACATTCTTCCCTGAGTCAACCAATATTTTGTTAGTCAGTTTCCACGTCTTTTTAGCAAAGTGTTCAGGAAACAAAGTGCATGTATTGCAACTATCTAAGACCTGTAAAAGGTAGAAGTCTATATGTTATAACTACCTATAAAGTATTAAAATCTAAAAAGGAAGACAAGGAAATAAACAGTAGGAAATGACAGTAAAAATAGCCTATTGCTTCAGAAGAATAAAGTGATTATGGATACCTACTGGGATCCTATAAATACCTACTTATTTATAACATTAAAACCAGCATAGTTTTTAAAACATTTACATTAATTATTTAGACTTATAACTTTAAATGGGTGATATAAAGAGATGCTTTGATGTATCTTATTCTTGCAGAAATAATGTAATCTGATGTCTTATTCACCAGCTATCTTTGTGTGGGGCAATATAAAGAAAAATAGAAGAATATTATTAATACACATTTGTATGAGTTTTTTAAAAGCCCTAAAAATCGTCACAAATGTCCAGTAATATACAGATTTTAGTAATACCAAATAAGAAAAAAAAAAAAAGCCAGTGGTTATATTTATGTTTTAAAACAGGAAAAACATGGAATGGTATACCACACGTATTACATAAAATTTATACTATTCGAGTTTACATATGTCTATTATTTCCCAGTATCTATCTTGGGTTTGGTGGTATATCTAGGTTGAAAAATAATTGATTGAGGAGAAACCTAACAAAGATGCAAGGGATATAAAATTGCTAATTTACAAATGTATAATGTAGAAAAATAATGTTAGAAATAAACATTAATATGCACTAGTGCCCCAGATTTGCTGGATCCTCTAATAGCTCAGTCTGGAAGTTCTGATGAAGCCTCTGAACAAGGCTCCCCCTCCCCCTCCCCTCCTGCTCTAGTGTACTTAAGTGTAACTATGCATGTACGTGGAACTGTACATGAAATTAAACAGAAAAGAAATACTCCAGCTGGTTATACAGGAATCTATACCTAGCTCCGGCTGTTAAAACATACATGCATCTAGAAAGACAGACAAATATCAGTAGCCACATGATCCTAAAGGTTTTGGGTGAACATTCAGGAAATTGGCGTCATCTGACTTTCTCAAAGTGTGTGAATCCAAACAGACACACTAATACAAACGCGTACGTAAAGCTATTATTTTTGTTAATACACAGGATAACATCACAAGAGTGATTCCTGAATGCATTTGGGGTTGATCTTTATAAATTAAGAATTGTATGTTTAGATTTATCTTCACCCTTGAGTCGTTACTCCCAATCTTGTCTGCTTGTCAGACCACTGAAAATCCTGGCACTCACCAGTACAAAGTAGTATGCATACAGCGCTGTACAATGGTGAATTATAAAATACTTGTCACCAATCACTTTCCAATACCAAATGAGAATCAACAAATCTGTAACAAGGAAAAATAAGATATTACACAGGAAGAAAGCTTCATTGTTTTTCAAGTGTATTTAACTTTCTCCTGACATCACATCACACTCCACTCTGAGCCCACAGCACTCATCTCGTACATCAGGAGTTCAACTACCCCTTTTACCATGAAGTATGTGCTTCCAGATAACTGTCTCCCCTACACTACTGGGACTTCTCTAGGAAGAGGACCAAGTGTGGGCATCCAGCACAGTGCAAGGCGTATAGCTATGTAATGTAACGTATTTGTTGAAAGTATAAACGAATTAACTTGTTACAAGGGTTAAATAAAATGAAAATATTACAGAATAAAAATAATTTTAAAGTAAGACTAAATTACTGATTTGTGTCACTATAATAACTCAAACGGATAGATGATCTCAGAAAAGGTATAAAACGACCAACTCGTTTATAACACAAATTCAGCAAAAAAATTTAAAAGTTAACAAAGAATGTGGTTAAATATTAATTCAAAATAGCAAAAAAAACCCTCCAAAACACGAAGAACTGTAACTATTAAAAAGATATCTTAAAAAAGAGCTCAAGGCATCAATTTTTCTTTAAATTCTAAATCAATACCACAATTCAGAAAATTGTTTCATTTAATAAAACAGAAACATCTCAAACTGTGAACCACAAGTGTTTTCTTTACCAAATGGTTAAACATGAAATTTAAACCTGGAAACAAATGGCTATCATGGATGGAAACCAGAGGATGATTCAGGTTTTGTGGGTTTGGAGCTTATAGCATGAGGAGCTTCTTTTATAAAAAATTAAAATTACTAATATAAAATTAGATGTGAATATATATAAAGGTAAAATAAATCATCAAATTATAAATTTTAAGGAGAGGGAAAAATACCACAAATGTGGAAATCAAGAAAATTTAAAACTATTAGTAATTAACTGCCTGATATGCTTCTCTAGATACATTTTTCCTATATTTGGCTATATATTCTTTGGTCACCAATTTATATGATAATGATCTTATAATATTTTCTATAGAGAGAATAAAAGAATTCACCTTTCATTCAGCTTGGTTTAGAAAGTTTGTTTCAGTTCATAACTTATTTTTAAGTGTTTTGAATTATTACCTTATTTGAGAAAATCTTTATCAAGTTTCTTTCGTACAAGATTTCCTGGGTAGTAACTACTCTCTGAATTGATACTCATTAACCAGTGTATGAGGCATATTATAAATTTTGTGTTAACCTTGTCAATGACAGCATTTTGTGCCAAAGAGCAAATCTTTTCCCAATATGTCCACAAGATTCACTCTTCTTTTAATTGGGCCATTAAATAATCCAATAGCCTATTCATTATTTCTATCCCAAATGTATTTTTTCCTCTTAATAAATTACTGTGTTTTGGTTTAATCTAATTTTGTTTTTTACAATTCACTTCTTGATGGCAGAAAATTTTCTACCAAGTTCATCACTCATCTTTATCACTTTTGTTTCATGGTCCATTATTTTTACTTGGATTTTCTTTCAGCTGTTTATTAAATTTGAAAATTACAAAATAGGGTTCCCTGCATAAATGTCCAAATCAGAGATCTCTTATTTCTCTCTTGTTTTATTGAGACAGTCCAAAATGTCTTTTCAAAGAGCAGTTTAAATGGCATATTCTCAACTTAACTTCCCCTCTGTCTCATTGTGTAAAAGGTTATTCCAACCTCATCCAACATGAGAGAAAATATGACAGAGGGAAATGTGAAGTAGAAAGAGCCCATGATCTTAACTGATTATGACTAAAATACCTTACTTTTGCAAACCTTACCAAAACAATACAAAACCATGACCATGGGAGCACATTTCAAGGGCCCTTGCAAGTGAGGACCCTGAGGCTTAAACTTCCTTAGCGTCATGGTAATTGCACCTGAGCGACTCTTTAGTCCAAAAAGGAACCATCACTAGTAAAAAAAAAAAAAAAAAAAAAAAAAATCCAGGCCTAACTGAGGCCCCACTCTGCAGCTCTGATCTTTGAGAACCAGAGAGCCAACATGAAAAATGTTTCATGTTCTACCATTACAGCAGATATTTTTTCCCCTCAGTATGGATCCTAAAAGTTGCTTCTTAAATAAATAAACCAAAAGCATAGACTATGTATGTATTCTTTGCATAATTCCATAAGTAGTCTAAAAAGAAACAGACAGTGAACAACATATCACATACCAGAAATGAGGTAGCCTGAAGCAATAGCAATATTCACTTTCACAAGAGATGGATCACCCCTATAAATATTAAAAAACAGGTTCCTTTTTTTAGCACATGGTTATAGATGACAGCTACTTTTTTTTCTATTGAGATTTAAATATAATTTAAATGTTCTCTATAGGCGCTCAAATGGTAACTTGTCATTTGCACAAGGTACTGTGTTGGCTATAATGCTTCTGACTGCAATAATCATAATTGCTTATACTTATTAGCCCAAAGTTTTATGAAAATAATATTACCAAGAGACAACATTTTGTAAGTGTATTCTCATATGATTTGTTTGTGAAAGGACTCAAATGGAATTCCAGATGCTGGTTGTTGTTGTTTTGATTCCTTATTCTGAATCAGAGACTCAGCATCAAGAAATCATCTAGGCTGCCCCTGATTTAGAGGCACTATACTGTTATCCTCACTTTACTGAGGACTGGAGAGATTTGCCTATTATCACAAGTTAGAAAATGATCGGAACAGAACAATTTAATCCTGCTGTTTCGACCCTTACACATATCAAGATCCTACACTTTTGCCCTGTTCATGCTCTTGGCTCCAAGAAACAAATACAAATTATCAGTCCTTTATCTGACTTTTAATGTGAACTACTGGTAAAATGAACATAAAATAAAACTGACAACAGGTAAACTACAAGTGGAAATATTTAGTAGAAGTCATGTCTTCTTTACAAATTTTGATCTGTAAATATGATCCAGGAAAATTGGACCTGGAATAAATTATGGTATCTAAGAAAATGTTAAAATATCAAAAAGTGTAATAGGTAAAAGTTTGATAAGGACAAATTGGTCAACGAATCAAATCTTTGTTATAAAATTTACTTCCCAAAACAACTGGTTCTGTTGACAATCATGTGGGTAAAATAAAAATATGAAAAAAAAAGTAGCAATTGTTTAGGTAGAGCACATTAAAACCTGGTCAAGGAATGAAATTCACTAAATTAATTCACTTTGAAAAATATCTTCTCAGTGAAAATGTATGAATACTGGTGTAACTCTGACCAGCATAATTCCATATTTATGAATAAAAAACAACATCATTGCAGTCAAATAGAGATGGTCAAAAGACCTGGTCAAATTGCCCCACATCCCTCAGAACCCACATCTATCACATCCCTGTGCAGTGCTTTTTCAAAACACTCCCAATCCCTCAAACTAAACTGAACGAAGTCTTCTCATATAATGCCAGGAAGTACAGTTTGTAAAACTTCTGCCATTGGAATGACATTTAAATTCTTCAAAAAGAATCATATTACAAATTATCGTGTTATGGCTAAACATAATTATTATTCGTGCTTCAAATCATCTCATGTGGTACTAAATTCCTCTTACATGGACATCTATAATTCTCATTTTCCTATCTTTGATATCAAATGATGGGTCAAACATAAATTTAAAGACTAAGTCTATCCTATCTATCTGACTATCCTATCTCAATAATAACTCATTTTTGCTCAGAAGTGTTAACAATAACTTAGTGACTCACTAACACGGTATAAACGTTTACATAATCATCAATATTCTCCCTGTTTCGGATAATAATTGCAATACTAATGCAAAATGGCCCTCATTATTTGTATTAAATCTAAAATAAATCATTCTAATGCACCTTGCTGAAATATGTCTGAACACAAGCATTTTAAAAAACAATACACCATCAATATGTTTTCTGTTTTAAAGTAAAGAGATGTTCTTATTAATAATTAAAATCAAAACATAAATCAAATTGACTATATTGGAAAGAAACAGCTTACCAAAGTGGATCAGCAATAGTAGCCTCATCAAACAAGAAAATGTACAAGCCAATAACCCCAACCACCAAAGAATGACACGTAGACACTACCCTGCAATGAGATGAAATAGACACAAAGATTTTAGAATCTGTGCAATAAATTTTAACTAATTCTGGCAAGACATTTAACACTCTGAAGAAGTTAAATATGGAAGCATTTAAATATAGGATTGGAGTACATCTGAGAATATAATACAAAATTGCTATTTAGAAATCCAAGGGCCACAACTTTATTTTGGAATCAATAACAAGAAAGATGCCCAGGTCTACAATTTCCTGCTAGACAACTGATGAATCACTTATTGATTAAAGGGTCTAAAGCAGAAGCATATCTGATGAACCAGTTGACAGAGTTTTGTGTAAACAGATGGCATTTGGTAAGCACACTACCCTGCACCCTGCTCCATCCCCAGCAGCATCACTGCGGGATTTGTTCCTGCTCCAATCAGTTAGGAATGACTTCCAAATCTACTAGCCTTAACGAACTCCATAGGATCAGAACTGGAATGGATCACGAAATGAAAATGTATTCCCTTGGAAATTTCAGGTTTTTTGTTTGTTTGTTTTGCAGTACACGGGCCTCTCACTGCTGTGGCCTCTCCCGTTGCGGAGCACAGGCTCTGGACGCGCAGGCTCAGCGGCCATGGCTCACAGGCCCAGCCGCTCCGCGGCATGTGGGATCTTCCCGGACCGGGGCATGAACCCGTGTCCCCTGCATCGGCAGGCGGACTCTCAACCACTGCATCACCAGGGAAGCCCTGGAAATTTCAGTTTTAATACACACATTATTGTACTTGATTCTTGTAACAAATCTGTGAGAAAGCTAAGGTGGCTATTATTAGTGTCTCATCATTATTATGAAATCACTTCTAAATAGAAAAATGGAGGACCATGAATTTATTCAGAAAAAATCTGTTTTTAAAAGAAATGCCCAAGTGAAACAAAATGTTCACATGATCTACGTAGCATTTTCTTTATAGAAGGAATAACTTTTAGTTGAAAAACATCAGTTTCTATGAACATATCTTGCTAAAAATTTAATGACTTAACCAATATGCAAGTTCTATGATATCCTACTTAAAGAACTGTATACAGGATACTATATGCTTACTCACATAATGAAAAAGTTTATGAGTAATGAAGTTTCTCTTCTCTTCATTAGAATAAAGGATGAGAGGAATAGCAAAGTTTTCTCTTTAGAAATTAATTGGTATGCAATGAATCTCTCTACAATATGACCCAAATCTTTAAAAGTGAAATATATCAACCAATACAAAGTTTGATATTTAAAAATCTCATTGTAACTTGAAAAATCAATATACTTGATCTAATATATGATGTGGTCCTAAGTAAACATATCAAATTAAATCAAATCATATTTTAAATGCTCAAAGAGTCTCACTAATTTAAAGGCGCTGAGTCCTTTGTAATACCAAAATACATTTTGAAGTGTGATAATTAACGCAATTAACCTGGTTTACGAGTCTGGAATTTTCACACCAAGCACACCTGTGTTCCATTTGAACATAGCAAGATAAAAATGTAAGTTCCTTGATCTCAAATAAAACATGCCATCTAAATAATCAGACATACAGCTTTCTGTTGCCATTCAAAAATTCTATTAAAGGAAAAAGCATAACCTTTTACTAACCTGTCGGCTTAGTAACCTTCTATCAAAAAGTTTCCTTTTGAAAAAAATCTGAATTTTTTTCCTGATACTCAGGCCTCAAATTCCCTACTCTGTTGAGATGTTATATGGTAAAAGGGAAGAATTACAAGCCTTCAGCTGATGGAAATGGCATATAATTCACGAGAGAAAAGTTACATGTTACTTGGATCAAATAGCTCCCACTATAATGAACATGAGAAACAAACACACTGTGCTTACATGCTATTCTGTATTAAAAGTCTATACGTTCAGAAACTTCTGTTAGTAAAAATTTCATATTTCATTCTTTAAAATCAGATTCCTGGCAAAGCAAAATGTAGATTCCTCAGGGTCTTAAGAAAAACACCAAGATAAAATATTTCAATTTTGTTTAAAGAAGGTTAAAAAGGAATGTTTGTGGGTTTCTTTTTTTTTAAGGAAGTAATGACAATTTTAGAATAGCACTTTAAAATTACTGATGTAATCACTCGCAAGTAGTATGAGTATTACCAACAGAAATTACATAGCTCAATCAGACAAAAGAGTTATATTTTGAAGAAGCAGATTTAAAAATTAGGAATATTTCAGCACAACAGGACTTTCCATGCCATAGGAAAGCAAGTGGAAATAATAAATTTATTTAATTATATAATATTAATAACATCTATAAGTATGTATGTTTGCAGAAAAAGTAACAGTTAAATATAAGATTTTCTCACTTATAATTAACTCAACTGTTACTCTCAGGTGTGAATTTTCTGGAGCACTTTTCTGCCTTCTGTCCTTTTACTACTAGATGATTTGGGCCACTCATCGTTCAGAGACTCTTTCCTGATTACTAGAGAGAATTATGTGGGTTGCGTTGATCTGTTTTAAGACTGGAATCTGGATTTCAAGACATATATGTGTAGTCAAAAAGCAGCCAACTGTTTTTCCTTCTTTGCACTCTCCACCTCATAATTTAAGTCCCATGTAAACCAAGCTGGAATGGGAAACAGGAGTAAATTTGAGAGAGAATAGCATAGCATAATAGTATTTGAATAGCGTAATGAATCATATAATTCCAGACTCCTTTTTCAAATGGGAACTCAGTTTCCCAAATGGTGATTCCATGTCTCATAGAATGGCAGTGATAAGACGACTGAATAATGCAAAGTATTTCTCAATTGCATCATTTCATTTCATTTCATTTTTACCTTTGCTTCAATCTATCTGTACCCTCCCTGTTTCTTTGGCTTACAGCTCGCCAAGATTCAAATGCCTTTACCTACCTTAACCATGTTGAGATGGAAATAGTTCAAAATTTAGTCACAGAAAATGTATGCCCCCCTCCATATCCCTTTCCTTCTCTTTCACAACTATTCTATCTTCATGTTAGAAATGGTTTTACAAAATAATGGTTAGTATCTTTTGTATCCCACATTTGAATGATACTTTTGTGCTATTATTTAGACAAAAGAATCATATCTCTTATTTTTCAAAAATATGTGGAGAAATAATTCTCACTTTTGGGGAGAAGAGCTATAACATGTATGAACCAGACAAATCAGTGTAAGGTGCAGAAGAAAACAACTAGTCTTCTTCACAGTCTGAGTTATAAAAGTGAATGCCTGTAAAACAATTTGGCTCAAACAGATAGGGCATTTCAGGTCACATATGACCATTCTCAAATAAATAGACTTTGGCAGAAGTTTTTAATTCTAAAAGGAAATTTCAATGAAAAAATAATTATAGCAATTTTGGAGGTCTGCTGAGTTCATTTTATAGTTAGCATTAACTTCAACAATAAACAGTATCCCATAGCTGCTCTAATTCACTGAGGTTTGCAAACGCACAGAGGTGTTTGGGCATCTGAAATGCTCTAAAGCAAGTGAAGCAGTCATCAGAGTCCGTCTGTGTTTGGAACCTTGTGGGAGATTAATGAGTTGCACATACACAAAAAATTAGCAAACCAACTAATTAAAACTCTGGCAGGTTTCTATATCCTTAGATGTCTTATTCGTTTTCCATTTACTTTTTTGTTTAAAAGATCTAAAAAGCAATTTTTACTTTAGAATTACATAACAAAAGAACAGATTCTGGAGGGCTATGAATTAAAATGAAAAGTTCATTAAAAGAGAGACAGATGTGCTAACTGTGCACCAGGTTCTTTGGTGTGTAGTGTTTAACTGTCCTAGGTTGGGCTAAGCCAGCCCGATACTATATATAGGCTACTCACAGCCCCAACTAATGTTACTTCTGTTACCATTTCCAAAGAACATGCGTTTGTTATCATAAATATTTCAGAGGAGAATGCAAAACAGTGCCTTCCACCACAATCCGCCAGAGTCTACTTAACACTTCCCTAGACAGTTAAATAAATTTTTCCTAACATCTTTCAGAATAAGAATTGAAAATTTTTTCTTGTATGAGATCTATCTACTTGTCTTTCCTTTTATTCCTAATGTCAAATAAAAAATTTTGACCTAAGATTTTGTTAGATCTTAAATGAAAAGGACTTTTTGGAAATATTTTAAATGCGTAATTTTATTTCATAAGACTAGGGTTTTTTTAATCAGTCATTTACATTTTCGTATGCTTTACCTTGAGTTCCATTCAATCTTCTTTTCGAAGTTGAGATTATTAAAACCTGGAGAAACTTTTGCTGAAAACCAATAACTTACAAAGTGGAAAAGAAGCTGAAAGGTGAAAAAGCTGGTAAAACCAGCGCTGATGACCAATATGGTGTTGGTATCCATATTTCTTCAACCTGTTAAGAGAAATGTTGGCTATAAAATCCTTTAAATTGCTCATAATACACCTAAATTAATTTTTAATTTTAAAAGAGTATGTGGTTGTATTTTTAGTGATTTATTTTAATTTAGCACAAATGTAAGAATACAAGGAAACTATATGAATTTTAAGCCTTTACCAGCTATTTGTCATGTATCTCATATTTGTACTTAAAATAAAAGAGGGGAAGATCTATTATCTTAAAGATTTCAATATGATAAATGTCAGGAGACAAATTTAACATCATGATACTCAAAATTACCTAAGTCTAGAGTTTACCATTAAGAGGGAATTTCAAGTACTATAACTGAAGGTATTCTTTTAGTAATATTTTTAATTAAACTAAGGACAAATCACCTGATTTCTCTATGCCTCAATTTTCTCATCTATAAAATAAGAAAGTTGGTTAGATAATTTCTAAGAAACAATTAAGCCAAAATAAGAATAGAACTAACATTATCTGCTATAGGAAAACAAAAACCAATTATATAAGAAAAAAATAATTGTACAGTGTGACAAACATTTAAAGTTTAAGAAGAATAATACTATCTTGGAAAATAATCATACCACTGTTACTGCTTAAATTAGTATTTAACTTTTAAAAAAATATTTTGCAATCACACATATCCTTGAACCAAAAATCCTCCATGGCTTTTTATCTCTAAAAGAAAACATTTTTATAAAAGAGCTCTAAGTTTTAAGGATAGAGTTAGCGCAAAGAATGGTAATATGCATATATACACATTCAAAGTATGTTTTCTATCTCATTGAGCTCAACTTTATCTGGCTCCTAAAAATCTTAGGAACATTCAGACCAAAAAAAAAAAAAAGACACTGAAGCATTTGCTCATATCCAGCAAATACAGCATTTCTACGGCTCCATCTTTGATAGAGCTGACCCTCAAATGAAAAGGAAATGAATCAATACATATTTCCAGCTGCCTAATGTGAAGAAATAAAGTCACCTACTGAAGTCAATTCACTAGAGAAAAACCACATCATTGACTGCACTAGCAATAACCCCACTTCATTCCCTTCCAACCAGGATATCATAATAAGAATCAGTCTCCCACAGGGCCTCTTCTGACAGAATTCATGTGTCTGTAATGAATTCTTTCCTCATTCTTTTTTCTGGTGTGTGTGCACAGTAAAAATATTGATATCACAATTCTTCTCTGTGAGATTCCATTAACTTTATTGCTCATTTAATTGTTTTTAATTCAACATGTGTTTATTGGGCATTACAAAATTTAATTTTAACCTGTCTTGGTCTTTTAACCTAGGTTTAATATTAACAAAATAATACATAAAAGTAAGTTTTATACATAAATTAAACATCACTGTAATTTGCTAAGTGAGATGTAAAAAGGAAAATGTTTTTCTAAGATGAAGCAAATAAGGATCTGCATGCCAGGTGGGCAGATAAACAAAGACAATGAAACCAGTAACCAGTAGTGAGTGGAGAATCTAATCTTAAATGTGAGGATGATTTCTCCTGAAGGGTTCTGTGTGTTCCCTGGAGGTTATGGAGGGTGGCTAGGCAAGAGCTGCTTATTTACCTCAGTTAAAATTCAATGTATACAATGAGTATTTATTTCATGAATGTTTGCTAAAAGTTATGTTATAAAACATAGTATGTGTCATGCAACATTATCCATTTTATGAATTGTTAATTTAAGCAATACATTAAAAAATCAAACAATTCACTATTAAATTCCTCATTCCTAAAAAAATTTAGTTTTTATTAAGTCTTTGTTATACTGGGTATCTTATATTTTCAACAGACTTTAAGTTAACTAGAGTTTGGGGGGTACATGTGGAGAATCTCCCTTTGCAAAAATGTTCCATTTAAAACTAAAAAGCTCCACATACTCAAGTTATGGCTTCCATTAAAGGCTCAACAGACAGAAGCTAATTAAATTGTTCTACTCCTAGCTTTGCTCCTTATTAAACAGCTGCTTGCTTCATCACTCATGCCAAGTCAGGGACTAATCTAAGGAATTAAAAAAAAATTTCCCAGAAAACCAAAGCTTCCGGTAGGAAGAAACTGCCCCTGTTCATTCACTGAATCAGGCAAGAAAATGGTGAAAATGGATAAAACCAAATAATGCTCATTACTGACACAGATTAAGGGCCTTTTAGAGTTTAGTGATTATTAAGTAGAGGAATACACTGTAAAAGTAGAAAAGTATTAGACTTGGTTCATACACCTCTACATATGGCTAGTAGCTGGCAGAAGGCTTGGATACTATCCTAGAACACAGCAGCTAGAACAGAAGTGGGAAATATTTCTGTGCCAATTTACAAGGGGAGTGTCTAGACATGAAATTTAATTAGCGCATCCTGATTCACAGGAATTATGGACACCAAAGAAACTCTTCCAGAGGCTTCCTGAATACAAAGAATGCTTGTACTTTTCCCCACAAGATGGTTTCCATAAACTTTAATTCAAGTTGGTTTCTTGGTAGAGAAAACCATGGAAAGGTTTGAAGGATGCCTCTCAACCACCAGCTTGTGAGGGCCCTTCTCCAGGAGGACTCCCAGAAGCAGGACCACTGGGAACAGCCCAGCCAGGCTGATTCAGTCTTTACTTCCGCCAACAGTTCACCTAATACCTGTCATGAGTCCGCCACATACCAGGCACTGTGCTGGGACTCAGAATACAAAATGGGAGACATGCTCCTGGGCCAGTAGGGAAGCAAGAAACTGATCACCCCCACATAAAGTGGTAAATTCATGGTGCTAAGGGGGGCACTCCCTGTTTTCCTGGGAATAAATACCCAGCAGAGAAGACATATAAACAGTGAGGTATTCAAGCTAAACCAAGAGAACATCTTCTCTTCTATTAAAATCCCAACAAGATGCTTTAAGGCTGAAACCCCTAAAGATTCAGTTCCGCCAGGTGACTCTAGAAATACTGACCTGGGAATACAACCTTTACTCTCATTTCCCCATGTTCATTATCTCCTTGTAGCACAAGGGATTCCTTAGGGAGTGCATTGGAATCACCAATGTCACCTCCAATCATCAATACACATATACAACCTTCACGTTCTGATACAACTTCCAGGGAAGAACCACTGCTGTACTGATTAGCAGTAAAAATCCTTAAATACAGGGGGGAAAGGTCTTATGTAGTTGTCTTTAAGGGCAGCAGGGAAGGGGGAGCTAGGAAGAATGCCCTACACATGCTTAGCAGTCCTTTTCCCATCCTTTTCCTTTTTCCCACATTGACTCCAAATACTCATTGCTCTCAAATCTCCAGTTCTCCCTGTCTTACAGTAGATGAGGTTTCTTCCCATTTCACCAAAAAATGGAGGCCATCAAGCATAAACTCCTGATGATGGCAATGTTTACTACCTCCCCTCGCCCCAATCCAGAATTTTTCTCTGCACATTATAGGCTCTGCTGGGGTGTATGCCCCACACATTCAACATGGTTTACACTGTGCAACCAAACCCCATCTCCCAATGTACCAGTCCTGGATGGTCAGCTACCCTCTGGATGGCTCCATAAGGGCATCCTGGAGGCCCACACGCTCTACATGACCCAAGCTGAACTTAACCCCAAACCAGTCCTCCCCTCAGGGTTCCATATCTCAGAGGATGACACTGTCACCCACAAACACCTCCTCACCTTTAATCTATAACAGCTCAGTCATCCTGGTCTCCTTCCTATTTCCTACTCACATAATTAACTGACTGCCAAATCCTTGTAGATCGAAGAATACCAAATGAAGAAAAACTTGATTCCAGGAAAGTTCTGAAAGTTTCTCATGAGATCCTTATTAATTACACAAAGAAATGTGGCTGGATAACAAAATTAGGTAAATCTAGAGTTAGCTGAAAAACTAGAACCAGCATTTAGATCAATGATCTGAAAGAGACTTGAGAAATATCTCCTGCGATATCCCATAAGGTTCTCTCTTTTTGGTCTCTTTCAGTAATATATATATATATTTTGTTTATTTATTTTTGGCTGCATTGGGTCTTTGTTGCTGTGTGCGGGTTTTCTCTAGTTGCAGAGAGCAGGGGCTACTCTTCGTTGCGGGGCACGGGCTCTAGGCACATGGGCTTCAGTAGTTGTGGTGCACGGGCTTAGTTGCTCTGCGGCATGTGGGATCTTCCCAGACCAGGGATCAAACCTGTGTCCCCTGCATTGGCAGGTGGATTCTTATCCACTGCGCCACCAGGGAAGCCCCTTTCAGTAATATTTTTACAAATATTTATATGTTTACTCAATCTGCATATAACACAGAGCTGGGAAAGATAGTTAATATAATCAGTTAACAGAATCAGGTTTCAAAATGATCTTCAGAAGCTGAAATAATGAATCCCAATCAGAAAGATAAAAACCTGAATAAATTTTTAAAAGGCAATACCCAAGTATAGGACTTAGCATAATAGCTATATAACACGTGCGCGCGCGCACACACACACACACACACACACATAATATTAGCATTTTAATTTATACAAACCAACAAGAAATAATAATGTAATGAAGATACTAATAACAAAAAACAAACCTCAGAACCACTTACAATCAGAGAGTATAGATCAAGACCCGTATCAGTCCCATTTTACTCTGAATCACTCACATGTCAAAGTACCTTTAGAGCAGTGTAACTAAGATGGTGATTTTTAGAAACCATATCATATCATGAAGAGTTGAAGGGCTGAGTAATGTCAGCTTGGGAACAAGATTACTTAGAGAGGACTGAAGGGCATTCTTCGGACATCTGAAGAACTGTCATGTGGAAAAGTGAAACAGGGAACTTACTCTGCACCTCTCTAAATGGCCCAAATGGGCAAAAATTACAGAAAGGGAAGAGCTCAGCTTAATTTGAGGAAGACCCTTCTAACAATTTAGAAGTGCCCAAGCATCTGTCATGGAAGTGGTAAAATGACCACAAGGAGTGTTGGTCTGCAAAGGGGCTGAGCGCTAGTCTAACCTTTAGAGCACTTGCAAAGTAAGATTCTGGGATTCTAGGACTGAACTTAATTGTGGCATCTAAAAAGATAATTTTGTATTAAATACTACATTAGCTTTTCAACAGTCTATCACTTATGTTCTACAAAATCAAAGTTACGTGTGTAAGAAAATAGTAAGTACGTATGACATGTTGGGAAGTACACAGGCTCTGTTACAGTCTTGAGTTTGAACCTCAGTTCCACCACTTGTTCACTGTGTGACCTGGGGCAAGTAACTTGCCTTGCCTTACCTGCACCTTGGTTTCTTCATCTGGAAAATGGAGATAACAACAGTACTAATCTGACATGGGGAATAAACCACAGAACGCTGGACGCTTAGAACAGTACTTGGCGTGCAGTGCACACTCAGGAGTACTGTTTCTCCTTCCACCATCGACCACCTCCAGCAGCATGCAAGACATGCAATTTCTGGGCCTGTCATCACTCCAGCCCAGGGAAACAAGACCATTCTCTGGCCACTAGGCCCTATGCCTCTAACTCATCCCCTTTACATTAGTCAACACTCAAAATGTAGGCAGCCCCACTGCAGAGATCTAGCCTCCATCACTGGACTATCCCCGTCATGCTCCAACGTTCCTTCCCAGCCACCTGACCCAGCCCATCAGCCCCTCTACCTCCCAAATGCTTCCACTGGTCCCCTGGGACTGGGCTCCACACCCAGAAAACAATGCTCTATGCTTGGCCTCTCCTCGGCCTGCTCTGAAGACACCCCTCTTCTTCTGCAACCTCTCAGCTAGTGGCTGCCTAGGCCCTCATCCTTCAGTATCAGGAGTGGCCCAATAGCCTCTTTGCTCTCATGGTTCCCTTCAGGGCTTACTCCTCCCTTCCCTCACCTCCTATAAACACGCAGGGTGTTTTGGTCCTGCTATTCAGTTATACCACCTTCTCCCTCTTCTCACTGATATGGTATTCCAACCTCCTGAACATTTCCTCCCATTCAAAGACTTTGGTCCTGGTTCACTTATGGTCCTCAAGCCCTGCCATTATCCTGAATGACTTCCTATATATGTAGAAGGCCCAGGTTTCCTTAACAACTCAGTCCCTTAATCTTCATCTGGAATGGTACCCCTTCCATGCCACCTCAACCATTTATGGACCTTTGCCGTCCCTTACCCATCCTTTTTCTGCCTCCAAAATAACATTTCTAGAATTCTCCTTGTTGACCTTTCCTTCAAGTGTGCTCAGTATTACGACATTCTCAAGTTACATTGGCCTCTCAGCTTTTCCTCAATTCAGTAGCCCTTTGCTCTTTTTACTTCCCTCTTTAATCAGCTTAGATCCTAGAGCACATCATTTCAAGAACAGTCTTTCTAACACCCCACATCCCCTTTCCACTGCCAAGAGCCGGTGAAACTCCAACAAAGGATATGTCCAACAATTTACTCAGTGACAAGGCAAGCACAGTCGGAGCACTGTTGGAAAACGTCATATACCAAAGTTTATACCAGTCATATACTGGTGAGTGTGAAATTACAGAGGGATCAAACAGCTCTCAACTCTGCCCTGCACTCCTAACACATTGCCCTCGCCAACCAATCCTTTCACGCTCCACAATTAAATTCCAAGTTGCCCCTACTCTTTTCAAACCTCCAACCATCCACCCCCACTCTCAACAGATAACCCCCATCCTACTTCACAAAAAATAGAAGCCAACATATGAAAAGTCTCAATATCATACTATCAACCATTCAAACTACCCACCTGTCCTCCCATCTCGAGACAACCTAACCTGTGCACTTTGGAACCATCCTCTCTGGCCTTCTTGGGAAACTTTTCTTCCCCATTATCTTTTATTCTCTCCTCAACTAGACCTTTCTATTGGCTTTTAAACAGGCTCAAGTGCCCAGTAAAAACAAGAATCAACAGACCCACCACCTCTTCTTCAATTTTATATCTCTTCTCCAGTATGGCCTCTTGCCCTCTCTCTCTCCCCCCACCTTTAAGGACAAAATTCTAGAATGGTTTTTCCATATTGTCATCATTTCTCAGGTCTCTCACTCTTCAGCCCACTCCATTCCTGTCCCCACCCTCGTCGCTCCCCTGAAATAGCTATTGCTAAGGTCAGCAATGACTTCTTTGTGTGGCCTTCGTGTCACCTGACATCTCAGCAACATTAGATGCCACTGACCACTTTCTCCTTGAAACACTTTTTTCTTCTCTGTGTTTCCATGACACCACACTTCTTCTTCTGCCCAGACAATGAGTAACAGAATTCCCTAAGCCTCAGTCCCAGACTCTCTTCTACTTGTTTCCTGTGTGATTTCACCTATACCTGTGGCTTCGGTTACCACTTACATGCAGAAAAATCTCAAGTTTTAATCTCCATCCCAGGTCTCCTCTCTGAGCTCCTGACATGTATGGCCAACTGCCTAGCTGTCAGCACCACACAGCATTTCACACACATTTCAAACCAAGCTCATGGCCTAATCTCTAAACTTGGTCCTCTTGCAGGTTCTTCATTCTGTGAATGGTACCACTGTACATCCCCCATTTGACAGCCAGAAACCTAGGAGCCATCCCCGATAACTTGCTTTCTGCACCCTCCTACTATGCCACCATATCCTTCCCCTTCTTAAACAGCTTTCAAAAACATCCATTTTTCTCAAGCTGCTACCACCACTTTTCTGAATTGTCTCCAAACTGGTCTCCTTAGTGTGGAGAATAGACTGGAGGACTCCAAGGGAATCGGCACTAAAAGCTGTCTCTGGTCAAGTCACCTCCTCACCTACCCCCAAATTAAACCTTCACTGGTTGCCCAGTCCTCTGATGAGGGCCCTGCTTTCCCCAGCCTCAAGTGGAACTTGCCCTCGCTTGCTGCACCCCAGCTAATGTGGCCTTCTTTCTAACCCTTAAAGATGCCATGTTCCCTCCCTCTACAAGGCCTCTGCCTAAGCTATCCCCCGACTCCCACCCTGCCCCTCCATCCCCCACTGTAACGCTCATGCCCCCTCAGCTCTCAGGTCAATCATCACTTCCTCAGGGAAGACTTCTGGGAGCAATCCCCCCCTGGTCTGCTCACATGGCATCATGTCCCTCTCCTTTACAGCTGCAATTTGAATGAACATCTCCTTCCCCTAGTGGAATGTGAGCCCCATGAGGGTGGGAAACACAAACATTTCCCCCCCACCATGGTGTCCCCATACCTAACGCAGTGCCTGCCACACAGCATGTGCTCAATAAATGTCTATGAAATATAATAATGATAACAACAGACATTCGTATTCTTACAGGTGCTTTCCACTCTGCTAGTACCTGATCAGTCACAGGTCCCTCATTTTACCAGTACAATCAGAACACTGGAAAGAAAAATTTTCTAAATTGACAACCCTAGTGGTATAGTATGAACACATATTCACTGCAAAAGGATTCTCACCTCCAAATATCCAAAAGCTAAGAGTACCAATGTTATAAATGAAATAATATTGAGTGTGTGCCTTAGTCCGTTTGTGCTGCTGTAACACAATACCACAGACTGAGTGGCTTATAAACATCATAAATTTATTGCCCATCGTTCTGCAGGCTGGAAGTTTGAGGTCAGGGTACCAGCATGGTTGGGTGAGGGCCCTCTTCCAGGTCACAGACTTCACATGGCCGAAAGGGCGAGGAAGCTCTGTGGCATCTCTTTTACAAGAGCACTAATCCCATTCATGGGGACTCCACCCTCATGATCTAATCACCCCAAAAGGCCCCACCTACCAGTACCACCACTTCGAGGGTTAGGATTTCAACACATGAATTTTGGTGGTGGGGGGGTCACAAACATTCAGACCCCAGCAGTATGATATTTGGTTTGTCTATGCCAAACTCCTTACAACGTGTGATATATGTTCAAAGGCTTCATGTGTATATTTAACTGTAATTTGCACTGTATTTTCATACTCTTATCAGTTACAGATGTACTTATTTATTGAACTTATCTACCATGTCAGTAGCTCTAACACGTAAAAGTTTTTTAAAAGTCTCTATTAGCAAACTGTAAATCATTTGTAAATGAACACATGACTACAGAAAATGAGATATTTACCAGACCAAACAAAAACCCTACCAGAAAAATACCTGCTCCCCACCCATTCCGGTTTTATTTGCATTTTCATACGGGTGGTACATTGCAATCATTTTTCTCAATGCTCACGAAATGTCAATAATTAACCAGAGACGTTAAAACCCCTTAGTAAAGAATAACTCATCATACTACCCACTTTTGACTTTTCATTCATGTAAAAATTTAAGCATCTAATCAAATGTGTACAAAGTTTTCAGCTAACTGCAGTCACCGTTTTTATTTTTCATTGCTGTTGTTAATTCTGCGTTGAGAGCTATATGAAAAAAAGCTAGGAGAATTCCACCTCTTTTTCTTTTCTGAGCATCAAGTTCAAGAACCATTAGCATTAGAGTGGAAGTCTAAAGGAAGCCAGCGGCATAAATGTCAACCTAACTTCTGTAAATCCTCCAATATTCATGGTGCTGCTTTTTAAACTGAAGCAAATGGAAAGAAATGAAGTCTAAACCAGGAAAGGCTAAGGAACCCTACATTAATATGATTAAGTTACACTCCATCTCTCGGTGATATGATGTTACTTAAGATTCAACAAGGAATTGCTCATTACTACAGAAAAGATTTCTCCATGGTTCTCCCCTGTCAGTTAAGATCCTAAACTCTGAATAAGGGTGTCCTTTATATTTTTCCCATACTTTCAACCCTTTCTCTTCCAAAAGCATATAACAGAATTCAAGTTAAACTGTTTGATTCCTCCTGTTACAGACCTTGGTGATGGATACTCCCCGAAACAATTTTTTTGGATTATCGATTGTTTGATGAAAACAAAGAATGAAACATTTAAGGTTAAATAGTCATTTCTAACTGGCCTTTATTTTCCCCACAATTCTACATAGTAATTACAATCACAGTGTGTTAGGACAGGAATGAGAGAACTCTGTTCCCCAAACGGGCTGTAAGAGTCATCCACCCACAGCAAGAAACACCCTCACTCAGGGGCTCTGGGGTGGCCCCATCTTGTACCACAACTCAGAGAACTGTTTTGACAGTTAGTTCATATTGCTACCTATCTCCTCATACAAGATTTCCCTTTTATCTCTCATAATCCTGTCCCTTTACATCCTATGCTAAATGCCTTCTAGGAATCTCTGATCTCTAATTCAGTGGTTTTAAAATGTTCATATCCCAAAGCTTCCCCCAACCCCTCCTGCATCACACAATATTTTCTCAGTATATGTTCCGCTTATTCCTACCAGTCAAGAAGATTCTGTAGTCTCCTTTCTATAGTTTGTTTCCTGGGCAGGGGGTGGGGGGGATAAGGTTTCTTCACATATATTTTTCACATAGCCCAGAGTCCCCACCAAGAGGTTCTGACAAAACAAGGGTGAGAGGTTATCCCATATCCTTAAACCCTCCCTGAGAATTCCTGCTCTTTCAAGAAATAATGTTTCGCCTTAATTGCCTACCACACTTGATCAATTCTCCCTCCTATTATAGGTATTTTTAATTAGAATCTTAACAAAACTTTTATTCTTATTCTCCTAGCTTACATTTACTGATACATTTTACATGTTCTAGCTATTAACTTAAAAATAAATCAAATGAAATCTAATATAGTTAATCTGTCATGGCAACTTTTTTGTTGTTCTTACGTTAAATTTTTTATTTCATTTTACACTGACTCCTGGCTTGGAATTTGTTTTTATAATGCCTAACAAGAAGTGTGGCTGTAATGAAAAAAGCCTTCTTTCCCAGCTCCCAACCCACTGAAGAATTCTCCCCTTAGGAAATTCAAGAGTTCATTTTCAGACTTCCCTGGTGGAGCAGTGGTTAAGAATCTGCCTGCCAATGCAGGGGACACGGGTTCAATCCCTGGTCCGGAAAGGTCCCACATGCCACGGAGCAACTAAGCCCATGTGCCACAACTACTGAGCCTGTGCTCTAGAGCCCGCGTGCCACAATTACTGAAGCCCGTGCGCCACAACTACTGAGCCCTGGAGCCCGTGCTCCACAGCAAGAGAAGCCACCGCAATGAGAAGCCCACGCACCACAACGAACAGTAGCCCCACTGTCCGCAACTAGAGAAAGCGCCCACGCAGCAACAAAGACCCAAGGCAGGCAAAAAAAAGAAAAAAAAAGTTCATTTTCTAGGGTCTTAAGGCTCAAAGCACAGACAGCACATTTTATTTACTTGGTAAATGTTGCTTCTTAGCATCTTACTCCACTCAAAACTTTCATAAAGAAGTCTTTGTTTTTTAAACCTATGAGCTCCAACCACAGCCACTGGATTTGGGATAAACCAGAATGCCTTAAGCCAGAAGACAATGGCAATTAGAAGGTCACACTAATAGAGTATCTGACACAAATAGAAAGTAAGGTGCTGGAAGTTTATAATTTGAGAGCCCATCTTTAAGGAACTCAACATTTCAAATACAACGCACTCTCTGAGCCTCAGACGGGGTCCGTGTGAGTGAGGGGCTCTGAAGCTGAAGTAGGGACCGGGCGACACCATATCACCTGGGGGACTCCGGAAGAGGCAAGAGGTTCTGCATTCAACCTCTACCAGCTTCTGATGTACTTATTTCCATATTTCTGCTCTTCCTTTCCTGGAGGGATCACAGAAGAAGCCTCTCGGCTGGGGACATCTCTTGGCTTCCTGCCAACACTATGAAATCAAGGAAAAGCTGGACAGAGCAGGATTTTTGCAACTATGGTTTTTTTTTAAATTATAAACTTAAAATAACACAATTTATAATAGGGCAACTATGTTTTGTTCTTTTTTTTTTTTTTTTAAAGGAATCACTGGAACACCTGCCAAGCAACCTAGGAAGACAGAACCTAAGGAGACAGGGAGGTCTTCTCACCTCCAAATTGTCGATCTGATTACCCCTGAGAAAGTCCTCAGGATGCAAGGAAGTGACTGAGGCAGGGCTCTGCCTGCCTGCCCCCTATTTCTCTCTTTTGCTTGCTCCCGACAGGAAACAGGAGACTGCATTAAATGGGTTAGAGGGGCTGAAGAGCAATTGAGCAAATTTCTCCCACCTGTTGAGTTCTTAAGCCAAATTCCATTTGGCTAGAGAGCAAGCTAGAACCCAGTCCTAGTCCCAGTATTCATCAAGTGGTCTTGCACAAGAGGAATATGACCTCTTGACCTGCAAGTTCTACAAAATGGAGATAAGAACACCAATGGTGCAAGACTTAAGTGAGACAAGTTAAATACACCTAGCACAGTGCCTGGCACATCCAGCCACTTGTGGTAGATCATTTAATGACCACACATTCCTTTGCAATGTGACACTGCCATCCTACCATCCATAGCAAAAGACCTTGCAGCATCTGCCCTTCCCCCTCTTAGAGCATTGCCCTGAAACTGCCGTGTAAAGAAGCCTGTCTAGCCTATTGTAGGATGAGAGGCCACACGGAGAACTGAGGCTGCCCAGCTGACAGGCAACACTCAATACCAACTGCCAGCCATGGTGGCAAGCCATCCTGGACCTTCCAGCCCCGTTGACCCCCCAGCTGAGTGCAGACACATGAGCGAGTGAGCCTATCACCAGCAGAGTAACTGCCCAGCCACCCACAGAGTCATGAGAAATTCTTAAGCCACTAGGTGCTGGGGTGGTTTGTCGTTTGGCAATAGATCCAAACACTACTCCATAAAGGATATCGTTTATTATTACCATCCTTTCCTAACACATTTCCTAACAGGGAAATGTTACACCTATCTCTCCGATGGCACCAAGTCACACAGGGATAGGGTATTCTGTATCTTAAGCAATATGATCATTTCCGCCTCCTTTTAACCTTTGGCCTAGGGGCCCTGAAGCTTGTCTACACCTATGATCCAAATGGGAAATTTGGTGGCTTAAATGAGAAGACAGCCAAGGAGTTACTAAATTCTCTAAGTGGACTTTTATCCTGTTACCTAAGAGCAACTTAAAACCCTACCCGGGGTACTTTGAGAGTGGTTTCTCTTCTGACCTCCTCCCATAAGACCGCTGTTGCCTCACACTGATTCCAACTGCACTATTTTCCAATAAACACGGTACTTATCTGACTCTGTATCTGGTTGGACACCATCAGGTAGCCAAAAAATCTAAATGCAGTGACATGTTTCTTTGAACCATTTCACAGGCCAGAGATGTGATGATGCACAAAACACATCTGATGTGGCTTCAGGTGACCTCAAGTTTAACATTTATTACAAACGTCATGTTTAAATACAGGGTTAAGCCCTGTCAAATACCTAAGCTTGGCCCATAGACTTGGTAATAAAGAACTGTTCTGGGGCAATGTTCCTGAGGCCAGACTTAAGTGAATGGGGTTATAGAAGCTCAGATCCAGGTGGCTCAGGAAAGTTGAACTTTCCCCAGCTTTACAAAACAGGATCAAGCTGCCCCAGCTTGTAGACCCCCTAATCCCAGAAATACTCATTTTATAACCTATTAACAATTTTAAGCCTGGTGATGAACTCAAGGCTTCTTGGAATGATGGCTCTGACCTTTCTAACTTGTGGAGCTGATCTATGTGAAGATTACCGTCCTTCCTACATGGATCAAGTGCAGAGTTTTGCTCTTTTTTATTTTAAAGGAAAACCTTTTGTTCAATCTTTGTTATGGTTTGAATACATTAATGCCATCAAAAACATCTTCACTTCTTGCTTTTTAAGTTGCAAGCCTAGTATTCTTGGGCAAATGGGTTCTACTCACAGAAATTCCACTAAAATTATATATTCTCTACTACCTTGTAGAAAAAAATTTATCCAAGAACAATATCAGATTGCTGTTTTCATTGGTCATGCATCCTCTTAAAGCTATTTCTGGATTAAACCCATGAACTTACACCTCATCCTAATGATCCTTCACTGCTCAGTGCCAAGGCATGATGCCCCTGGCCAGAACTGAGGAACATGATATGAAATGCATCATAAAGCAAGGTCACTAGGTTTTACTGTACTACAATACCAGGAATGTGGTTGAGAAGGCTGGCCACTGCAAATGCAGCATTTTCTTGATGCAAATCCAAAGGAGAAATTTGTTTCACCTCCTAGAATCAGGACTAGATGGGCTTCTCCAATTTGGTTTCTCTTCTGGACACCTTGAAGCTTGTTCTGGATTGTTTGCCTCTTTTCCTTGGCTGCTGGAAAGCTGATAGCCAGAACTTCCAGGAAGAAGAGAACAGTGCTTCAAAGTACACTTTCCCTCGTACCTCCATCTTATTTTCCTTTGACTTATTTTTCTTTTTTATCCTAAGTTTACTTTATCTTGTCATACTGTATGCATCTTTGCAAGCCTTCCCTAATCTTTTTTTTTTTTTTTTTTTTGCGGTACATGGGCCTCTCACTGCTGTGGCCTCTCCCGCTGTGGAGCACAGGCTCTGGACGCGCAGGCTCAGCAGCCATGGCTCACGGGCCCAGCCTCCCGGACCGAGGCACGAACCCGTGTCCCCTGCATCGTCAGGCGGACTCTCAACCACTGTGCCACTTGGGAAGCCCCTTCCCTAATCTTTTTTGGAACAAGGTGGGGTATAAATAAAAGTAAAGATATTACAGTCAGTGTGTATGCCTAATCCCCCTACTCTAGATAGAGAGCTCTTGTAAGCAAGGGCTGTGCATTACCCCACTTTAAAATCCCTACAGTGTCCAGTGCTGTGCTTTTACTGCTAAAAAAATATTGGGGGGAATTAAATGGCAGAATATGTACATTTTGATAGCACTATGTTACCTGAACTATGAAATACACAGTATACTAATGATTTTATCTTTTATCCTCAAAACAAGTTCACATGAGTGTGAAAGGATGCACGTACAAGAGTGTTAACTATAGCATTAGTTATCAGAAGCAACCTTAAGGTGCAGTGCTAGGGAAATGCTTAAATATATTGGTACAGGCACACTATCCCAAGTTACACAGACACTGAAATGAACAAGAGGATACAAAAGAAATGTCCATCACATACTACCAAGCAGGAAAAAAAGTAGGCTGCGAAACGATACATTTGTCATAAATACATAGCTTGGCACGCTCTGGCATTTGTACAGAAAGAAGGTCTGAAGAGCTATACCCCCCAAACTGCTAACTGGTTGAGGTTGGGGGTGAAGCCACGGGAGGTGGGAGCTGGGGGAAAGGGAAGAAGTGAACTTTCATTCTCTTGAACACTGACTGTCTGTAATGTTTCTTATAATGTGCAAGTGTCACTTTTGTACTTTAAAAATAAAAAACACTGAAGGAAACATTTAGAGACTTGAGGCTATAATGCATTCTCAAACCCTCAAAATGCCTTATGTCTTAAGGGTTTGTTCCGAGAGGCTCCACTGGGATACTCCAAACATGCTGCCTTTGATCCAAGCAGCCAGGCCTCCCCTTCCCGCAACTTGGCCTTCCTCCCTATCGACTTTATCTTGCCCTGGATTTCTGCACAAAGAAATTGTAAGAAATTGATGTGTTCAGTTAATACTCATACAGGTTGTTAAAATATGAAAAGGCAAAGAATCTTTCTCCATCGGAACATAGCTATAGAATTTATAAGTCCCTAAAACAGCATATAACAAATTATAAAGCATTTAAATTCAAAATTGGCTCAATATATTCACATGTATTAGAGCAAAACATGTTAATTGAGAAAGACTAGTTTGGGGAATTATACCCCTAAAATGAAACACTTTGTAAAGGGTGGTTTTTCATTTGTTCTCAATTTTTTTATCAAACGAAAATTCCTCCTTCCTCCTCTTCCACTAAATAAATACGTGCCAAACAAAGAGAAGTTTTCTATGCCTTCAAAATGTACTTTTTAAAGGTTTTTTTATGCCTATTTGAAGAAAGCTAATTAATTAACTTGACCAAGATAGCTTCTCCATGTCCCCCAAATTTTAAAGTTAAATCAAAGCCGATGTATAAATCTACCAATGTACCAGTTATTTCTAAAGCGGCCATGTCACAGTGGACACCAACACAGCCCAGGCCAGGATCCAACGTGGGCTCCAAGCCTGGGCTCCATGGGAACAGTCCGGTGGAGACTATACGTCTGGAGCTCAGAGATGATGTCAGAGAAACCAGGATTGAAAGCATCAGATAGATAGCAGACAGCGGAGGAGCAGCGAAGTCAGACACTGAAAATATATCAACTAAGAAAATCAGACAAGGCAGGGATGGGTCAAAGGAAGGATCCAACTAGGTCAGAATGTGGATGATAAAAGCAAGCAGTAACCAAGCAACCCAGGTGATCTCTGATACCTGTGTACGTTTTCCTACCGGCTTTGTTGTATTTGTCCACTGGTGAGGGTGTTAGGTATTGGAGTCAGACGTTAATTATTATAAAAAGGAAATCAGAGGCCTACAGATAGACTCTGCCCTTGATTAACATCCAGGGCACAGCTAGTGGAATTAGCTAAAGGATGCTGGATGCTGTCTCACCTATTTCTCCAAGAAGCTTTTTTGGCAATGCCAAAGACTATGAATGATGATTCCAGTTTGACTGTAGATCTTGAAATAGATGTCTAAGGAAGTCTTGATAAACCCTTTTATAAAATGTAATGAGAATACTTTTCCAATTCACTGTGAGGCAAGCAGCCAACTTCCTAAGGAGTTTGATCAGCAAATGGGGTTTTGAAACAACACATCCATCCGCTTCTTCTGCAAGAACTTCTCAAAGCTGGAAGGGGAGACGTGTGCTGCCTACCCACCCACTCTGCACTGTGACGCCCTTTGCTCCCTACCCAGCTGATCAAAGTGGCCTAAATCTATCAGCCAATTCGTTCTGGATCCATTTGTCTTCTTATTTAACCTACAGAGAAAATTCTACTGCTCTAAGGATACTACTTTCAAATCGAAGCTTACTCCTTGCACGCCTCCTTTTCCCTCAAAACGAACTGTTTTGCTTTGAAGTGGACAGAACTGGTAGGAAGTTCTATTTTTGCACCTGTCCATCCAGCTGCCTTTAACTAACGTGAGTCCTTGACCCTCCAGACACCAGATGAGCTCCCACACTCCCCCCTGTCCCCACCGACAGGGGTCCAGAGATCTCCCAACCACTCTAAGCGCCCCCCACTTCCTCCAGCATCTCCAACCCCAAGACCCAGGCTGCTCCACTGCAACCTGTTTTTCCATCCAGCAGACAAATGGTTTCCAAAGAGTGGACTGTGACCCATTAATAGTTGATGAGTTTTTCAGAACACAGAACAGAAACAGAAATAGAGTAGAAATAGAAATGAAAATAGAAACAATACACAGTTAAGGGTACATATTGTTTCATGAAACCTGTTTCAGATACACATACACTTTACTTGTGCCCTGAGTCAATGTGAAAATTGTACTGTGTTGTAATGCAGAAATGCCTGAAACAAGTCTTTGTCCATCTAGTCAGACTTCCCCCTTGCTACTGGGCCGGCTGCTCAGCGACTCCTTTCCCCGTGCCGGCTCAAGCTCTGAATAGACTGCCAGCTGTCTTCTTCATCGGCTGTTTGCACAAACCTTGGCCTTTTAGAGTGACTCACAAGCTCCTTCTCATGTAGCCACAGGACTGCCTTCTCCTTGAAAAGACTTATGTTCTGAGCAAACACACACACACACACACACACACACACACACACACACACACACACACACCCATTTGATATCCTTAGCCCTCTTTTCAGGATCTGCTCACAGCACCTCCAACTGTCTCACTATGAATAACAAACCCACAGCAGTAGGACTCCATTTCTTTGTATGCTACCTTTCATCTCCAATGAGAAAAAACATCACCAAAGTCACTCTTGAAACACCTTAGATTTTCTTACAAAATTAACTTCACTTTCCTGATGTAATGCGTTCCCTGATGTAATACAGCCAGTGCCTGATACCAACACCAGGTGAAAGGAGCTCACTCATCCCTAAAGCCTGTCTGCCATCCTTGAGAACAGATGGCTACTCCACCGCCATGTTGCTCTCTTCTTCCTCTCACAAGGCAAATGGAAGGAGAGAAGGCCCAACGAGGTGATTGTAGGAGTGTGGGGGCATCCTCTCCTCTCTCAAGGACAAGGGCAAAAGCTGTCCAGCACAGCTCCACCCCCGGTCCTGCCCTCCCATGTCCAATTGCCCACAATTCTCACCCAGACAATTCATGCATTATCTTCCTCTACAGAAAAACTCGTTTTCTGTATCTTCCTGTAGACCGTTCAGTTTACTTTTCTCAGTCAAACTGAGTATCCCACTTTTTAATCTTCCAAGAGATAACAAAGCTAAATGAGTCCTTAATCTGCAGGATGTGGGACATTAGTTCGACAAGAAGGGAGTGGGGAGACAATGAGGTCTGAAGGTCTCTTATGAAGCAAACTGCTCAGTTTCCTCTCTTACACGGAAGGCCAGCTTTGAGGGAGGAACATAATCGTGGGGCATCGGTTAGAGCACCAAGGGAGAGAGTGAACAGGTCTGAGAACTGCAGGACAGCTGTGCTAGGCTCTGAAGGGCGAGAAACACTCTCAAAGGGAAAGGTAAAAAGGGCAAGTCACATCTAGGGCACATTCCAGAATTCTCCTCGCAGCCCCACCACTCGCTCTCTGCGACCCGGCCCTTTTCCCATTTCCCAGTCAGGAATCCAGGGCTCCTTTAGCACCTCTCTGGTCACCTGGTTATTGGGAGGACAGGCCCTCCAGCCCCACCCAAGTCGCTTCTTCCTCCTTCCCCTCTCCTAGCTGGGAAAGCTCTTAACCAATCTAGCACTGAGTTATTTTTCTGATGGCTCCCTGCTCCGGAGGCCTCTGTTTACCTTGTTAATCAAATGAATCTCTCTCCGATGGAGATTTCAGAAAATGAAGGAAAAGATAGGCCAACTCTTGCATCCATACTCTAGGGTCTATGTAGAAGGCTTCCTTCTTTGGAATTTACTATAAAGTTTCAGCCCCTTGACCATTGCCATTCCTAGGCACCTCAAAGTATACAGCTTGAGCTGCAAAAAGCCATTCTTCTTTCCAACAAGGTAAAGAAGGATTAGAGTGAAAGGACAGGAACAGAAAGCTCATAGTGTAAAAAATCATGACTGACTGAGCAGCTGGGTGTGAGGCATCCACCCTAGATAGGTAAAACTCACGCAAGATCACACAGTAAGGATTCAAACTCTGGCGGGAGGTAATGTGACAAAAGGGAGCTGCAGGGGTAGGGAAAAAAAGGCATTCTCAAAATATATTATCCTCAGGATCACCTAATGGCACAGGAAGGAGGATGGCAAATAAACTAAAATCCATGGTTCCTCAAGCCAATCTTTCAAATTTTCTAGTGTCGCAGGAGTCCACTTTTCTAATTTAGTTTCACCCATACAATTTAAGGACAAGATAAACAAGGGAAAAACTCTCTACTTCACATATAGCACACTTAAAAGGGGACTGGCATTAATTCTACCGTATTACCTTAACTGGCTACAAAAAGATGAAACTGCATTCCAAACTATACCCTGTGCTCACACAGCAGTATCTCACTTAAAATACACAATCTAAGATCCATTTTTCTCAACTCCGTTTATGAATGGGTAAAGATTTCACTAAAGTGAGTTTTTTTTTCCTACTACACATCAACTCCTAACATCCACACAGACTCTTCCAACTTGTCCCCAAATTGGAATCAGATTCAATTAAACATTATCAAAGATTACTCTTTAAGAATAATTTTATAATTTCATATAAAAATGTGCACCACATTCACACTCAGATGTGTACAACTAAGAAAATACTGGCCAGCAACAGTGAACCTTTAATGAAATTAGACAACTCAAAGCGCTTTCACGGAGGGCGATAGGAAAATGATAGCATTACGGATCCCATTTCATGGCTGGGTAAACCGAGGTACTTAGTTCAATAAACTTGCTCGGGTATACAGTGGTAGAGATGGAAACAGAAACCAATTTCTCCCTCTGATTCTGCGCCCAGTCCCTCTCCCACTAGACTCTTCAGCACTCGGTAGCTAAAAATGGGACCCACTTGAGAACTGCAAGCGTAAATAAAAGCTTCTTGTTTTATTTAGTTGTGGGAAGGTGGAAGAGGGGGAGACTTACCCACTTGATGCACCTGATCCTGTACCGGCCTCTAAAAAGAAAGCTTTCCCTGGATGCCCAAAGCACCCATCCCTTTGAGCTGAGACCCGGGAGGCACCCGCAGGCAGCCCCAGCAGCCCGAATCACACAGCCCGGGAAACGCGAGTGGAACGCTGGGCTTCTGGGCAGCGCTGGGGCCGCGGGCCTCAGGACACCATCTGCGCCCAGAGCTGCGCCGGAGCCCGCCGGGCTAGGAGGATGCTGAGCCGGCAGCACACACCTGCTGGAGCCCTCCGCGGAGCCCCGGGCCGCCTCCCGCGCCGGGGACGCCCACCCAACCTCCAGGCGCCGGAGCTCTCGGCCGCGCTAGGCCGGGGGCGGGAAGCCGCGGCGCCCCTGCCAGCGGGCTGCGCTCGGCGGCGCAGGAGAGCCACGGGGCAAAGCGAGCCCGCCCTCCTCCCGAGCCCTCTCCAAACGGCGTCACCTGTGCCGGGTCCCGGGGCGACTCGCGCGCGGGCAGCGGTGCGCCGGGCCGGGAGAGGGCGGCGAGCGGTTACAGTCGCCTGGTCACCCGGCCCGGCCCGAGGGCTGGCGCCGGCCAGAGGCGCCCCGCGAGATGCTCTTTGGGAGCCAGGGGAGCCAGGGGAGCCGCGGGCTCCGAGCCGCAGGGAGGAACAGCCGCGGAGGATACTGCTACCGCCGCGGCCGCCGCGCCCGCCTGGACTGCGGGCTCGGGTTACCGCAGAGCGGCTCCTTAAAGGGGCCGCGGCGCTTGGGCTCAGGCTCCCGCTCCGGCTCAAGGAGGCTCCGACCCCAGGCCAAAGTGGGCGGGGCCCGGGGCCCCGAGGCCGGCAGTAGGGCAGACCTTCGGGTCCTGGAACTTGGGTCCCGGAAAGGGCTCAAAACCGGGAACACCCGAGGCGGGCTGCGGTGGGATCCTGGAAGAGCACACCTCGCCAGGGACAGAGCGTAAGGTTCCTCGGCTTTCCAAAGCAAGTAAAAAACTAGCAAGTGGGACACTGGTCTGAGTCCGCTTCCGCAGCGGTCAGTACCTGGACTAGCCACGTAACCAAAATTCTTTTCAGATTATGAGTTTACATTTTTCTTTAGATGCCCAAATTCTGGTTAATGAAGCGCACGATTTGATTATCAGAAAGGAGGTGAAAGGGCAATTGCTGATTTTTCCTGCCACGTCTCTCTTAGCCAAAGTCCCTCGCAGTTTTTGGTTTGGGGCTGCAGATGCGTTCCAAACTGGGTAGGGGGCGTGTGTGGAAGAGGCAAGTTCCTTTGGAGCAGCCTCCTCCGGAATCCCTGAAAAACACCACCTACACGCGGAGCCCCTCTGCTGTTAGGGGGGGGAAGTAGGATTTGGAATTTTTTGGGTGCTGGCTGAGAATTCCAAGTTGCCCAGTGCATAAAGTTTGCTGTTAAATAGTAACTCTTCTGACCTGTTAAAATACGGCCTCAAAAACTTCCAGGTGTCCTGGATCAAAAAGATAGAATTGTTCTAAATAAAACAAAATAATGAAGAAATACATTTAGGCTGTTATAATTTGCAAAAAAAAAATCACAAATACTTTTTTTAGAAAGAACCTCACTGAGGTTCAATTTCATCATCTCTATAATGGGGATAATAATTCACAGACATCTCTGAAGTGTCTTGGCAAATGGACTTCAGACTGACTTAGAAAAGACAAAACCCATTCCAAGCTACAGTGACAGAAACCTGCCCTGTAGTCAAGCAGGGAGGAAGATCTTGCAGGCCCCCAAGTGCATGTTCCCCTTTTTCTCCCCAAGATTCTCAGGACATAACCAGGGTACCAATGACCTTTGACAACAATCTGTCCCATCACAGTCGCTTCACAGTGTGCATAGTCCTTGACAACTTTGGTTTGCCCCATACCTGTCTATGCGCTCACTCAGGTATTTCATAACTATCCACGGACAGGATGGTTGTAGGTGCACATCAGTGGGATCAGCCCTGCAAGTACAGATTACACACATTATCTCAGGAATCTGCATCTAGACTACCTCTTCCAGGGGCTTCCCTGGTGGCGAGGTGGTTAGGAATCCACCTACCAATGCAGGGGACATGGGTTCGATCCCTGGTCTGGGAAGATCCTACATGACACAGGGAGCAACTAAGCCCGTGCGCCACAACTACTGAGCCTGCGCTCTAGAGCCCGCAAGCCACAACTACTGAGCCTGCGTGCTGCAACTACTGAAACCCGTGTGCCTAGAACCCGAGCTCCACAACAAGAGAAGCCACTGCAATGAGAAGCCCACACACCACAAGGAAGAGTAGTCCCCCCTCGCCACAACTAGAAAAAGCCTGCACGCAGCAACAAAGACCCAGTGCAGCCAAAATTAAAAAATAATAATAATAAAATAAAATAAATAAATTTATTTTAAAAAAAAAAGATTACCTCCTCCAGACTCTTGTCCTGTGCTTGTCTGCAGTGGCTGATAGTTGCTCTGTTCTTTCCTGATAAACACACCACGGTTATCTTTTATATGCATATTCTCTAACACCCACAGCAGTAGCCAAGACAAAGTAAACCCACAGGAATCCAGCATACTCTTATCCCACCATACTCCTTCATGTTAGACCTCTACAAATGCATCCTCAAATCTGCAGGATTGTTTTTAGGATTATAGAGAGTGCGTAAGTGAACACATCAAGGATAAGGCCTGATATATGAAAGGAATTCAGTAAATATTAGTTGAATTTTGAAGCTTTTAAACTAATTAAAACTCAATGACCTTAGGAGGTAGAAGAATACATCAACTGCACATTTTTCCTCAAATTTTTAATGCAGCTTAATTTCTTCAAAAATACCCATTTCATTATTCACATTTACATCTTTAATTACTATTCTTACCTTTGTTTTACCAATACTGTTTTTCCAAGGACAGTTCCCACAAATTCTGTATTTACTACCTCAGTTTTTCTGCATTTTGAATATGCCTCAAAGCTGGATTGTACTTTTTATATTTTTGTTCATTGAAATAGTTCAAAGAAACTGTTCAGAGAAATGAAATTTTCCATACTTAAAAAGAGAAAAAAAATACTAAAATTCTTTTGAGGCAAATTTTCCTGATAAATGTCTGTTTCCAAAAATTCCTAAACTTCTAATTAGAGCCAATTATTTGGAAAACTGAGACCAAAAGCTGCTCCTTCCTGAAATTACAAGATAAGTAAAGCAAAAGTATTTTGGGGAAACTGCCTCAGTTCTCCATTCTGCTCTGTTAGTGAAGCTATAACCAAAATGGCACCAAACATTTTGATAGAAAAGTTGATTTAGTCAGAAATGAATAGCCCCGGGCACAACTTTTCCCTTAATTGGTAGTTTTAGTATGTTAAGAAGTTTTTTTGTAAGGTTTTTTTTAATACTTAAAAGTACTTTCATTTGTTTTTCAGAATTTTTCAAGAAGAAACTATTTCAGGATATTAACAGTGGTTATCTCTGGGTGGGTGAGATTCTATGTCTTTTGTGTTCTTTTGGTTCTCTTATTTTATGAGACTTTCTTCCCGTAATATATATGTCTTACATTTGTCTGCATTTTTTTTTTTTTTTTTTTTTTTTTTTTGCGGTTCGCGGGCCTCTCACTGTTGTGGCCTCTCCCGTTGCAGAGCACAGGCTCCGGACGCGCAGGCTCAGCGGCCATGGCTCACGGGCCTAGCCGCTCCGCAGCGTGTGGGATCTTCCCAGACCGGGGCACGAACCCGTGTCCCCTGCATTGGCAGGCGGACTCTCAACCACTGCACCACCAGGGAAGCCCTGCATTTTTATTTTTAATGAAAGTAATACAGTTAAGTGAAAATTCAAGTGGTTCTTAAAGGCTTTTAACAAAAAATACCCAGGAGTCCCATCAGTCCCCTGACCAACTTCTCCGCCACCTAGCTTCACCCAGTTCCCCACAACCCTGCTAGGTGTTCTTCATTTCCTAAATGATAAACTTATACCAATGTTTCTTGATTTTCAGGTTTAGACATTATTGATTGACTTCTTGTCATGGTATTTGAGGATTTAGCTCTTTTATACACACCACCACCCACTTTGCCTCACCCTTCCTCTGACATAGCCACATCCCAACTCTCGTTCAAGTCAGCAATTAGGGTTGTATCATCTTGACAATACAAATATAGGGTGTTGCTGAATCAAGTAAGTTACTATGATAATGCTTTTCTTGAAAATCTCCTGTTCTTTCTGGAGTTAAAAATGCTTTATTTTTTCACTTTAAAAAAAATGTACCTAAACTGAATTTTATCCAGATGCTTCAATGTAACTGTCAAATGCCCATCAATAATATCTTCTAATGCCCAAACACATGATTTTTCATTTATTCTTTTACTTTGCTAAAGCACAGACCCCAGTAGCTTACTCAGAAGGGGTGCATAGAAGTAAATTTTTAGAGGGCTTGACTGTCTGAAAGTGTCTTTATTCTATTCTCATCCTTGATTGATAATTTGGATAAACTGAAGATCATTTTCCCTCAGCATTTTAAAAACATTGTTCCACTGTCTTTTACTTCCAGCGTTGCCACTGCAATGTCTAATACCTTTCTAGTTCCCATTCCTCTGTATCTGATCTATTTTTCCTTCTAGAATCACCCCATTATCTCTAGTAGTCTAAAAGTTCACAGTGATGTACCTTAGAATGGTTCTTTTTTCATTGATTGTGCTGGATACTCAGGGGTTCTTTTGATCTTATCTGCAATTATTTTCTTTTATTATTTCTTTGCTAATTTCCTCCCTCCCATTTTCTTGTTCCCTCTTTGTGAGCTCTTGTTACTAGGATGTTGGGACTTCAATATTATTCTCTAGATTTACTGTCCTTTTATCTGATTGATCATCTCTGCATCTTTCTTTTCTACTGTCTAAGACAGAGGTTCTAAATTGGGAGGGGGAGGGGGACTTCCCTGGTGGCGCAGTGGTTAAGAATCTGCCTGCCAATGCAGGGGACACGGGTTTGAGCCCTGGTCCAGGAAGATCCCATATGCTGCGGAGCAACTAAGCCCATGCGCCAGAACTACTGAGTCTGTGCTCTAGAGCCCGCACGCCATAACTACTGAAGCCCGTGTGCCTAGAGCCTGTACTCCACAGCAAGAGAAGCCACCGCAATGAGAAGCCCGTGCACCACAACGAAGAGTAGCCCCCGCTCACCGCAACTAGAGAAAGCCTGCCCTCAGCAGCAAAGACCCAACACAGCCAATAAATAAATAATTTTTAAAAAATGGGGGGAGGGAGAGTTGATTCTCCCCACCCCAGCCATTTGGCAATGTCTAGTGATATTTTTGGTTGTCACCACAGGAAAAAAGGGCATGCACTGGCATCTAGTGAGTAAAGGCCAGGGAGGCTGCTAAGCGTGTTACAATGCATAGGACAGCCTCCCACGACAAAGAATTTCCAGCCCGAAATGTCAGTCATTCCAAGACTGAGAAATTCTGGACCAGGAGAATTACTTAACTTTATCTTCCAACCTTCTAAAGTTTCTATTTCAAACATATTTTTCTTTCCCATTCTCTGATTAGCTCTTTTGTTATGGGAACTCTCCATCAAAAAATAAACTCCTTTCTCCAGAAAAGAAATTTCATACTTCACAGAAAGATTGTGTTGGTAGTGGTACAGTCTGGGTGGAGTGCATGAGTGCAGGCTGGCTGTATGAGGTGGGGAGGAGAACCAGTGGTCCAAGAGCTTTGTAAACAGCTTTGGTCAATCCCCCTTCTTCAGGTTTATTCCTCAACCTGCCTTCCACCATACACTGCACCTCGAAATGCTAAGTCTCCTCCAAGCACTTAGGTTAGCCCCTCTCCCACTTTGCCAAGTCAATTACAGTCGGCCTGCCATTTCTGTGGATGTGGAACCCAGTCATAAGGAGGGCAGGCTGTACTTCACCATTTTATGTAAGGAACTTGAGCATCCATGGATTGTGACATCCAAAGGAGGTCCTGGAACCAATCCCCCAAAGATACTGAGGTATAACTGCATCTCTACTCCATCCAACTTCTGGCTTCCAAAATTTACTGAGATCTCCCATCTGCTGTGTACTTTTCTCCTGTCCTCTTCTTTCTTGTGGCTTATATCTTGTAAAGCCCTTTGTACACTATCATTTTAGTGCTACTCTGCAAAGAATAAGTGATTAAAAAAAATTAAGTAACAGAAAGGGACCCAAAACAGAGGAAGGGGAAGAACATGGATCTATTTTTCTTAAATTTCTAACTTATATTTTTAATTGTGCCAAAATATTTTCACAAATTAAAAAAAATTTTAAAAAATTAAATAGATGTTAACAATCACTAGTTTACGTATATGTTTATAACTTTTAGATCAGTTTGTTGAATATCCTTCCAGATACTTTTCCATGCATACTTGCATATACTTTAGGATTTTTTAAACAACAAAACGAATTAAAACAGTACATATTATTGTGTAATTGCTCAGACTATTCCATTCAATGGGTGCACCATAATGTATTTAACCTATCTCTTACTGTTAGACATTTATAGACCTTACTGTTGGACCAAATTTTCAGTTTTCCCGATACAGTAAAGTAGTAATGTCTGACTAGAAATTAATTTTAAGATTCAAAGCCAGTTTCAAGATTAATGGGGAAACACTGGAGGATTCCTGCTCAGATCAAGAGGAAGAAAAAAAAAAAGAGGAAGACAAGGGGGATGGCCACTCTCCCACTGCTAATACAGTGGTACTGGAGGTATCAGTCAAGGGTACTAGTGAAAAAGAAAAAGTAAAGACAATAACCATTGGGGAAAAAGATGATAAAGTTGTTAATATTTGTAGATTATGATTATATACTTGGAAAACCCAAGAAAATCAACTGAAAAAATATATAAACAATAGAAAATTAAGTAAGGGAGCAGGATATAAAATTAATTTGTGGAAATCTGATATATATAGATATATATGTATACATATAACTGTGTACATGTGTGTATATATACATATATAAATACACATATATATTTGTAGACACACACACACACACACACTACCCCCTTACAAAATAAAAGACAGAAAAGCTTCCAATTACAACTGCAGCGAAAAATATAAAGTGCCTAGGAATAAACTTAACAATATGAATAACAATATAAATATGAAAAACTTATATGAGAAAACCTTTAAAACACTCCTACAGGACCCAAAGTAGACTCGAACAACGAAAAGATAGACCATGTTGTTAAATAGGAAAAGTCAATGTATGTCAATTCTCCCTAAACTTTAATTTTTAAATTTACTGCAATGTCAATGAAAATACTATTTTCGGGAACAGGACAAGCTGATTCTAAAGTTCATATGGAAAAATTAACAAGCAAGAATCACAGAAAAACTCTTTTGAAAGGGAAGAATAGCTTCCTATGTATTAAAAAATACTACAGAACCTCAATAATGAAATACATTTGGATAAGCCATAGGAATAGAGAGACTAATGGAATTGAATAAAAAGTCCAGAAATAGACCCAAATTAGGGGCATCTCAAACCACTGGTATAAAATAGACTTTTTAATAAATGGATAACATCTGGAAAAATTAATTTAAATCTATATCTCATATTGTATACTAGGATAAATTCCAAATGGGTCAAATATTTAAATATATACTGTGAACACACAAATGTACTCTAAGAAAATATAGGTGAATTCTTTCTTACTTTGGAATGGGAAGGCCTTTCTAAGTGTGACTCAAAATCTAGAAGCCATAAAATATTAATAAATGTAACTAATTAAAAATCAAAAACTACTACAAGGCAAAAACTAATAACAATAACATAAGCAAAGTTGAAACACAAATTACAAATTAGGGGAAAAAAATCTGGTACTCAAATCATAGATAAAGGGCTAACCTCCTTAATGTATAAGAAGCTTCTAGAAATCAAGAAGAAAAAATTCTGCCACTCAAAAAGAAAAAAGAAGAGAAGACCTTAACAGACAAGTGACAGAAAAAGAAATATAAAAATGACCCTTACACATTATAAATGGCCCTCATTCATAAAGATAAGCAAATTAGAACTAACCAACCTCATCTTATACACAGATTGTTATTTTACTTTCTCACTATTCTCTGAACTTGGAGCATTCACCTCTCACTACATTCTCTTTAGATTGGAATCTACCCATTATCATTTTGAGAAAAAATGGGAAATTTATGAAGCTATGTCTTTCTTTAAGTTCTATAGCACATTTTGTTAACAAGGCAGATAGACCTTAACTGGATAACATTAGAGTGTTACTGTTTATCAACATATTAAAATTCATACTTGCTGTTTTGAAATATGAAGAACCCATATATCATTATGATAAAAATCAGAACAAGTATGTATCTTCATCTTATGAACAAATTTAAAAAAAATTAAGTTGATAGTTAAATTATTCATAACTATAGTTAAATACAATTTTAAAATTTAGAAATATTCCTTAGTATAAACATCTCCTACCCTAGCCCCATCCTCTGCCAAATATATTCAGTTCCAAAAGAATCAAATTTTTGTAGTGATATAATTCAACTACTTCACTAGTCATGTGTTCATATGCACTGGTCATATGAACTATCTTAAAAGTAACTAAAAAGAAAAAACAAGAGCAATTTCCATGACAGTATTGTTTTAATATACAAACATATTATCTCCCTTTATGTCCCAATCAAATTGATCTCCTAATGTCATCACGACTATCATTCATGTGATATTATTACTGTAATCAACCCAAGATTTAAATCCTGTTCATCACTAACTGAAGTTCCAGTTTTAGGCACTCTGTATGAGAAGTTAGAAGCATCAAGAATGAGAGTTATGGGGGACTGGTTCAAGATGGTGGAGTAGAAGGACATGCTCTCACTCCATCTTGCAAGAGCACCAGAATCACAACTAACTGCTGAACAATCATCAACAGGAGGACACTGGAACTCACCAAAAAAGATCCCCCACATCCAAAGACAAAGGAGAAGCCACAGCGATATGGTAGGAGGGGCGCAATCACAATAAAATCAAATCCCATAACTGCTGGGTGGGTGACTCACAAACTGGAGAACACTTATACAACAGAAGTCCACCACTCGAGTGAAGGTTCTGAGCCCCACGTCAGGCTTCCCAACCTGGGGGTCCAGCAATGGGAGGAGGAATTCCTAGAGAATCAGACTTTGAAAGCTAGCAGAATTTGACTGCAGGACTTCAACAGGAGTGGGGGAAACAGAGACTGCACTCTTGGAGGACACATATAAAGTGGTGTGAGCATAGGGACCCAGGGGAAGGAGCAGTGACTCCATAGAAGACTGAACCAGACCTACCTGCTAGTGTTGGAGGGTCTACTGCAGAGGCAGGGGGTGACTGTGTCTCACCGTGAGGAAAAGGATCTCATTCAGATTCTATGGAGAAATCAAAAGCTTTACAGACAAGCAAAAGCTAAGAGATTTCAGCACCACCAAAACAGCTCTACAACAAATGCTAAAGGAACTTCTCTAAGTGGGAAACACAAGAGAAGGAAAGGACCTAGAAAAACAAACGCAAAACATTAAGAAAATGGTAATAAGAACACACATATCGATAATTACCTTAAACGTGAATGGATTAAATGCTCCAACCAAAAGACACAGGCTCACTGAATGGATACAAAAACAATATCTATATATATGCGATCTACAAGAGACCCACTTTAGACCTAGGGACACATATAGACTGAAGTGAGGGGATGGAATAAGATATTCCATGCAAATGGATATCAAAAGAAAGCTGGAGTAGCAATATTCATATCAGATAAAATAGACTTTAAAATAAAGAATGTTACAAGAGACAAGGAAGGACACTACATAATGATCAAGGGATCAATCCAAGAAGAAGATATAACAATTATAAATATATATGCACTCAACATACGAGCACCTCAATACATAAGGCAACTGCTAACAGCTATAAAAGAGGAAAATGACAGTAACACAAGAATAGTGGAGGACTTTAACACCTCACTTACACCAATGGTCAGATCATACAAACAGAAAATTAATAAGGAAACAGAAGCTTTAAATGACACAATAGACCAGATAGATTTAATTGATATTTATAGAACATTCCATCCAAAAACAACAGATTACATTTTCTTCTCAAGTGCACATGGAACCTCCTCCAGGATAGATCACATCTTGGGTCACAAATCAAGCCTCAGTAAATTTAAGAAAACTGAAATCATATCAAGCATCTTTTCCGACCACAATGCTATGAGATTGGAAATCAAATACAGGGAAAAAAACGTAAAAATCACAAACACATGGAGGCTAAACAATACATTGCTAAATAACCAAGAGATCACTGAAGAAATCAAAGAGAAAATCAAAAAATACCTAGAGACAAATGACAGTGTAAACACAATGATCCAAAACCTATGGGATACAGCAAAAGCAGTTCTAAGAAGGAAGTTTATAGCTATACAAGCCTACCTCAAGAAACAAGAAAAGTGTCAAAAAAACAATCTCACCTTACACCTAAAGGAACTAGTGAAAGAAGAACAAACAAAACCCAAAGTTAGCAGAAGGAAAGAAATCATAAAGATCAGAGCAGAAATAAATGAAACAGAAACAAAGAAAACAACGGCAAAGATCAATAAAACTAAAATCTGGTTCTTTGAGAAGATAAACAAAATTGATAAACCATTAGCCAGACTCATCAAGAAAAAGCAGGAGAGGACTCAATTCAAAAAAATTAGAAATGAAAAAGGAGAAGTTACAACAGACACAACAGAAATACAAAGCATCCTAAGAGACTACTACAAGCAACTCTATGCCAATAAAATGGACAACCTGGAAGAAATGGACAAATTCTTAGAAAGGTATAAGCTTCCAAGACTGAACCAGGAAGAAATAGATAATATGAACAGACCAATCACAAGTAATGAAATTGAAACTGTGATTAAAATTCTTCCAACAAACAAAAGTCCGGGACCAGATGGCTTCACAGGTGAATTCTATCAAACATTTAGAGAAGAGCTAACACCCATCCTTCTCAAACTCCTCCAAAAAATTGCAGAGGAAGGAACACTCCCAAACTCATTCTATGAGACCACCATCACCCTGATGCCAAAACCAGACAAAGATACCACAAAAAAAGAAGATTACAGACCAATATCACTGATGAATATAAATGCAAAAATCCTCAACAAAATATTAGCAAACTGAATCCAACCACACATTAAAAGGATCATACACCACGATCAAGTGGGATTTAACCCAGGGATGCAAGGATTCTTCAATACATGCAAATCAATCAATGTGATACACCATGTTAACAAATTGAAGAAGAAAAACCATATGATCATCTCAATAGATGCAGAAAAAGCTTTTGACAGAATTCAACACCCATTTATGATAAAAACTCTCCAGAAAGTGGGCATAGAGGGAACCTACCTCAACATAATAAAGGCCATATACAACAAACCCACAGCAAACATCATTCTCAATGGTGAAAAACTGAAAGCATTTCCTCTAAGATCAGGAACAAGACAAGGATGTCCACTCTCACCACTATTATTCAACATAGTTTTGGAAGTCCTAGCCATGGCAATCAGAGAAGAAAAAGAAATAAAAGGAATCCAAATTGGAAAGAAGAAGTAAAACTGTCACTGTTTGCAGATGACATGATACTATACATAGAGAATCCTGAAGATGCCATCAGAAAACTACTAGAGCCAATCAATGAATTTGGTAAAGTTGCAGAATACAAAATTAACACACAGAAATCTGTTGCATTCTTATACACAAATGATGAAAAATCTGAAGGGAAATTAAGGAAGCACTCCCATTTACCATTGCAACAAAGAGAATAAATTCCCTAGGAATAAACCTACCTAGGGAGACAAAAGCCCTGCATGCAGAAAAGTAAAAGACAGTGCTGAAAGAAATTAAAGATGATACCAACAGATGTAGAGTTATACCATATTCTTGGATTGGAAGAATCAATATTGTGAAAATGACTCTACTACCCAAAGCAATCTACAGATTCAATGCAATCCCTATCAAATTACCAATGGCATTTTTTACGGATCTAGATTAAAAAATCTTACGATTTGTATGGAGACACAAAAGACCCTGAATATCCAAAGCAGTCTTAAGGGGAAAAAATGGAGCTGGAGGAATCAGACTGACTTCTCCTGACTTCAGATTATACTGCAAAGCTACAGGCATCAAGACAATATGGTACTGGCACAAAACAGAAACATAGATCAATGGAACAGGATAGAAAGCCCAGAGATAAACCCATGCACCTGTGGTCAACTAATCTATGACAAAGGAGACAAGGATATACAATGGAGAAAAGACAGTCTCTTCAATAAGGGGTGCTGGGAAAACTGGACAGCTACATGTAAAAGAATGAAATTAGAACACTCCCTAACACCATACACAAAAATAAACTCAAAATGGATTAGAGACCTAAATGTAAGACCAGGCACTATAAAACTCTTAGAGAAAAACATGGGAAGAACACTCTTTGACATAAATTACATCAAGATCTTTTTTGATCTACCTCCTAGAGTAATGGAAATAAAAACAAAAATAAACAAATGGGACCTAATGAAACTTAAAAGCTTTTGCAAAGCAAAGGAAAGTACAAACAAGGTGAAAAGACAACCTCAGAATGCAAGAAAATATTTGCAAATGAATCAACGGACACAGGATTAATCTCCAAAATATATAAACAGCTCATGCAGCTCAATATTAAAAAAGCAAATAACCCAATCCAAAAATGGGCAAAGACCTAAATAGACATTTCTCCAAAGAAGACATACAGATGGCCAAGAAGCACATGAAAAGCTGCTCAACATCACTAATTATTAGAGAAATGCAAATCAAAACTGCAATGAGATATCACCTCACACCAGTTAGAATGGGCATCATCAGATAATCTACAAACAACAAATGCTGGAGAGGGTGTGGAGAAAAGGGAACCCTCTTGCACTGTTGGTGGGAATGTAAATTGATACAGCCACTATGGAGAACAGTATGGAGGTTCCTTAAAAAACTAAAAATAGAATTACCATATGATCCAGCAATCCCAGTACTGGGCATATACCCAGAGAAAACCATAATTCAAAAAGACACATGTACCCCAGTGTTCACTGCAGTACTATTTACAATAACCAGGTCATGGAAGCAACCTAAATGCCCATCGACAGACGAATGGATAAAGAAGTGGTACATATATACAATAGAATATTACTCAGCCATAAAATGGAACAAAATTGAGTCATTTGTAGAGTTATGGATGGATATAGAGACTGTCATACAGAGTGAAGTAAGTCAGAAAGAGAAAAACAAATATCGTATATTAACGCATATATGTGGAACCTAGAAAAATTGTACAGATGAACTGGTTTGCAGGGCAGAAACTGAGACACAGATGTACAGAAGAAACGTATGGACACTAAGGGGGGAAAGTGGCAGGGAGGGTGTTGTGTGATGAATTGGGTGATCGGGATTGACATATATACACTAATATGTATAAAATGGATAACTAATAAGGATCTGCTGTATTAAAAAATAAATAAAATTAAATTAAAAAAACAGTTTAAAAAATGAGAGTTATAATTATTGTTTATATAGAAAATGCACATGCTACATTCAGATCTCCCACTTAATCTTGAGGCCTGCGTTGTTTGCATTTTAGTACAAACAAAACATTTTTGCCCTCTAGCAAGTAACAATTTAAAAAAATTATCCATTTCCATCTCTTTTCGAAATACTTGTTATACTTTGCAATATACTAAGAAGGCAATCTAGTTTTAATAAAAAAGAAATCATCCTTTGTAAATTTATTTTCCAACAGGAAATTTGTGGTTCTAGTCACAGATTTTTATTTTTTATTTTTTAATTAATTAATAATTTATTATTTTTGGCTGCATTGGGTCTTCATTGCTGTGCATTGGCTTTCTCTAGTTGCGGTGAGTGGGGGCTACTCTTCGTTGTGGTGCATGGGCTTCTCACTGTGGTTTCTCTTGTTGCAGAGCACAGACTCTAGGCATGCAGGCTTCAGTAGTTGCAGCACGCAGGCTCAGCAGGTGTGGCTCGTGGCTCTAGAGCTCAGGCTCAGTAGTTGTTGTGTACGGGCTTAGTTGCTCCATGGCATGTGGGATCTTCCCGGACCAGGGCTTGAACCCATGTCCCCTGCATTGGCAGGTGGATTCTTAACCACTGTGCCACCAGAGAAGTCGCTAGTCACAGATTTTTAAATTCTCCTTGGCAGAAAGTACAAGGTCAAAAATAATTAAGTGTTACAGTTAAGTGTCTTCAAACTTTGACAAATATATTCTGTAATAAAATGTGGAGTATCCCAAAATGGTAACATAATATTTAATAGATAAAAAGTAGGAAGAAATGAATTGTTGGGTAAAGAAAATTTTAACTATTAATTCTATTTATATGTGGCATATTAGGAACTATAATATCAATAATCAAAAGACCATCAGGAGGGCTCCCCTGGTGGCGCAGTGGTTGAGAGTCCGCCTGCCGATGCAGGGGACACGGGTTCGTGCCCCGGTCCAGGAGGATCCCACATGCCGCGGAGCGGCTGGGCCCGTGTGCCATGGCCGCTGAGCCTGCACGTCCGGAGCCTGGGCTCCGCAACGGGAGAGGCCACAGCAGTGAGAGGCCTGCGTATAGCAAAAAAAAAAAAAAAGACCATCAGGGTAAGGAAATTTAATTTAATCTATGAATTCTTCCTCCAATCAAATACACATCAAGCATTTCACAAAAATAATATATATACCAAGTCAAAATGAAATGTCAATATTTTTAGCCTAGAAATTATTTCTTTTGATGTAGATATGAAATTCACTATTTCTCTAAACATGTAGAGATAGAAGGTGAGGTCTTCAGAATTTGGATGTTTGGTGATAACCAATTGGCAAAGAGAATATTATCTGCAGTGGTTGTCTATCTCTCTGCATGGCTAACATGATCCACCAGCAACTAGAAGTCACCTTTGACTCCTTTCTCACTCCACAGAAGCTTTAGGATGTGCATTAGAGCAACTGCCTGCAAAGTAGTCTCCTTTGTTCCAGTCTTGTTCCCACATCTTCTAATTTACCTCAATTGCTGCCGACAGTAAGAAAACAATGAATATTTTCTGAACTTAGGAATAAATGAAATCACATACTCACCCAAAGTCCAGCTGACTTCTGGACAAGTACCTAATTATCAAAGCCCACCACCAATAGAAGAGGCAACATTGTGGTACATCAGAGTCCAAAGCACAACTGAGAGCCTCACAATTGTGTTCTGGGAGTTTGATCACTGAACACACATGGATTTTAAGTTGGTTGAAGACAAAGTTTCTGTCTTCTCCACCTTTGCACCTTACACTGCACCTTGCAAGGTGGGTGCTCTCTATGTGTTCTCCCCATACCTATTTTCCCCACTTTTCTTAGCTAGCAAAGGAACTCAGTTAAGAGTTGGAAGTTCTGGGACTTCCCAGGTGGTCCAGTGGTAAAGAATCCACCTTCCAAAGCAGGGGACACAGGTTCGATCCCTGGTCGGGGAACTAAGATCCCACATGCCTCGGGGCAACTAAGCCCACGAGCCACAACTACTGAGCTCGCACGCCTCAACGAGAGACCCCGCGTGCCGCAAACTACAGAGCCCACACGCCCTGGAGCTTGCGAGCCACAACTAGAGAGAAGGCCTCGCAAGGCAACGAAGAGCCTGCATGCCGTGTTGATAGATCCTTTGTGCCACAAAGAAGACCTGACACAGCCAAAAAAATAAATAAAAATAATAAATAAAATAAATAAATATATATTTTAAAAAGACTTGGAAGTTCTATGGCTAGGGGAGAGTCTAAACTCACAGTCTACATTCTAGAGTGGAAAAGGGCAAAAGAACGACATGTTTTCCCTCATTTTTTATCCTGAGCAATTACCTAAAGTTAATAAAAGGGAATCAAGTGATTTAAAGAAATACTTTGCCTTTCCTTTTAGAGCTCCTACAGAGAAACTGCCCTCTGGTTTGTACAGGAAGTGCTGTACCAGATGACATTTTACAAACTATCAGGATTTGGCTTTTAACACAGTTTTATGCACACAATATTCTACTAGTACAGAAAGGGAAAGTAAGCCCTCTAATATATCACAAGTGAAAGGAACTCAATTTCAATTCACTTTGTCTTAATCCAAATTATTAAATCTTTCAACAAAGAATGCACATTGTAAGGGCATCATGGGAAACTTTTTAAATTGCATAAATTTTGATTGCAAGCCAGACAAGAAATTCTTAGAAAAAAGTAACTATCACTAATAGCTAAAAACACCAACTGTCTAGATTTAGCATTTATTATACTGATTTGGAAGGGAGAGGGGACAAACAAACAAATAGAGCTAAAGTTCAAAATCATGTGTCTCAATATTGAGATGTGTTTTTTGGTAGATCTGCCCTTCTTTGGTTTGTAACGACCATTACAACAGTAAAAACCAATCATTCTTTGAATTTGGAAATCAACATAAAAATACAAAGAGTCAACTCACTGACACCCCTGTTGTGCTTCATCACCCTGGACCCAGAGTTCAGCCCTCTCTCTAGCTTTCATAGAAAATTGTCTCCAAGAATTTCATGATTTACCCCAACTTTACATACGATTAAGGAGATTCCTGAGAAGTTGAATGGTCTGCCATCAGCTCTGTGTTCCTCTCTCTCTTTTTCCTTACATGACAGTTGAATGGGCATCTTCTGTCTCTCAAACTCCTTGGAATTTCACTGCTTACCTAAAGTAGTTCTTCCAAACAAATACAGCACTAATCCTAAAATAAGTCCTGTGAAGAACTTTCTTCAACTTGATTCACCTCCCTCGCTTTCATTTCTCAGTACACTCTTACACTCTCCTAGCCCCTTGACATTTTCATCTCCAAGTTTTGACAACTTCTTGCGTAGCCCGATAACATATGGGCTTTTCTGCTTTAATTCTGAGCCCTAACTTTTGCAATTAACCTTTGCTCAGTTCACTTCCACCCACTCCAGGAAACAGCCTCATCTAGTTTTGGACCTGATTTCAGCTTTGGCTCCAACTCTGTTCTTCCTATTTCCACAATCCACCAAGGTACATCTGATATCAACTCCACTTACCCAATAGCTATCTAAAGCTCTCTTTCTTGAGCTCCAGACCAACGTTCCCAATATCCTACTACGTGTTCTCAGGTTGTTCAAATGAAATAAAATGTAACTCATTATCCCCCCACTCCTCCCCATACTCTTCTTTCTCACTTTTCTCAGTTTAAGGAGTCATTGTGCACCTAATCGCCCAACCCAGAAACCTCAATTTTCCTAGACTCTTCCCTCTTATTTAGCCCTCTGTATCCAAGTAGACACCAAATTCTGTCAATTCTACTCCCTAAAGATCTTTCATATATTTATGTTCTCTACCCTTCCTCTTTCACTCACCCAGTTTAGGCCCATATGCCTTCTTTAACCTCTGATGTATCTCTCGTGTGTTCCCTCTTTGAGCCTTTACACAGGAAGTTCCAGGATAATAATTTCCTTCCCAGTGCCTAGCACCACAGGTTTCACACATGACAGACCATCAATAAGCATTCATTAATTACAGAAGAGACTTCAAATCCTCATGATCTCACATCTTTCCTTTCCTCGCCATTCATTGATTTCCTCTGTCTCTACATCCAACCTCGTGTTTCTTCAGGATTCTTCTAACTTGCTGTTGATTTTCTTCTTATCCTTTTACCTCCAATCAAAGCTTTCTATTACTCTCTATTGCCTATCAAGTAAATGCATGGCACCCAAATCCTCCATTCTAGCTCAGACTTACCTTTCCAGTCTTCTTGTTCATACCCTCCCTCTCATATTCTTTACTCAATTTAGCCAAATTCAACCACCAGTCATTCTCCCCCAAAATGCTGTGCATTTTCCTGCCTCCTTGCCTTTGCTCATGCTGCTTCCAAAACACAGGATGTCTTGTCTTCATATCTTTCTGTCAAAAGCTTTCCTAGTTTTAAGGCCCAGATCAAATGCCAATTTCTCCATAAAACTTACTGTTTCTTCCAGACAAAATTTCTCTCTTCCTCTTCTCTCCTTCTTTGAAACTAGTTTGTTACTTGCTTTGAACAAGTATTTTATTTCTCCTACTAAAGAAGTAGTATCATACAGTTTTTCAAAGCAGTGCTTTTCAGACCACCAGCAGCAGAATAACAGGAGTCTTGTTAAAAATAAAAACAAAACAAAAACGCTACTGAATCGGACTCTTTTGAGGTAGAACTCAGAACTCTGCAATTTGAAAACAGGCTCCCCAGTAAAGGGCACAGAGAAGTTGGAGGCCTGTGAGGTACAGAAACGGGACTTGAAGTCAGTCCAACTGGGAGTTGCATTCCAGTTGTATCTCTGTTAAAAGATAATTTTCAGAAAAAGCAAAAATCGTGACTCTGATACAGATAGAAAAGAAAAAAAGTTAAAGATGTTATTTAACTCATTCAGTGAGGGAAACAGGGAGATGTTATAACCTGTTCAAAAGAGAATCTGAAAAAAGACATTTATATAGAGTTGTAAAATGATGCAAAGATGATAAACAGCTACAATCAGATAATCCAGAAGGATGTGCAATAGTTCAAAGACAATGAAAGGCAAGAGTGAGATGACCTGGAAGGTGTCTTGTAGGCAATGCCAAGTTTTCTACTAAAACATGGCATTTTTTATATACCTCTTACTGGCTGTACAATTTTGAGTATATTAACTTCTCTGATCCTCAGTTACTTTATCTGTAAAATGGTAATAAAATTTCATAGTTTTTGAAAAGTTTAAATGGGGACAATAATTACCTGACAGAGCTATTGTGAAAATTAAATGAGCTAATGAGTTCCAAGAGCTTAGGACAGTGATGCACAGGTGATACTCGATAAACATTACACAGTGGTAGTAGTACTACTGGTACTATTACTACCAACTAGAAGTTCCTTAAGACTCATTTTTGTTTATTAGTGAATGTAGTCATTCAATCAATCAACCAATGTGTATAAAATACCTATTTATGCTATGTTTGGGTGGATTATAAAAATGGTCTCCGCCTGCAAGGAGTCCAGGCCAGCAGAGGAGATGAGAAGTTAAACAAATAGTTACACGGGATACAAAAAGTAAAAATAGAGGTATGTGAGCACAATTAACAAAATGGCTAACCGTGTGTGGAATGTACAGAATGCTTCCAGAAAAGTGTTATAAAGGTGAATTTGAGCTGAATTTTGAAGGGTGACCAGGAAGTCACTAAGGAAGCACAGTGTGTTAACAATTATTGTGCTAGATCATTATGTATGTTAATCTTATTTAATTCACACAAGAGTCATATAATAATAGTGCACACTAATTGAGTACTTACTTTGTGTCAGGCCCTTTTTAAAATAACCTTCATTATCCTATTTTATGAAGAAAAAAACCTGAGGCTTAGAGAAATCAAGCAACTTTCCCAAGATGATGCAGCCGGTGAGTGGCAAAGCCACAATTCATCCCAGATAACCTCTTTCCAAAATGTAGGAAATATCATCTCCATTTACTAATAAGAGAATCAAAACCCAGAGAAATTATGAGAACTTCCAGGAAAAACTGATTAGCAACTGGGCTCCTGGGTTTTTTTTTTTTAATATATATATTTTTTATGATTCACAGTCTTTTAAAAATAAATTTATTTTATTTTTTTTAATTTAGTTTTGGCTGTGTTGGGTCTTCGTTGCATTGTGAGGGCTTCTCATTGTGGTGGCTTCTCTTGTTTTGGCGCATGGGCTCTAGGCTCATGGGTTTCAGTAGTTGTGGCATGTGGGCTTCAGTAGTTGTGGCTCATGGGCTCTAGAGTGCAGGCTCAGTAGTTGTTGCGCACGGGCTTAGTTGCTCCGCGGCATGTAGGATCTTCCCGGACCAGGGATCAAACCTGTGTCCCCTGCACTGGCAGGCAGATTCTTAACCACTGCACCACCAGGTAAGTCCCCTGGGTTCCTGATTTTAAAGCCCAAGCAAGTTGGGGAGGAAGAGCACTCCAGAAAGAAGGAGAACGTCCAAAACCTTGGAAGCATGGAGGAGCGTGGCCTGTCCCCAGGAACCAAAAATGTTTGAAACTCAATATGCATATATAGAAACAGCAATAGGAGATGAGGCCCCTAAAGATCACTTCAGGGATTGTGAAAAATAAATTATGCCACACTAAATATTGCAGACTCTGTTCAGGAGCAAATGAGGAAACAGTGGATGACTTTAAGCAAGTGAATAAAGCAAACAAAGGTTTAGATGGGAGGCAGGGCAAAGAGTTATGAAGCAGCAAAGGCTAGTATTATTGAGATCAAGAGTTTTGAAGCCAGACACCATGCCACTTATCACGACCTAAGGAAAGAGAATCTCTTTGAGCCAGTCTCCTCATCTGTAAAATGAATATAATACAGTCATTATGAGGTGTAAATGAAAGAACATAGGTAAGCACCTGACTGTACTTTAGATCTAGTAGGCATTCAATAAATGATGGTGCTTGTATTAACAGTTGTTTGTTGCTATTTTTGTTGTGAGACAGATATCTTGAGACCTAGTGTAGGTCTTTTTCAAGGAAGAACATGTTAAATACACTTAGTGGTGTGCTTTTATCTGGGTCGTTTAGAAATAAAACCAATACTGCTTGATTTTTTCAGACATAGTAAATTGACCTGTATCAGAACAGCAAAGTCCCAGGAGCACAAAGAGAACCAGATTTCAGGAATGGCATGAGGTTGAGGGTTCAGTTTATCAAACATTTCTTGTGTCCAACACTATATTAAGTGTTGCATACATATAAATAGTTAAAACACAGTCTCCCTTCACAAGGAGTCAAACTGTATTGTATCTACAATACAGTTCTTTGGGCTGATTTCCTTTATTCTAGATCCCTGGCCTCCTCTTTTACTTACAACCTCTCACTCGCCCCTTGGGTCTGATATTTACACTACTCTTTGGAAGTGATCTTGGTTTCCCTACTTCATTACTCTCCTCCCCCAAATTTGTACTCCTTCCTTTCCTGGATGAGTAAGATTACACCTTATCTGATAGAAACCTATCCTCAGAACCCTATCCTGGTTCCAAGGAACCTTGCTATTGTAGTGAAGATAAACCAATTCTCTCAACAGCTGGCACCAGAATTCTTCTCAGAGGAAATGCTTTGATGAGTTGCTATGAGTAGACACGGAGTGCTTGAGAACTTGGGTCAGCAAGAGAGAGGATAATCAAAGAAAGACTGTTCTACATTAGAAATTCACCTGGGGGCATGGAAAAAGTTGGGGAGAAAAGAGAAGACAGAAGAGAAAGAAAAGAGACAGAAGGCAGAGTAACTCCATAATATGCCTAAAATGCTTTCTCTTCGTGTGCAGTATTCTAAGTTATTTGCATTCCTTCAACTCCTCTCATGTCTTCCAAATCTTCAGTTAGTCTTCCATTACCCCTACACCACCACACCTCCCCACAGTACACACATTGTGAGTGGAGATGGTGGTGGGGTAAGTAAAGAAAGCATGGGGTCAAGTTCCACTGCTGGATCAAAAAGGAGCAGAATGGAGACAGCACACCCAGAACAATGAGAAAGTCCGTAAACTGAACCCGTCAGTAGAAGCAGTGCCCAAGATAATGATAAAACCGTATATGTCTAGAAAATTGCAGAACACTTCAGGAGATACTGTACTTTGTTGAAGAGTTGTGTAATAGGGGCTTGAACCAATCTTAACATGATACTATACATAGAAAATCCTAAAGATGCTACCAGAAAACTACTAGAACTAATGTACCAGGTGAAGGACCAAGATAAAACCCCAGAAAAACAACTAAATGAAGTGGAGATAGGCAACATTCCAGAAAAAGAATTCAGAATAATGATAGTGAAGATGATCCAGGATATTGGAAAAAGAATGGAGACAAAGATCAAAAAGATACAAGAAATGTTTAACAAAGACCTAGAAGAATTAAAGAACAAACAAACAGAGATGAACAATACAATAACTGAAATGAAAACTACACTAGAAGGAATCAATAGCAGAATAACTGAGGCAGAAGAACGGATAAGTGACCTGGAAGACAGAATGGTCGAATTCACTGCTGCAGAATAGAATAAAGAAAAAAGAATGAAAATAAATGAAGACAGCCTAGGAAACCTCTGGGACAACATTAAACCTAACAACATTCACATTATACGGGTCCCAGAAGGAGACGAGAGAGAGAAAGGACCCGAGAAGATATTTGAAGAGATTATAGTTGAAAACTTCCCTAACATGAGAAAGGAAATAGCCACCCAAGTCCAGGAAGCGAAGAGAGTCCCATACAGGATAAACCCAAGGAGAAACACACCAAGACACATAGTAATCAAACTGGCAAAAATTAAAGACAAAGAAAAATTATTGAAAGCAGCAAGGGAAAAATGACAAATAACATACAAGGGAACTCCCATAAAGTTAACAGCTGATTTCTCAGCAGAAACTCTACAAGCCAGAAGGGAGTGGCATGATATACTTAAAGTGATGAAAGGGAAGAACCTACAACCAAGATTACTCTACCCAGCAAGGATCTCACTCAGATTTGATGGAGAAATCTAAAGCTTTACAGACAAGCAAAAGCTAAGAGATTTCAGCACCACCAAACCAGCTCTACAACAAAGGCTGAAGGAACTTCTCTAAGTGGGAAACACAAGAGAAGGACCTACAAAAACAAACCCAAAACAATTAAGAAAATGGTCATAGGAACATACATATCGATAATTACCTTAAACGTGAACGGATTAAATGCTCCAACCAAAAGACACAGGCTCGCTGAACAGATACAAAAACAAGACCCATATATATGCTATTTACAAGAGACCCACTTCAGACCTAGGGACACATATAGACTGAAAGTGAGGGGATGGAAAAAGATATTCCATGCAAGTGGATATCAAAAGAAAGCTGGAGTAGCAATACTCATATCACATAAAATAGACTTTAAAATAAAGAATGTTACAAGAGACAAGGAAGGACACTACATAATGATCAAGGGATCAATCCAAGAAGAAGATATAACAATTATATATATATATATGCACCCAACATAGGAGCACCTCAGTACATAAGGCAACTGCTAACGGCTCTAAAAGAGGAAATCAACAGTAGCACAATAAGAGTGGGGGACTTGTAAACCTCACTTACAGCAATGGACAGATAATCCAAAATGAAAATAGATAAGGAAACAGAAGCTTTAAATAACACAATAGACCAGATAGTTTTAATTGATATTTATAGGACATTCTACCCCAAAACAGCAGATTACACTTTCTTCTCAAGTGTGCATGGAACATTCTCCAGGATAGATCACATCTTGGGTCACAAATCAAGCCTCAGTAAATTTAAGAAAATTGAAATCATATCAAGCATCTTTTCTGACTACAAGGCTATGAGATTAGAAATGAATTACAGGGAAAAATACATTAAAAAAACGAACACATGGAGGCTAAATAATACGTTACTAAATAACCAAGAGATCACTGAAGAAATCAATGAGGAAACCAAAACATACCCAGAGACAAATGACGATGAAAACACGACAGTCCAAAACCTATGGGATGCAGCAAAAGCAGTTCTAAGAGGGAAGTTTATAGCTATACAAGCCTACCTCAAGAAACAAGAAAAGTGTCAAAAAAACAATCTCACCTTACACCTAAAGGAACTAGAGAAAGAAGAACAAACAAAACCCAAAATTAGCAGAAGGAAAGAAATCATAAAGATCAGAGCAGAAATAAATGAAACAGAAACAAAGAAAACAATGGCAAAGATCAATAAAACTAAAATCTGGTTCTTTGAGAAGATAAACAAAATTGATAAACCATTAGCCAGACTCATCAAGAAAAAGCAGGAGAGGACTCAATTCAAAAAAATTAGAAATGAAAACAGAGACATTACAACAGACAGTGCAGAAATACAAAGCATCCTAAGAGACTACTACAAGCAACTCTATGCCAATAAAATGGACAACCTGGAAGAAATGGACAAATTCTTAGAAAGGTATAAGCTTCCAAGACTGAACCAGGAAGAAATAGATAATATGAACAGACCAATCACAAGTAATGAAATTGAAACTGTGATTAAAATTCTTCCAACAAACAAAAGTCCGGGACCAGATGGCTTCACAGGTGAATTCTATCAAACATTTAGAGAAGAGCTAACACCCATCCTTCTCAAACTCCTCCAAAATATTGCAGAGGAAGGGACACTCCCAAACTCATTCTATGAGACCACCATCACCCTGATACCAAAACCAGACAAAGATACCACAAAAAAAGAAGATTACAGACCAATATCACTGATGAATATAAATGCAAAAATCCTCAACAAAATATTAGCAAACTGAATCCAACCACACATTAAAAGGATCATACACCACGATCAAGTGGGATTTAACCCAGGGATGCAAGGATTCTTCAATACATGCAAATCAATCAATGTGATACACCATGTTAACAAATTGAAGAAGAAAAACCATATGATCATCTCAATAGATGCAGAAAAAGCTTTTGACAGAATTCAACACCCATTTATGATAAAAACTCTCCAGAAAGTGGGCATAGAGGGAACCTACCTCAACATAATAAAGGCCATATACAACAAACCCACAGCAAACATCATTCTCAATGGTGAAAAACTGAAAGCATTTCCTCTAAGATCAGGAACAAGACAAGGATGTCCACTCTCACCACTATTATTCAACATAGTTTTGGAAGTCCTAGCCATGGCAATCAGAGAAGAAAAAGAAATAAAAGGAATCCAAATTGGAAAAGAAGAAGTAAAACTGTCACTGTTTGCAGATGACATGATACTATACATAGGGAATCCTGAAGATGTCACCGGAAAACTACTAGAGCCAATCAATGAATTTGGTAAAGTTGCAGAATACAATTTAATGCACAGAAATCTCTTGCATTCCTATACATGAATAATTAGACATCTGAAAGAGAAATTAAGGAAACACTCTCATTTACCATTGCAACAAAAAGAATAAACTACCTAGGAATAAACTTACCTAGGGAGACAAAAGCCCTGCATGCAGAAAAGTAAAAGACACTGCTGAAAGAAATTAAAGATGATACCAACAGATGTAGAGTTATACCATATTCTTGGACTGGAAGAATCAATATTGTGAAAATGACTCTACTACCCAAAGCAATCTACAGATTCAATGCAATCCCTATCAAATTACCAATGGCATTTTTTACGGATCTAGATTAAAAAAATCTTACAATTTGTATGGAGACACAAAAGCCCCCAAATATCCAAAGCAATCTTCACGGAAAAAACAGAGCTGGAGGAATCAGACTCCTTGACTTCAGACTATACTACAAAGCTACAGGCATCAAGTCAATATGGTACTGGCACAAAAACAGAAACATAGATCAATGGAACAAGATAGAAAGCTCAGAGATAAGCCCACGCACCTATGGTCAACTAATCTATGACAAAGGACGAAAGGATATACAATGGAGAAAAGACAGTCTCTTCAATAAGTGGTGCTGGGAAAACTGGACAGCTACATGTAAAAGAATGAAATTAGAACACTCCATAACACCATACACAAAAATAAACTCAAAATGGATTAGAGACCTAAATGTAAGACCAGACACTATAAAACTCTTAGAGAAAAACATAGGAAGAACACTCTGTGACATAAATCACAGAAAGATCTTTTTTGATCCACCTCCTAGAGTAATGGAAATAAAAACAAAAATAAACAAATGGGACCTAATGAAGCTTAAAAGCTTTTGCACAGCAAAGGAAACCATAAACAAGATGAAAAGACAGCCCTCAGAATGGGAGAAAATATTTGCAAACGAGTCAATGGAAAAAGGATTAATTTCCAAAATATATAAACAGCTCATGCAGCTCAATATTAAAAAAACAAACAACCCAATCCAAAAATGGGCAGAAGACCTAAATAGACATTTCTCCAAAGAAGACATACAGATGGCCAAGAAGCACATGAAAACCTGCTCAACATCACTAATTATTAGAGAAATGCAAATTAAAACTACAATGAGGTATCACCTCACACCAGTTAGAATGGGCATCATCAGAAAATCTACAAACTATAAATGCTGGAGAGGGTGTGGAGAAAAGGGAACTGTTTTGCACTGTTGGTGGGAATGTAAATTGATAGAGCCACTATGGAGAACAGTATAGAGGTTCCTTAAAATGCTAAAAATAGAATTACCATATGACCCAGCAACCCCACTACTGGGCATATACCCAGAGAAAACCATAATTCAAAAAGACACATGCACCCCAATGTTCATTGCAGCAGTATTTACAATAGCCAGGTCATGGAAGCAAACTAAATGCCCATCAAGAGACAAATGGATAAAGAAGAAGTGGTACATATATACAATGGAATATTACTCAGCCATAAAAAGGGATGAAATTGGGTCATTTGTTGAGATGTGGCTGGATCTAGAGACTGTCATACAGAGTGAAGTAAGTCAGAAAGAGGAAAACAAATATCGTATATTAAGGCATATATGTGGAACCTAAAAAAGTGGTACAGATGAACCGGTTTGCAGGGCAGAAATTGAGACACAGATTTAGAGAACAAGCATATGGACACCAAGGTGGGAAAGTGCCTAGGGGTGGGGGTGAGGGTGTGATGAATTGGGAGATTGGGATTGACATGTATACACTTGTGTGTATAAAATTGATGACTAATAAGAACCTGCTGTATAAAAATATAAATAAAATAAAATTCAAAAAAAATAAGATGTTGGGGAAAAAAAGATGAGAATCAGAATTCTAAAGAAAATAAAAAAAAAAACAGAAAACTACTAGAGCTAATCAATGAATTTGGTAAAGTTGCAGGGTACAAAATTAATACACAGAAATCTGTTGCATTTCTATACACTAACAAAGAAAGATCAGAAAGAGAAATTAAGGAAACAATCCCATTTACCACTGCATCAAAAGAATAAAATACCTAGGAAAAAACCTACCTTCGGAGACAAAAGACCTGTGCTCTGAAAACTATAAAATGCTGATGAGAGAAATCAAAGATGACACAAACAGATGGAAAGATATACCATGTTCTTGGATTGGAAGAATGAATATTGTCAAAATGAGTATATTACCCAAGGCAATCTACAGACTCAGTGCAATTCCTGTCAAATTATGAATGGCATTTTTCATGGAACTAGAACAAAAAAATTTAAAATTTGTATGGAAACACAAAAGACCCCGAATAGCAAAAGCAATCCTGAGAAAGAAAAATGGAGCTGGAAGAATGAGGCGCCCTGATTTCAGCCTATACTTCAAAGCAACAGTAATTAAAACAGTATGGTCCTGGCACCAAAAGAGAAATATAGATCAATGGAACAGGATAGAAAGCTCAGAAATAAACCCATGCACCTAAGATCAATTAACCTATGACATAGGAGGAGAGAATATACAACAGAGAAAAGACAGTCTCTTTAATAAGTGGTGCTGGGAAAACCAGACAGCTACATGTAAAAGAATGAAATTAGAACATTTTCTAACCCCATACACAAAAATAAACTCAAAAAGGATTAAAGACCTAAATGTAAGACTGGCTACTCTAAAACTCTTAGAAGAAAACATAGGAAGAACACTTATTTAGTTGAAAAACAACAGATTATCACAACTGATATCTAGGTCATGATTTCTTCACTTATTGACAATGACTGCCTTTCTAGGATTCCAGTCTTCCCCAGAGCTGGGAAGACAGGAATGTTGTCTTACCCAGGTTACTACAGTAGTCTCCCTGGGATTAGCAAACATTTTCTTAAAGAACCAGATCATAAATATTTCAGGCTTTCTGGGCCAGATGGTCAGTTACTCAGCTCTGCACTTAAGGCCTGGAAGCAGCAGTACACAATATGTAAATGAATGGATACGGCTGTGTTCCAATAAAACGTTTTTACAAACTCAGGTAGCGGGCTTTCTGTCCTGCTCCTTCTGTTCTCCATATTATAATCGGGGTATTCTTTCTAAATGTCACTCCTCTGCTTAAACACTTGAATGGCTTCCCATTGCCCTTAGTCCAGATTCCTTAGAAGAGCAGATTTTACCCCATTAGCCTCCTCTCCAGCAATTTCTAGCCCCTAACTCAATTTTTCAGCACAATTGAACTACTTTGAATTCCCCCCAAATTCCTGGTTCTCTTCCTTCCATGAATTTGCATATGCTGTTCTTTTACTTGGAATACTCTTCTCTCCCTGCAGCCACACTCACCATGTCTCCCCCACACACCAGGTTAGTTGATGTCTACTTATCTGTTTTTCAAGTTTCACATTAAATGTAACTCCCTCCAGGAAGCTTTCCCTGATCCCTACATTCTCACACAGTGCTGAGATTACTAGTTTAATTGTCTGAATCTCCTGTTAGTCCGAGGCTCTGTGAGGACAGGAAATTGGTCTGCCACTCATCCATTGTATTCCAAGGTCCTCTATAAATAATTGCTGAATAAATGGGTTCTTGACTGTTGAGGAAGGAAAAGACGAGAACGAACCTAAAAATGGAGAGAATCCTCAAAGGCTAATTGGTGGAGAATAAGCTAAGATTTCTTTGAACTGTTCCCTCTAATCCAAAATCTGCTCCTAGAGCATTTTCTGCTTTGCCATTATAGTTTGCAGAAAGGTTTAGGAAACATGCAATATGTCTTTCAGACTTTTTGATGTGGCAACCAGAGTCTTGAATGGTTTCACTTCTGCCTTGATCTCCAAACTTAATCTGTTCACTCTCTCTTTGGCTCCTAATCTCTTACCTCATATCCTGCTTACAGTCTTGTATACAGTGTCACTTTTTATTTGGTAATTCTCCTCTCAAAGTGATCTTGGCTTGCCTTTCTGACCAATACTCACATTTCAAATATCATGTGGTGGGCGTATTCTATATGCCAGGCTCACAGGACTTCTATAAGCCAGGCCTATAGGATGTAATCATTTAGCCCTTACTCAAACCTCACAATAATGTTATGAGATTTCCTTTCCTTGGTCCTACTTTATAATTGATGAAATTAAGACTTAAAGAGGTTAAGTAACTTGCCAAAGAAACAGAACAAATGGCAGAGCTGAGATGTGAGGGAAGAAAGTCTGACGCCAGAAATCACCTTTCTAACCTCATACTACTTTATAGTTTTCTCAGACCATGTCTGTTATTTTTTGTTGTTGTTGTTGTTGTTGTTCTTTTTACCTCTCTGAATTCCTGTACAACCCCAGAAGTCTTCTGCAGTCCTCTTGCAAGTTTCATCCTGAATCTCACGGGTAGTGTGTTAAATCCAAGGTGATCATAATAACTAACATTTATTGAGCACAGTCACTGTGTTAAGTGCTGTTCGTGTTACTCATTCAACTTTCAAAGAACCTCATAAAAAAACACAAGGTTAGCTCTGTTTTGCAGATAAGGAAATAGAGGCAAAAAAGGGTAAAATAATGTGTCCAAGGGCACACAGTTAGAATGGGAGGACCTAGAATTTAAACCACAGTAGTCTGACTCCACAACACTTACTTCTGGGTAAGGAGAAAACACATAGGGAAGCAGATAACATAAAGAACTCTTCAAGCCTCATAGGATGAGGTTGAAAGTGTTGACGAGTTTAATTGATTCAGGCTGTAATTATCCAGGATAAGAGATTATAAGGATGACTTAATTATTTATGGCTGCCCAAACAAACTATCATCAAAGTTCATGGCTTAAAACAACAATTGTTTATTAGCTGACAGTTA